>NC_139021.1:109971917-110602040 GCF_964662115.1 Mustela nivalis
ATGCTATATTTTCATTTAGAGAAGATTTCTAAGTCTTCGAAAATGATGTGTTTTGTGATGTGAACTCTTTTTATTATGTTGGTGCTCTATAACTGCTTTTTGTTTGTTTAATGGACCTCAATGGGATACAGCTCATTTGATAAGAACTAACCTTTGACATGGTTAGGTGTATGTAATAGGATTTCCTGGATTCCTTTTAAGGCTTCTTACCAATTTAAGTCCTGGATTCAGTTACACTATGGTTTTTGTCTTTTATTTCACAATGGGGGATTAGATTTAATCCTTGAGTGTATTCAGTCACTTAAATTTATTCATTCTAAGGTAGAGATAACTGATACCATGTATTTTTTACATAGAACAGTTTATAATGGAGCATAAGTATACTAAGCATTTGAAGAAGTAATTTGGTACAGAGGATCTGGACAGGAATTGCTGGGCAAACCAAGGCCTGACTTTGTCTCTTGCATGATTTTTTAAGTGTAATTATTATCCAGCTTGAAACCATATTTCTCAAGACTGATTTAAATAATTTTCACACATGTATAACCTAAGAGTATATGATCTATTTTATGAGAGAAGGAATTTGTTTCTGTTGTAGTCTTAATATATTTTCTCATTTCAAAGCAAAAATATATATGTATGAAAAATTAACTGTAAACATCAGAAAATTTAATGGCTTTTAAAGTTTAAAATTTTGGATTATTTTGTTTATCTTCTTAGAGAAATCTCTTTCTTGGAGATTTTCAATTTAAATATTTGATTAGAATTAATGTTATCTTGAATGGGAGAGCACTTTGTAAAGCATTATGCAAATGTAGAATCCTTATATAATTGAGTATATGAATTGTCTGTGTCCTTAGTATGAGCTAGCCATAAGTTGTTTTGTTAAGTGGTTAATTTTTAACAATTTGCTTTGAACCAATGTATATATTTACATTTTGCAGTATTGAGTTGTGTCCAGTTGGACTGTTGTTGTGTTTAAATTGTTCAGAATTTTAAAATCAGTATCAGTATCTACAAAAAGTACAGAAAAACCAGACTACTTTTTTGTAGTTTTATTACAGTTAGAGGTACATGGGGCTGTCAGAAGTACTGTTTAAGAATTTGAAAATAGGGAAATAAATGTGTCTTCTCATGGTTGGGCAGGACACAGTTGGAAGGATGCATAATATCAGATCCACGAGAGCAATAGCCTGATATGGCTTAGTCAGTGATAATACACATCTACAGAAAACACAGTGGGTGATGGAAAACAGAATGACGGGTGTAAATTTTGCATCGAGAGAGATGGAGAATCTGGAAAATGAGCAGTGCATCTCCTGAAGTGCAGGAGTGTTTATTAAGCCCCCTTAGGACCTAGATGAAATACCTTGCAGGTTGATCTGTTTTATATTACTACTATATAATTCTGTATTCAACCAAGTACTACTTAACCAGATCAGATTAGTACTCATGTGGAAAAAGAGTATGAATACTATGGATAGAGGACAGGTTTTTGGGTCACTGTAAGGGCCTCCTTGTGGTGGGGTTTACCTGGGGTGCTTGCTCCCTTTGCTCTCTTCTGTGAATAAGTCACTGAAGCTGATTGATCATCTTTAAGTTACTGATAAAGTTCGGTTTCTGGATCAGCACATTTCATTTTCAGACCTTAGACTGATACTCTCACCAAGAAAATACTGTGCTACCAGTGCTTTGATCTTTCATCTTCCAACTTTGCAACTCCTGCCTTTAAGCCACTGAATTAAGATTCACAAATTTAATTTGTGAAATAGTAACCAAAGTTGAAGTTTATTCTATCCACTTTAATGTATCTATTTTATCTAGCTTTTGTCTTTTTCAAATCTGTTATTCCTTAAAAAGATTTATGTGTTGGTTTGTTATTTATCCAGTAGTTGCTTTAGCCAAATGTCACCCTTTGGCAAGGGTGGTAGCCTGTAAATGACGAAGAATGATCTGCTGAGTAGAATAGCTAGGGTGTGCATGCCTGGCTTGTCTTGCCCTCCTGCTCCCCTCCAGTTTTGTGACTGGGGATATATATGGCTATTGAGGCTTTCGTTGGCTTCATTTGCTCACTCCACTCTACTTCTTTTATGAGAAAAAGGAGGAACAGTCACCAGGAAGGTAGCTGTAGCTTTTCCCCTATGAAGTAAAATAATTTCCAAGAAGAGGATTAACTTCTCTAAGGGATTGGCTGTCTCTAATACTTAAATGATTCATTTCCTTGATTGGATCCCACAATATGGGAAATAGTAGTAATAAGCAGTAGTGATTTCTTTTTGGTTCAAAGATGATAAAGTGATAATGAAAAGCGTGTCTTTTTATCTTCTTACAAGTTTTCTCATAAATGTATTTCCATTTGGATTTTCCTTTGCCCTATCTATTTGAATTTTTACTTCTCTAAATCCATGTTTTTTTCTATGATTTTCCCCCAAACAAGAAATATTGTTCCAGGTTCAGGTTTTGTTGGTGTTGTACATCTTTGCTCTGAGTAAAAGAAACTGAAATTGCAAATGCCTTTATGCATAAATTATGCAGTATTAAACTGTTTTGGGATATGGATTGTTACGGCAACGTGAAATTTTATACTTAAGGTACTCAAGTAACAAATATTTAACTTTTCCTTTTGAGGTTACCTCCTAGCGTTAGGAATTAATGTAAAAAAAAAAAATAGAAAGTGGGGGAGAAGTGAACCAAGTTGGAATTTTTTACTATCTTAACTGCAAATGTTAGGCTTAATAATCAGAATTGACATGTCAGGACAAGGACATTTCAACAAAGGAAGATGAAGAGCTAACTCTTCCCAGATTGTTTTTTCTTCTTTTCCTCTTATTCCTACCTTCTCTTCCCCTCCTTTATTGCCATTAAGCTCTTGTCTGACCAGCTGGTAATTTGAAACAATGTTTTATTCAGATAATTGATTATTCTTGAATATGTGTGGCAATCTTATCCCCCTGGGCTAATATTGAAATTACCCTAATTTATATGTTATCTGGTATAAATCTAAGCAGCCTTTAACAAAATGATGCATTATGTGTTTAACCAACATAGCTTAAGAACTGTTCTGTACTTAATAAATCAGCCAAATGTAGGTTTAATAGAGGTGAACTGGCTTTCTTACTGCAGAACCTTTAATACACTACTATGCCTTGCAAATCTCCCAAGAATGAAATTCGAATATGCTGCTTTCCTTTTCCTTTTTCTTCCCCTCATTCTCCCTTCTCTCATTTCTTTTGTACTGTGTTAAAATAACATATTTCTAAAACAGTGTTTCTTGGAGCACAATTTGGGAAGTGTTGAAAATGAAAAAAGATGCATGTAACAATATTTCCCCCTAGTCTGAAATCAGTAGGAAGTAATTTACTTCCCCTTTTATTGGAAAGATTTTAGATGCGGTTAGATTCCCATATTTGTCATAAGAGAAGGCTTAGAGCTGAGCGTTCTGATACATAGTGATTAAAAAAAAAAAAAAGACTTTATCCATTGTCTTCTATACGATCAGCTTTTTTGTTTGTGTGTGTGTGTGTGTGTGTGTGTGTGTGTGTGTGTATCCTCCAACTTTCCTGTTTTATACATTCTTCCCAAAGAAATTTAAAATAATCTTCTCTTAATTATATGTCGATCTCTCAATCAGCCTTTTATTTATGTGTTAATGTCCGATAAAAAAAGAATTGTTTGTCTTCCCAACAATATCATTATTGGCTGTTTAGTTCCAAGAATTAAAGAGAGAGTATATAGAGGAAAGTGTCACACTAATTTAGAGGAAAGAGTATTGTTTCCATTCTCCATTTCAACAACTTTTGACTTCTCCTTTATACTGCCTTTCTTTTTCCTGCTTCCTTTTTTCTCTTTATTGTGGCAAAAATTATATAACATAAGATCAATCATTTTAAAGTGAACAATTCACTAACATTTAGTACCTTTCCAGTATTTTGTAACCACCACCTCTCTCAAGTCCCCAAACGTTTTTAATACCCCAAAAAGAAAAGCCTATACCCATTGGCTGCCTCCCACTTCTTTTGTTAGTTTTATTTCCTTACAAATAACAGATCCTTGATAGATTTGACAGTGTTTATAGTATCTGCATCAATCTAGCTTTTAGGATATTAATAATAGGTAACACTTATTTTTTATTATTTCAGTTGTATAAGCTGTTTACATGTGTCATTTTATTAAAAATCTCTACAATTATCCTGTCCCCATTTCATATATGGTTTAAAAGAAGTTAACTTCCCCAAGTGCCATAGTGGGTAAGTAGTGAGCTGAGGGTCGAGTCTAGTCTGTGAGATTCCAGAGCTGATTGTCTCAGTAGCCATATCTATCAGAGGATGAAATGTTTTACCACATACATATGTACACCAGAATATGCCTATATAGGCATATTCCAGAAAATTTATTTAGGATTTGAGTTTCCAGGTTGAAAAAAAGCTATAAAGTGCCAAGCACAACGAATGAAAGCAGGCCAATACCAGGCAGTTATTACAGAATTTCTTTAAGAATATCAGAAATAATGAGAATGTCTCAAAAGCTTTTGGGATCATTTAGGAGGGATTAGGAATATATATATGTCATCTAACTTCTCATAATCTAAGAATCTAATTTAAAGATGGAAGATGGAGGACTAGCGCTTTACAAGTTCTGCATTCAGCCTAGAGTTCTGTATCCAGCCAAACAATTAGTCAAGTGCAAAAGGAGGAAAGAAAGGCCTTCAAGAATAAGAAAAAAAATATATCTACCATGCAACATTTCTTAGGAAATTCCTAGACCATGTGCCCTAACAAAATAAGAGAATAAACCATCAAAATAAAGAAAGGGGCTTTAAAATTTCATTTTCAATTTTTATTTTTCTTTTCTTTTTTTTTTTTTTTTTGAGGGGTCAGTGAGGGGGCAGAGGGGAGAGGAAGAGTCTTAAGCAGGCTCCATGCCCAACCCAGAGACTAATGCAGTGTCCATCTAACATCCCTGAGATCAGAACTTGAGCTGAAGAGTCAGATGTTTAACCAACTGAGCCACCCAGGTGCCACTAAACTTTACCATTTTAACCATTTCTGAGTGTATACTTCAGTGGCCTTAGGTACATTCATATTGTACAGCCTAAAACTTTTTTTTTCTCCTACCACACTGATATGTTGTACGCATTAAATAGTAGCTCCCCCATTTTCTCTACTCTGAGCTCTTGGCAACCATTGTTCTACTTTCTGTGTCTGTGTATGTAACTTTTCTGGACACCTTATATAAGTGGAGTCATGCAATCTTTGCCTTTTTGTGACTGACTTAGCATAGCATGTGACTTCGTTTAGCATAATGTCTTCAAGGTGCACTCATGTTGTGGCCTATATTGGCCACGTTTTCTTCCCTTGTATGTATATAGCACATTCTGTTTATTCATCCATGGATGGACACTTGAGTTGCTTCTGCCTTTTGACTGTTGTAAATAATGCTGATATGAACATGGGTGTACCAGTATCTGCATCTTGCTGCTTTCAGTTCGTTTGGTTGTATACCCAGAAATGGAGTGGCTGGGTCAAATAGTGATTCTGTGTTTAATTTTTTGAGGAACTACCATATTGTTTCTCCCAGCAGCCGCATCATTTTTCATTCTCAGCAGCAAGAATAAATGTTCGGTTTCACTACATCCTTGTCAACACTTGGTATTTTCTGAGCTTTTTTTTTTTCCTCATTCTTTTTTTTTAAGATTTTATTTATTTATTTGACAGACAGAGATCACAAGTTTGCAGAGAGGCAGGCAGAGATTGGAGGAAGCAGGTCCCCTGCAGAGCAGAGAGCCTGACATGAGGCTCGATCCCAGGACCCTGGGATCATGACCTGAGCCGAAGGCAGAGGCTTTAACCCACTGAACCACCCAGGTGCCCCATTTTGTTTTTAATAGAGCCATCCTAATGGGTGTGAAGTGGTATCTGTAACTTGAAGAAATCACACATGTCAGCTACAGAAGCAGAAACCTGAGAAACTTCCTTCTCTCTATGAGCCTTGGTACTGACCTCTCCTGCAAAGCCCCTTCCCCAAAAGCAAGAGGAAAAGGATGGGGCATAAAGCACCCTTATTTTAGCTAGACTCTAAGATTTTTCCCATTCTTTTTACTTCTGGAGTATGATAGCTGATGATTGCTTTGTTTGCTGGGAACCAGCGCTCTAGGAAATTCGTGTTAGCCACTTGGCCACTCTCATGTACCCTGGCCCTCTGTTTTAAAAAATGAACAAATGCTATGATCTCTGGATCATAGAAACAGAGGTATTTAAAATGTGCACATTGGACACATCAGTACTTCTAGAGTATACACTTAGAATGACTGTAATTATCTTGAAACAACTTACAAAGTCTAAATTTGAGGTCTATGGTCTCCCTTCTTGGAAGGCCTATTTAAGCATCTGGTTGATTCAGTCTTATATTTCTCATCACCTAATAGGAGGCCTTCCATCTCTTTCCTCTTCTGTTCCTCTTTTAAATTTGAGTCTAGACAATATAGCTCAAGTTCCAGAGGAACCAGAAAAATGACCAATGATTTTCAGTTTTGGGGACTCTAATTTTGCGTATGATCTTTTTGCCGCATGATCTTTTTCCTTTTCATTGAAGTATAGTCAACATATATGTTATATTAGTTTCAGGTTTTTAATGTAGTGATTGGAAAAATCTAACAAGTATAACTGCCATTTGTCACCATAGAATACTCTGACTTATATCCCCTTTCATCACCATGACTTATTCATTCCATAACTAACCTGAATCTCCTGCTCCCCGTCACCCATTTTTCCATTTTGTCCATAGCCATACCTGCTCCCTTTTGTATTTAAGGGTCTGTTTCTGCTTTTTGTTTGTGTTAAAAGTTTTTTTTTTCAGATTCTACATATAAGTGAAATCATATGGTATTTGTCTTTCTGTGACTAACTTACCTTGCTTAAGGTAATACTCTATATCCATCCATGTTGCAAATGCAAAATTTCATTCCTTTTTAATGGCTGAGGTATAGTCCATTGTTTGTCTATCAATCATCTCTTTATTCATCTGTCATTGGACACTTGGGCTGCTTTCATAATTTGGACATTGTAAATAATGCTGCAGTAAACATAGGGGTATATGTATCATTTTGAATCAAAGTTTCTGTTTTCTTTGGTTATATATACTTATTAGTGGAATTACTGGATCATAAGGCAGTTCCACTTTTAATTTCCTGAGGAACCTCCGTACTGTTTTCCATAGTGGCTGCACCAATTCACATTCCCGCCAACAGTACATAAGGGCTCCTTTTTTTCCACATTCTTAACCAATACTTGTTTCTTGTCTTTTGGACTCTAGACATTTGGCAGTTGTAAGGTGGTAAGGTGGTAACCTCAGTGTGGTTTTAATTTGCACTTACATAATGATTAGTGATGTTGAACATCTTTTCATGGGCTTATTGCCCATTTGTTTATCTTTTTGGAGAAATGTTTAGCAGTTTGTGTTTTTGTTGTTGAGTTCTAGGAGTTCTTCATATATTCTGGATATTAATCCCTTATCAGATATGTGATTTGCAAATATTTTCTCCCATTCGCTTGCTTTGTTGATAGTGTTCTTGATGAACAAAAAGTTAAAAGCTTGAAGCAGTACATTACAATTTAACTATTTTTTGTTGTCTGCCTTTGGTGACGCACCCAAGAAATCATTGCTAAACTGGTATTATGAAGCTTTTCTTCTGTATTTCCTTTTAAGAGTTTTATAGTGTTTGGTCTTTTTTGCTTAGATCATTAATCCATTTTAAGTAATTTTTGACTATGTTTTAAGATAAGGGTCTAACTTAATGCTTTACATGTGGATATCCACTTTTCCCAACACCATTTGTTGAAAAGACCATCCTTTCCCCCATTGAATGGTCTTTCCACACTTGTCAGAATTTTTGACCGTATATACAAGAGTTTATTTCTGGGTTCTCTATTCTAGTCAGTTGGCATACATATCTGTCTTCATGCCAGTACAACTCTTTGTACCTTTATGGTAGATTTTGAAATCAGTAATTGTGAGTCTTACATCTTTGTTCCTCTGATTCGAGTCTTTTGGCCATTGAGGGTTTTTGAGAGTCCATATGAATTTTAATGGAATTTTCTAGTTCTGTAAAAAAAAAAAAAAAGTTTTGGGGATTTTTGAATGATATTAATCTGTAGATTTTGTTGGATGATATTGAAATATTAACAGTATCAGATTGGGGTGTCTTTCCATTTTTTTAGGTGTTTAATTTTTTTTTTTCAACAGTGTTTTATAGTTTTCTCTGTATATCACTTCCTTAATTAAGTTCTTTCCTAGATTCTCTTTTTTTGGTATTTATCATGGATGGAATTTTCCTTTTTGAATTGTTCATTGTCAGTGTATAGAAGTACAGCTGATTTTTGCACATTAATTTTTATGCTGCTGCTTTGCTTAGTTTGTTTATTCTGATTTTTTTTTTTTTTGATGTGGAATCTTTAAGGTACATGTAAAAACATATAGAACATGTCATCTGCAAACAGATAACTTATTTCTTCCTTTTTAATATGGTTGCCTTTTTGGATAGAAATAGCAAAACAGAGTTCCTGTTTTGTTGTTGATCTTAGAGGACAATTTTTGTCTTTTACCATCGCATGTCATGGTAGCTATAGGGTGTGGAGTTTTTCTTTTTAAATTGACTTTAGTTTTTGGAGCTATTTTACATTCACAGCTACATTCAATTAGAAGGTACAGAACTGTCCTGTATGCCCCCTGCCCTCACACATATATGGTCTCCTTCATTATCCTTGCCCTCTACCAGAGTGGTTTATTTGTTGTATTGATGAACCTGTACTGACATCATTATCATACAAAATCCATAATTTCCATTAGGCTTCACTCTTGGTGTTGTGTGTTGTATGAGCTTGGAAAAATTTTAATGACATGTATCCGCCATCATAGTAACATACCTAGTGGTTTCACTGCTCTAACAGTAGTCTGCAGTCTGCCTATTTGTCCCTTTCCTCCCAGCCCAGCCGCTGGCAACTGCTGATTTTTTTTTACTGTCTCCATACTTCTGACTTTTCTATACTGTCATATAGGTGAAATCATCCAGTATGTAGCATACAAAAACTCTGGTACTATCCAATATGGCAATATATGAAAAACCCACAGCATGCAAAATGGTATGGCCACTTGGAAGACAGTTGGTACTTTCTTAAAAAACTAAACATACTCCATAAAATCAAGCAATTGTATCCCTTTGGGTAGTTACCCACAAGAGTTGCAAACTTATATTCACACAAGAATGGATGTCAAGTCTTTAATGCCTGGCTCCTAAATGAGGAAAAGGGGGGGAAATGAAGGGAAAAAACGGGCTCTGGATCTTTAAGTCCCCTGGAAGCCTTTTCCATCAGTGGGGATTTCAGCAGTGGTGGCCTGCTTCTGTGTGTGCAGGTGTGTAATCAGAAGCAGCAGCCAATGATCAGAACACAGATCTCTGATATTTGGAGGACAAGGGCCCATAAACTGGTGTAGGCTGTGCTAAGCATATGTGCATGGCTTCCTGTTGCGAGGTGAGGGGGTGGGCACTGGGGTGGGTAGCTGCTACCATAGTGAGAGTTGAAATTGACTGAAATTAACTGTGATTTACTGTCTAAGCCTTTCCCTAGAAGCTGCAAGCTTTTGAATAGACTCCAGGATTCCAAAATAGTTACACTAGACAGATTATGCCAGTACAATTCTTGTTTAGGTGGGGAGATGGATTCCTGGTGACTCCTACTTTGCCATCTTCCCTCAACTAATTTCTTATTACAAGTTTTTTTTTTTTTATATCTTTTGGAATACGTGTTTATGTATTCCTTTGACAAAAATAATTTTAAAATGCACTTTGGCAGCTCATAGGAGTTCATAGGAATTGAGGAAAGAAAAGACTTCTAAAAACTAAAGACTGTATTCTCACAGCTGTCTTTAATGAATTCAGATTATTATATATTGAAATTATTTGAAGTAAGGTATAGTGTGTCTTAGATTGTACTCTATTCCACATTTTGAGGGTATTACCTCTCTGCTCTTAAGTTTTTAGTCTACTTTCCAAGTTATCTGTAGTTAAATTTTCCCATTTCCCTTTGGAAAGTGCTGTTTTCTTGCTTTTTTCCGCTTTTCCATTGTATCAAATTTATAAGGCAGTGAGCCAATTGTGGGCATGAAATCCTTGGGAGGAGAGAGGAGGAAGTGGGAGGGGCAGCCATGGTGAATGTTTTCCTAAGTAATATTCAAGTTCTTTGAGAGAACTTACCCTCCCCCCTTTTTAAAAATGCTGTGATATTTTCTCTTAAATAGATTGTTTATCCTCCTGCCAGTCTCACTGTTGCGCAAAGTGCTAGATAAGAAATTGTATAGTTCACATTATTAAAGGGAGTACAAAAAGTATTTTACCAACCCTTAGTCAAAAAAAAAAACCCCAAAAAACAAAAAAAAAAACAAACAAAAGCCAAAAAAACAGAACAGCTATAGGATAATAAATAAAAGAACAGAGTCAGAGTTCTGGGTTGCACATGACAGAAAGTAGCTCTAATTAAGCAGAAAAGAATTATTTGAAAATTATTAGATAGCTCATAGGTAGAGAATCAGGCTTAGAAATTTTGCAGAAGCAAAAGACCATGCCATGCTTTGAGGGAAGCAAGGCATGGTCAAGAGGTTACAATAAGGCAGTCTCTGCTTAGGACATGGCTGCTTGAAAACTTGCTATCCCAGGTAGTGCTGCCTTGACTGCATGTTGGTGACTGTGCCTATAAGCTTTCAGCACTTCTGGAGCTTTCTTTCAGTGATCTGACTCCTTTGCCCCTTGCTATCACCACCTAGGATTCAGTGTCCAGAGTAGGAGGACCCATGCACCCATGATGAGGAAGATAAGGAAGGGAATATTTGCTTCTCACTTCTTGAAATTCTCTCCAAATTAGAACGGTTGTGGATGCTGAACAGCCTAAAGAGTACTAATACCTCCTATAAATTTCTCTTACTTCACACGTCCTATCCTCAGACTCTCTTCCCAAAGATACCTACAATTAAAATTTTCAGGTATTCTTTAAGAAACTGTTTTCTTCTTACATCCACTTTTTAAGAGAAATAGTTGGGTACATAGTGCCTACTCTTCTGCATCTTGCTTTTTTTTTTTTTTTTCTTTTTTCTTTTTTCTATTTACCATACTTAGGAATTTTCCATACTGACATGGAAATGGAACTGATTTTGTTATTGGCTTTTATTCCATTTTATGATCATTCCATAATAAACAGTCCCCTCCAATCCATATTAGGTTATTTCTTGTTTGTCACTATTGAAAACAGCACTCTAATAAACATTTTCACACACATACCTTGGTGTCCTTTAACAGGTATTTACTGAAGGTAGATCCTTAGCAGTGGAGCAGTGGAGTTTTTCTCTTCTTCACAGTGGAATTTATTCTCACCAACATGTATGACAGCATCTTTCCCCCTTCAGTCTTGGCAAACAATATTATCAAACTTAAACTTTTTGTAATTTGTTGGGTAATTTGAGTTTTATTGCATTTCTTTAATTGTGAGATTAAGCGACTTTGTGATCTTTATTGGTCATATTTTTTTCCTTTTGGTTTGTACATGTATACTGACCCTATCTTCAGCATATTTTTTTTAAAGATTTTATTTATTTACTTGAGAGAGAGAGACAGTGAGAGAGAGCATGAGTGAGGAGAAGGTCAGAGAGAGAAGCAGACTCCCCATGGAGCTGGGAGTCCGATGCGGGACTCGATCCCGGGACTCCAGGATCATGACCTGAGCCGAAGGCAGTCGTCCAACCAACTGAGCCACCCAGGCATCCCTATCTTCAGCATATTTAAAAGTTTTTTTTCTTTTTTTTTTAAAGGTTTTTATTTATTTATTTGACAGAGAGAGGTTACAAGTAGGAAGAGAGGCAGGCAGAGAGAGAGAGGAGGAAGCAGGCTCCCCGCTGAGCAGAGAGCCCGATGCGGGACTTGATCCCAGAACTCTGGGATCATGACCTGAGCCGAAGGCAGCGGCTTAACCCACTGAGCCACCCAGGCGCCCTAAAAGTTTTTTTTCTTAATGATTTTTATGAACGCTTCAAAAATTAAGGAAGTTAGTGGTATTCTTTCTTAAGACAATTTTATAATGCCCTGCCTTGCTCGTCTTTTGAATTTTATGACTGCGAGATTCAGGTGAGGCTGTTACAGAGAGCTTGATGGATTATCTCTGTTTCAAATTATTGATTGCTAACTGTATGCTTTACTAATATGTCTAATCATGGAATGTCAAAGATTTTGTTAACAGTTGTTTGTTCAAGAATATTCTTTAAGAAATAACCTTGCTTAAATAGCAAATTGAAACAATTTTAATCCAGAAAAATGTCATGCATCCACCACTCTTGAGTTACTGAATCAGAGCAAACCTTCTCTTGGACAGAGACAATAGAAATGAAAGGGAATTTAGTGGCTCCTAAGCCTAGCCTTGCCTTTTCTCTCTCTTTCTTTCTTTCTTTCTGGAGTTCTGCTTATCCTCTGGCTCTAGTGTCATACGACTCTCTAACCTGTGCAGCTCTACCTTATTTAATGTTCTTTTGGGATCCAGACATTTTCCTCATTTCAAGCCTTTTCTTTTGTCTTTACTATTCTTATGTTCCTTTATATATGCTCTTTTGTATTCATCTAGGATTGTTTCCCTTTTTTCCACTAGGATTATTCCCCCCCCCCAGTTGTAACCTTTTAAATCTGAACATTGTGAGTGAATTCTCTGCAACTGTATTGGTTGGTTTTCTAAGATAATTTCTGTTCATTTGCCTTTTTTAAACTAGTATCGCTTGTGATTGTTTATACAGAATTTTAGTTTATAAATTAGTCTCTCTGTAATCTTTCCTTTTGGATTTTGAGTTATGAATTCATAGCCTGTTATTTAAATGAAGCTTTTGAAATCCGTTTTACTGATCTGTATCATATCTAACTATGCCAGTATTTCCTTCCTTGGCTGACGTGAACTCTAAAATTATATGAACACTTTCTCCCTGTTTCCTGGCATTTCCACTGAAACTTGTTCCTCATTCTAGGTTAGAAATACGTACTTTTTTTGGTTGGGTTTCTTAGTCTTTGTATAATTACCTTGGTTTTTGCTTATATCAGTAATGACTTTTTTTCTTTTTATTGCTGAATAGTATTCCACCATATGGTTATGATATAATTTATTTATCCACTCACCTGTGACGGGCATTTGGGTTATTGTAAATTTAGGTCTATTATGAACAAAGCTGCTGTGAGCATTCATGGCCAAGACTTTTGTGGACATATGTTTTTATGTCTTTTGGTTAAATGTCCATGAAAAGAATTGCTGGGTCATATGATATAATTACCGAAAGAAAAAAAGATATATATTTAGGTTAATGGAACAGAAGAGAGATTACAGGAAAACTCAGACATAGGTTGTTAGAAAAGATGATAGAGAATTCACTGGGACAGGATACTCATATTAACAAATGGTGTTGGAACAACTGAATATCAGTATGAAGACAATTACTTCTGAAATACAAAAAAATCTCATATTACATACAAATGGATATTGTAGATAGAAGTATAAAAGTAACATGTAAAACTATAAAAACCAATAGATAAAAACAGAGAAGAAAATCTTTGTGACCTTTGATTTAGTCAGAGATTTCTTTTTTTTTTTTAAGATTTTATTTATTTATCAGAGAGAGAGGGGAGAGAGCGAGCACAGGCAGACAGAATGGCAGGCAGGGGCAGAGGGAGAAGCAGGCTCCCCGCCGAGCACGAAGCCTGATGTGGGACTCGATCCCAGGACGCTGGGATCATGACCTGAGCCGAAGGCAGCTGCTTAACCAACTGAGCCACCCAGGCGTCCCGAGTCAGAGATTTCTTAGTACATAAGAAGTTAACCGGGTAAGAAAAAATTCACAAGCTGGACTTGATCAGCATTAAAAACTTCTGTTGTTTGAAAGACACCATTAGTAAAATTAAAAAACAAAAACAAAAACAGCAAATTTGGAAGAAGTACTCACAATGCATATATCCAAAGGACTTGAACTCAATGCAATATAAAGATGATTTTAAAAAATTCATAAGAGGACAACCCCATAAAAAAATTTTGAACAGAAACTTTACAAAAGAAAATACTCAAATGATAAGTAAATATATTAAAATATATTCAAAATAAATCATTGGAGAAATGGAAATTAAAAGATAATGAGGCCCTGTTTCAAATTTTACTGGGATAGCTAAAACTTCAAGGGGTAATAATGTGTTGGCAAGGATATATAGCAATTGGAACTCTAATCCATGTTGGTAAAAGTGCCAAATGTTACAACTTCTTTGGAGAAGTGCTTGGCAGCTTTTAGTTCATAGTAATAGCTTTCTGAGTTTTTTCACTGATAGCTCACTTCCTCTGCTGTTTATTTTTCCTCTAGTTCTATCCCTCTTTTGAGAGAATAGATTTTCTTTCCTACTGGGGATCCTTGTCTTTGATCAGACTTTAATATAAAACTCTTAGTTTTGCTTTTGTGTTTAACTTGAAGAAATAGAGGAGAAGGCAGTACTGTGCAGGCAAGTGTTAAGGTTGCATTTTTAACAGGATACTTTACTTGTATTGGATGTATAACTGATCTTAAGTTTGACAACCTAAAAATGAGTAGGAGAAAAGAGTGTTTGGAGCTTGCCTGTGTTAATGGGATTAAGGCAGAGATGACTTACCTATTAAAAAGAAAAACAACAACTCAATTTCATGTTTTAGTAGTAGCAATGGCAGCTGCAGGTATATTAGAGTTCTAAGAGCAAATTTTAATTTTTAAAAAAGATTTTATTTATTTATTATTTATTTATTTATTTGAGAGAGAGAGAGAGATCACAAGCAGGCAGAGCAGCAGTCAGAGAGAGGGGGAAGCAGGGTCCCCGCTGTGCAGAGAGCCCGATGCAGGCCTCGATCCCAGGACTCTGAGATCATGACCTGGCCTGAAGGCAGAGGCTTAGCTTAACCTGCGGAGCCACCCAGGCACCGTATGAGCAAATTTTAATTTAACATGAATGCAGCAGAACTAAATAGGGTGCCAAATAATGAGTTAGCTACAGAAAAATGTAGCAAATAAGTAGTTATATTTTTTTCTTTTCAGATATGAATTTTTCTTTTTTACCTATTTTTGGAGTAGTAGTCTTTTCTGAATGGGATATCTTTAAAAAGGATTTGCTTCTGGGTTTCTCCCAGACTTCCAGGAGCATTTGTTACTATGATTGTGATTGTCAGTGCTGCCCTGTAAATACAGTAGTAGTTGTCACAGAGGAGGTACTCAATAAATATTTGTAAGATGAATTTTTATCAATTCTCCAAGCATGTAAAAGTGATCAAATGCTCTAATAATATAAACTTTAGTAGCAGTGTATATTGACAAGCAGATATACCAGTTCACTTTCAAGAAAGAGAATGACTCAGGCTTTCCAATAAAGCTTGAATTTAATTGTCTAGAATAGATTTAGTCTACATAAAGCCCTTCCAGTGGGTGGATTGATCAGTTAGCTGTTGAAACATGGAAAAATCATAGCCAGGCTTTAGCCCATGAACCTCAGATATTTTTGGCAAGACAATTCCTGTTGTAAAGATGGAGACATCAAAATGTCTTTGTTAGAAGTTGCTTTAATTAGCTTCTTTTCTTTGATTCCACATTTATACAGCAGCACTATACTTTCAATTTTTGGTGTGTCTCCTTATGGAAATATATTGAACTTGTCATAAAGATGTGGATAATTCCTGTGTCAGTTGGACTTTTCAAGGAAATTAATATATTGCTGTTATGGTCTTTATGATATTTATATATCAGTCATATGACATGAGTTTGAATTTGTTTCTGAATGAAAGTACCATTCACTATACTGATAGGATTACATCTTACACAGAAGGTAGAGGATCAGACCCTGGACTGTCATAGTAACTTCACCAGAGTAGTAACAGAATTTCTGAGGCCTATAAAGAAAGTTTATCTTGCAACCCAGATTCCTCCCCCCTACCTTTATTGGAACAAGTTTATTAATTTGGTATAAGTGTGTAGAGCAGCTAGATTGAGTTTTGCATTTGTTTAATGTAATCTTGCATTCCTCACAATTGAACATTGTGTTTTATTTTGCCTGTAGAGTGCTCCAGTTTATATAGCAAGTATATATAAACCTACATAGACTATATTTCATAAAAAAATACTATAAGATCAAATTTAAAGTTGCTTTATAATCACTGACTTTCTTAATTGGTGTATTTAGTCCATTTACATTTAGTATAATTATTGAAATGTTTTATTTACCATTTTTCTGTTTGTGTTTAGTTGTTCAATACTCCTTTGTACATTCATTCATTCTTATTCTCTTTCATTCCTCTTTTCCTGTACTCTTTGGGATTAATGGAATAATTTTAGGTATTCCATTTTAATTCTGTTGACTTTCTAGCTATATGTATATATATATTTTTTTTTTTAGAGGTTGTGCAATAAGGATTAGAAAACACACTTTTTAGTTTATTTTAGTCCTCTTAGAGTTGATATTGTGAGCATTAAATGTAAGAACCTTATAAAAGAAGAATTTATGTCTACCTATGTATTACATCCCAGAATACAGTGTTACTTTATTTGCTTTATACACTTGTGTTTCAGAGAAAGGGAAGGAAAAAATGTTCTTTTACCTTTATTCCCATTATTCCCTTCAGCCTGAGGGGCAGGTCTGATGGCAACAAATTTTCTCTAGTTTTTTTTATCTTTTTTTTTTTTTTTTAAGATTTATTTATTTATTTGAGAGAGAGCATGGGGGGAGAGGCAAAGGGAGAAGGAGAGAGAATCTTCAGACAGACTCTGCATTGAGTGCAGATCCCGAAGTGGGGCTTTATCTCAGGACCCTGAGATCATGACCTGAGCTGAAACCAAGAGTTGGATGCTTAACCCATTGAGCCACTCAAGTCCCATTGTCTTTCACCTGTCCTTCTGAGACTCCAGTAATACAGGTGATAAACTACTTTGTATTGTTACACAGGTCACTGACAAGCTGTTCATTTTTTCAATTTCTTGTTTCTGTTCTTCATATTAGATAATTACTACTAATTTGTTGTCAGATTCATATTTTTGTGTTCCAGCTAATATTTATGCATATCAAGCTGCCTCTACATGTATTTATTATCTAAAGCATTTACTTACTTTATCTGCAAGTGCAAATTCAGTGAGTTAGGAATTCAGAATAGGCATGGTGGAATGGCTTGTTTTAGCTCCAAAATATCTGGAGTCTGGGACTCCCTGACTAGAAATGAGTTGGCAAATTGTGGCCAAATCATCTACAGGTGTTTTCACTCACATGTCTGGTAAATGCTGGCTGTTATCTGGATCTTTAGCCTTGCTATTGGCCAGCACCCCTCTACTTGGCCTTTCCAAGTGGTCTCTCCACGTGGGTTAGTTCATGCTTCATCATATTGTATTAACTTCGTGCCAAGAGTGAAAATCCAGAGTCCAAGGTGGAAGTGCTTGACATTTTTATTATCTAGTCTTAGGAATCACATAATACCACTTCTGCTATATTCTCTTGATTCAGGTTGTTACAAAGGTGTGCCCAAGTTCTAGGGGGAGGAACAATAGACTTTACCAGTTGATGGAAGTGTTAAAGTTAGGTTGAAAGGAGAGCTATGTGAGATGGATGATGCAGTCCTTCTTGAAAAATGCAGTCTGCCACAGCTTTCTTCTGCAGTCTCCAGTCTTCTTTTAAGAGTAGACTTTTCTTTCCAGATACTGAACTTTTGAGGCCTAGAATTTGTCTTTTATAGTTTCTGTTTCTTTGTTGAGAGTTTTCATTCTTTCACTTATTGTAGTTATCTTTCTTTGTATTCATGTATGTATTTATAATAGCTGTTGGAAGTCCTTATCTGCTAATTCCAACACCTGGTTCATCTTGGAATTAGTTTCTATTGACTGCTTTTTTCTCTTGGTCATGGGTCTTATTTTTCCGCTTTGCATGTCTAATAAATTTTAATTGTTTAATGTCGTGATTGATATGTTGTATGTTGTGAAAGGTAATGTTGTAGGGAATCTGGATTGTTACTTTCTTTAAGGGTATTGAGTTTCATTTTGGCAGTCGTTTCTTCTGGTATGGTTAGGCTTGGTTTTCTTTGTTAAGGCAGGCTTCTTTCAGGTTTGTCATTTGTCTTAGGGCATGGTCCTCAATTCTAAGGTGTGGCCTTTCTGGGGGCTCAACTGAATACCTCGTATGCTTCAATGAAGTTTCTCCATTCTGGCTGGGCCAGAACTCCTCCTCCTGGCTGTGCTATCTCTGGTGTCATCTCCATTATGCTTTCAGATCCTGCACATATGCAGCCCAACTCTTGGCCAAGGACCAAAGGTGAATTTCCACACAGACTCCTGAGGTTCTACTCTTCAATCCCTTTTCTCTGCCTTTTTGTTCTACAAACTTCAGCTGTCTTAGCACCCCCAAACTCAATCTCTGCCTTTTGCCTCAGTGAGACCTTTGTTGCATTTGTTCTGTTTCCCCCCTGGGTCAGAAGAGAGCCTTCACACTGAAAGTGAGGTAGTCATGGGAGTTACCTCATTTTCCTTTTTTCTGAAGGATTGTAAGCCTGTGCTGCCTTTTGTTTAGTGCCCAAAATGGTTGCCCATTTTAAGATTTGCTTCTAGTCAGAGGATAATTCCTGTACCAGATACTCTATAATGGTTGAAAGTATATACATGCTACTGTAAGAAAACTTGCAGTAGATGACCCCTTTGTATTGAAAACCAATATAAAACGATTTTAAGAACAAACTTATTTAAGGCCTGAAGTTTTTAGAATAACCTTACTACTGTAAAATAATTTATAATGTTCAAATTTTGCTTTTTATTGAATTTTACCCATAAATTTGTATTGATTTTTTTCCATAAATAGCAAATGCAGTGAAAATTTTAATATCATTCTCTCTTCCTGACTGATGTTAGACATTGCTAATCATTAATGATATTCTTCCCCAGTCTCCAACCTGGATGTTGTTTTAATAGCCTTAATATTGCACACTGGTAAGCAAGCCACCACCAGCTTGATGCTTATTTACCATTTTAGTGTTTATTTCCATTTTACTAGCCCAATCAGTATTATTTTGTGGGATATATAGTTTTTATGAAAGATTTCCCTAGTAAATTGTTTACTTCTCTAGAACTGAAGAACTGAAGTGATTTTTTTAAAAAATTCATGTTAAAAGGAATCATTAAGGCTATTTATTAAGTTCTCAGTACTTCCTGAGTGAAATGTAAGAAAATAGAAGCTTGTGAAGCAGACATTCTAAGCACTTGTGTCTCTGATAAATAATACTTGACATTTAAAAGAGAATAAAAGGCTGGTTTTGAATATAAGTTATAGACACCAGCTAAAATAACACAGGAAGTGTCTTGATGAAATTAAAGGTTGAGCTTTCTATGGCTGTGCCTCTAGGAGGGATTTAAAGGTCAGTGACCAGCATTTTGACAAATTGTGTTTTGTTAATCATTGTTTTTCACTGAGATCAGATTTGCAATTTTGTGGTAGTGTATGCTAATAATTTTTTTTAAGATTTTAATTATTTTTATTGGACAGAGAGAGAGAGAGAGACCACAAGTAGGCAGAGAGGCAGGCAGAGAGAGAGGGGGAAGCAGGCTTCCCACTGAGCAGAGAGCCCGATGCCCAGGACCCTGAGATCATGACCTGGGCTGAAGGCAGAGGCTTACTAACCCACTGAGCCACCCAGGTGCCCCTGCTAATAATTTTTTTTAAAATGTCCTTGAGACAGGTTTTGTATGAATGAAGATACCACTTAAAAAAGCCTCATGAGTCTTTTTTTTTTTCAAGATTTTATTTATTTATTTGACAGAGATCACAAGTAGGCAGAGAGGCAGGCAGAGATAGAGAGAGAGAGAGGAGGAAGCAAGGTTCCCGCAGAGCAGAAAGCCCTATGTGGGGCTCAGTCCCAGAATTCTGGGATCATGACCTGAGCTGAAGGCAAAGGCTTTAACCCACTGAGCCACCCAGGCACCCAATCATGAATCTTTATAAACCGGAATTGCATGAATCTCATTAAAACCATATCTGGGGGCACATGGGTGGCTCAGTCAGTTAAGCATCTGCCTTTGACTTCTGGGATTGAGCCCTGCATTGGACTTCCTGCTCAGAGGAGAGCCCTCCTTTTCCCTCTCCTCCTCCTCTGCTTGTGCTGTCAAATAAATAAATAAAAATTTAAAATATCCCAAAAAACCCAAACTGTTTCTCAAGGAGGACTGTTGCCATGTTAAAAAAAAAAAACCCAGGTTTCCATTTTTTTCTAATCTAAAACTAGTATATGAAAATATTTATTTTATGTAAACTAAAATATACTGTTCAAAAACAGTTGGATTTCTAAGCTCATCAGACTGACTTTCTGGAGGTAAAATAATATATAACTTCGTCAATTTATACTTTTTTGGAAAATACAGTAGGACACCTTTTTTTTTCCATTGGAAAGTAGTATATGCTTATGTTTTAACAGTTGCAGAAGTGTTGAAAGTGAATAGTGAAAACCTCCATCTCTCCCTGAAAACTTGTGATAACTGCTATGACTGTTTTGGTATTTCAGCCCCACTTAAGTGTGTGCAGGGCAGCCACATGTGAATCATGTTCCTTGGATTTGGGCTATAAGATGAGTGCTTCCTTATTTATACAATATTGGTTTATATATTTGGATTCAAAACTTAACAGTCCCAGACCCAAAATGTACTAAAAGTGAATTGTTAGTACCCCAAAATAACTTTTTCACTGCTCACATTTAAATTTTAGCTTTCTTGGAGAAAATTGTATTTTGCAGATCATTCTTGCTTACTCATTTTCTCTCAAAAACAAAAACAAACAAACAAAAAACCCCTGGAGGAAAAGATACGGCAGATAGCAATGAGTTATGTTTTCTGAATTTTATAGTCACTGTCCTTCAAATAATTTGTTTTTGTTTGGGTTATCCCAGTTATCCTTAGCATTTATCTAAATTTCTAAATTTCTGACCATATTAAAATGCAAACTGAGAAAAAGCTGTAGAAGTATAAAGCTTCTGGAAGAAAGCATAGAGAATATCTTTGTGAACTCTAGGGGTAGGGAAAGAGTTCTCAGAAAGGATACAAAGTTGTAAACAAAAGAAATATTTGATATATTGGATTTTTATCAGAATTTTATTTTCCTTTTTTAAGATTCTATGTATTTATTGTTTGAGAGAGAGACTGAAAGAAAAGTGGAAGGGGGCTGCAGAGAGAGAAGCAGACTTCTTGTGGAGCAGGGAGCTCAACATGGGACTTGCTCCCAGGACCTGGAGATCATGTCCTGAGATGAAGGCAGACACTTAGCCAACTGAGCCACCCAGATGCCTTTTATCGGAATTTTAAATTGTTGATTATCAAAACACATTATTAAGGAAAGGAAAAGGCAAGTCCTAGATAAGGAGTAAATATTTATGTCAATACATATATGTGATAAAAGACTTTTACCCAGAATATATAAAACATCTATAAATCAATAATAAAAAGCCAGTTAATTCAACGGGGCGGGGGGGTGGTGGTGGCTGGGGAATGAGCCAAAGAGTTGAACAGACATTTTCAAAGAAGAAAGTATAAAAATAGCTAATAAATAAATGGAAATATGCTTAATATCATTAGTCATCAGGAAAAGGAAGTTGAAAAAACACAGTAAGGTACCACTTTGTACCTGTTGGGAAAGCTGTGATTAAAACTGACAGCACCAAATGTTGATGGGACTGTGGAGCAAATGGAACTCTTAAAATGCAGATAAGATTGTAAAATTGTATAACTGTTTTTGAAAAACTGTTTAGTAGTTTCTTATAAAGTTAAACATACACCTGCCCTATCTACCTTATGACCCAGCAACTCTACTTCTTAGTTATTACTTATTTACTCAAGGGAAATAAAAGTATGTGTCTCCAAAATTCTTGCACAAGAATATGTACTTATTCATAATAAACCCAAACTGTAAACATCCTAAATATCCATCAAAGGAGGATGGGTAAACAGATGATGGTGTAGTCATGCAGTGGAATCATTTTCTGAATAAAAGGAATCAACTATTGATGCATGTAACATGGATAAATCTGTACAACAGTAGATTAAATGAAAGAAGCCATTTACAAAAGACTGCATCTTATATGGTCATATTTATATGAAGTTCAGGAATAAGGACAAATCTGTGGTAATATTAGCTGCCTGGGAGCTTAGTGGGTTTTGACTGCAAATAGGCATAAGGAATTTTCTGGAATGGTGGAATATTCTGTATTTTGATTGAGTTGGTTGTACACCTATGATCTCTTTCACTGTATGTAAATTTTATCTCACTTTGAACTGAAAATCCAAAAGTACAAATTGAGAAATGTTTAGGAATTGGGAAGATAAAGAGGGTACGAGAGACAAGAGTAGAAGGGTGTGTAGCACCACTTTTTTCTGTAGGATAATCATATTTTTGAGTAGAAGTCATCTTAGCAGAATCACTGCTTTCTTGGTTAGTTGAAGAAGTAGGCTAAACTGAAGAATCCTAAAAAGTGACCCATACCTTAAATATTTAAAGAAAAGTACACCTGAAACATTAGGATGAAATTGTTCTCTGTGGTTTATTAACAACCACCACCAGAACCACAAAGTAGTAATTTTCCTTTGTTTCCCTTTGCCCCTTGGCAAGAGTTCTTAGTCTTTTTTTATGCCGTGTACCTTTTTGGCAGTCTGGTGGAGCTTATGGACCCCTTCTTAGCCCTTCTTAGAGTGATTTTAAATTAGGATTACAAATATACCTGTTACATTAATATTAGTCATTTGTTCTTGTTTTTGTTTTGCAGAAGAGAAAAGGTTAGAGATAATTGCAACCAGAGACTAGAACAACAGTAGAGAAAATCAATGATCCTCTTTACTTTTCCTTCATTAATAGAATACCACTTGTTTGCTGTGTACATGTTTTCCCAGAATGCCGATGGTAATTCCATCTTCCCTTGTGGCTAGATTTGATAATGTGATAACTTATGATCTGTTGTTCTTAAGTAGAAATGATGAGTTCTTAAAGGAGGGGCCTATCCTTCTTTCCCTTCTCCAGTCTGCTTATACAAATATGATGGTGCACCATCGTAGACCTTGCACTGCCCATCGTGTTGGCTGAGCATATGATGGAAGGGTCCTGGGTCCAGTCCTGTATGAAACAAATCTACCCAACCAGTTATATACTACTAATCCTGGAATTTATGTGGGAGAGTAGTGTATTCAGTGTAATTAGTAGCATATTTGTTTATGAGCCCCTCCTCCCTCCACATTCTTCTATTTCTCACAGCTAAACCTTATTCTCACTGATACAGTTACTCTAGTATTACTTTTGATGGCAGGGATAATAATTCATAAATAATTTTATCCCAGGAAATAAGCACAATTTCAAGTACTTAATTCACGTTTTCTCAATACATTTAAATAAAAGATAATCTTGATAGGAGTGGGTATCAAGGAATGAAAACATGAAAGCATACCATTAAAAAAAAATAGTAGGGACCCAGAACCCTTAATGAAACATGGTCATGCAAGGAAAGAGCCTAGTCTGGAAACTGCTGAGTTGTTTATGGAATGAGGGCCTGACTCTGCAGAAATTAAGAGGAACCCATCTTATCATACTAAGTCCATTAGAGAAGGTTTTGCTGGTATAGGAGAAAGTGATTGTTATGTTCGTTTTGATTATAATAGTTCAGAAAATACTAAGAAACCAAATATGTGCTAGAATACTATAGTTAACACATTATATAAAATTTATAGTCTAATAACCTAATTCTTAAGTGTTGATAATAAGTAGTATTTTACCATTTGCAACTGTTTTAGTATGACATACAAATACAAATATATCATTTCAATTAGTGACAAAGTTATGAGTAATTATTGTGTGGCATGATATTTCACATCCAAATGTATGAACTCTCTTTCCTCTCTACCCAACCACACACATTTTCAGCCCTCTTTGTAGTAGCTAAATTTGTAATTTTGGTTATATCAATTTTGGGTTTTATGTGATTATGACTAGATAAATGCAGTTTACAGTTAAGTACTATAACTGTTTTTTCCTGAGCATTTTATTTTCCCTGGAGGTAAAATTTTCTCTGTCTCTCTCAACTTCTTTAGTCTCTATGTTTTTAACTTCAGTTTATCTCTAAACTATATAAATCTCTTAACATGTTCAAGCCCATTGGGCATTAAATCGATTTTATCTTCTTTAGGAGCCTTCTGATCTACCGTGAGTTGGGTCAGTTGTTCCCTAGGTTTGCCTTATAGCTGTCTACTTCAGATGTTTCTTCACCATCATTCTGAGGATTCCCCTTTCCCCTTCTCATGAGTTGGATTCTTCAGTTCCTGGAATTGTCCTCTTTCTTGGTTTCCCACCTTGTTTTGGTGGAACACATCTTCTAGTAACTTCCTGAGAGAGAAAATGTGGACAGCAAAATTATTTGAGATTTCTCTTGTTTAAAAAATGCCTTTACTATATATTCACACTTGATTTAATGTCTCTTTTGGTATGGTATTCTAGGCTGGAAATATTCAGAAGGTTTTTTCCTGGAAGTTGTTTTCTAGCTGCTAGTGTTGCCATTAAAAAGGGTGGTGTAATTCTGATTCCAGATACTTTTTATGAAACCTCTTTCCTCTTGGGCAGCTTATAGGATCCTACGTTCATCTTTTCAGTATTCAGAAATTTCACTGAGCTATATATGCTGTATTTGGGTCTATTTTCATCACTTTTGCTGAATACTCATTGTATCCTTTGACTTAGGAAACTCCTGTCCTTCAGTTTGGGGTATTATTCTCGAATTATTATCTTGGATTTCTTCTCCTTGTGTTTTCTGTTCTTTTCTCTAGAACTCATAAGTTGAAACTCCTCGACTTTAAATCTTCTCATTTGTTTTCCATTTGTTTTTTTTTTTTATTCTGTTTATCCTGCTGTTTCCTCAGCTTATACTTTTCTAAACTCTCTCGCCTATTATCTACCTCCTAACGGTAAACAAATGTATATACATGAAGTACATACATGTGGTAAAATCACATGGCAAGTGCTTTTATTGGCTGTAATTGTTGCTCTTGTTTAGGTTTGTTTGTTTGTTTTTTGCTCTTGTTTAGTTTTGTAATTGTTTGGAAGGAGAGGTCTTTGGTTTTGATTCTTTGGCTTATTAGCTGTATGACTTTGGGCGAGTTTTATAATTTTTTTGACTCCTATTTTCCTTGTTTGTAAAATGTGAATAAGTTCTATCTCTCAGATGTTTGTGAGCATCAACTGAGAATATATATATGAAAATACTTAATAAACTTTGTATGGAGTTAATAGTTACTACTTGCATCTTTCAGATATGGAAAGTTTCTTTCAAAGAAACTTTGATGGCTGAATTTTCATGTTATTTTTAAGATTACTTGATTACACATGTCTATTTTTCTCACATCTAAATGAGCTAGATGAACTTAAGCTAAGTGCTAATGCTGCCTTTTAAATAACTTACTTAATACTCAACCTCATAATGTTAGGCTGAAGAGAGATGAAAATATTTATTCTGTGAAAAGCTCTGGCTTTACTTCAGATTGTATAAATCTGTGTAATGTAATAATTATTTAAGAATGATGTGATTATTAGTTTAAACCCATGAAGGGAATATTTATTGGAATTTGTTTGTTTATTTTTCTTAAATGGAACTTTAATAACCTCTTCCATGGAGGTGTGCTTCAGAGTGGGTGTGGTTCTATTTATTCTGGTCTTTAGGTCATTCAATTGAAACAGCTTTTAGGGTATTCTCCAACTGTATATAACATAAATAAGTTACCTAAAATTGTTGAGTTGGGTGGTTTCTGTTGTTTGGGGCAGGGATGTAAGGCTTGCCCACTTGGTACAGCTGGTTTATCTTATCTTTAACCTTTTGTTTTTCTTTTTGACTTTGTCAGTAGGGATGTGAAAAGGAAAAAAGAACAAAAGAAAAATGGGAAGAAAATATTTTGTCATTTTTGCCCTTGAAGACTATTATTCCTTCCCAAAATACTAACCCATTTTCTACCTTTTAAAAAATGGTATATGAAATGTGTTATTTTTCTCCTTGGTTTTTATTTTTCCTCTGTGATGTCTGTAAATTATTCAACAGAAAAAATTTTAATCTGTAGTTACATTTCCTGATTGTCACAGTTTCTGTAGAATTTATTTCTCAAATGTAAGAGCAAGATTCTTTTCTGCCTTTGGTGGGCATTTAAATCATCACCAGAAAGGATGAGAGATTCTGTATGCTTTGTTGGCTCATAGGATGTTGCTTTTCTATCTTTAATTTAGTGATCTATCTTTAATTGAGCAATAAGACCTCAGAAGACTTACGAGTAAAGTAGACAGCATTATTGTTTCTTCTAGTGAGTTTTCATTAATTTCCTCAGATTCACAAAGAAGCAAACATTTATGCTGATTTTGCCACATATTAGACCTTGTAAAACTTTCTGGCGGTACAGAGGTGAATAAGATACCATTTCAGTCTTTGGTAGTTTTTATAGTCTGAGGTGATAAGTAGACATAGTATTGCAGAAGAGGTAACTTGTATACAAGAGAGCTGTGTGGAGAACAGTGGAAATAGGACTTGTATCCTCTAGGCAAGTTTTCATAAAGAAGGGCATTTTTGAGCTGGGGTGAAGGAATCCGCTGAGACTCTCCTGGAGACCTCCAGGTGGGGCGTATGGCATTGCGGGCAGAGGTTGGCATGGAAGAAGGTGGTTGGCATGGTGGGGTTTAGAGTATGGCAGATAATCCATTATGGTCAGATTCGGGGGTAGGGTATGGAGGGTGTGGGGTGACAGGTAACAAGGTGAAAGAAAGGTGCTGCAGAGACTTGGCGTGTAGGTGGGCCCCAGCTTACACATGATCTGTGCATAGATCTTCCTCTTGTCCTGATTAACCTCCTGTAACAACAAGCCTTGTTGCAGATGCCAGAATGCTTCAGTGGAGGAAAATAAAAACCACAAAGCTTTATACTTTTGAATAACTAGATTCAGAAGCTGAGTTAAAAAAAAAAAAACGAAAAGAAAAGAAAGCACAGGACAAGAAGTGTCAAGCTGCAGTCTATTAAGTGAGTCAGTGCAGGTTTAGACTCTTAAGATTAGGCATTTAGAGTCCCAGAAGGAAGGTAGAAAGATACCAAAGACAGATTCTGCCTTTTTCAAAATTTTATTCGAGTTTAACATTATATCCAAAGAAAAGGAAGGAGATTCTTTTCATTCCTGTATTCAGTGGCTTCCTGCTTCCAGAATTTAGGACCTAGGCTTGCACTGTCAGTACTGTGGCTCACTTAACATTATTATGGCTATAGGTGGCATGGGAAGCTAGTCTGGGAACTTGGCTGCCCTTTTACTTTTGTGTTTCTAAACACAGGATCCCAGAGTTAATGAACCGTCTCTTTGTTAATTGAGTGTAGCTTTTGGTATATATATTTCAGCTCCCCTTCCCCAGTTCATTTGATGGAGTCATAGACTTTCAGAACTGGAAAGTATCTGAAAGAGATCATTTAGTCCAACCTTCTCATTTTACACATGGGGAATCTGAGGCCTAGAGAAGTTAAGTGAGTTGAACAAGGTCACATGGGTACATATGGTAGCAGACCACCCACCGTTGACGCCAGTCTTCCTTTCTGGTTTTGTTGTCATTTGTTTTAACCTCCCCAAATTTTACTTCAGAAGTTTCTAGAACTACCAGGTTGTAGCATGTTTTGATTTCTGATGTCACTTTCACCTTCTCTCTACCCCTATTTGTATTTCTGGCTCTGGGTAAGTGAGTCTGGCAAGCAGAAGCTGTTTCTCTTTTCTTTCTTTTATTTTTGGGATGTTAATTCTATGTGATGTATATCTTTGCAAATATATACACTGAAAGGTCTTAAAATATTGACACTAGACGTACATGTATTTAATGGTATATTAAACTTTTTATGGCAATTGTGATGTGTGGATGAAGAACAGTACTCAATATGGACTTTTTAATAATTGACTGAATCTTTTTATGTCTCTATATTATCAAGCGTTCAATAAATTATCTTAAGAAAGGACAAAATTAGCTTCATATCGTTAGTCAAATTTGGGTATGATGATGCTTAGTGAATTTGTTTTGGGCAGGTGTGTGTATTTCATATTTCTATGTTCCTCTGTATACCTGTAGGCTGGTGAGGGTAAGAGGAGAAGGGAGGATGATGGGGATAGAAGCATAATACACTTCTTGCCTTTGAGGACCTTAACTGTTCACTGGATACTTGTTTTTAAGAGGGTTACTCTATTTCATTGTGTATTCTATTTGACACACAACTCTCCATCATTTGGTGATGAACCTCTACCTGTTGTTAATTTTTATCTGTTAAGGTTTCTTTTTAAGATAGTGATGTTGAAGAGAGTTAGAGACCTGCATACTTCCCTAATGCTTTGGGAAGTCTCACTTATCTGGAAGCTTTTCCTGTTAGTCTTACTCTTCCTTCACTTTCTGTCAACCCCTTCATTAGAAACTCTTGCAATGCTTCTTCATCTCTCTTGTCTCATATAAGCCAATATAAGGTGAGGATTTTAAAAAAGGTATCTTTTCCATTGAATTTTAATTTTAAGGAAGTGTAAATGGTCAGATTTACCTACTACTTGTCTCAGTCAAATCCCATTTTCCATTTATGTATCTTCAGTTTTGGTTTGTTGAAGGACTTATCAACTAACATACCACACAAAAGTTATAAGGAATTGGGTATGTGCACATGCACGTGTGTGTGCACGTATGCACGGTTATTGGAGAAGGTCTTAATTAAAGAAGAGAGTCATCATTCTTATTCTAGCAACCCCTCCTCCAGATCACTTCCATTACTACAGGCCCCGGTATATGTTCTCACATACTCTTCATCCACTTCATCGATACCTGTAGAGATTTTCATAACCTTTTCATGTTTTCATGGTCGCTTTTTGTTGGTTCTATCTTTTATGCCAAATACTGCTCTAGTAGGAAGGCTGATTTTGAGTAGAATTTGTTATTGCTTTTGTTTTTGAAGCTTTTCTCCATTTTGTATTGTAAGTGGAAGAAGTATGGAGCTGTATTGGGAAAAGTTTGACTTTTGTAACCAGAGGACCTGGGTTTGAGTCCTGGCTCTTCTAAATCTTAGCTTTCTCATATATAAGATGGAGATTATATTTTCTATTATTATATTGGTGTGACTATGAATTAAAAAACATGGAAACTCCTTTGTAAGGTTGTGTACATGTGGTAAACATGTAGAAGCTCATTAGTTCCATTTTTCCACCATTTCTGCCTCTTAACAGTAATATTTGAGAATCAGTTTATGATGGAGTCTTAAGCAGTATTTGTCAAACCAAATGTCTGAGCTCCTGAAAAAGCAGGAGAATTTTAGAAGACTAAAGCTGTGTGAAACTCAAAATGTTGATTTTTCTGTTATGCTGCCATGAGACCAGCATCTTAGAGCTTTGTTTCCTAGCCTGCTCCTTGTCCCTCACCTTTTAAGTCCTATCTTTACATGAGTCTTTATTAAATATTCTGCACTATTTACCAGACCTCTTCTTTAATCTGTATTAAAGATAGCGTAAAATGTGACTATTTTCTTCCTCTTACCTGTCATGTTTTGCATAGGAGGGAGTATGAAATTATTTAGCAAGGGTACATAAATATGCATATGCCATTACTAAATGATTTTTTTGAGCAAAACTCAATATATTATAAGTGAAATAGGGGGAAAGCTTTGTTTTAAGTAGTAGTATGAAAGTTGATTTATTTCAGGTCTGGCCATTTAGAAAATAGTGGATTCTGATTTGCTTATAATTAGTTCAGCTTTCATGTGGATTGGGATTTAAAACCATTTAAAGTAGAGGAACCATACAGATATCTTTAGGATTTCTTAGATGTGAAATACATGTCCACATGAAACTCTTAGGGCCAGTGTGTCTCAGCATTCAGAATTTCTCCCTTTGCAGAAAGATAACATGGAAGCATAAACTTACTAATATTACATAACACTCCTGTGGGGTTTAGGGCAAAATGGTCTTCCTACCATTTTTACTCTTTACTCTTAAGTGCATTAGTTAAAGAGTGCACACTGTCATAAACTCAGATCGGATGCTGCCACAATTGAGCCTGTCATAAGTTTAACAGAAAATGTTAGATATTTCAGACTTTTGGGATTTCAGAATTGGAGAGGAAGGGAGTGTACAATGACCTTGACTTGTTTTAAAACGCTAAGTTTTTATTTTAAATAATTTTTAAAAATCTCATTTGGTTAGTAGTTGTAGTTACCATGATTTTGCTGACCACAAATTCAAGTGTGGGATCCCTTTCAGAGCCTTCTTAATGTTTGTTAACACACCTATTAACCATGAGTAAACCAGCGCATGATGACAAACATGTCACTACTATTAAAGAGACCAATTTTAGTATGCTCTAAGTAATATAGAGTTAACATTTTACTACTCTGTCTTTATTTTACTTCTTATTCCTTCATTACTCTGAGACTTTAATTAAAACTCATAACTGAGAGATTTTTGACAAAGATTACCTTTGTTAGAAAAGTCTGCCTTAACAATTTTTTAGTAAGTGTAGTTTTTGAGTAGATTAGTGTCATTCACTTTTTTAAAAAAAAATTTCTTTTCCCTTATTTTAGTATTTTAAAAATTTATCTTTTTAAAAAATACTTCAAGAAAACGATTTATGCTCAACTCTGGGGTAAAGACAGTACTGTGGCTCATTAGGTGTTTGTACATACTTGGTGAAGTCAAACATATACTCCCTCAGCATGCAGGAAGTTTCAGGGGACACGTGCAGCTGGGTGGGAGGTGTGTGCCTGAGCGGCATCACAGGTTTTGTGAGCAAGTAATGGAAGCCCTAAGTGCATAACACCTAAGATCAGTTTTCTTAATGGTAAAATGGGGATAATGACACTACCTACTTCCTAGAATTGTTAGGATTGAAAGAAGTAGTTAATAAAAAACAACCTGATGCCTGGTACAGTATAAAAGTTCAGGAAATGTGTGTTACTATACTTTTTTTTTTTTTTTTTTTTTTTTTTTTTTTTTTTTTGCCAGTGCAAAAGATAACTTTGGATCACATTTAAACTTTTCTTTTAGGTGTGCTGAAAGACATTATGATACCACCAAATTTAACTGCAGAGGTAGGTATTAACTGCCACGTAATGTATTTCTGTTATATAACTTAAAACCAATAGACCAAATCTTCTTGTCATAGCAGTAGTGAATAAGCTCAATTATTAAGTGATGTAAATATTTATGTTAAAGATGGTCTTAGACAATTTGGAAAAATTTAATTTTACAGTTACCATATAAACCTGCCAGTACTAGTAGGAATACTAAAATGCAGGGTTGACTGTAAGAATTAGGAAAAGTTTATAGACAAACCATAAAATAAAGAAAGGGTTATATCTACTGTTGGAGGCATTTGGTCAAATAGTAAAGGATTATAGGAAGAGCAAAGCAGACAATGGAGTAACTCCGTGGAGCCGTGACCTAAAAGGGGCAAAAGCTTATGACAAATGTGGATTAGAGGAGCCTGACAAGTGGGAGCAGGAGCTGCTTTAAATGAGTTCTTCTCCAGGTGTAGTGAATTTTTCTGAGGTCCCACAAAAACCTTCCCTCATTGTTTGTGGAACCCCTTGAGCCATGAGAGACCTGGAGAGTGAAGAAGCTTGGCAGATGCTACCATGATAGAAAGAGAGGGTGGAGTCCATGCGCTCCATGTTGATGTGTTTGCGGTGGATCCCTTCTGACAGTCTAGATCGGATGTTCAAACAGCTGGTTTGAGAATTCAGAAGTGGTAGTGGTGAGAGCCAGTACAGATCCACTAAGAATTTTTCCTTTTTCGTGAATTTAAGCTACTGCTTACTAGGCAAAGCGTGTTTTAGTCAACGTTTATCTAGCTTTAAATAGACGTTTAACAGATTCCTGGCTGTTTTGTGTGCCCGTGGGGAGATGAAGATGGAATGCTGAGGCCCAGGTGAAAGCATCCCAGCGACTCCTGTAATGGTCATCGTCGTCTCCCAGGACCACTCACCTGACACACTGAATCCGGTTCCATATTAGTGATGATGTGACTGAAGATAGAAGGCATACTTCTCACATATTCAGATGACACAGAGGACAATTATGTACATTAGATGTCAGTCAGGATTTGTAAGGGTTTTAGTAGAATGGAACTGCTGAGGCAGGGACCAGTAAGAAAAAATTTAATAGTGATATAGTTGAACTCCTGTTTCTGAGCAACTTAAAAAACACAACAACAAAACCCCTGTGACTATAAGCAAAGAGAAACTTTGGGTTTTTATAACTCATGTGAAAAGACCTGAAGCTTCATTAGATACACTTTACTACAACGGTATACGTTTTTATAAGTAGTTTTTTTCAGCTTCTTTTGTAAATGTCTTTAAAATCACATGTAGTATACAACACTAACATTTGCAAGACCATCTTTAAATAACACGCTTAGCATTTTTATTATATGAAATATAAAAATCAGTCCTTTACATTGTTGATTGATTGGTAATTTATATCTTCTCTGGAATATATGTTTTGTGGTGATGTAATATTATAAATATTACAACTCCTTTTGTCAGAAAACGCATTCAGAGCCCTGACAGGAAACCTGCCTACATGACATTTCATTTTGAGTTTGCCTCTCTCTCTGACATGTTGCCTTCTGCTACCTCTCCATTACAAAGTTTCCTCTTTCAGTAAGTGGGGAAAATAATGCTCAGCCTCTGTCTAGTGGGTAGGTTTAAGAATTGAGACACTAGTTTCTATTCAAATATTGGTAAATTATCAGGCAGCAAATTATTTTTCTCTGGAGTTCACTTTTTCTTTTAAACATCTATTAAGCTTATATGCAACATTTCTACAGTTAATCTACTTTAATAAACAATTCAGGAAAGACTTTTTTTTTTCCCTAATTCTGAGGTTATCCTTTTACCACAGTTGCACAGTATCCTTTTGAAGACCATAATCCACCACAGCTAGAACTTATCAAACCCTTTTGTGAAGATCTTGACCAATGGCTAAGTGAAGATGACAATCATGTTGCAGCAATTCACTGTAAAGCCGGAAAGGGACGAACCGGTGTAATGATTTGTGCATATTTATTACATTGGGGCAAATTTTTAAAGGCACAAGAGGCCCTAGATTTCTATGAGGAAGTAAGGACCAGAGACAAAAAGGTAAGTTATATTTGATGTTTTTTTCTTTCTTCTTCCTTGATCTGAGCATTTATTAGAAAACAGCTTTTTAAAAAGATGGTTGGTAACCCTTCTACCGTAACTGTTGCATGAGCAAATGACTGAATTTCTCAATTTTTCTCTTCATGCTGGCATTTTCATATCATGCTAGTAAATCTTATGCATTAACTGTATGGCATATTTGGTCTTATAAAATCCTGGCAGAGCATTTAAAGTAGCAGTACGTTGAACAAAAGTAAGCTTGATATTTCTGAACCTTGCTTGAGAGTAAGATGTCTTTGGGTAATAACTTGGATGCCATTTCCTACTATAGTATGATCCTTTATAAGTACATGAAAATTATTCTTTGATATGAATATTCACGAATATAGTTATAATTAAGATTAGTCAAAGGTTCTTCTGTTATTCAGAAGGCTAATAAAGACGATGTTGAAAATCACTGACAAACTTAATCTGTGTAATATGTTTGAGGGGAGAACATAAAGTCAGGAGAAGTTTCATAATAATTTCTAAGAGATTCATTTCTTTGGATGGTAAATGTGACAAAATATGTTTATGTTTCTTACAAAGAGATTTTGTACATTTCTCTGTCTCTGAGAAGGAAAAACCGCTCCAGATAGAGGGAGAAACTCACCTAGACAAAGAACTCTCTTGAGGGAGACATTACAACTTTATGAAGAAATTTATTCTAGTTTTAATAACATTTACAATCAGGAAGGTTCTCTTCCAGTTTAAGTTGCTTGCCTGCCTGCCTGCCTGTCTTCCTTTAATTTTTAGTGTGGGCTTTGAGCTCGTGACCCTGAGATCAAGATCTGAACTGAGGTCAGGAGTCAGATGTTTAACTGACTGAGCCATCCAGGCGCCCCTAAGCTGATTTCTTTTTAATTCAACTTCAAAACAGAAACATGATCACTTCTATTATTTTAGCTGGTGATTGCATTGATTCCTGCCTCCTTTTCTCCTTCCTCATTTCTTATTTTATTTATCTTTGTGATTTTTAAAAATTACTCCTAGAGATGCTAGAGTGTTGTGTATTGGTGATAGTTTATAAAACTGAATCTCATGTTAGTGCTTGATTTTAGTAAATATTCATTATAGTAGATTGCCTTACACTTCTTTAGAAGTTGTGTATGTCCTGAGATGATAGTGGTGGAGTGAATTCTTGAGTGGAAGGCCTGAGATGTTTACTTTGGTTCATTTTTTTCATCATCTAGAGGGAAATAGTTGCTGTTACTGATTAAAAATATAAAAGGTAAATTGTTCTTAAGTGAGTAAGTCCAGGGCAGCACAGGGGAAAGAGACTGAATGGAAAGAAAACAATAGAGAAACAGGTCGAATCAAAGTACAGTAGCTAAAGTAGTGGTAGAAGTTTAGAGCAAGCAGGGTTGATGAGCAGTAGACACTGTATGTAGTTGTGGGAAAGAAATCAAATCAAAAGAATTTCAAATAAAAGTAGAGGAGCTGTGTATTATGGAGCCAGAACACTAGATTTAAGCTCATGGCTCTTTTTTTTTTTTTTTTAAGATTTTATTTATTTGACAGAGAACACAAGTAGGCAGAGAGGCAGGCAGAGAGAGAGAGAGAAGCAGGCTCTGCACTGAGCAGAGAGCCCGATGTGGGGCTCAATCCCAGGACCCTGGGATCATGACCTGGGCCAAAGGCAGAGGCTTTAACCCTCTGAGCCACCCAGGCGCCCAAAGCTCATGGCTCTTAAAGGATTTATGTGACATATATTCTAGAAATATGATGAAAGCTATAGTCTCTCACTAAAAATGTACATGGTATACATGAACATAAAATTTTCCTTATAGTTTTTAATTACACAGATTTTTTAAATGTGGAAAATTAAAGGAGTCTTTATAAGAATTATGTCCCCTTTTATTTTTTATTCATTTATTTTTAAGATTTTATTTATTTGACAGAGATCACAGTAGGCAGAGAGCGGGAAGCAGGCTTCCTGCTGAGCAGAGAGCCTGATGTGGAGCTCCATCCCAGGACCCTGAGATCATGACCTGAGCCTGAGGCAGAAGCTTAACTTACTGAGCCACCCAGGTGCCCCAGTGTCCCCTTTTTAAATGGAAAAATCAGTGGCTCTTTGAGGTTAATGACGAAATCTCAATGGTTACAGATTAATCAGAATTGAACTTTGGTTTTGCCAATAGGAAGTTTTATGAAAGGGCTGCTAGTATTTAGATTATAAATAATACATTAAAATTATGCCATTGTCTTTGACTTGAAAACTTCTTTGTTATCTTTTATATCCAATCAATTATGACTATGGTTTTGGTGAAAACAAGTGCTTAAAAAGCTATCTCATGAAAGAATGAAAGAGCAAATGAAATCTGTAGATTCTTTTGTCAGATGAATGTAGGATTGTATCAAAAAATTAAGATTCTCTAAAATTCTCCAGAAAAATTCATGTTGCATCATTTTATTTGCCTTGGTTAATGACATCATTTTTGGCAAGATTCTGGCATAACGCTATGTTAGGAAGGGAAGGATTATGACTTCACATTTTTAGTTTTAAGGTTAAAGAATTAAACTGTGCAAATGAGTTTGTATTTTATCCAGTTGACTGCATTTAAAATCCTGGCTGTAGAATTTTGCCTTCTGAAACTAGTGAACTTACAGGGAGAAAAGCATTTCATAATTGCTCCCATTTCTTGACAAAACTTCTTGAAAAGCCCTTGATTGAATGTCTTGGCTCTCCTGAATTTGCCAATTTTCATAGCAGTAGATTTTTCACGAAACACCCTCTTGTACAGGCTGTGATTCAAGGCTTGGCACTGCTAGAGCAGGCTACTTCCCCATCAATGGCTAGAATTTCTCCCAGGATGGAGCTAGAGTCTTGTACTTCATGCACAGTGAGGAACACAGCAGTGAGTGCCACGGTGATGTGGAGAGCGCTGTCTTTCCCCAAGCAACAAAGCCAGAAGTTTTGCCAGGTGTTAAGGTGTACTATCTGCCTAGAAAATACTGAGATTTCTTGAGGGGAAGGTTTTTTGGGGGCATTTTGAAAATGTTAATGTTCCCCCAAAATTTCCAAAGAGTACTCTAAAATAAGTATTATTCTTTGATTGTGTTACCACGTGTGTACTTGATGAAAACCAGTAGCTGGCTAACCCGGTAGCTGGCTAACCCGAGAAGTCGTCATCATATACTGAAGGGAAGTGGTATTTCCAGTCCTCTCATGACCTGCTTCATAGTCTTAGGAAAAGAGGTCAGTTTTTCTGGGAGTGGACAGATTTGTTTGCTAGAGATACTGCAACAGTCTTAACTTTTCTTTTGCAAGCTACAAACATGTTTGACCATTTCTAAAGTATTTGTCTTCACCATATTGAACTACACCTTTTTTGTTTGTTTGGCATTACAACCAGCAGACTTGTAGAGTGCTTTACTCGGGATTTTGAGTTAGAGGGTAATCAAAGGTTCTTGTAGTAGTCTAACTTTTTCTGACCAAGCTGTGCTTTTACATGTGCTCTCTTTTCCCCTCTTCCGCACACTCACCCACACACATACCTCCCCTGTGTGAGAGTTGGCTAAATGCTTATAATCATGAGAACCAGCCATGTAAGGAGCACTTGGGATAGTCTCTCACACCATACTCAGGGATACAAGTAAAACCCAAGGATGCTTAAACAGTTTAAGTTAGATCCAGGAGAAGTCTTCTTAATGAAAAAGTGAAGACATGTTTTAATTTATCATTGGGAAAATACTGTATTCCTTACCATTTGAAAATATTGTCAGTTCTCTTGCTCTGTAAAGGTGAAGAGAGACTTAGTAAACTGGCAAGGCCCAAGGGATAGTGTTGTGAAATAGGGGTCAGAGTGAAAAGATAGCAAGAGAAGTGTTTATAAAAATAAAATACAATATACTGTAGAATGTGAACATCCCTCCATTATCAGCAGAAATGCTTCAGGCACACAGCACTCTTCTCTTACGGGTTTGAATCTCCCCCAGGTGGAAGTTAACAGGCTAACAGAATGGAGTTCTGTGTGTACTGTTAAGGGTATCCTTAGTAAAATTGTTATGCTTAGCTAATACATTATATCGAGATTCAGAGTTAAGTAATTTGGCCAAAATTGATCACTTTTAGCATCTTGGAGTCAAAATAAATCATTGAGATCTTTCGTGCTTTAGTTCATGATTAATCAATATACCCAGACCATTTTTGGATGAATTAGTCACAGCTGTCATCTAAAGCAGTATTATTCTAAATGTGCTCCTACCTTTTTACTTCTGTATATATTTAAAAAGGCAAAAAGAAATTTACGAGCAGATGCTCTTAATGAAGCTCTGTTCCATTTGCACGGTTTCATTTGCATTTTATGTTGAAACAGTGTTAGAAAGTTAGATTAAATAGATAAAGATTATGGGCATAAGATTATGAGCCTTTTTTGGCAGGAATTTTTCTTACTTTAAAAATGATAAAACGGAGGCCCAGAAAGGTGAAATGCTTTCATTAAGATGATTCGAACAGTTAATGATAGCATTTAGAGTAAAATTTGAGTACCCTGAACGTTGTTGAATCCTGGAACTGCAAAAGAATTTTGCGGCTGTTCAGAATTGATCTCTATGGGGACAAGCTGTCCCCAAATGGGCCTATTTTGACAAGGCTCCTCAGTTTATACCCTTTTTTACTGATGCCTAGGAATTTGGTGGCCCCTGACCTAAGTACAGATAAAGGCAGCTTGAAGTTGTTAGTCTTATAAATATAATGCTGAAGGTTTCCTTTAAATCTTTGAAATTTAATTGTCTAACAATTTTCAGACATATCAGACGTTTACCTAATGGTTAGGGTGCTAGTGAAATAATCTGTTTTTAGCCTTTAATAAGTATAGTTTCATCATGAGAAATAAGTATAGTTTCATCATTGAGCTAAGCTGAACATGGTAAAGCTGTTGTCATTCAACTGTGGAATTCTTCCAGGGAAGTAAGTATCTTATAGTAAATATAACTGATTATCCAGAGTAGTTTTATTCCTTGAAACACCTTCTTGCCAGTATTTCCTTTTAGGTTGAATGTATAGACTCGTATTTTTGTAACTGTGAACCATTATTTCGGGAGATACATATATTTTGTCAGTTTTTCAGCTTATATAGCATTAATTTTACTAAAACTGGCTTTAATGTGACTTTGCCTGTATCCTTAATTTCAGTTGTAGGGAAACATTAAGAAGGAAGTTGTGTTCTGGTGACGTTTATATGGGAGGATATGGTTTCTTCTCTTCCCTCCTTCCTCCCCCCTCCCCCCTTTCTCCTTCTCCCCCCCACCCCACCCCTCTTTGTTATGGAGAAAGAAGACCCAGTTGGCATGTTTTAGTGAAGAATTTGTGGACTTGGCAGGGACTCTCCTCAAACTAATCTGGTGCAGCCTTGTCATTCCCTCAGCTTCCCTCAGTGGACTTGGTGCAAATTAAATGGCAAAGCGGTGGGTGCCTGCTGACCCTACAGTGTGCCGTTGTGTTAGTGATGCCCAAATGGTGCTTGAGGCTTTGAGTGCTGCCGAGAATTCAAAGTACAACTGATACCTCCTCTAAAGAAACATATTTCCCAGAGCAGGATAACTGCTTGATGGAAAAGAAGAGTCCTTCTTTTATTCAATAATTGAGAAGAAACCTGTGTTACACTTCCCTAAGAGTAATTCCTTTGGAGATTTGGTCCTTTTTCTTCATGAGTCAAACAGGCTCTCAGCAGCTCCCTGTCCTGCCCCCCCAGGAGAGCCTGGTGCAGGTTAAATCCCAGGGCAAGTGCCTGTCTAGTCCTGTGCTTCACACTGTCTGCACTTAACACTTATGTATCGGAATGAGAATAAACTCACAGCATTTATTGTAAGCTATGAATAAGTGTTAAAGCATCCTACTAATACTGGTAAGTATGTATTTTGGAAAGAGTCCCCAAATTTCTGAGTTCAGAAGCAAACTTTAGTTACATGACAAACCCATCCAGAATTTCTGCTACTCCTCTCTCTTTCTGTTGCTTTCCCCCTTCTAGAATGGTGGCAGGCCAAGTACACATTAATCTTTATATTCTTTGATTAATCTTTTAGGAAAAAATATTTGAGCTTTTGATTTCTTTTTTTGTTTTGCTTTCAAAGCGATTATTAGAGACAAAATTCATATATATTATGATCTCTGTATATGAGTTTATTAGCTTATCTGTAATGAAGACTTAAACTTTCTAGAAATAATAAGTATTAACTTTATTCTAAGTGATCCCATGAAGAGGAAATTTTCTGGATTCTCTGAGGAGTGAATTTTTATGTCCTGATTGTATAGTCAGCTTACTTTTTTCTAGCTACTAAATTTCTCCATATGATAACATAAAAAATTTTTCTAGTTTTCCCCTTCACTTAAACTCTAATTGTTCTCATTTTCAGTAAAAACAAAACAAAAAGAATGCCTAATACAATATTCTTCTTTTTTTTAACATACTAATTCTTTTGGGCTAAACTGTGTTTCTCTAATACATGGTATTTAAGCCTGTCATACAATCTATACATTCATAAAATTATAAGGTTTTTATACCTTGAAGGATTTTAGCAATGATTTAGTTAAGGCCTGTTCTAATATAAATGATCAAATGAATCTGTAAAGATCAGTCTCTCCTAGGTCATTTCATCTGTCTGTGTAATGTTATTCAAAACTGTCTCCTAACCTCAAATCTAGTATTCTTTCTACAGTACTGTGTTCTTCTGTCCAGATTATACTTCTGTATCATTTTGATCCCCAAAGTAGAAATAGAAACTTAAAAGAGAAAAAAAGAAGTAGCTATATTATAACATATTAGAATTCTCTCAATATCTACTCACAGAAGCCCAACTCAAAGAGTGTAAACCCAAGGAGACCTTTATATTGACTTATATAACCTTAAAAGCTCTGGCCTGGACTTAGATGCTTAATAGGTGTTGGTAATCTTTCTCTCAGCTCTCTCCTTTGCTCTGTATTTGCTTTCTTTTCAGGCATTCTCCTTGCAAATAATAGCAAGGTATGACTCCTGGCGACTCTGGTGTTACATCCTGGCTACTTTAGCAACTACAGGAGGAAGAGAGCTACAGTTTGAGTGAATATTCCTAGATTAGGTTCTGATTTACCTGGATTAGGGCATGTACCCATCCCTGAACTGAACATTCTGGCGAGAGGCTTGGGACATGTATCTGATGCTGAAGAATAGATCCCATCCCATCTCCATCGGACTGCAGGGTGAGTGATAGCTTTCCCAAAGGGGAAGGGGTGCTGTGCAGAGAGACCTGTGCCCCTTGTCTGCTTCATACTATTCGCAGAGATCTGTGATTCGTGCAGCACTGTTGTTGATAGGTTACTCAAAAGTAGTTCCATGGAGCTGGAGCTCTGTGATACTCTAAACTTTGTGAAGGCTCTTCATAGTTGGGAAAAATAGTGCTCAAACAGGTCACGACTTCTTTGTGTGCTCTTAGTAAAACCCAGGACATCGGAAGATGAAGTTCTAGGCTCAGAGTCACATTTAGGTTCAGGTCCAGGTTTTTTGAACAGGACAATCATGTGCCCCAGGACTGTTTTCTCACCCTTGAAATAGAGGTGACAGTGTTTGTCTTACAAAGTGTGGTGGTATTAGGGTCCTATGTACAATGCCCAGCAGTTAGCTTCATAACAAAACTCCTGCCACATGGCGTCATCGCAATAGTAACCATTCCTAAAGAGCTATATTCCTTCCTGTGCTGAGTTACTTTCCTGTGACAACGTTGTGAGCATTCTGAAACATACTTTTTCAAGCTTCCAGAAAACACTGTTATTTTAAAACACGAAATTATTTCTGAGTTTAAAAGTGCCAGTGAAAAGTTTACTGAAGTAGAAAATTACTTTTTTGACTGAGGAAGCTAGATTGTGACTTCATCTTAGAGAAGATGATCTGAAGGTACTGATGCACAGAATATGAGCAAAACATTACGTAGCTTGTGCTGTGGTATCCAGGTGGAATTCTGGCCTTGAAGTACCATGTTGAAAGATGTGTTTAATCTCTACTTCTAAGTTTCTGTTCTTTAAGAGATTAATTATATACAAGAGACTTGCGTAAAACAGCTCAGGTTAGAAAAATAAGTGGTTCATTAAAGATACATCAGGCAAATGTAAATTTCAAGAGCAGATGACAGGATATCATTATCAGTACATTTACAACAGAATATGTAAAACTAGATCAGGAATGTCATTTTATATTAACACAGGGTGCACTCCACAATGAAGAGTTAGCAGATATGAACTCTTACATGCTAAACATAACATCAAATACAGTAAGAAAAGCTGAAAGAAATGAAGAAAAAACTGATGGCAAAACAACAATAATAGGAATCTTTAATATACTTGAAGATCAAGAAAGTACAAGATAAGAAGATGTGTAGATGGATTGAATAGTATAATAAAAAATGGCCCATAAGATCTGTCTTTTTTCTTTTTTTGTCATCCACATAATAGTTAACCAAGATTGATAATTCATTAGGCCAACTACAAAGAAAATCTCATCTCCAGGTAGAAATATATAAACCCCATTCCTTGATTATAATTCAGTACAGTGAGAGATTTTCTTAAATGTATAATTTTGATTTTTTCCCTGTTTTTAAAGATTTTATTTATTTGTGTGTGAGAGAGAGTGTGCAAGAGGGGGAGGAGCAGAAGGAATCTCAAGCAGACTCTGCACTGAGCCTGGAGCCCCACGCAGGGCTGGATCTCATGACCGTGAGATATGACCTGAGTCAAAACCCAGAGTTGGGTGCTTTAACTGACTGACTGAGCCACATAGGCACCTCCAGCAAGAGATTTTTTAAAACGTTTAATCAAGTAAGATCAACTATTTGGAAATTTAAAACTAGTTACTTAAATAATTTGGGGTCAATTATATTTGGGAAATACAAATATATTTTAGAGATTACTAAGATAATAACATAGAGAGGAATTACTAAAGATGAAAATATAAGTTGTGAATTAGCAAACAGTAAACCTTTTGAACTAATCATTTCAAACATTGTATGAAATTGCCAATAAAAGCAATACATCTCTTTTAAGGTTTTTTTTGAGGAAAAATAAAGGGGAAACACAAATTATACGTTAAGTTTGAGAAAGGGGAAGAACTACACTGTGTAGGTAACTAAGAATTATTTGGGTCCCTGCTAATGAATTTGACTATTTCAATGGGAAATAAGCAATTTTCAGTGAACATCATTGTTTCAAGGTGAAATCCAAAATTTGAACAGACCATCCCAAAATGAAAATGTGTAGAAGCCCTCAACATGTACCTAATCTGAATTCTGTTTCAGGTGGTGCTATCAAACTGGAAATACTGAATAATTCTGTCACTTGAGTTGGTCTAGGTGTTAGAAGATAGGTAAAACTTCCCAGATGACTGCTTGCAGATCAATGTCCTTAATCTGGTAAAGATAGCATACTTTAAAAAGCAGCAAGTATAGCATGGGAGAAATTAAGTACTTTGGTTTGACCAAAAATAAAAGCACATTCAGGGGAGTTGTATGAAGTAAGAGCAGAAAAGAGGTTGGGCTGTATTTTTATGTTGTTAATGGATTTATATAATCTGTGATAAGTTTTCTTATTTGGATAGTCACTGGGAAACCATTTAGCATTTTAAATTGTTAGTGTGATTCATCTGACACTTTCATAAAGTTAATTAAAGAGTAGGTGTAAAAATAGAAGAATAGATCAATCAGAGGCTGGTATTCATTTGACTATTACAGAATTGCAGGAGGTGATTGAACTAGAATGGCCACAGAAAGCTAGAACTGGTATTTTGAGAGGTATGTCACAAAGTCTGGATTTTGACTCTGAATAGATGTGTAGAAGTCTACTAAGAGTATCCTAAAGGAACTGAACCACTGGTGTGCTTTTCGTGTTGTGTGGACAGTGTGTGTGTGTGTCTGTCTGTCTGTCTGTGTCTCTCTGTATGTATGTACTGTGTGTAGATGCTCGGTAGTTGGCCTGGGCCTTTGCTACAGTTCTGGGATTTCCTTATTCCTCTTTTATAGCCCTGTGTAGATCACTACTCCCTCTCAGATTGTTTCCTTGACTCGAGCAGGAAGAAGATGGCAGCATCAGCAATTGACTGTAAACTCTGGAGCTGGAGTACTAGGGTGAAACTTAGTTCCATTACTTACAAGAGTTGGGACCTTACCTCGTCTATAAAATGATGTTACTGATAATACCCACTTCATGAGTACTAAATTATACTTAATGAAAGTACTTAGAACAATACAAAGAACATTGTAACAGTTCAATAAATAGTAGCAGTGGTGGTATTAGAAGAGGTTTTGAGCTTTGAGCACTGGGGAAAATAGTAAATATCATTAATAAAAATAACAGAGGTTGGTCCTGCAAAAATAGGAAAGTTTCAGTTTTTGGATATGTTGTGTTTAAAGTGCTTCTGAAATTTCCAGGTAGAAATGCCCAGCTAAGTTTTAGAAGTTCTGGACTGGGAGTTGGGAATCAGGTATGGAGAGACACAGGTTTTGGAGTTCATGTTAATTGAACAACTAAGACAGAAGATTGACAAAGAGGGGCTCGCTCAGATCAGATTTTCAAGGTAGGCTTACTCTTAGGGAAAGAGGTTAGGTAGTTTTCTCTTACCCAGTAAGGTTAGGAGAAAACTTTCAAGAGTGTGTTCTAGGATAGAGGCAGAGAATTTTCAAAATGGCAATGGAAAATGAGATAGGATGGGACTGAGAAAATAGTAGGAAATGACTGTTAGTGACACTTAAGAACTACTGACCATTAAGAAATCAGCCTTATGAAAACAGTTTCCTATGGGGTAAGGGGTAGAGGCTTACCTTTGAGAGTCTATATAGAGAAGAAGGGTGACAATTTGAGAAAGATAAAAGATTTGGGGAGAGTGTGCATTTTTAGCCCATGAGTGGCTTTGGATAACAGGACAAGGGTTACCCGAGCTGTGTATTAGGAGGAGACAGGTGAAACAAAGACAAATGCCAGAGAGGGAATAATTAATAGAGCACTTACCAAAATGGAACCTAGGGAAACATGCAGTCAGTTTTATAAAATATCAGAGAATATGAGAAAATTTTAAGATGGGACAAGGGAATTCTGAGAGTGCCACACTGGGTGACCCCAAGGTTCCCAGTAGAGTAGGAGCTACATTCATTGAGGTTGATGTCTAGGACAGGATAGAAAGGTGGGTTGAACAGAGTGCTGAAATCATCACTCAGTTTAAGAAGTGTGTTTCAGAAGAATGACGTATGGAATGATAGAGATTCAGAGTCATAGGTGAGACTGAGTAAAGGCAGTAGACCTTGGGAGGAACACGACACATCTTTGCAGGCACTCCTCTAGGTCTGTGAACATCAGGGAATCGAAGAAGCAATGGTGGTCTTTTGCGATGATGGCCAGGAATGTGGTGTAAAGGCAACCCTGAAGAATGCCAAGTTTAGCTGAGATTAGAATGTTTAAAAGTTACCTTTGGGAAAAAAAGGTCAAGAATACAAGTAATTTTCTTCACATTTAGAGTAGAAAAGAAGAATCGTTGGTGGTAGAGGGTGGATACTTTGGGGATATAGTTACAAACCAGTTAACTTAAATGTTCTTGGTTAATTTAAATGAAAATGGAAATATTAAAAACACATAGTTATTTTTTAATCTCTAAGAGCTTCGAAGTTCAGCCCTCTTTTCATATATGTAAAATAAATTTTTGAAGATCTTTAAAATGTTCATTTCTTAGATTTTAAAAGAGATTTGTCTTTATAGTCAAAATACTATAGGTAAAACATGCACGTAAACCATTGTTTTCAGCATATGCATTCAGGAAATAATATATTTGAGGTGTTATAAATTGCATTGTCAATTTATTATGGACGTTGTATTCATTTTATTTCAAAATCTACATTACAATATGGTTCATTGTACCATTAATTAAATTTGAGTAAGTGTGCATTGTGGCCATGAGAGATGTAACTAGATAGAAGGATACGCTAATGCCCATGGTTGGTACATATTTGAGCCTTACAACTCAATTATTTCTGCTAATCTGACTGCATTGAATTTGAGCATGCTGCTAGGTAGGAATTGCAAAGTTAAGCTACAGAAGCTGAATTATGCATAATTTGATAGTAAAAGAATTAAGTTAAATTGTGCCTTTCAGTGTTTTTCTTTGAATTGTGTCAGTAATTTTGTTTAGCTCATATTTAACACACAAATTATTCGTCCATGTTTGACATCTAGTAGATTCATATGTTCTTCCTCTATCCTTTTGCCTTGCCCTTTGGTAAGAGTTATTAACTCACTATATAAAAAGCTGCATTATACATGTGCTGCTAATCACTTGCTACTTGAAAAAAATCAAATCTTTGAAAACATTTTAATTATTCATACAAACTTATACCAAGAAGCTAAAGAGGAAGAAATCATCTATGATTGCATTGAATCCCAACAAATAACTTGACAGCTTGGTCTTCTTCTACACTCCCATTGATTTGATTTTTTGAATTTAATTTTATTTAGTTTTTAGACTAAATCATAAATTCACATGGTTCAAAAAAGCTTCCTTCCTACCCAGCCATCGTCCATCTGCTATATTCCCCCCACCTTGCTTTGCAATTCTGTGTCTTGTCTTGATAAATATGAATAAGTTGTTTACTGAAGTAACATTTAAGTAATGTAATACAATAAACCATTGTAAGTGTAAACACTTTTTATTAATAATGATTTTTAACATTAGTTTTTTTATAGGAGCTTTTCACAGTAATAGTATTTTACTACTGTTTCTTTAATACAGAAAACCAAAATTCTAGTTCTTCCAAAATTATACTTCAAATGTAGATAGGATTTCTAAAACTGCTAATTAGGATTTGTGTATCATTTGTAGGTTTAGCATGCTTTTGTGTAACTACACTTAGTATTTACTCCTCATGAGAATCCCGTGAAGACAGGGTAGGTATTAATTGTCTTCATTTTGCTGAAGAAACCAATCAGAGTTGATATTTTGAGCATTAGCTTTTAAATTCTAGTCTTTGCACTGCAGCCAGAATCATAAGTCATTTGTCCTTCTTTGAAATGGCTTTTATCCATTTTTTTGACATTCTATATATTTTTTAATTGTAATGAAATCATGCTAATTTTTTGAAACAAACCTGAGAATACTAGAGTGAATACCTGTTTACCTGCCATTCTGTGTATCTGTCTTTAAATTCATATGAACGTACTTTATACTTTATTTAGAGGGAAGAAAAGCATTTATGTCCCGAGTGTTTAACAGATGGGGAGATTCAGATGCCAGTAATAACCTGAAAATATTACAAATTCTTTCTCCTCTTGAATATACTTCTAAGTTTTCTGCAAGTCACTTGTAACTGTCAGACATCTTTCTGTTACTATTTGCCTTCTGTTTCTAAGTTAAATGCCTGAATTTTCCTGAAGTTATATACATCCTAGGAAAGGAGACCTCAGCCCTCATTTATTCAGCAGCATTAATGAATTGCATGGCTGTACACACTAGATTTTTTTCTTTAGATAACTTTTTAAAAAAATAGAACATGAATTATATATATTTAGCATTTGTAATACTTAATTTTCTCAAACATTATGTATATCCATGGTTTCTTCTACAGAGAGATGCATGTGGCTCGAGGACATTTCCTAAGTCCCTCTGTTAGAGAATTCTTGCATACATTTATCCCAGCCACATATTCCTGTTCTTATTGGGGGTCTCAGGGTTTCATTTTTTTTCTGCTGCTATTTCTGTCTCTTAAAGGCACTATGCCTTTATGTGTTCTGCTGATTCTGATATGTTTTTGCCTAAAAAATAAGTAACCAAGCTTTTGAGGAGTTGTGTGTTCAATAAAAGTCCATAAATTTCCTACGTCTCAGGAGCACAGCTGTAGTACAGGTGCCTTTGACACGTATTTTGGAACTGCTGAGGCCTTATTTTACTGGGTTCATGGGTTGGAGCATTGTGGTGACCATTGAATAAATGAGCGGATTATGATAATTTTAAGGGAAAAGGTTATTCTGATATTTCCTTTGTACTGATGTTGCTCTGATTTACTCTTGTTGAACTAGACTTAAATATTAATCATTTAAGGTCAAATAGCTAATGTATATATGGTCTTCAGTGGATACAACCCAGTTACAACCCAGTTATCGTAACAATTTAGTAAAATAACTGTAATGGAATTTTTCTTTTGAATTTGGCTTTTCTTTTTATTTTCTTTTTTTTTTTTTTTTTTTTTTTTCTCTCCACCAGGGAGTAAATATTCCCAGTCAGAGGCGCTATGTGTATTATTATAGCTACCTGTTAAAGAATCATCTGGATTATAGACCAGTGGCACTGTTGTTTCACAAGATGATGTTTGAAACTATTCCAATGTTCAGTGGCGGAACTTGCAGTAAGTGCTCTAAATTCTCATCCCTCCATGTACTGGAACATTTTTCTGGACATATCTAGACGTTTACATAGAAATCTAGAAAGAAATTTACCACACTTAAAATGTACATAGGGGTATATATTTCTGAAGTATCCAAACTAAGTAGCTCCGTTGTTCAGCTTATTGGGCTAAGGAGGCCAGCAGCCATGGGTTTTAATGTCTTAGAAGCCAAATTGTATTTATGAAAGAAACATTCTTTGCTGCATCTACCAAATGCAGCTTAAACTGTGACTAGATGACTAAAAATCCTATCCCAGTAGAGATCCAGCATCCGAGTAGCAGTGGGATTCATTAGTTCCCTGTGTGGGGGCAGGGACCAGTTCCTTCCTATCTTAGGAAGATTAGATATTGGTAGTAATGGTGACAGGGGCAATAGAAAGGAAAGGAAAAAATTATAAGATGTAGTGACCTGCTGAAATATGTTGAGTGAATAGGGTTGAGTCAGAGTGTGTGGAGCATTAGAGACAACCTAGGATTAAATCCAAGATCCAGTGACAGTTTTGTTAGCTCTCTCATTGCTAGATTGTATAACCTCAGGCACACTCTACTTGTCTTTATGTTTGCTTGTCAATAAAATGAAGACATTTTGAAATCTGAAAATTTCTACGTATGTACTAAACAGAGTTTATGTCGGTGATGTCTGCCTCCCATTGATTTCTCTTACCCTAGCCTCTGTGAGCCTCCCTCAGTGATCCTGATCCTGGTCTGCTTCTCTGCTAGTCTTGGCTGGAGTTCTTAGACTGAAAGGAGCCTTAATACTGAATACCCAGACCCAAGCAGTTAGTCAAGAGAGAATGCGTGGGTGGAAGTATTATCCAGCCCAGTAAAAGATCAGACTGTTGCTGCTTTTTTTCTGTAACTGCCTTGGCAGTGATCAGTCATGTTTTCATGTTTAAGAAATATGTTTCATTTATTTAGAGAGCAGTTCTGTAGTCTGTAGATAAGCAACTACTACAGTATTTCTTTGAATACCTCTAATAATATTTCAGTGAGGTTTTGTAATTTGTTAGTGGTTTTAGTTTTTAGTTTTAAGTTTTGCTTCTTGAAAATACTTATGTAGTTAAAAAATTTCTATCTCTAAATTATCCTGTACTGAGGAAATTAATTTCTTGATAGTGTTTGTCTTTCTCAGGTATTACCACCTTCATATCTTTCCTGTGTTCTTAGAGCTGGACACCTTTATCATAGGCCACAGATTTATTAATAGAGTGTGATATAGGCTCACTGATTTGATTGCCTTAGCAAAGCACAATGGGAGCCCTAACTGATGGCTGTCGTCATCTCTGTACAGCAAAGGCCAAGCACCACAGCAGTGCACCGTGGAGACAGGCGGTGGCTCTGCTGGTGGGGAGCGCAGCATGGTGTGTAAACCTGTGGAATCTCTGTGTTGTACACCTGAAACTAATGGCACATTGAGTGTCAACTCTGCGTCAACACAAATAATAGAGTCTGTGATAAAAAAAAAGTTCTAAATGCAAGGCATTAGACTGTCAGAGGTGACTGACACAGGAACGTAGCACGTTCATAGAGGAGAAGGAAAAAGGAAGAAAACATTCTTGCTCTTCCTGTAGGATAAATATCAGGTGTAAGGGCCAAAAGGAGGGTTTAATTTTAGGGAGAGAATAAGAGAAAGAGAACATTCAGTTCAATAATCCACCTATCTAGTGTAATTTTTTCATTGGCTTCTCTAGCAAAAACCTGACAGTTCTGCTCTGCCTGCAATGTTCTGATGGATTTTTGTTTTGTTCTTGTCTTTTTCCACTATTACATTTAAACTTTCAAATTACTGACTGCTGAAAACTTTTCATCTTTACTAATTTTCTCCATTTATGCCCTGTGGTTTCATACTATGTAATAAAGCTGTATTAAAAGTAAACATAATTGAATGGGAGGTTATACGTATAAATTATAAATGGTGTATTCAGAAAAATAAAAGTTTTAGGGGTTGTCATATGGTTTCACAGAGGAAGTCCAGCTCTTCCTTGAATGGTAGAGAAAGTGTACCTTTTATATTGGCATTAAAACTGAAGGAAGTACTGCAGGTGTGACTTGAAGTACAATAGCAGGACATGAACTGGACCCAGAGGCATGGAGGGTGGCATGTGTGGCCCGCTGTCAGAGGAGCCTAAATGGGGATGTTAGACTGGATTTGATAGGTGCTGTTGCATCAGTGACAGGTCAAGAGGCGTAGGCTCTGTTTTAAGTCTGGCTGGGTAGGAAGTGGTGATTGCACGATGGGGAACCAGTGGTGGAAAGGAATCCAGTTACGGGACTTCTTGTGAGCCAGATGTGCTTTGCTAAGGCAGTCAAATCTCCTTTCCCTTTTATATTTAAACATTTTGTCAGTTTTGATTCTGGCCATATGAATAATTCCCAAAAGAGGGGAGAAGGGAAAACGAATCTCACTGAGACTTGGGAGACATGAATGTTTTTTGTTTTTAAACATGTTTTGGTCAGGTCAAGGGGAGCTGTTTATATGAAGATCCTCAGTGGGTTCTTGAAAGTGGGTTTGAATCTTAGGTGAGAGCTAGATCTGGTATTTTGGGAGCATCAGGCAGCAGGCATAGTAACTAATTAGCCTTCTGTGTAAATATGGTATTGGGCTAGAGGTTGGGAAGGCCTAGGGAAACAGAATGGGAGGAGTGTGAGACCTGGTGAGTTGGGAGTTTGGGTTCAGGGGAAAGGTTGGGACCCTTGAGGAAAACGAAGTAGTTTCTGCAAAGTTGTTAGGGGTCAGCAGCTGTTTTCTTACTGAATTATTGTCCTAATATTCCTAAATAAAGGAAAAGTTACTATACTCTTCACATCTGAAAGGGTTAAAACATTAGTAAAAGATGATCAGTGTGATTTTCTGTCAGTAGGCATATGTCAAAACAGTTTAATCCTGATTTTTGTTGACCAGGTATTGACTTGTCATTTCTTTAGAACACAGTCAGTTGTATCAAAGAGAAAATACTTGGCTTGTGTCTTAGAAGTCAGCAGAACTGCACTGATGTTGGACTTCTGATAAGTTAGCCCTTGAAGATCTAAGATGGGGAATTTGTATTGTAAATGAACTGATTTTCTGTAGTGATTTCAGGAAAACTTTTAAACTTAGGTTTTGGGGTAGATTCTAAGTGACGCTGATTTGTAATTAGTTTATGAATGGATCACACAGTTCTAGAATTCCTGAAGGTGCACATTTTAGATGTAGTTTAATTGAAATCTGGCTTCTACTGTTAATACACTTTTTAAAGTCCTAAAAAGAGGATTATCACATCCTGAACTAGTGGAGTCTTAATAAGATTACAAGGCATTTCATCCTGGCTGATTTTTATCATAGCTTTGGAATAAATGTTTTGCTTTTTCAAGCTAGAGTTTCTAGTGAAATTTTCAGAATCACATAGTCTTGTAAAATGGCTTGCTGTACTTTGAACCTTTAGTCAAGGAAGTGAAAATTATGGACAGATTGTTGGTAATGTTTCCCCTTTTTGGAGTGCCCTTTTTCTTGTGATAAATGGCTCACATTCATATTAGAAAAACCCAACAGGCTGTTATCAGACCTTCTGTTTATTATGTGAGTGCTGGTGCTGCTCTAGATACACACGGATAAGCCCATACGTGTTTACTGATGGGAACGTGCATCTAGCTTGGATACGCCTTTTGCCTTTTTCTCACTTGTTGGTCACATTGATAAACAACATGATACTTCTTTCTGCATCTCTAACGATGATGCCTTTTAGCGTTAAGGATTTTATGCCAGTTTTTATATATGTGCATATTTTATATATAAATATATATGAGATACACATGAAATTTTTCATGTACTTTTTGCAAGCTTATGATTTTATTTCTTGATGGTCTTGGCATATTTCCTTCAAGACCCACTTACTCGTAAGGCTAATCACTAAAACATATAATCCTTTCCTTTATTTTAAAACAGACAGGGACCAAAGCCAAAATACTTGTTAATGAAAGTGGAGTGTGTTTTGGAGGGAGGGGGATTTTGCTACAGTTCCCGCTTGAGTCTTGTATTTCTTTGCCGACATTTCCAATCTCTGTCTTCCTGTTTCTCATGATGATGGCTTTATATCCCTTTAAGAAATTAAATGTGAGCTATAGGTAAAATAAATGATAGTTAATATTTTTATAAATAGAGTCTTGTGTTTATGGAATTTATTATAACTTTGTTACAGATTGTATTCTCATGCGTCTTATGAACATGTAATGATTTGTGTTTTGTGGGTTTTATTACATGGTAGAGACATTAAAATACTGCAGCAAATATCTGTTTTTAAAGTTACTTTTCATGCAGTTCATAGATGTGCCAGAAGATTATTTTTGCATCTTAATTATAAATCTAATTTATATTAGATTTTTAACATTTTAATGTTAAAGTTTTGCTGTTATTGTAGTTCCAGAAGTCTACTGTTGGGATTTAGTATTTGTGAACTAGAACCAGTAAGTAGAACTTTATGCTGAAGGTTAAAATTAGGGAAACTTTTATACTGGCTATATTTTCTGACCTTTTTAAAAAATATTGATGTGTTTTAGATCTGGGCTACAGATGCCGAATTACTATTCTGTGTGTATTGCTAATATTAACCATTAAAATGGTGTTTGACAGTTTGACATTTGAAGGCATTTCCTGTGGAATGATGCTAACATGTATTTAACCATGCAGATCCTCAGTTTGTGGTCTGCCAGCTAAAGGTGAAGATCTATTCCTCCAATTCAGGACCCACACGACGGGAAGACAAGTTCATGTACTTTGAGTTCCCTCAGCCTTTGCCTGTGTGTGGTGACATCAAAGTAGAGTTCTTCCACAAGCAGAACAAGATGCTAAAAAAGGTTTGCCCTTTACTTTTATTGGGAAGAATATCCAAAATCATACTTTGAAGAGTAACCTCCGATCTTTTGCTTAAAATATTTGGTTAGGCAGAAATCATTCTGTAAGGAGAGATTACAGGATAATATTTTGTGACTGACCATTCATTGAATTAATTATAATTGGTTTTCTGTTAGATCTACGCATGGTTTGCTTACTATAGCACTGATGAGCCATTATATTGGTAAAAAAAAAATCTTACTAGAGGAAAAGTCCTTATGTCATTGTAATTTGAAATGAATTTTCTTTAAGTTGGGTTATGCAGAGAAATTTTATAAAAATATTAAATATTGCATACCCCATTAAATCAGTTACCATCTTTTTAGACAGGATGATCAATTACCAAGAAAAAGTTAGCAAGGGGCCAGGGGCCATGGGCTTATAAAAAAAAAATTCTCTATATGTATAAATAAGATCTGTTCCATGGTCTTGTGTAATGACACAAAACACTTTCCCCCCATTTTGGTTTATTTTTTGTGAACACTATGTCATTTTATATTTGGCTTTCTCAAATTTATTGAATATTTTGAATTTTAGTTAGAGTGATAAGTATACAAAAGAAGTAATAACGAGTGAAAAAGTGTGATATTAAGTATACAGATTCAGAAAGTTAGTGGGGTTTGCTTCTTACTGAGCCATAGTTAGGGAATTCAAGAGCTTATTCTTCAAACCGTCTTGGTTTAAGATGTGAAGTGTGAACATTTGAGATGAGTGTGCCTAAGGTGCAACATTTTGGGGTTTCTTGGAGGAAGACCACAGAGATAAAATGTGATTTGGTCTTATCATATCAAGGGTTAGTGCACTGGACATGACTTATTACTTTGTTTTCTCTGTCCTCATACTGGACTCCTTGGAAGGAAGTGGGCAATTACACTATACCACTTACACTATACCTCCTTCCTGTTGGAGTAGCTACATGATTATGTACATAAATTATCAGGAATTCTGCATAGGAGATTTTTCTGTTCTATTTACTATCAGCATGAATTCATGGCTAGTTATTTTATATTTTGGTTATAGTACAATGATACCTTGTTCTTTTTGTTGCTCAAGTTGTTCCAGGTTGGTTAGTAAAAGCATCTTCTAGGGGCACCTGGGTGGCTGAGTTGGTTGAGTGTCCAACTCTTGATTTTGGCTCAGGTCATGATCTCAGGGTCCTGGGATCCAGCCCCACATTGGGCTCTTTGCTGAGTGTGGGGCCTGCTTGAAATTTTCTCTCTTGGGGTGCCTGGGTGGCTCAGTGGGTTAAAACCTCTGCCTTTGGCTCAGGCTCAGGTCGTGATCCCGGGGTCCTTGGATGGAGCCCCACATCTGCCTCTCTGCTCAGCAAGGAACCTGCTTCCCCCCCCCCCCTCTGCCTGCCTCTCTGCCTACTTGTGTTCTCTGTCAAATAAATAAATGAGTAAGTAAGTAAGTAAATAAATAGAAATTCTCTCTCTCTCCCTGTGCTCCTCCCTGCTGCTTATGCTTTCTCTCCTTTTCCTACTTTCTCAAAAACAAGTCAATAAATTTTTTAAAAGGCACCTTCTGTTGGTTCCCTTGTCTATTGACATACCCTGTTATTGTTTGAAAATTTCTTCCTTACTCTGTGGCAGTAGGTTTTCCAGGTTCATCTTCTGTCTTTCCTGCCCTAGGATTAGCCATTTCCCCCGCCTCAGTAGTTCTGGTTCTTTTCATTGGAGCATAGTATGAGAAACCAAGATTGGGGGACTAGGTGTGTCTGTTGTGACTGGGAAGTCATTGCTCAAAGACCCTCTCAGCTAACTCAAGAAGGGAATATGTATATACTCTCTCGTGTATATACATGTGTCTATAAATAGTTTAGTATGTAACCATCTGTATCTATAGTAAGCTAAGTATTCCCACTGTTGTCTCCTGTTGTAATCATTACCAAATGGAACATTCTAACCTTCTCTCCTTGCTTGTCTGTAATCTCCTGCATTAACAGTGAGAATCTAGCTAATATCTGAATTTCATTTATTTGATAGTTCAATTTTAGAATACATACACATGATTTCAGAATTACATACGTGATTTCAGAGTATTCGCATGTAGGTTTTAAAACATAAGTTTTCAAAAACATAGGGTGTGAAATTGCTGTGTTGGTTATGTATGTATGTATGTATGTATGTATGTATGTTTAGCTTTGCAAGAAATTGCCAAACTATTTTTACAGAGTGGCTGTATCAGTTTTTGTTCCTACCAACTATGAATCAGAATCTTGTTGTTCTGATTCTGGACCTGAAATTGGTACTGTCATTATTTTTGATGTAACCATTCCAATACCTGTGTCATGTTGTCTGCATATTCCCACTGAGGTGATGTGGAGCATCTATCTGTTCGTGTATTTATTTGCTATCCTTATATCTTTGGTGGAGTGTTTGTTCAAATCTTTTGCATATTTTTCATTTGGTCATTTGTTTTCTTACTATTGAAGCTTTAAGAGCTGTTTTCTCATGTTGGACACAAAGCCTTTACTAGATATCTGTGTTCCAAATATTTTCTCCCTGTCTGTGCCTTATCCTTTCATTTTCTTAAAAATGTCTTTCACAGAGCAGACGACTTTCTTTTTAATATATCCAACGCATGTTTTTCCCCGTGGAATACGCTTTTTCTGTTCTATCTAAAAACTCATCATCAAATCCAGTGTCCGAGAGATTTTTCTCCTGTATTCTTTATTCTTGCATTTTTACATTTAGATCTCTGATTTATTTTTAGTTAATACTTGTGTAAGGTCTGTGTCTAGTTTCATTTCTTTTGCATGAGTGTTCAGTTGTTTGAGCACTATTTGTTGAAAGACTGTCTCTTCTCCTTTTATTCCCTTTGTGCCTTTGTCAAAAAATGTTTGACTTTATTTTGGTGGATCTATTCCTGGTCCTTGTAATCTGTTCTGTTGATCTGTGTGTCTCTCTCAGCACTAACACACTGTCTTGGTTACTAGTAGCTTTATAGTAAGTCTCAAGACCAGGTAAGGTGAATTCTCATTTTTCTTCCACATTGTGTGGGCTGTTCTGTTTTTTTTAAACTTTTTTTAAAGATGTTATTTATATGTCAGAGAGAGAGCACAAACGGGATGTCAGAGGCAGAGAGAGCAGAGGGAGAAGCAGGCTCCCCTCTGAGCAAGGAGCCTGACTCGGGATTTCATCCAGGACTCTGGGATCGTGACCTGAGCTGAAGGCAAATGCTCAACCACCTGAGCCACCCAGGTGTCCAGTGTGTTGGCTCTTCTAGATCTTTTGCGTTTCTGTGTAAACTTCAGAATCTTCTTGTCAATATCTGCAAGATAACTGGGAGGTTTTATTTGGATTTCATTGAATTTATAGATTAAGTTGGAAAGAATTGACCTCTTAGCCATATTGAGTCTTTCTACCGATGAATATGAACTCTCTCTCCATTTATTTAGATCTTTGATTTCTTCCATCAGGTTTGTCTTCCTGTATATATGTATTGTGTTAGATTTTATACTTGAGTACCCCTTTCTAGGGGTGTATTGTAAATGGTATTTTTTTCATTTGAAAATATGGAATTCAATTCTTTATTCAGATATAGGAAAATAGTTGACTTTTTTATATTGACCTTGTATCCTATGATGTTTTGGTATTTCCTCATTACTTCCAATAGTTTTTTTTTTTCTTTTTATAAGTTACTTGAGATTTTCTACGTAGACAATAATAATGACTTCAGATCGAGTTTTGTTTTTCCTTTTCAGTGATACACCCTCGTTGTCTCATGCCCTCTTTCCACCCACCTTCCCTCTAGTAATCACCAGTTTGTTCTGTATATTCGTGAGTCTCTTTTTTTTTGTCTCTTTTATGCTTTGTTTTGTTTCTTAAATTTCACATATGATTGAAATCATAGGATATTTGTCTTTCTTTGACTTATTTTATTTAGTTTTATACCCCCTAGATTTATCCATGTTGTTGCAAATGTTAAGATTTCATTCTTTTCTCTGGCCAAATACTATTCTATTAGAGATCTGTCTATCTATCTATCTATATATATATGTCATGTCTTTTTTATCCATTCATCTATTGACGGGCTCTTCCATATCTTGCTTACTGTAAATAGTGCTGCACTGTAAACGTATCTTTTCAAATGTTTTCCTTTTCTTTGAGCAAATACCCAGTAATGGAATTACTGGAACATATGACATATGAACATATGACATATGACAGTTCTATTTTTAATTTTTTGAGGAACCTCCCATTGTTTTCCATAATGGCTGCACCAGTTTTCATCCCCACCATCAGTACACAAGGTTCCTTTTTCTTCACATTATCACCAACTCTTGTTCTTTCTTGTTCTTTTTCTGCAGGCAGAGTCCCAGGGTGGCAGGAGGAGTGGGCGTTGTCGCTGGGGCAGCCCTCCAAAATGGGTCAGGTGACCTTTCAAACTCTGGGGAAGTGAAGGGTTCCTCACATCACAGCAGCACGTAGGCGGGTTTTTCTGGACCCTTCAGACAACCTGTGTAAGACGTGAGGATGAGTGAAATGCGCTGCCTGCAATGGTGGTTGTGTTGGCTTCTGGGGCTTCCGTTCCGAGGGGATATTCAGGGCGGTGGGGTGGGGGCTAAAGGGCAGGTTATTTGGGGCCGATGTGCCTTGCTTCTGAGGGGAACCTGTGTTTGAGCAGGAGGGTGGGGGCTGCAGTTCGATCTGGCACCTGGGCCCACGTTGGTTACCACGGTGGTTGGGTTGAGGGGAGCACAGGGCCGGCCGGCTGGAGTCTGCGACCCTTCAACTGCCTTCTGACGGCCTGCACCCAGAGCCCGGGGTACCTGGGGCAGAGCCAGAGTACCAGGGCCCAGGCAGATGCTCATAGGAAAGGACTGGAGCCAGGGAGGGAGGGAGGCAGGCAGGCCCAGGCAGCCACGGCAGCCAGCCAGGTCGCTGGGGTGCCCAAGCCTAGCTCTACGCTCTGTGCTTTATTGGAGGGTTGACGTTTATCAGGGCAAAATGCGCACAGTGTGAAGTCTGCCTTAGCCACGACCCTATAGTGGAAGGGTGTTGGGGAAGGGGAAGGTAGTTGTTGTTGTTGGGGTTTTTTTTTTTGGTTGGTTTTTTTCTTGTCCTGTGTTGAGTTCTGGAAGCCAAATCTCTAAGCATGTATTAGGGGAAGGTCTTCCAGCAGCCATGCTAAGACTTTGACAGATGGCAGGGCCCTGTGATTTTGGCCTTTTTGAGCCTGCACTCCCTGCTGGGAGGGAGGGGCCTGCTTTCCGTTATGGGTGACTCTGTGTCTCCCCATGTGTGGGTCTTGAGACCTCGACTGAATGCTCTCCTTGTTTTTACAGGTGGTGCTTCGAGGCTCAGGGGACGTGGCCTCCTGGGCAGCATCCAAAGCGTCTGGCCTCTGTCTCTTCAGTGCAGATGGAAGTGCAGCACGTCCAGGAGTGTGACCGCTGCCATTTCCCTGTTGCACGTGCATCGCAGTGGTAAGTTGTCTTGGTTCTGAATCTCCCCCCTGGGTTGAGGTTCAGGCCTTGACTTGGGTGTCTTTCTTGCCGGCTTCATCTCTCTTCCGGAGGAAATGATAGCCTCTTCTTGTTGATTAACTTGGAGATGTACCCTTAACCAGAATGTCTAGAGTTGGCTGTGTGGGAAATTTACTTCTGGGCACATATGGAGAAGGCTCTGCAAGTCCCTGCCCCACACAAAACCTCTGAACTCCATGTTGCCCCTGGTAGCAGAGTCCCGAGTTATTGCAGCCTGACTTAGTAAGACACACGACTGACTTAATAAAAAATAAATTCTTTTATATAAAATAAAACTTAATAAATAAACATTATCTCGACCATCGACGTTCTGCCCACACTTGCTTTATTGGAACATTCATCTAGAGCCACGAATCCCGGGCATCTTTACAAATGTATGTCTGAGTGGACTTCGGCACACGTTCTCTCTCTCTCTCTCTCTCTCTCTCTCCTGTTTCTTTTTGGTGGGGGTGTGGGAGTTGCAGAGGATGAGAGGGACCCTTCAGCAGGCTCCCCATGCCTTCCATAGCCTGACTCCGGGCTCCGTCCCATAACCCTGACATCATAAGCTAAACTGAAGGAACGTCGCAGGCATTCCTGGACAGGCTTTGTCTTTATGGAAGGGAGTGTAAGAACCCCCTCCTGTTCTAAAATCTTCCGAATCGGGGAGTATTTCCATGTCTGCTGTGGTCATACACCCTCTCGGGCCCAGAGATACGTAGCTGACTTGGTGGTGGAGAAAAGCCCTTGGCTCCCACGTTCTCATAGACGGGGAGGAAGCCCTCACTGCCTGATGCTGAACTGTCGAGGTTTTCGTGCCCTGGTCCTCACAGGTCTTCCAAAGAACACCTTTGTATGAGATGAAATTAATTTGCAAGCCCCCAGGTGGTGCAGTTGGGTAAGCATCTGCCCTTGGCTGAGGTCAGGATCCCTGGATCCTGGGGGATCAAGCCCTGTATTGGGCACCCTTCTCCGTCTTCCTCGCTGCCCAACCCCGACTGTTCTTGCGCCCTGCTAGCTCTGTCACTCTCCGATAAGTGAAGTAAATAGAGATATTTCTAAGCGTGTAATTAATTTGTAAATCCTTTGCACTTTGTGAGGACAATATTAGTAGAATGAAGGGCGTGAGAGGTAGATCACAAACCATGTGTTTGTTGAATCTTGTGACCATTCATCCTTGCGATCTACCTACATGGTTAGGTTCATGTTTTCGTGAACATCCATTGATCGCCTGTGTTCTGAGATTCCAAGCTCACCCTCAACTTGATGTTCTCATGGATCCCGGGCAGCGTTACTTCCTGTGACCCCACTTGCTAGCAAGAGACAGTACCTGTGTCAGTTGTGAGAGGTCGTAAAGGAAACGTCCCCCGTTCTTACTTGGCACAGTGTGCAGTGTTGTGAGACCCGCCTGTTTGGTGAGACTGGCCTTTATGCAAGTACTGCTGGATCGGAGCAGATGTGCTTGATTTCTGGCTATTGGTTACTGGAATAGCACATTCCGCATCCCTCAGAACGGGGCCCAGCTGTCTGTGTTTGCAGTGTCTGAGTTTGTATCTCAGTGTCACCCCGAGGAATTCCTTGGGAGGTAGTTGCCCAGTGATTCTCTGATGGGAAGAATTTCCCCTCGTTGCGTTGGGATCAGTGATTCCTCGGTGTGAGGGTGTCATTGCTGGCTAGGGAAGAAGGGATAGCTGAGCCCGTTCCTTTGCTCATCAGACTGGGAGGATTTTCCTGTGTGCGAATCCTCCCAGGTCCTTCCTGGGTTGGCTCCGTGAGGAATGGGATTCCCATATGGGATGTCCTCAGCAGTCAGCCACAGTGATGATGCAGGGGTCCCAGGGGTGCCTGCACCTTCGCTCCCGTGTGAGGGATGAAGTACAGTCTGAGATGGTGGCGGGAGCCTCAGGCCTGAGCCCCACCTGAAGCTTCTCCCACCAGGGTACCGCTCCAGTGACTCTCCCCGTGTGAGTTCTCTGGTGTTGGGAAAGGGCCCACTTCTGGCTGAAGGTTCTGCCTCAGTGACGGGAGACAAGGGGTTTGTACTGTGTGATTTCTGTGGCGGTGAGCAAGGTGGGCGCTCTGGGTACAGGTGGGGCCCCAGTAATGACAGACAGATTTCGCTGCTCTGAGTTGTCTGGTGTCCCCAAATGTGAGACCTGTATCAAACGGCTCTTCCACGTTGACTGCATTTGTCGGGGTTGCCGCCTGTGTGGATCCTCAGATACTGGCTAAGGGTGTGGCTGGCCTAAATGCTTTCCCCTGAAGATGGCATTCAACCGGTTTCTGTCTGTGGGAATGTGCCCATGGCCTCGAAGGGATGCCTGTTGCTGCGAGCTCTTGTGCGGCCATCCCAGCACATGGCTTCTACCCCGTGTGAGGTCCTGGACATGAAGAAGAGCAGAGCTCTCTGAAGGAAGGGTCTCCCACCTTCGTTCCATCCCCGAGGTGCGTCTCCGGTGGTCTTACTGTGTACAAAGGTGAGCACTGCCCTGGGGTGGTTCCCCCTATGTGTGTCATGTCTCCGTTCCTCAGAAGGGTGAGTTCTCTCGTGTCTCCCGAGGTTAGTGCCCCGACTAAGGGCTCTCCCACACTGGGGAGACGGGTGTGCTGCGATCCAGGATGAACGAGCTCTGATTTCCCTGGCACCAGGGACACATGGCTGAGGCTCTTCCACATTATCAGCAAATACAAGGCTTGTCTTCCCAGGACACAGCACACCCGGAGTGAGGTGAGGCACGTGAGACATCTCCGTGCTGTGCCCCAGCATTGCCCGTGTTCCTGTGCAGTGTGAACCCTCTGCTAATGGCCAGAGCACGAGGGGCTGTGGCAGGATCGCTCCCTCACGTTCCTCCCTTCCTGACTCAATGAACGCGTTCCAGCCCTTCCCTTCAGGAATGGTCGCTGCGTCTACCCCTGCAAGCCACTTGTAGTCGGGTGCCTTGTTCCTTTCCGGAATTCAGATAGATCTTTCTACATGGTAGCCTCACCCCCACGTCAACTGCTGATTAAATGAAGTTTCCGTTTCAAAGACTATATACCCGTGAGTCGTGCTGAAGCCAGTTGACTTTTCCAGTCACTCGGGCGGCGGCTTGACTCGAGGCCCATTTCAGCCGAGAAATGAAACTCTTCAGGTCTCTGGTGGGACAGCCCGTATGCTCAGGGTCTTGGATGACAGGGGATTGTGGGGAATGCTTAGCGTAGCCCGTGTCCAGCTCTAGTGTGGAAGGCCAGGGTTCATGACCCTGAAGCTTCCCATTGACTTGCAGAGAAGCCGACCTTTGAGATGCCCCCGTGTGGGTCTCCCTTCATCCTTTATAATAGGGAACGAATTGCCGTGAGCTCCTGGGTCTTGTACACAAAGAGTGAGTCCCGGAACACTAGATGAAAAAGTACTGAAGTGCTGTGTGGGGACTAACAGAACAGAAGGAGAAAAGGAAAGAGGGGGAGGGAGGAAGGAATACAAAGAACGAAAAGATCATGTAGGGAAGGAAGGAAGGGAGGGAGGGAGGGCGGGCGGCTTGAAAAAGGAAGAAGAGAAACTGGTAGAGAGGCATTAGGGGAAAGAAGAATTTTGAAAGTTGTGAGACAAACATCTGAGACTTAAGATTTGAGCTTGAGGACAAAGGAAAGGAATGGAGTCCTCTACTCAGGAGCAGAAACTGGTTGTAGCGTGTTGGTGATGAGAACCTATGGACCAGATAAACCTGCGAGACAAAGAAAGTGAGGATGGGAGGCTGGGGAGTTTCAGAAGGGCAACGTCCGCCACGTCGAGGACCGAAAGAGGGGCCATGTGAGGGTTTGAGTGCAAGAATCACAGAAGGGTCCAGTCCTCGGAGGACACAGAATGTGCAGTGGGTGAGGTGGATGGAGTCGGAAGAGTTGACAGAAATGGGCCCAACGTGTTGCAGGGTTGTTTCCACAGGAGCCCTACAGGAGACAGGACTGATGTAGGAAAGAGGTTAGCATTCAAGGCCGATGGTCAAGAAAGAAGTCTTGAGACGGCTCTGCTGGCAGGAGGTGCTTTTTATTAAGGCACAGGGATACGACCCTTGGGTAGAAAGGGCTGCTTGCTGGGGTCGTGACAGGAGGCTGACTTTCTGGGATGGCATTGGAGGAGGTCAAGCAAAAGGGAGGTTTTGCAAGAATGTGGCAGGAGGGCAGAGGACACCGAGGATACAGTTGACTTTGCTCTTGTGAAGGGAAGGTGGTTTTTCCTGCCAGGAAGACATGAATTGAAAGATGGTGGGGAGCTTCCTGGAGGAATGTTACCTTCCTCCTCTCACAGGTCCATCCCAGGGACTGCACGTTTGAAAAGAAACTCTGTCCTACGGACATTTCCTTCAGCCTCAGCCTCCCTCAGTGTCGTGGAGGGGAGGGAGATGTCAGGGCTTCAGGAAACGGAGATCCGGGCCTCTGGCAGGTCGCTAGGCTCTCGTTAAGCAGGCCTCTTCCTGCAGAATCAGGAGGACTTTTACAAACCGAGGGAGACTCCGGTCTTGCCGGGTTTTGATCTCCATCTGTGGAGAATCTGTTTTTTCCTTTCCTCAGCTTGAGGGCAGTCAGAGCGCCTGAGGGATGTCCCCCGTATCACAGGTTGGGGGGCGGTGTGGTGTGCCAGCTCCTGCTTGGCGCTCAGCTAGCCTTCCCCTCCCTCCTCGTGTGCCCCTGACCATTGCGGAGCCTTGCGTGGTTAAGGTTGTTGAAGGAGGACGGTCTCATCTTCTGTAGCTTCTTCCTGCTGAATAGGGGCGTAGAGCTGTCCCTCCGCGTGGGTCGTTCCTGGTCAGGTGGCAGAGGCCCAGCTGGGGGAGGCCTCTGCTGTCTGAGTTGTAAAAGGAAGAGGCCGCTGAGTGCAGGGGAGAGCCTCTCCTCCCTAAACCTCTTGCTGCTGCCAAACACACAGGTTGAGCGGGGCCCGTTTTGTGGGGCTGCTGCCAGTGTTGAGCCCAGCATTGGTCACAGTCCTGTGCGTCGAAGCGACGGGGGCGGTTCCGGTGCGGCACCCTTGGGGAATCCAGCAGGGGTAGGGCTGCTGGCCCTCGAGTCGATCCCAGGGTGGTCAAGGGGCCCTGGCAGTGCCGCTTCGTCCTGCATGTGTCATGCTCTGCAGGGTTGTCGGGGACTGCAGGGGACAGCGGGAGGAGGAGCAGCCCCTGCAGCAGACAGGGGAGACAATGGGAAGGCTGCTGTCCCGCCCAGTCCCAGGTGGGCCCAGTCTCCCCACACAACGGACTGTTGTGGGCCCAGGTGGTTGCCTCGTGCTCCAAGTGTCCCGTCATCGGCAGGGCCCGGGCAGCCAACTCTGGGTGTGGTGGCCGACTCAGAGGGTCCTCTCATCTCGTCCTCGGGGCTCCAGTGCCGTCCTCTGGTGGGCTGCCCAGAAGTCTTCTCTTTGGCCTACGGAGGTCAGGCGTAAGAGAGTCGTTCCTGCAGGCGTGTTTCCCTGTACGTTCACGCCGAATCCTCCTCCGGGCCCAAATCGGAGCCGCAAGTGGGGCCCCAGGGCCGTCCTGGCTCCCTTTGTTGGAGCACCCTGGGAGCCTCTGGTGCCTCGGGGTGGTGGGCACACTGTCCTGTGGCGCAGCTGTGGAGACAACGGGTAGAGTGGTGTGAGATAGCGAGTGGCGTGTGGCCTGGGCCTTACCAGAGGCCTGTGGGGTTTTGCGGGACGTGTCTTCTGAGGTGTTGAGGTGGAGGTTTTCCTGCAGAACCCATGCATGACCTGAAGAAAGGGGAATTTCCTGTGGGCCCCCTGGGGCTGAATGAAGGCTACACTGCCAGGGTCCCTCAGGCCCCTTCCCTGAGCGTCCTCCTCCATGACGGCGGGGTCCTCCTCCTGCTGGGCTGTCCCTTCCCCAGCCTCTCTGAGAGCCCTGGACGTGCCCTTTTCTGTGGGGGGAGCCTTTGCCCACATGAGTGTTGCAGGTGGCGTGGCAGAGACGACGTGCTCCCAACCCCCATGGGAAGTGAGTTCGCACAGTCCACGGGCTGTGGGCAGGTGTTGGGCAAGGTGGGAGTAGGCAGGGTGGCCTTTCCCTGGTGGGTCTCCCCTGCCGACTGAGGGATCGAGGTGAGTCTCTAGAGTATGAAACTCACAAAGCAAAATGTGCCATGAGGGGACCCACTACCTCCCACGAGGCATCTTGGAGGCTCAGGGGACTGGAGGTGTTGGTTAGATCGTATGGGAGTGGCCGGCGGACATGACTCATCTGGAGACCAGGCCCGACTCCCCGCCCACAGGGATGCAGCGCTGGGAGGGGTGAGCTGTCCTGCTCCTGTGAGCCCGGGGGCCTGTCTTGTTTGCTCATTTCTCACGTGCCTGAAGTGGGAGATGAGGCCACCCCACCACTGTCTCTTCGCGACTAGTGTCGTCCGGGAGCAAGCCGTCTGCTGGCTTTTGCAGGGTGGGAGGGCAAGGCTTGTGTCGTGCAGAGGGAGGGGCTCAATGGGGGGCGAGGAGCCCTTTGCCAGAAGGTCACTGTGCCTAGGCTGCCTGGGGTCCAGTCCCTCCAGGCAGCCAGGGCCCTCCCTCCAAGATCAGCAGCTCCTGGACGACAGCGCCCAACCACCACAGGGAGTCGCAGGGATCAGGTGGAGGTTCCCCGTGGGACGTTCTCAGGACCTCCTAGTGCCGCAGGGACTGGGATATTCCTCTCCTCTCCTCTTTGTGGTCAGAGACTAGGGCAGCACCCCGGGTTTTGTGCTGTTTGCTGAGATACCCACAACAGGGACAGGGCAACGAGAGAAAAGATGTGTCCATGTTCACCGGCCCCTTTTCCTGCCCGACTCACCCCGTTCCCGGGTCCTCCTCTTCTTCTGCTTCCCTTGTCGTTTGCGCCAAGTCCACTGAAGGAAAGTTTCTTGAGAGCTAAGAGCAAGAGCAGAAGTGGGCATGAGCACAGACTCCCCGGCATCAGAGAACCAAGTGGGGACACCCAGGCCCAGCCTCCCTTCCCGAGGCCCCTCCAGCCGGGTGATCCGTGCCCTGCCGATTCCCAGCCCTCCTCCCTGCTCTGCTGTCCGGGGCTGCTTCCCAGAGTCCACGGTGAGGGGTCAGGGTGATGGTAGGAAAGGGGTGAGGAGAGCTTCCCAGGGATTTCATGCAGCAGTTCCCATGCAGAGCCCGAGTGCCTGCCAGAGACGAGGACCTCCGGGGTTGGCGTCGTCAAAGCAGGGAAAGGGGAAGAGCTGGGCGGAGGCACTTAGGGACAGAGGAGAGAGGAAGCCCAAGAGATGGAGGTGGAAGTGAATTACAGGCGCAGGTTGGCTCCTTCCATCGGAATCGCCTTCTGTGGAATCCTTCTTCGGGTTAGGGAGCAGCGAGGGTGCTGGGGTTGGCCCTGAGAGAGAACAAAGGGGAGTTAGTGCAGGTGACGACCCACGGCCTGCTGCTCTGGGGATGCTGGGCTCTGCCCTCAGTGGGGTGCGTCCCTAGCTCTGAGTCCTCCCTGGCCTTGGTCGTTTGATCTCCGCAGGGTACAGGGGGGTCTCTGGTTGCCCAACTGTTCTTCCCACCTCCGATTCTCTCCAAGACCCGGAAGCCTGGCTGTGTGATCCTTTCCCTCCTGGAGGCTGTCACTGTCCCTAAGACTGCCTCTGCGGGACTTTGTCTTCCTCTGTCCTTGTTCCTGTCCTTCCCTGCTCTCCTTTGTCGTCCTCCTCCTCCTCCTCCTCCATCTCCTCCCCTAGAGATGCTCCATGTCCTTCCCCCTGCCAAGCTCCACCAGTCCTATTGTTGTCCAGGAGGGGGCCACCAAGGAAAGAGAGGAGATATCCTGGGTCCCCTGGAATCAATCCCCCGATCCGTCTGTGCTGGGAGCAGCTGTCATGGGTCTGGGATTGCTGGGGAAGTGCCGGGAGAGATGACCCACCACGTCCCCAGAGCCCATGTCTGCCCAGGGACTGGGATGACCTTCCCAGGGACGTGTTTCAGGGAACGCAACACCCTCTGTTTCCCTAAGTGTTACAGAGGTTGAATGGTGACAGGAGCATGGGAAATTGTGCAGGCGCCCTCAGCTGTTCAGGGCTGGAAAACGTCCAGCGGTGTGGTTACTGAAACACGGGATTCCTGCCAGTGCTCCTGCTGAGGCTTGCCAGGAATGGACGGGGTCGGGGTGTGTGTAGGGCCCTGGGCAGGCCTGAGGAATGTTTGCCGTTTGGGCATGCCTAGGGAGTGGGGAGCATGGCCAGGGCTGTGGGCCAGCGAGGTGGGTTTGTGAGAGGAACCATGACTCCCTGGCCCTGCTCCCAAGAGGCTCTGTGCTATGCTTCAGCGCCAGCTAGTGAGAGGTAGAGTGGACCCGGGGCAGCAAGTGTGTGAAGCAGGTCCAGCAGCCCCTTCACACAGGCCCGGGGGACCGTGGCCCATGACAGGGGTTCTCCAGGGCAGCTGCATGGGGCCATCCCACCCTTGGGAACACGTCCCCAGGTCAGACTCGGCTGGGGTGTGAAGGCTGGCAGAAGCTCTGATTTACGGGAGCCTGTGTAGTGAACCCAGGGGAAGTACGCTTTCCCTTCTGCAGCTCTGGGCGTCCCCTTGAAGTACAGCAGCTTGGAGAGAACCAGGATGGTTTGGTAGTGGAGGTTATGAGGGAGAGAATTTAGACCTGTCTTATACCTCCTGGCTCAGACCAGAACGGAGTGTCGCGTAGTGTCTCTTGCCCAGGAGAGTGCGGTTGGGGCCGCCAAGTCCTGAGCATGACTAGGTCTGGGTCCGTGCCAAGAATGATGCAGAATCTCTTGTGCACCATTCCTGAGAGGCCATGAGCAAAGAGGCCAAGCTTTGACGTGTGGCAGTGGCCAAGGGAGGCACGAGCAGCTTTGATGGGAAAGATCCTTCAAGGAGCCATGCAAGGAGTCGAGTGGTGATGACAAACCCAGCCTACCCTAAAGGCCCGTGGACACCTCGTCTGTTCTTTTCATCCTGAGAACGTGACATGAGCAAATCATGCCTGTGCCAGAGCATCGCTTTCCTTGGTGGTTTTTGACCCACCTTCTTCCTTCTCCAGAGCGGCAGGGGCAACCCCATGTTGTTCCCCTCCTCGGTGCCATTCCCTACCTGAAGAGATTTCGTCCTCACTGAAGGAGTAGTCCTCGATGCTCTCTATCAGTAGATCTGCAAGAACTGAAAGAGGAGCAATGCCGTTAGGAGAGAAACCGCCTCACCCCTTCATCCCAGGTGCGTTGAGATGTCTCTGGGCCGTGCAGCATCTGCCTGACCTTTCTGCAGTGCTCTCAGAGGTTCACGGGGCTGGCGGAGCCGGAGCCCTTGGAGGAGACAGGGATTGGAGTTTCATGCCTTCTAATGAGACCAGGACGCTGCAGCAGTCACCTCAGTGTCAGTTCTGCATGCCCATGACCGCTGTCCCCTCCCAGCGCAACCATCAGAAACTCCAGTCGTTATGGGACTCTTGACGTGTGGCTAGTGGGAGTGAGCAACTGGACATTTTTGTTCCCTTGATGATTTCCGTGTACTGCGCTGAGATAATAAATGACTGTGTATGATGGATCCTAGACAGACTCTTTCCTGGATCACTCAGCACTAGACACAAACCAGGAGCGAGAGAGGAGGCCTGCTCTCCTGTGTATTGCTCGGGCATCAGTGGCTGGCTTGACAGGGATGTTGATCAAGGGAAGACGTTCCTGGGCTCACACACACCCACCAGGTGCTGCTGGAGGTCTTTGGACCTGAAGAGATTAAGGTGAAGCCCCAGTTCCTAGAATAAATGGGGAGCGGATTCTGTGCAGCACTGATCTAAAGCATACAATGTGATGCTCTCGGGACAGAGGAGCTGCTAGAATAGATAAGGGAACCATATGAAGAAGTCGGTGGTGGGTCTCTAGAAGCTGACCTTCCAATACCTTGGATGATTCCCCCGAGCCAACAGGAGGGTGCTGGCATACAAATAGGCAGGGGCACCTGGGAGCGGAAGAGAAATGCCCAAGGAAATGCGCTCATGTTGGCATCACGATGCTTCCCAAGAGGACCGCCCAGGAAAAGCATCCTCTTCTGAAACAGTGAACAGAGTGAAAAGGCAGCCCACAGATTGGAGACACCCTTGGCAATCCTTATTTCAGAAAAGGTGTGTTCACTGACAAAAAGGAAGAACAACAAAGAAAACCAACCAAACAAAAGAAGACCGGGATTTCACCAAATGAAAGAATCGAGAAAAAGACTGGAATAGTCTGTGCTGCAAAGGGAACGAATGACTCGGCCAGTCAGACAGACATCGTACGAAAAGATGCTCAACGTAAGGCATCGTGAGGGCAATGCGAATCCAAAGGATGCTGAGCTGTGGCATTGTCAGTTAGGGTGGCGAGGACCCAAACCAGGAATTCAAACCCAGGACCCATGTTGGAAGGAGGCAGAAAATTAGAGACTTTGTATGCAATTCATGGAATGCAGACTGGTGCAACTACCCTGGAAAAGCCCGTTGAGTGTCCTCGGAGAGCAGCGAAATGTACTCCCGTGGATTCCGCGCATGCGAGTGAGAAAAAGAGATGTTGGAAAATCAGATTCTGTTCCAATACATGTTTCTCATGAGAGAAAGTCTTGTTGTCTGCCAAAGAACCCTGAAACCCTGATTTGGCTCTGTTTCCATTCCCAGGCACTGAACTCCCTTGAGTTGTCTCTTAGCCCAAACCTTCCGAATCTAACAAGGCCCTCTTGCTGCATGGACAGATGGCCAGCGAAATGGGTGATGATTGTTCTGTCACCCCTGTTGAGGTTTGAGGTTCTCTTTGGCCACCTTGCGATGCACAGAGCATCCTTCGTTCCTGCATGGAGGGGGCCCAGGTGCCCCCAGTGATGCTCAGTCCCTGAAGACCACCTCATTCCCCTTGTATAGGACACCTTTTGGACCCACCTCCAAGATCCCCAGCAAGGACCAGTGGTGGGTGTGGGATTTCCCTGGGAGAAGGCCAGTTGCATTCTCAGACATAGTATCTGCAGGGAAATGGTAGATCTCCATGGAGAAACACGGAGTGAATTGGCCCCATCTGTTCCCTGGCCACTACCCCTTTGTGCAGGTCATCCCCGAATGGGCTATTGTACGCGGCTGCCCCGGAAGCCACCTGCAGAAGGGAGGAAGTGTGTCCCCGCACTCAGTGTTTTCGATGAGGTTGGGAAGACGCATCGTGGGGCCTCTGATGCAGAGATGTGTGTGTGTGAGTGCAGTGTCAAGAGGGAGGTGCTGTGACCATTCTTGCCCGAGACCTAGCTTGGCGGGAGAGCCCCATGAACACTGACTCAGTAACAGGGATTGGAAAAGACACACTTGTGTCTTTGGGGCACAGTCTAGCCCTTCCTAGTTATCGACGGGATTTGTTTTCTGGGGGGATTGATGTGTATTTGCAAGGAAAGAACACCTCTTTCAATTGTAGGTGTTGAAGAGTTTTCCCATGAATGGACGTTCATGACGTGACAGTGATGGGAAACATCCCTGAGAACGCGGACACCATTAATTGCCATTTTGAGGGGACCAGACACGTTCGAGAGCACAGCATTCATCCACCTGACACACACACACCAACCCTGCGAATCACAGCACATGGATTCCCATGGAAACAGACCTTGTGCCCATCACCCGATCCTACAGCACCTAAGAGCAGCACGGTAGCTTCCAGGGCCAGAGTTACGAGGCCTCGGGTCTCGGTCCGGAACATGACCCTAGTCTCGTTGCAACAGGATCTGGATTCTGGGTAGCTCTCAAGATGGAGCCTGCAAGGAGGCCCCACCTTGCCCATTGTCCAGGTTGCTCAAAAGCAATGAGTGACTCTAGAGGACAGCATACTTACCATGCTCCTTTTCCATCAGGGCCACCTGTGATTTCAGAAAAGAAAACATGATGAACATCAAGTCCTGCCTCGTCCTGTGTGCACAGCTCTTTTGGTCTCTTGGTGATGGGCAGGGTCATGGGCAGTGATATGGAATCCACCTAGAGGTCGCATGCCCTCGGTCCATTGGTGGCACGGCAGTGTCAGTAGCACCCGTGAAAAAGCTAAGGACCCTGTGGACTGTAACCGAACCTGCTGTTTCCTTCAGGGTCTTTGAAATGGGGTGTCCCTGGCTAAGAGTCGCTCCCTCAAGAATCTCCTCACCAAGGACATTGTACGTGCTGAGGTGTTCGGATCTTATTGCGAGTATCAGGGACATAAGGGATGCTGTACCTCACCTGAAGGAAGGCTAACTTACCACCTTGGTGAAAAATGGGACCTCTCCTTCTGTGCTGTCCACGTCAAGGTCATCGAACAGACTATCGAGGGGATCTAGGTGGATACACACAGAGAGTGTCGGGACCCCGATGGGACTCTTCGGGAATCGCTCGGGGAGCTTTGCTTGGCGTGCACGTGTGGACAAGTGTGTGGAAGTGGGGAGCTCATCAGTATGGACTGAGGTGCAGTGGGCCCTTCCTGGATGGAGGATGAAAGGTCCTGGAGAGGAGCAGGGATGTGAATAGAAACTCTGGCTCCTGTTGGAGCTACAGGGCCTAGGTTGGCTGTGAAATAGTCCATCTCCAAGGCACACCTACTGCCTGCCCCCAAACCTGCACCACCTAAGAGCAGCGCAGTAGTTTCTGGGGACAGGGCCATGAGGCCACGGGTCTTTCCCCAGAAAATCCCTTTCTGTTACTCCGACCCTTCTTCTCAGTCCCGCCGGACCTGGAATCAGGGTGGTTCTCGTCGTGGAGCCTGTGAGGAAGCCCCGACCTTTGCCCTTTTCCAGGTTGTTGCAAACAAGTGAGTGACTCTAGAGTACAGAATACTTACCGCCATCCCCTTCCAGCAGGGACACCTGTGATTTCAGAAAAGAAAACAGTATGAACATCAAATCAGGCTTTGTCCTGTTTGCATGGCTCTTTTGTTCTCTGGGGGATGGGAGGAAGCCCGATGCGGAAGTGTGCTAGAGGCCCGTGAGCCACAAAGTGTGACAAGAGCAAAATGAGTCCTCTGCAGATGCGCCCAGTCTTCCTAGAGGTCCCACGTTTCAGGTCCCACTGGACAAAATAGGTGGTAAGGAGGAATAGCTGCTACCCGTACCAAAGCTCCCTGACCTCCAGATGGTAGGAGATCCTGCTGTGGTTGTCCCAGCCCCCCTGCAATGCCTTCGGGGTTAGGTAGCATTTGGTAACAGATTCTCTCTCAAACTTCTCCCTACCCTGTCAATGGTGCATGCTGAGATTTTTTTTATGTGACCTTGATTTAAAAAGCCAGAAGAGTTTTGTGTCTCCCCCAAAGAAAGGCCAGCGTACCACTCTGGTGTAAAACGGGGCGTCTTCCTCATTCTTTCCTGTTGAACGCTCACCCGCCTGTCCATCCAGCCAAGCTAGGGAGAGATCCACAGAATGGTCAGTCCACTGGTGGGGCTTGGCAGGAAGAGCTCAGGGAGTTTCGCTTTGGGTGGGCGTGCCCGGGAGTGTATGGCGTGGGTATGGACTGAGCAAGCTGCTGCTGCATCGAGAGAGGTCAGGGCAAGGAGCAGGAATGGAGGGAGAAATATTGACTCTGAACTTGAGCTACAGGGAGTGGAATCAGGGTGACCTCTTCAAGCAGAAAGGGTAAACACTAAGAGACATGTTCCATACTGACAGGCAAGTTCCTCCAACCAGCGCCTGTGTCATGGTCATGGTCAAGACCGTTTCTTGGCCGCTCCCACCTATCTCTCACCTCTACTAGGAGATTGTATTTCTGCAGAAGAACACTGTGTGGCAGGGTTGCATTCAATGCAAGCACAAGTACCCTAGAGGTTTTCTATTTGTCCCTGAGTCATGCAGGGTCAGGAAAACCAAAGACCCAGGATTTCTATGTACTGACATCTGACCATTCCAACAGAGTCCCCATCCGCAAAGTGCTGATTCTTCCCAGTCTTTCCTTTCCTGTGGCATGTGGGTGTGTCCTTGGAGTCCGCGGGACCCAGTTTCCCAGGACCCAGCTCCCCCAGTCAGGATCCGGCAAGTTCACGAGAGAGCGGAGGCCAGGCGAGAGGGGCACTCTCTAACCTGGCCATGTAGCAGATTGTCAGGAAGTCGGATCGGGCCCCGAGCTAATGATGAAGCTTTCCTGGCCATTGCCATTTCCCAGTGAGCCTTCCCTCTATGTGCATTCAAGATGGGAGCATTTTTGTAAGGCTGGTGGTGATGTTTGGGTCGACTAAAGTAGCTTCTGATTCCTTTGTGTTTTGACCCTGTCTGAGAAACGTCCCGAGCTAGGACAGATGTGGGCCCCTTCCTTTCTCCCCGTCCCTGTCTGAGGAGACGGAATCCTGAGCAACCCTCCAGGTGGAGCTGTGGTCAGCGAGGAATGTGGTGTCCTAGCGGGGTGTGTGCAGCAGGAATGAAGGAGGTTTGGCTTTGAAACTTTGACCCGTGCCCTCAAGTCCATTCAGTGGGAGATGTCTTCTGGTGAAACGCACGCAGTCCACACACCCACATGCCCGGTCCCGTCGCATCGACCCACGCGAAAGCGAGCCCCAACCCTCCGACGCACCAAGCACACCGCCCGAATGACCTACTGGTTTGCAGGGACTGTAGCACAGGGTCCTGGGTTTCTGCAGGACACTCCGTTTGTTCAGTCCGCCCCAGCCTCTGTTCCCGGGAGGAACTCAGAAGGGGGGAAGCTCTCCAGACCAAAGGAGGAGAGAAAACCCTACCTTGTTGAGTTAGATCTGTCCCCCTAAGGGGAATGATGGGGGTATAAGCATATGGGGTGTATCCAGTCGCCGCCTCCTGCAGTTGGAGAAAGGGAAACCCAGTGAGGATCCCCGCACCCTGTGCACACCGTGTGCACACATCTCTGTGCCCTTGGTGTGTGTCGTAAGCAAGCTAGATGGGATGCGGTCATTGAGTCTATGATCCAGAGGAGGAGGAAATGACCTCCCGAAAATGACCCCCTTGTCCTTGGCTCCAGCATGTTATGTCAAAATTCCCCCATCCATTTTCGTCAGCAACTCATTCCAAAGCCATTTCCCATAGACAGAACGACCTGGTGGGAAATGCTCACGACCATCCATTGCCTAAGCAATGGTGGTGCCCGTCTCAATCTGCTGTCCGTTAATGGTATAAACTCACGGCAGGCTCTCAGCACCAAGGACATGGTCTCTTCCCTCTGGCATGTCCATGCTCAGACACTTTCATGGAAAGAGAAATCAAACACTGGCTGTCCCTCAGAAGCACAAAATGACTTTAGCGAGGTGACTGAGCGGCTCAGACATTGAAGCTTCTGCCTTCAGCTCAGGACCTGATCCTAGGATCCTGGGATGGAGGCCCACATTGGGCACCCTGCTCGAAAGGGGAGCCCGCTTATTCCTCTCCCTCTGCTACTCCCCCTGCTTGCGCTCTCGTGCACTCTCTGTCTGTCTATCTGTCTCTCTCTCCCCTTCTCTGTCTTTCTGTCTTTCAAATAAACAAAATCTTGAACAATGAGTTTACCTGAGGGAGAGTCAGAGTTTCCTCCTCGGCCCTCAAAGTGGGTAGTAGCTCTTCCATCAGGTCATCGTGGAGAGCTAGGAGGATACAGAGGCACCATGAGGACACTGGTGAGGCTGCTCAGGAAGTAGGCGGGGAGTTTGGATGGATGAGGACAGGAGGGGTGTGTGCACGTGTGGGGGCTCGTAGGAGGAACAGGCCGCACTGCTGCCAGGCCTTGTCCTGGTGCAGAGGGGAAGGGACGGGAGAGGAGCAGGGAGGAAACGCGAAGAGGGTTCTTGTCTTTCTAGCTAAAGTGAGCCCGATCAAAGCCAAATAGCCAGTCCAGGACATGGGAAGCCTAACCTGGCTTCTGTGTGAAGACCGAGTCCCATAACCTCTCCTGACTGACGTGCCACTAAGGTGTCCCACGCTGCTGCTTTGGACATCAGCTCTGGGCCCAAGATCCCCACCTGCTGCGACTATATGCATCACGTCTGTGTAAGATCTTGCACAGCATAAAAAGCAGCCTTGCTTGCCAGGCTGCATTCAACCCTCAGGAAAGGAGCCTAGTAGTTTGCTTCACTCATCCTTTGTCTTCAGAAAATGCCATGTGCAACACTTGAGAGCACGGACATCGTAGCTTCCGTAAACAGCCGGCACCGTCGATGAGTGTGATAGATTCCTTCCACTGTTCTTGAGCTGTCCCATGTGTGTGTGTGTGTGTGTGTGTGTGTGTGTGTGTGTGTGTGTTTCCCCTGAAGACAGTGGCTGTCTGAACCCTCCCAGGTGTTCTGACCAGTGGGAAGTTGCTTACACAGAGGAGTCTGGGAGTGTGTGCTGATCGGCTGTAGGCCTGCTTTGCAGGAGATTTGCTCCGGGGATGTGGGTCCAAAGCTTCCACCCAAGCTTCACCTTGATTTCCTATTGGCCAGTGGTGTTTGAGTGTGTGCTTAGAGAATTTGAACGTTCCTGAGGCTTAGGGAAATCTTATCAAGTACAGTCAGTTCCCTCCGTGATGCTTTTCTGCCATTGGTCGGTCGTGTGTACACACTGAGACCGGCTATGACCGATGTTGCCCTGTTCTGTCCTCCACGGGTCCACACGCTTTCCAGCCATGTGGGCTTGAGCATGAGGATGTGGCTTTTCTCTGTGCACTTGACTCCAGGGACCAGCCTGTAATCTTTAAGGTGGGCTTCTAAGCTTGCCCTGGCTTCTGTGTCCATGGAAGCCACTGTGTCATGTTGGGTCCTGTCGGGGACCATCATAGAATCTAGGTATTTGGCTGTGTGCACAGATGCTGATGGCCCTTTGCTAGCTAGCACCCATGGTACATCATGACGCCCTGGCTGAGGGACTAACACAGGTGGGTAGGCCAGAGCAACTTTCAGATTGGAACCTGAGCTCCAATCTTGGCTTTCCAAGTAGGAGGTCACGGGTTTGGACCCTTCATCTCCGCACCATGCCCGTCCCAGGAAATCAGAGGGAAATGTCCTCCAGGTACAGCTGTGGGGAGTAGGGGAAGGAGTATGTAAAGTGTGCCAGGGTGATGAGAGTATTTTGGAAGAGGGACACTGTGATTGTGATGGAAGTGTGAGAAAGATCTCCTGGTAAAGGCACACAATCATGTTCACAAGCATAACGCATGGGGACACACACACACACACACCCACGCACACAGGGCCTTCATCCCACGTGCACACAGATCACCCCTTCCCTATGTACGAGTTCTTCCAGGCCCTGTTTGACGTGGTGACCGTGCCTCACCGGACAGTCTCGGTCAGTATTCCCCAACCCCCGTTCCTTGTTGGAACCCAGAATCAGGGGGCAGGCTTCTTTGTACTCTAGATTTCCTCCCAGAGCCCGATGGTCTTAAATACGTACAGCTGTCCTTGCTCCCAGCGTCTACCTGCGATTGGGGAAAAGGAAACACAGTGAGGATCCCAGCATCCTGTCCTCTGTTGGGCCAGCTCTTTGGTTTGGGGAGGACTTCAGGCAGTTAATTGGATGAGGTACCGTGGTTGAGTCCATGTCCTCCCATCTGAGTTCAAGAGGACCATTTGAATGATGCTGGAGCATCATTCAATCTCCGAAGTCCATTCTGATCAACAGGCAGAACGTTCTCTTCCAAGGAGAAACCTTTTCTGCTGAAGAAGGTGTTTGATCCCATGGAGTTTGTAACTGAGGCTGTCCTGTGTCCTCACCCTTTTTGGGTCCACTGTGTGTAAGAGGTCAGACCCAGCATTCCTCCACGAGGGGAGACTGCTGCCCCCTTCCCCTGGGAGGTAAAGTGCCAGATGTTCATCAAACTCCACTGATGGAAGAAATCAAGGAAGCACCATTTCTGTCTCTGAGAAATCAGAGAGGCGAGCTTACCTCAGGGAGAGTTGGGGGACCTACCTTTGTCCAGCTCCTAGGAAGGTCCTTGGACTGGTCCTCCACAGGGTCTAGGAGAACAGAGAGGAGCTGTCAGGACATTGGCTGCGCTACTCAGGAATGAATTGGGGAGTTAAGTCTGCTGGATGTGGATGCGGGGCCAGAGGGAATGGACGTGAAGGGTGACCAAGCAAGGCCTGACTTGCCAGTGGGCCAACAGTGGTGGACACAGAAACACAGAGGAGGGGAGCAGGATGGAAAAGGGAAATGGGGCCTTGGCTTTCTAATGGAGGGGATGTCATCAGTGGGAACTCTCAGCGTCTGTCTGGGAAACACTCAAGGCACCCTGGGTTTCAGGGCGCAGTCCCCTGAGCCCTCCTGCCCACTGTGAAGCCAAGCCAGCTTGCCACTTCTTCAGCTGGTCATGGGGCCTGTTCAGCTGTCTCCCCTGCACCTCTGCTGTGTGACCCTATCGTTCCTCTATCGTGCCTTGGAGTAGTGGGTTTTTCGGTGATGGAATCTAAGTACTGGGGACGGGTTGTATTTGTTCGTACGTGTCCGTTCAGTGACACTGCTGACATCCGTGATGCTTTGTAGACCGCACTGCCATCTACGGGGAAAACGTTGCCATCCTATCTCATGGCACCTCTGTACCCGTGACGACATGACCGTCCCACCCCGTTTCCTCCCTGCACCATCCCTTCCACTTTCTGGGTCTACGAATGTCCCTACTGGAGTGTCCTCAAAGCCTGGGATCGTGTAATGTACCTCTTTCCTTGTGTGCTTGCTTTCAAAATGTGTGTTAAGTTTCCAGGTTCTATCTGTTTCGTAAAATATTGGAAACCTTAGTTTCTTCTTATGCCTGAATTGCACTCTATGATGTGTATGGATGCCACTGAATGTGTTCTTTCCTCCCGTGATGGATTTGGGGGCAGTGCCTCTCTGGGGCTATTGGGAACCCAACTGTGTGAGACATTAGTGCGCAGATTTCTGTGTTTCCAGAATGAGAAGACGTCACCGAATGCATTGGCCCCATTTGTAGAACGGTAACCACGTGGAATGTATTGGGTACTTGAGTTCCCCAAATGTGGTGAGGTTGTTCTGTTCCTTTGAAGATACGTAGCACACCCATGTAAGATGTGGCTAATGGGCGGAAGTGAAGGGGGGACATCGTGAAACCTCCTGTCATATTCTATTCCATTTTTCTGTTTTGCGTTCCTGGCAAAAAACAGTCTCTTCCTTCCTACACATCTAAGAACCATGTTTCCTGGGGAGACCTATAGGGACCTGTGTGTTCCAGAAAGACCTAAGATCCATCCCTTCAGCTAGTAGACACTTTTTTCCTGTGCCCCTTGGATCCAGTTGGAATGAGGATCTCATCGTGACTTGTGGACTTAAAAGGGGAGGGATGGACGGCATAGAGGGAAATGGCTACCAGTGAAATCAGAGGACAATGTGTCTCAGCAGTTTTAAAAGCTTCGGTTATGTCTGTGCTAGTGAACGACAGAATGCGTCTCCAATCGCCGTAATGAGTCAATCCCCAAGGTACCTTCCTCGGGGTCCTCAATGGTGAAGACCTCATTGTGGAGGGAGAACCGGACTCTCTTCTTGTGGTGGTGTCGTGGAGGGGGCGGCGTGGGTGGGGGCGTCTCCACATCCTCCAGGAGACACTCCCCACAGATTTCTGGGAGACACACAGAAATAGAGAACAGTGTCGGCACCTTGTCGTCAGGAGCCCACAGGGGGATTGGAAGTCCTTTCCTTCTAGTTCATCCGTCTCCTGCCCCTACTCGCCAGCTGCCCAGCAGGCATTCCTCCCTCCAGGTGGGACTTAGGAAGGAGTCACCATGTACTGTGCTCTGAATTCCGCCCCCTCCCACACCCACAGGTTCTGTGGGCAACGGCTTGTATGGAGCAGAGACAGGACAGAAAAGCATGCTACAGAGCGCCATGAGCATGCGTGATAGCCTCGGTCACATCCACTGAGCAGCCACACCTACCCGAGAGTGTTCCCCAGAACCCTCTGTGCTCTGTTTCCCTGCCCTCGGGCCTAGACGTTAGTGTGCCACCACGGTGTCCCAAGTGATTGAGTCCAAGGAGTGCCTGGGACCGAGGGGAGGACTGGATGCTTCCCAGCCATTCGGCAGGTGTTGAGGAAGGGACCACCTAGGGACTCAGCTAGACAGCTGGCTGTGGGTGAAGCCACAGTGGAGGATAGTGGAGGGCCCTGAAATATAGGGTGCCGAAGGGACCGTCCAGAGTTGCCACCCTAATGAAGGATGGATCTGGGACAGGAAAGTCGTCGTTTCCCTGTGGCCGGAGATCCCTGAGCCCCTGATACCAACCCACAGCCCCTGCTAAAAGGTCCTGAAGCCCTGAACCAAGAGCTGCCCTCACAGTCTCAAATTCCTCTGTGCCAGGGTTTCTGTAGGGGAGAGCCAGGGCCACGAGACCAGCCTCAGTGCTCACTCACTTCTGTGTTTGGTGCCCTGACATCAACTAAGTGGTGGTTTCTGCCCAGCGGGGCCCTAGTGAAGGACCAGGAACGGGTAGCTTGAGCCACGTTCCCTCACCTCTCTGCAAGGTCAGCCCAGTCGCCCAAGGCCGTCCTGAAGGCCAGTTGAAGCCCAGGCTCCTGGGGTTCTGCTTGGCTCCCAAGCTGATTCAAACTCCCAACAGTCGCATAGGACCTGGCCAAGAACTTGCTTGCTTTGAGCTCGCCAGTCCCGAGGAGCAGTTGATGGTACAAATGGACATGTAGGTGGCCATGTGGGCTGGGAGTGGTTGGTTTCAGGAAGGAGACGGATGATGCTGAGTGGCCCGCTCTTGCCGTGCGGACTGCTCTGAGGAGGCTGGATGGAAGTGAGGCTACCCTGGCTGGCGTGAGTCCCTCCCTACTCTCTCATTCTTCGCCAGCATCCCCTATCTACTCTCAGGTCTCTTGATCCCCTCTGGAGACTGTAGGTTTAGCAGACAGTCTCCTGTCTCCCTCCCTAGGCCGGGCCTGGAGAACCCAGCCCAGCAGTACCTTTGAGAGCAGCAGACAGTCCACTGTGCAGCTGCTGTGTGTTCTGTCCACCCACCCGGTGGCACAGCCCATTCTCATGCACTCCCAGGCATCAAGCAGACGGCCCGGGAAACCCTGCACATCAACCCATGAGACCACCCCGCTATCCTCCAGTGTCTCTCCTAAGAACAGCTGCATTTCGACCTCTGACCTTTCCTCTCCGATTTTGTCATGTCCATCGGGAAGAGGAGACCGGCAATTCGTTCCCCTCAAATGTGGTGCCTGGGTCGCACCAAGATTCTCCTGATGCAGGGACAGCAGTGTGGCGTGTGACCTGTGTGTTGTCCCTGTAGGACTGTGTCCGAAATGGGCATTCAAAAAGAGTACGGTTTTCTGAACATCGAAGTGCTTTAAGGAAGGCAGCTTCCCCACGAAATCCCAATGAAATCACCCAGACAAACGAACAAACACAGGCATCCAACCGGGAGGGGGAATCAGAGGGGAAAAGCCAAAGAGAAGAAGCCGATCTCTGTGAAAGGGAGGCAGCCAGCTCCAGAGAATAGAATTGAGAAAATCGATAGGCACATACCTATACAACAGCAGTTAAGGTTCCCCATCGTGGGGACTGTTAGTCCTGTTCACCCAACCGCCAGGGGCTCGGCTCACAGAGTGACAGTTGAAATGGAACGTTGGATGCGTGTCATCAGGTCACCGTGGCGATGGCTCATGACAGAACTCTGAGGGTGTCATGGAGGGAAAGGGGTGGGAGGGGGGTCGATGGATGATGGGCAATTAAGGCACTTGTTGTGGTCAGCTCTGAGTGGTGGAGAGAAGTGATGAGTCCCTGAGTTGTACTGCAGAATGCAATACTGTGCTGTACATTAACTACCTGCATTTTTGGACATTAAAAAAAGGATACTCCTGAGGGCACCTAGGAGACTGAAATGTTCATTTTCCTATCTGCTACTCTGGAAAACTCCTATTTATACGAGATTGTTTCACAAAGTTTCTCCAGGAGTTCTTGGGTGGCTCAGTGGGTTAAGTATTGGCCATCGGCTCAGGTCCTGCTCTTGGAGTCCGGGATCAATCCTAGCATCAGGCTCCCTGCTCATATGGCTCATATGTATAGATGAGAATGAGTTAGGAGTAGGTTAACTAAGTTTCTTAGGCATTAATGCTGCAATCAAGGTGTTGCTTGGGACTCCTTATCTAAGGCTTGGTTGGGTTCCCATCTGTACATATGTGGCAGAATTTATTTCTGGACAGCCATAGGAGTCACAGTAGCTTGTTTCTTCTTTGAGGTCAGAAGAAGGGTCTCTGATATCTTACGTTCCTTAAAAGACTCACATGTGGGACGCCTGGGTGGCTCAGTTGGTTAAGTTTCTGCCTTTGGCTCAGGTCATAATCCCGGGGTCCTGAGATCAAGTCCCATGTTGGGCTCCTTGCCCCTCACCCTGCTCGTGTGCTCATGCGCTCTCTTTCTCTCTCTCTCTCTCTCTCTCAAATAAATAAAATATTTAAGATAAATTAATAAAAGACTCACATGATTAGGTCAGGCCCACCCAAGTAACTCTTCCCTTTAGACCAAAGTCAACTGATTAAAGGATTTCATTTATACTTGCAAAATCTGTTTTGTTGTAGAATGTATCACAATCACAGGGACTTAAGTCTCTTCCATTTAAGAGGAGTTTATGTCACGTTGTTGGATCCATTGCAGGTCATCATCTTAGATTCTGCCTGTATAATTAGTGTGAGTTTATCCATTCTGTTTTCCAAGGTAGTTTTGGTTATTCTTGGCCATTCAAGTTTCTATGTAAGTCTGAGAGTAAAGTTATCAGTTTCCACAAAAATATCTGCTAAGATTTTAATTCTGATTGTCTTGAATCTATAGGCCAATTTGTGGAGAAATGAGATATTTTTGTAATATTAAGTTGTCCAAGCCATGAATATAGTATATTCATTTACTTAGGTATTCTTTGTTTTTTGTTTTCTCAATAATACCTTATACATTTCTGGAAAATAGTCTTGTTTTTCCTAGTAATCAATTTTTAGTGTATGACATGAACATTGATTAGCTGTTTGTTTTGATAACCTGGGAATGATATGTCTCTCTTTCTTCTTGCTATATTTTCCACAGTGGTCATTTTATAAATGGGTGGTATAAAAGCTATGAACTTTATAAGACAGTCAGTTCAGTTATGGCAAGAAAATACTTGGGTATCTCCCTAGATTTATTGTAATCCATAAAAAGAAGAATGAAGAAATCTGGTATACAGTGAAATGGATATACACACTAATGTGCTGTAATTATGTAATACGATAAATACAGCTACATTGGCAATCGTTACAGTATATAAGCCTATCAGAGTTATACAATGTTACATGCCAAATATATTCATCTGAAAAAATAAAAGTGACTTAGGAAAAATAACAATAATGGAATTTAATATATAAATTGACATTGTAAGTTTACTGTTTATAAAAAAGGGTTTCCTTAAAAAAAAAAAAAAAGAAAGAAAAAGGTTTTCTACATGGAACAGTAACCAAACATTTTGGACACTCCGTCCTACAGGAGTTATGTTCAGAATTATTAAATAGCATTTTCCCTGAAGACGACTGTAGCTCTTTATGTGAACATAGTCCCAGCAGTCCTTTCCTGTGTGTTCACTGACTCCTTTAACTACATTTTAAAAAGATTTTTATTCCTTTGACAGAGAGAGAGAGAACACATACACACAGGGGGAGAGGAAGAAGCAGACTCCCCACTGAGCAGGGAGCCTGACATGGGGCTCGATCCCACGACCCTGAAATCATGACCGGAGCCAAAGGCAAACACTTAACCAACTGGTGCCCCTTAACTCCATATTTTAGAAGTGTGCATAGTTATGCTCTTGGCCCAGGCTCATGAATGATACTATGTTATCAGTGAAACCTGCCCTAATAGCAGGAATAGAACTTTTCTCCCTTCTGTAATCTCACTCTACTTTGCACCTGTTTTACTGTAGTAGGATTTCATGCTACATGGTAGTTGGATGCTTCATGCTTGTGTCTGTCAGATTATATGCTCCTTGAGAACAGTGATATGGTTTTATTGGTTTTCAGATTCTCAAGGTAGCAGAGTTCTTTATGGCATGTAGGCACATGGGATGGGATGCCGGTAATTTATCACACTGGTGAGGAATGTCTGCCATGCTTTCTCCTCCAACCAAGTACAAAGGTAGGCACGCCAGAACACATCTTCTGATTGTGAATAGTGAACTCCGTAACAGTTCTTCGACAGCTTTTCCATGTCTTCCCATTGTGATTACTTAAATTTGAACACAAATGTGCTGTTTCAGGGATCCTTATCATTTGCGGATGTGACTGTGGGCTTTACCCAGGAGGAGTGGCAGCATCTGGACCCTGCTCAGAGGACCCTGTACAGGGAGGTGATGCTGGAGAACTATAGCCACCTTGTCTCAGTGGGTAAGGATTGTTTCTCGTGTAGACTCCTAGTACGCACTTCCATTCTTGGTTTGACACCTGTAGAAGCTTTGTTGAGTTTAATGATATTTAAGTTTGAGATTCCAAGTATTAAGCAGAAGGATTGTTGAATCACTGTAAAGAATGAAGTGTTGTAATTGGCCCCTGAAGCTTCATCTTCTGTCTTCTTCAAGGGCCCTGAAGCCCATGAGCCTCGCCGAATTCCCATGTCATTTCCCAATTACAGCGTGTTGCATCCCTAAACCAGAAGTGATCCTGAAGTTGGAGCAAGGAGAGCAGCCATGGATGCTAGAGGAAGAGTCCCCAAGTCAGAGCTACCCAGGTGAGTTAGTATGTATTAAACAGATGGACACTAGGTGACATGGTATGAATTGTTTTTATTCTCAGGTACTTGCTTATATGTTCGTTTTCACATTTAACAAATACTGAGTACCTGCTGTGCCTCACTCAAGTTTTAGGTGCTGAAACACATGATCAAACTGAATTTGTTCCTGACCTCATGGAGCTTACATTTTGATAGGGAAAGAAAAGAAATAAACACACATACACATACTATACACATAATATGTCATAATTTACATAATACGTACACACATACACATACTATATACATAGTATGTCAACAAAATAGCAAGGAAGTTATAAATTGAAATAATGAAATGTAATACTTGAGAAAAGGAAGGCATTCAGGAAGGCATTTGGATGATATCAACTTGAATGAAATGATTATAAAATGCACAGGTTTACATGGGAATAAGCATTTGGTTGTATGAGCAGAGGTGATATAGGGAAGACCCCAGGTTGGAGATACTTACTTGGAAATTATCAACTTATGGTAGTATTTAAAGTTTTTATAAAATTAGTATTTGAAGCTAAGGGATCAGGTAACCACCTCTCAGAAGTAAGAATGAACAAATTTGAGAGGTCTGAATGAAAGCTGTCCCCTGGGACACTAATGTTTAGAAGTCATGAAAATGAGAAGAAGAGAAGGAACAGTCTGGAGAGAAGGTGGAAACAGAGAATGTGGTGTCCTGTAGCTGAGTTAAGATGGTTTTCATAGACAAAATGAACTTCTTGAAGAAAAATGTATAAAGTCAGCGTTTTCTGCCTTTGTCTGCAAATCATCCAGAAGCACTAAGGGAAGTGAGCAAGACAAGCTTCATTCTATGACATTAGTGGATATCTGAAATCCCAAATCAGTGCAAGTGTACCTGCAGCAGAGCTGATGATGGATCAAGGAACGTGTGTGTGTTAGCAGGTGGGTAGAAAACAAAAGCATTTCTGATGCGCACGGGGTCTGGCAGTGCGCTTCTCATGAACAGAGCACATCCACACCTAAAACTTCCATGAACAACGGTGCCATGAACTAGATAGCTGAGCTCCCTTGGAGACAGTTTTGTTCTGCAAAGGAGACGTACTGAAGTGTAGAAGCACAAACCACACTTTTCAGTAGCCCTGTTTCCATGATGGTGCAAGAGAGACTGTACATGAGGGAAAACCACCTCATAGACACTAAATGTGCAGAAATAATCTTACATGCCATCTTAGCGGGTACTCCTCTGACATAGAATTTGATGCAAAAACTTACTTGACAACGGTTGATCGGGATTTGCAGACCTTCTACAAAAGTGAGGGAAGCATGGGGGACGGTAAGGCTGGTTAGGAGGAGGGGAAGGCTCAGGGGGGTGGTTACCTCGTTGACTGTAGCTTTGTAATTAGCACATCTGATTGTTCAGACTAGCAGGATATGTTCCGAGTCTCAGTGTGAACCACTGTGTGCCAGAGCAGCTGGTCAGAAAGGTGGAAGGGAAAAGGATGTGGTCTTTTGTCTTGTTCCTCTCTCTCAGATGAAACTGTTCTGTCGAGTTTTAACTACCTTTCTTTCCTGGATTGCATCAGACAGTTGGCCTAGGCAGATGCTGGGGAAGTCGGAGCCTCCATGGGCCCAGTTCGGCCTCTGGGCTTGTTTCTGTGAAATGAGCCCAACACTTGGTTTTCCTCAATTTGGAGCTGCAGCAATGCCAGCCCCAGTGAGCTGGCTCTGTGATGACCAAGAGAGTAAGCTGTTGTGGAGACTGTTCCAACGAGGAAGGAAGGCACATCCTTGTTGATCTGTAAACTGAGACCAACACATGTGCTGAACACTTGTTCATAATGCATTACCCCTCTAGCCTAAGGGATGACTCTGTTCCATCTCTCAAGTAAACCTTTTGCAGTGTGGTCTTCCTTGAAAAGCTCTCATCCTTTTAGCCCAAGTAATGGAAAAGGAACCAGCACAAATGCATTCAAAACGATTATGAGAAAAAAGGGGTGAAAAGTATTGGGAAGAAAGCTAGTTGGTGATAGAATTGTCATCTGATCAAAGTAGTCATAAAGTAGGTAAATTATGTGACCAAATATTAAATCATGAGTTTCCAAAGGGTGTACTAATTGAATTAATTATCTCTGTGATACAGGTATTTAAGAAGGATATTAATAAGGGAATAGCAAACCCATGGCAAGGTGTCAAACTGAGAAAGGAGAACATAAAATATAATTACAGTAAAGAAAGCAAATTGGAAGAACTTCAAGGATGAATACATACTGGCAAAAATCTGTTCAGGGCCCGCCCGGGTGGTTCAGTCATTAAGTGTCTGCCTTCGGCTCAGGTTATGATACCAGGGTCCTGGGATGATCATCGCTAGCTTCTATTTTAATGCTCTTATTTGGAGCAAGTTCTTAGTTGAACTACCATCTTGCTAATTTTTTAAATTGAAATACTTCTTTTTATGAGATGACTACAGATTCCAGTGCACTTTTAAGAAACGATATATGCAAGTCCTGGCAACAGTTCACCCAGTTTTCACTAATGGTAACATTTTGCAAAACTGTTGTATAAATATCATATCCAGAAAAAAAATATATATCATATCCAGGATATTGACATTGATAAAGTTTTGGGGCCTAAGAAAGATCTCTCCAGTTTTTCTTCTCTTCATTTGTTTGCATACATTTAGTACAGTACAACTTTGTCACTTGTGTAGCTTTTGCGTATCTGCCCCATAGTCAAAATAATCTATAGTTCCATTATCATAAGGACCTCTACTGTTGGCCCTTTTATAGCCACAGCCTCTTCACTCCTGTGCGCTCTGCCACTGTCAGTTCAAATGTTACATAGATTTGTATGTATGTCACTTTGGGATTAGTTTCCTTCCCTCGACATAACACCTTGAATATTCATCTAAGTTATTGTATCAATGGTTCATTCCTTTTAGTTGCCCATTAGTGTTCCATTTTATTTATTTATTTATTTATTTATTTATTTATTACAGAGTTTATTTTTAAGAGTCATGTATTAAAACAGGGAGATAATTTTAACCTTATTAGCTAAATGATGTCTTGAGCAAATGTATTAATTCATGTATTGAGGAAGAAACAAACTCTTCTTTTTTTTAAACAAAATTACTTGTTAGAGTAACATTTTTTAAATGAGATAAAATTCTTTCAATAAGCATAAGGAAATTTTGATCTAGGTATACTATATACCTTTTTGGTACTAATGGAAATGAAGTAATGGTAAAAATACTTTGTAAATGTGTGCATCTATGTTTTTTGAAAACTGAAGAAGCAGTCTGACATCTGGATAGTTTTCGTGGGCTAGTTGTAGGAAATTTATGGAAAATAAGAATCGGCACACCAAAAAGTCTGATGCATTTTTGCATATCTAGTTTCTGTTCACTATGATCAGGATTATAGATAATACTGTAAAATACACTCACGTGCTGGTTATTAAGGCTATTTGGATTCTTTTTAATACTGAAAAGGTCACACAGATTGTGATTACTGTGTAGTGTCCAAGAACTAAGGTTTGCCATCTGTTACTCAAATACAGGAAAAAGTTAAGATAATCTAGTGATATGAGTGGTTTTGGCATTTCTGTTTTTTGGAGTCATCTATTAATTATAGTCTTTAAAGACCAATACCAAATTGCAGTGTTTATATTTTTCTTATAAAATGTGAAGATATTGGTTGAGAACTAAAGCTTATGTAATGGAAGTCTGGCTTTTAGTCAGTTAGTTTTACAAGATTATTTGGATATTTAAGTGGGAACACCATGTTTTATCTTGAGATATTAAGTTATATGAGATTTTGATAGTTTTAAGCTGTAATTTTCCTAAAAGTTGATATATAGAAATTCATTATTATGGAACTTCATCAGGGAACTGATTTAATATGTATTCCTTAAATATTTGCTTTAAATATTTTTCAGGTCCTCTGCTTTCTTGTACAACTCAGTTCTTGTCTTTCTGCTGTGAAGTGATTTTTCCCATTTAAAATTTTGCTTTTTCAAGCTACAATATATAAGTTGTTTCTGTAACATAATTCCTTTTCACACCCTCCCTCCCCCACCCCAAGAACTGGTGTTGCCAGGTTGGATAGATGTCTTTAAAATTGCATATTGGGCTTAATAGGGTCTGATTAGTTTTAATCTACTTTATTTATTGATATTTTTACTGAGAAGTTTGTTATGCCAAATGATTAATATGATCAGGCATACTATTTCAGTGTAGATAGGATCTAACTTTGTGTTTAGGGCCTCTATTTTTTGTGTAAGAATCATCTTGCCAATTTAAAACTCATGTCTGTTGAAAGTAGATTGTTTGACAAGCATCACTTTATAGAATTTGTTCGGGTCTGAGTGGTAGGTCATGAAGAGAATGGTGCCCTTTTGGATAAACAGATAATATGTGTGTAAATTCTGTCTCTTATATGAAGTGAGGAAGCATGTATGTAGGTGAGATTTTTATCCAAATATTCAGTCTTTACCTGTTTTGTTTGCCTAATAGTATTTAAAAGATGTGAGTTGTTATGAGCTGCTTTTCCTTGTTTTCATTTCTGTCCCTCCCATCTAACTGTTGGTATTTTTGTTTTTCTGTATGTTGACCTTTTTATGTTTTTAAACAGTTTTTTGGTTGACAGTGTTATCTCCCTTTTTATCTTTCATGTTTCAGCTTACTAATTTTCGAAGTTTTTCTGTATATTCTCCTTTGCATATGAAGGTTCCACAACTAATTGATTAGTAATTGTGCTTTTTTTCCCCCAATTGTGATAATTGGATTTATACTAAAATGATACTTGCTTTAGGAACAAGCATTTATGGGTAGCTGACTAAAACTAAAAGTACTGCCTTTTCAAACCAAGCAATGTAGACTTGCTTTCATATTTTTTAGTATATTTAAATCTGCATATTACTAAACTTGAAAATATGAATTTTGGCTAGTATTTTAGTATATGTAATTTCAGAGGTTTTTTTTGATGATCCACTTATTCAAGTGATTATAAAGTTGATATAATGATAAAAATATCCTCAGTGAGAATATAAATCATGTTTTTCAGTATTAGAACCAAGGCAGTTTTCATAAAATCAGTAATATGATTCTTGTTAATGTAGTAATAAATGCCAATATCTGTGCCTTAATATTTTAAAGTAGACCTGTATTTCTAGTTTATATTAGTATAAACCCTTCCAGGATTAAAATACAGCAGTTAGGCAAAACTATTTTTGCCACTTGGGGGGGAAAAAAAAAAAAGCAAGTCATTTCTAGATGATGTCCTGGCTTAGATATAAAATAAAGAGATTTGGGTCTGTTATATTAAAGCCAAATATAAAATGAAGCAGCCTAGCACACACTTGTTTGGAGCTTTCTTCCATTAAAATGGTTCAAATTAGCAGTGGTTTCATTGAAAGGTAAATTTGATAGAAGTAAATTTAGAAATTTTACAGTTTTAGCTTAATTAGTAGGAAAATGAAAACCCACTTGCTGGCGATATGTTTTGTATTGAGCTTTTTTCCTTCGTATTATGTATGTGTAGTAGTTTCGAACATTGGGAAATTTGTGCACGGCTGCATCTAAAAGATCAATAGAGTTGGAAAAGTTGGAATCTGTTGTGTTTTTTTTTTTAATGTAGTTTACTAGTATTGAGTAAATTTGCACTAAATATTATTAGGCCTTTGTTCTCAAACTATTGATACATCCCTTATCATCTTTTTTGTCTTACCTGTTGGAATGTCTTTCTTTCTGTGGAAGTTGGTGACCTTAAAGAGCAGCCCAAACCTAGTGTTTTAGATAGTTATCTCTGGTAAATTAAATGATAAAAAGCATGGCTTTTATAATGAAATGAACTACAGAAGTACCATAAACCTAACACTGAATATAAAGATTAGAGCATAAAAGATACACTCTTATGTACTTTACAATAATGCTGGATTGATGTCATAATTTTAAGTTTTTTAATTTTTCATATACTTTATTATGATTTTGCTGTAGAAAATTAGGTTAGCATTTGGCTTATAGTTCAGGTATATAATGCTGACAAGTATATCTAATGCATATTGGACTGATGATCTTTCTGAAAGTTGTTCTGTAAGTTACAACCATGTTTTATTTGATTTGTCATTGGTAGTCAATCTTGGATGTTTGTTAGTGGGAGCAGAACCATGGCAGGGAGGGGGCGGGGTTTACGTGTGTGTATTTTAACAGCAGCAGAGTTCTGAAACAGGAAATCTGCCTTATCGTATTCATCCAGAGAGCTAGGAAGGAGGTAATTGTTTCTTACGCTCGTTAAAGCCAGTTAGTTGGGCAACTTAAATTTTAGAGATTCACAGATGTAGGTTTGAACAGTTGTAGATACATTATTTCATAACAGCTCTGAAGAAAAATTGATTAAATTTGTTGAGAGGAATAATCCCTTAGCTAATACACACAAAAATTGTACTTTGGGTTTTAGAGCATTGCTAGCATTATCAGTGACTTGATTAGATATTTTTCTGTGGTTCTGGTTTGCTTACATTTAAATAAAGTTCAGAGGGCCTTGATTGTTCCTTTAAAAAGTATTTGTTTAAAACTGTAATCTTCAATTTAAAGAATAGAAGAAGTTGATTCTGTGTCAGGTATTTGTCACTGGAAATTATCATTCCCTCTGTGTTAATGTGTTTATGCTCATAATTACATTCTTAGGTATTCACAGCTTAATTTTTATCTGTCAGTGGGTATTTGTCATTTTTAAAGCTATATAGGTAGCATTTCATTGGGCTAAATATCAGGCATTGCTTACTGTGCTGTGTTAGGGTTATTTCCATTTTTTTCCCTTTAAAAACAGCATATTGTGACTATCCTTGCATAGTTTACATTGTTTTCTTAGTGCACATTGTTAGAGTGGGGTTTCTGGAATAAAAGGTAAAACAGTTTCATAGTTCTTTGTTACAGATTGCAGATTTTGTGCCAAATGAACCAATTTATGGTATTGCTACTAAGTAGAAGAATTACTAGCAATTCTTGATGTTACCTTTGAAGAATGTGGTATTTTCCTTCAGAAAGTAAGATCTAAGCCTGGCTCAGTTGTTAGAGCATGGGACCCTTAAACTCCGGTTTGTGAGTTCAAGCCCTGTGCTGGGCATGGAGCCTGCTTAAAACAAACAAAACTACAACAGCAACAAAAAGAACTCCACATAGTGACATCTAAACTTTTCAAAGCAAAAATGTGTATAAACTCTTCAGTCAAGGCAAGTTGGTATAATGTAACAATTTTAGAGGAAGTTGTGAGGTCCTAATTGTTTGGAGGAATAGAAAGCTCCAGTAGAGCTCATAAATTACTTGGCAGTCAGTTTTCCTTTCTGGTTTGCCATTGTGGGCAGCTAATTTAGAAGTATTAAAAGGAACCTAAAATTTATGTTAAAGTGGATTTAAGTGAATATATTGGAATTCTTTTCTTTTATAATTTGTTTATAAAAACATCATATTGAGTTGCCTTGTAATGAGACATTGAAACTAAAATTAAATAACAGGATATTTCTAGTCCATGCAACCTCAAATCATAACAGCTTCTTATTACAATTCTAATAGCCCTTTACAGTTTATAGTTTTAAAGATATTTCCAGATACCGCATTTGATCCTTGAAACAACCAATAAAGAAATTACATCAGGTGTTAGGATCATCATTTTGCAGAAAAAAGAAACAAAAATATTTGAGGCCCAGAGACTTAGTAACTTACCTGCAGTCATAGGCTTTTAAGTTGCAAAGCTGAGAATGGAACTTTGGTCTTCTATTTAGTAAATGACACTATGCACAATGAATCATGGAACACTACATCAAAAACGAATGGTTTACTGTATGGTGACTAACATAACATAATAAAAATAAACAAACAAACAAACGACATTATGCATGAAGTATTTTAGTGCAGGCCTGGCACCTTGGGAATTTTTAAACAAATGTTCCTGTGTCCTGTGCTGTTTCTGACCACTATACTTTATTCTTAAAAATCCCCAATTTTTTTGGAGCAATATTTTTTATATTTCTGTAGTTTTCTGTATTTTTTTGAGAAATATTTTTAATATTTCTGTAGTTTAGGCTTTGGTGCTTACGCACCCTTTTCACTTTATAAAATCAGATTTTAGGCAGCATTAATTTGCTCTGTACAGGAATATTTATATGCTTTATATGTTAGGACAAATTGTTCTCAAATAATGCAATTAGCACTTTATCAACTGGAAAAATCAGCATCTCCTTTTTCTGCTTTCCTACCAATATGAATCTTCAATTTAGAAACCAGATACAAACATTTGACACATTTAATAGAGAAAAAGAATACCTAGTCAGAAATAAAAAATCTTGCATTAAATGAGACTCCCATATAAGTCTATGAGTGGCAGTTGTTTAAAGCATAATTTGATTAGTGAAGTTGCTAATATGGATATAACTGTGACATACCTGGAAACTCTTCGTTAATTTTAAACTTGTTAAAATTTGTTGGGAAAAAAATGTAGACCTGATGTAGCTTATGAATCAGTGGCTGAATTTTTTTTCCCCTCACCTGATCCTTAAGCATCTGTTGGTTGATAGCCCTGACAGAAAGCAGGGGAAAAGCTCCAGAAATTCCTGGAAAATAGAATTAAATGGTGCAGTCTTGGTATTTACTAACTAGCTTTCGATTCTTCTTGTCTCCTCTTGTTAGTCTGATTTTATTCGTTCATTCCTGCTGCCGATTCAGCTCAACGTCAGTTCCTCCTGTGAGCTAGGCAACTTCAGGTTTGCTCTTACTGCTTTTTGATCACTACCTCTGTAATCTACATGTCACTTTCTATTTGCCATCTGCGTTCCATGTATGTTACTGCTTCCAGTTAACTAGAATTTTTAAAATAACTTATATGTGATCTGTGGAAGTAATTTTTCTTAAAATAATTGTGGCAGAAAAAAGGTGTTACTGGTTTGAATACTAGTACTGTATACTGGTATTTTAGTTTATAACTTGTTTGGGGATAAGTATATCTATATATTATGTTGAGTAGTACTACAAAGAAACTTCAGAAGTGCTTTATTTTTAATAATTGTACTTAAAATAAGACTGTCTATATTCAGGGACACATAAAATAAGGCTTAAGGAGCTATTTTTGGTTATTCTCTATTTGAAAATTCTAGTTAAATTTGTAGTGCAAATGACATTAATTTGGGTACAAGTAAAATTTTGAGATAAGGTAAATATGAAATCTCAGCTCACATGCTTTTTTCTAAAGGCATTTTGTTAATTTGGTGTAACTTAGAATATCCTTTTAAGTGTTTTAAGTCAGGATTGGATGTTAAGAACAACCAGTAAAAATTGAGTTAGCTCATATACTAGCTGCATCATTTTATAGTGTGTCAGTTCTGTTATTGGTGAAATTGACTTCTGTGGACAGGCTTTAGAACTTAATTACCATTTATTATTTTCTTTCTTGCAGTCAGCATTCTATGTTTGAGATGGGATTGTTGCAGCACTTGAATCAAGACTCTCTAACATGATATATATGATTATCAAAACTCATCAATGAATCACTTAAGATCTTGTATTTTATTGTATGTAAATTATACCTGAATTAAAACAAAACAAACTGAGCATGTTTGCATAGAGGTGGGGTGAAAGGTCATGTACTGAACGTCGTATGTCTGTGTCTGCAGATCTGCCATAGCAATGGTAGCTGTCCCTCTGAGGGCCGACAGAAATTCCTTCTACCTCTCTGCTTACTTCATGTAGCCACTGATAACAAGGGGAAAGCAGTCTTTTGTTTTGTTCCCTTTGGGAAATTTGGGAATATTTTACATTTGTTCTGAAGTTAAATACTTAAAAGGCAAATTGCTATAGTCAAGATTTCAAAGAGTTAAGGTTTCTGTTAGACATTAATGCTCTTTAGAAGGATTAGGTTATTCAGTAAAGAGTGTCATTGGAAAAAAAAAAAAAAACCCAAATTGTTACAGTAAGCCCTAATGGTATAGGTCTGTCCCATTTGTTTAACTGATAGACAGCTATCACTATGTTCTAGTTGTTTTCCATAGGTTAATGCATTTAATCCTTATCACAACCCTATGTGATAAGTACTTTTTTTTTAATGAAGGTAACACTTTCTTTTCTGTTTAATTTTTAATTCAAACTTTTATTTAAATTCCAGTTAGTTAGTATAGAGTTAACTACATGCAGTTAATTTCTACACCTGGTTAATTTCTATACCTGAAATTAATATTATACTCTATGTTAACTAACTGGAATTTAAATAAAAGCTTTAATAAAAATTAAGCAGAGAAGAAAAGAAAATGTTACCTCCTACCAGTCCCATTTTACACAGGGAACTGAAGATGGGTAACTTGCAAAAGATGACTTAGTAAGTGAAGCTAGAGTTCAAATCCAGGCATCTTGGCTCTTGGAGCATATGTTCTTTTTTTTTTTTTTTAAGATTTTATTTATTTATTTGACAGAGATCACAAGTAGGCATAGAGGCAGGCAGAGAGAGAGAGAGAGGAGGAAGCAGGCTCCCTGCAGAGCAGAGTGCCCTTGCGGGACTCTTCCCAGGATCCTGAGATCATGACCTGAGCCGAAGGCAGCGGCTTAACCCACTGAGCCACCCAGGTGCCCGGAGCATATGTTCTTGACCATGTTGCCACATTGCCTGCGAGTAGATCACTAGATGGCAAAAATATTTGGCTTCCTGCAGTGATCTAGTTAGTATAATTCTTTATGCGCGGCATTTATAAGTAATAAGATGAGAATTTCATATGAAACACTCTCGCTATTTGAAAGTATATCCGGTAATTGCAAGTTAACACTATTCCGTATTAGAAATATATATATAGTTTTCTCAGTTATTTTTATTTGGTAAACTGTCCAAAAAAAGTATGTCAGAAATTTTAACATTAGGAAGCAAAAAAGTCAAATTGGACATGCATTGGTATAATTCTTGTCATAAGAAATAATGTGTCTTATAATTCATTACTCAGTTTTGGAAATTCCAGTGATTCTGTATTGTCTTTTAAAAAAAGTTTTTCAGCTTTAACATTTGATTAGTAAATTCACTTTCATTTTAACCTGCTTCCTTTGAAGCTTTTACATTTTTGTTACTGATTTGGAAATATAAGGAAATTTTAATCTTTTATGAGGCAGCATGGTATAAAAAGCTGGGTTTGTACCTAACTGGTTTGAATCATAACTCAGTACTTACTGGCTGTGGAACTTAATGCAAATTATGCAGTCTTTTTGACCCTCAATTTTGTCATTCATGAAATGGAAATATTACCTTGTAGGGTTGCTAGGATTAAATGGGAATGTATTTCCTGTAGTGTGGCACATGTTCTCTGCATCTTTCTATCTTATGATGGAGGTTAAAGTCTTGGGTAAAATCTCAAACTGTGAATAAGAAAGGTGAGGATCTGTGAAAAATGAAACCTTCAGAAGACTGGATGTTTAGATTCTATGTAAAGGAAGCATTGGATTGTTGCTCTGTCAGAGACCCCCACGCCGATTCTGGCCTTTGACTCCTTATATGTCTGGTTAAATTGAACTCCCTCTCACAGCTTCCTTCAAACTAAATGCAGTCTTCTGTCCTGCCTTCTCCATACAGCTCTGTGTGTGAGCCACACTGGCCTGCTTGCTGCTTCCTAATGTTGTATGTATTTCCACATCCCTGTTCTGTTCCCTGCCTGAAGTGTTCTGATTGCTTGTTTGTTCTTCTGTCTACTGATGTCTGACTGACTTCTTAAGGATTTTCCAACATAACACCTATTATGTGAAGCTTTAATTAGAATTATCCCCTCTCTCTTTCTCTCTTAAAATATTTCGGTCTTATATTCAGTAGAATGTAAGTCATGTGGCACCGCTGCATGTCTGTGTGTCTATCTGTCTTTCCTGACAGAGTAGGGACTTTTCCAGTGCAGTAGTCTTTGCTTACTTAGCCTCTGCTCTCACTGCCCCTTGCATGGAATGTCCACTGTGTGTTTGAATAATTAAGTGAATGAAAGGGGGCCAACTGAGTTTACTTTAATGAGTATATAACCTTCCTATTTATGTATAAATAGAAACAAATGGTTTTGTTTAAATAAGGTAACCAAGTCCTTTGCAACTTTAATTCCTTTATTAGTATTCATAGTGGAAGGATACATTGGAGTTTAGTCCTGGTTAAAATGACTGGATTTCAAGGGGCATTGTATTATTGTGCTTTTCTGTAAGGCTGAAAATCATACTAGTGTCTTTACTGAAATTAAGCATTCAGTTGGAAAGTTCATTAGGAGCAGTAATTACTATTACTTTGAATAAGAAATATTTTGCTGTTGCATTGCTCAGAAAAATTCAACTTAAATTTCTTACTTATATCTATTTATAATTTTTTATGTAGGAATTCTGGATTGGTGGAAGCTGCCACTGCTTTGGGTCCCTACTGCTGCCTCATTTGTCTTCTGAGTGTTATTTTCTATATGTTGGTGCTCCCTAGACAGGGTTACAAAGTAAAGATTATTCACTTTCAGGAATTACTACTGCTGTAGGCTTGATTTGAGCCTCCAGTCTCTCTCTCTCTTTTTTTCTTTCTCATGAACGGACATAATACCCAAAATATTTTGATAATTGAACATAGTTCTTTGAGTGAGCTATGTTTTTAGGTGGAACTACTTTCTTAGGTGAGAATAATAGATGACAGCTATTATTTGTAATGTGTGATAATCCTAGTAGTTTTGGAGTCTCCATAGTAGAAGAACCCTTTGAGATTGGGGGTGAATTTATATATTCTTAAAGTGACAAAATTGCCACATAGTAAATGCTACTTAATTCTTTTTTCATTACATATTTGTGTGTATGTATGTGTATATACATATATATATTGATAGAAATTCATCATTTTTTAAAAACTAAATACAGAGCTGAATTTAAGTCACGTGGGACAAAACAATATTTTGTCATGATACTTGGTAAATAGACCTGGAGGTAATTATAAAGCAAACAATTTTTTAAAATCTGTTACAGAAATAGTGCAGGCATTGTATCAACAACAGAAAATAAAAAACAAAAATGAGAAAAATATATATTCCCACCTCCTAGAGATGATTACTTTTAGTACCTTAGTTTGTAATCTTTTTGTGTACATATGTCTATCTGGGTATATATGCATTCTTATTCGATTATGGCATAATGCTGTGTATTCTCTTTTGAAACCTTTTTTTTAGTCAGTAATGTGTGCTTTTCCATTTCAGTCATTTTTTATCCCATATAATGCCCAGATCATTTTCAAATTTCTCTGGTTGGCTCAAAAATGTTCTTTATGGCTTGTTCGTCTAGAACAATATCCAGATAGCATTGTACCTATGAACTTGGCTCTTAGAATCCTTAAGTCTTTTTTTTTTTTTATTAAAAAAAATGTTTTGGAAGATTTTTATTCATTTATTTGACAGAGAAAGGCACAGTGAGAGAGGGAACACAGCAGGCGGAGTGGGAGAGGGAGAAGCAGGCTTCCTGCTGAGCAGGAAGCCTGATGTTGGCCTCGATCCTAGGACCCTGGGACCATGACCCGAGCGGAAGGCAGAGGCTTAACGACTGAGCCACCCAGGCACCCCAACCCATAAGTCTTTTAAAAATAAGGGATACCCATTCCTCCCCTCCTTGCCTTTTAAAAAGACATTTGAGCAGAGACTGGGCCATATGTTTCAGACCTTTTGAATTTGTCCAGTTTATTCTCATGTCATTTAGCTTGTTTTTCTATCTCTTGTATTTAATGTAAATTAAAATTTATATCTAAATACTTGGTTGAGTCTCAGGTTGAAGATACCTTGGATATCATAGGTGATGCTGTGTCCTTCATATTGTATCACACAGAAAGTTACAGGATCTCTGCTTAACTTCCTTGGTGATGCCCAGATTGACCACTGAAATTGGGTGATGGCAGTCTTTTCTGCCCGCTGTTCAGTTACATTGGTCTCCTTACATCAGAATGTATTTTGGGTGGTGTTGCTTTGGCTCTCTTAAGAAAAAAAAGTTGAGTTCTTCATCATCCACTAACCTGTTGGTTTAGAACCAATTGTTGATCCTTGCCTAAATCCATAAATTTATTAGGGTTTGCAAAATAGGACTTTTAAAATTCTATTCTTTTGTGTTTATTAACACAATGTTTTTCTGTAAAGTAGATCTTTACTGTATGAAATGGTGCTCTTTGGTTGTCGTGAAATACAGCACCTACAGGAAAAGTAGCATAAATACTTAATCTCCCCCTTTTTCTACTTTCAGAGTAGAGAAAGAACTGTTCTAACAGCCACTTCAAAAGGTGATAAATGAAAAATAGTTTGTTCTTTTTTTCCTTTGAGAGTCTTTATATAGACTCAAGGGTTTTAATTTTATTTAGGGTGTTTAATTTACTACCATTTAAATTGTTTCTTTGATACTCAGTTTGTTAGAGCTTTAGGTCCTGGGATGTCCTTCATTTTAGCTCCTATATCTGTCTGATAGAGATCATTATCTCTTGAGTACCTTCCTTGTCTCCTGGCACAGAAAAATATCCCAGACTCATCTTGTACCTTCCTGCCACAGACCTGGCATCCATTGTAGTTCCAAGTTTAGTACCTTTTAGTATATTAAATACTAGAGATGCAGTCTGGGTCCATCTAGGGATTGTTTGCTGCTAAGATTGATATGCTTTTAGGCCATTTCAGTGAAAAGACCTAGAGAACATAGATTTTTATAAACATGAGTTCATATTGATATTTCTTTTTTTTTTTTTAATTTTTTATTTTTTATAAACATATATTTTTATCCCCAGGGGTACAGGTCTGTGAATCACCAGGTTTACACACTTCACAGCACTCACCAAATCACATACCCTCCCCAATGTCCATAATCCCACCCCCTTCTCCCAAACCCCCTCCCCCCAGCAACCCTCAGTTTGTTTTGTGAGATTAAGAGTCACTTATGGTTTGTCTCCCTCCCAATCCCATCTTGTTTCATTTATTCTTCTTCTAACCACTTAAGCCTCCATGTTGCATCACCACTTCCTCATATCAGGGAGATCATATGATAGTTGTCTTTCTCTGCTTGACTTATTTCGCTAAGCATGATACACTCTAGTTCCATCCATGTTGTTGCCATATTGATCTTTCTAATTAAGGTTTTTACTTGATTTCTTGATTTTATACCTATAATCATAAATCTTAAAATCATTAGTAAAATTTCATTTTTTTGTACAATATAAAGAAGAAAGCTTGAGGATATCAATACTGATAATAGTAAAAACAAACTTGCAGAAGAAGTTTAAAATTTCTTTGTAGTTCTTTTTTTTTTTTTTAAGATTTTATTGATTTGAAAGAGAATGGGCATGAGAGAGAATATGAGCACAGGGAGAAGAGAAGCAGACTCCTCTGCTAAGCAAGGAGCCCTGTGTGGGGCTCGATTCCAGGACCCTGAGATAGATGTGTAACCAGCTGAGCCACCCAGGAGCCCCTCTTTTTAGTTCTTTTTGTTCTTACAGTGCTTCCTACCAAGAGGTACAGTAAACTTGAGGTAGCCAAATAACTCCTGTGAAATAAACTCTATCTCCTGGTTACCAATTTGATATTTAATCGTATTGTTTGTTGCTGGTTTTAGTGTATGTTTTTCCCCTTTGCCACCCCTTCTCTATGAAGCAAACATGTTTATTGGTTTCTCAGTTATCATTTGTGTGTGTGCAAATGCACATGTGTGCTGAGAAGTTCAGATTCAGGCAAATTGTGTGTAAATCTTACTCATTTTATCCAAAAAGAAAATATTTTTTGTACAAAAGGTAGCATATTGTATATGCTAGTGTGTGGTCTTTTTTCTTTTAATGAAAGGTTTTTATTTTTATTTTATTTTTTAAATTTTATTTATTTGAGAGAGAGAGAGAGAGATGGAGACAGATAGTGAAAGAGCATGAGCAGGGCAGAGGGAGAGGGACAGAGTCCTGGTTGAGCAGAGAGCCTGATGTAGGGCTCTACCCCAGGATGCTGGGATCATGACCTGAACCAAAGGCAGATGCTTAACCGACTGAGCCACCCAGGTAACCCTGTTTTTTTTTTTTTTTTCCCCTTAAAATATTTTTAGGTCTGTCCAATCAGTGTGTGGTAAAACTATGGATAAAACCTTTTAAAAAAAATAATTTTAAAAAGCTTTTAGTAACTTGATAATTATTTTCAATTGAAAATAATACCAAAATTAACTCAATAATGTGAAAGCAGCTGAAAGTGATGAAAAAAGATCTACAAAAAGGCACTGGATTTGGTGAATTTTGGATTGTACTTGAAGATCAAATGGGGTCCAGGAGTAGGTAGGGAAGGTGTTGAAGGGAGGCTTGGGGCAGATGAGCTTGGCTGTTTTGGAAGGTCCATCTCAGAAAAATCACAAGATTAGAGAGAGGAATAGTGGTACTCGGGAAGAAATGAGGTCTGCCACTATTGTCAAATGCATGGAAATGTAGATTGGTTGGTATTTTTTGTTTTGTTTTGTTTTTTTAGTTTGATGCAGATTCTTCTGGAGCACAGAAGTTTGTTTTTATGCTGACTACAGTGTGTATCATAAATAAATAGAATGGCATGCTAAATGTTGATTACCTTGATGGTGAATGAGGAAATCTTTCTACCTTAGTTCAGTATTACTAAGTCACAAATACCAAGGACTTGGAAGAGATCATTGTGGTTCTCTCAACCTAATCTTGTGGAGTAGGAAATTGAAGCCTGGAAAGATGAAGTCATGTCCAGGTTATACAACGGGATGGCGGCATAAGCCAGGTCTTAAATCTGGCTTCCTAATTCTTTTTTTTTTTTTTTTTTTAGATTTTATTTATTTATTTGACAGAGAGAAATCACAAGTAGTCAGAGAGGCAGGCAGAGAGAGAGAGAGGGAAGCAGGCTCCCTGCTGAGCAGAGGGCCCGATGCGGGACTCGATCCCAGGACCCCGAGATCATGACCTGAGCCGAAGGCAGCGGCTTAACCCACTGAGCCAACCCAGGCGCCCCTGGCTTCCTAATTCTTAATTGTATCTACTTTTCTCTATGCTGTGGTGCCTTTTGTAACAATGAAAAATGAGAAGTTGTGTAGCTTTTTTTGATACTTGGTTTTTGTCCCAAGGTAACTTCAGTTCTGATTTATAGTCTGTGGTTTTTGTTTTCATGTTTGTGGGCCTAAATAGTGTGAATGTAGAAGTTACTTTTTTCCTTAATTTTTATGTACTTAATTTTAATGTACTAGGTAAAGAGATTTGAAAATTATTTTGCCATATAATTATTTTGAGAATTTTTGGGGGAATTAATTTAATGTACCTGTGTTTCTTAATTACACATGATGGTTTATAGATAAATACATTTGACATCCTTTTACTAGCATAGGTATAGTGATTTTTACAATCAGCTAATGTTTTACAAAATGTACATGTAGTTTGCATTGTTGTATATTTCAGATGTTTCCTTAACTTAAGTACTCAGATATTTATCCCAACATTATTGCTATGGGGTTTCCCGCAGAAAGACTTGAAGGCGTATACAGGAACAATATTGATGATGTAGTAAGGTAAGAACTCTTAATTTTCTGTTGCAAATATTGATGTATTCATGCTATATTTTCATTTAGAGAAGATTTCTAAGTCTTCGAAAATGATGTGTTTTGTGATGTGAACTCTTTTTATTATGTTGGTGCTCTATAACTGCTTTTTGTTTGTTTAATGGACCTCAATGGGATACAGCTCATTTGATAAGAACTAACCTTTGACATGGTTAGGTGTATGTAATAGGATTTCCTGGATTCCTTTTAAGGCTTCTTACCAATTTAAGTCCTGGATTCAGTTACACTATGGTTTTTGTCTTTTATTTCACAATGGGGGATTAGATTTAATCCTTGAGTGTATTCAGTCACTTAAATTTATTCATTCTAAGGTAGAGATAACTGATACCATGTATTTTTTACATAGAACAGTTTATAATGGAGCATAAGTATACTAAGCATTTGAAGAAGTAATTTGGTACAGAGGATCTGGACAGGAATTGCTGGGCAAACCAAGGCCTGACTTTGTCTCTTGCATGATTTTTTAAGTGTAATTATTATCCAGCTTGAAACCATATTTCTCAAGACTGATTTAAATAATTTTCACACATGTATAACCTAAGAGTATATGATCTATTTTATGAGAGAAGGAATTTGTTTCTGTTGTAGTCTTAATATATTTTCTCATTTCAAAGCAAAAATATATATGTATGAAAAATTAACTGTAAACATCAGAAAATTTAATGGCTTTTAAAGTTTAAAATTTTGGATTATTTTGTTTATCTTCTTAGAGAAATCTCTTTCTTGGAGATTTTCAATTTAAATATTTGATTAGAATTAATGTTATCTTGAATGGGAGAGCACTTTGTAAAGCATTATGCAAATGTAGAATCCTTATATAATTGAGTATATGAATTGTCTGTGTCCTTAGTATGAGCTAGCCATAAGTTGTTTTGTTAAGTGGTTAATTTTTAACAATTTGCTTTGAACCAATGTATATATTTACATTTTGCAGTATTGAGTTGTGTCCAGTTGGACTGTTGTTGTGTTTAAATTGTTCAGAATTTTAAAATCAGTATCAGTATCTACAAAAAGTACAGAAAAACCAGACTACTTTTTTGTAGTTTTATTACAGTTAGAGGTACATGGGGCTGTCAGAAGTACTGTTTAAGAATTTGAAAATAGGGAAATAAATGTGTCTTCTCATGGTTGGGCAGGACACAGTTGGAAAGATGCATAATATCAGATCCACGAGAGCAATAGCCTGATATGGCTTAGTCAGTGATAATACACATCTACAGAAAACACAGTGGGTGATGGAAAACAGAATGACGGGTGTAAATTTTGCATCGAGAGAGATGGAGAATCTGGAAAATGAGCAGTGCATCTCCTGAAGTGCAGGAGTGTTTATTAAGCCCCCTTAGGACCTAGATGAAATACCTTGCAGGTTGATCTGTTTTATATTACTACTATATAATTCTGTATTCAACCAAGTACTACTTAACCAGATCAGATTAGTACTCATGTGGAAAAAGAGTATGAATACTATGGATAGAGGACAGGTTTTTGGGTCACTGTAAGGGCCTCCTTGTGGTGGGGTTTACCTGGGGTGCTTGCTCCCTTTGCTCTCTTCTGTGAATAAGTCACTGAAGCTGATTGATCATCTTTAAGTTACTGATAAAGTTCGGTTTCTGGATCAGCACATTTCATTTTCAGACCTTAGACTGATACTCTCACCAAGAAAATACTGTGCTACCAGTGCTTTGATCTTTCATCTTCCAACTTTGCAACTCCTGCCTTTAAGCCACTGAATTAAGATTCACAAATTTAATTTGTGAAATAGTAACCAAAGTTGAAGTTTATTCTATCCACTTTAATGTATCTATTTTATCTAGCTTTTGTCTTTTTCAAATCTGTTATTCCTTAAAAAGATTTATGTGTTGGTTTGTTATTTATCCAGTAGTTGCTTTAGCCAAATGTCACCCTTTGGCAAGGGTGGTAGCCTGTAAATGACGAAGAATGATCTGCTGAGTAGAATAGCTAGGGTGTGCATGCCTGGCTTGTCTTGCCCTCCTGCTCCCCTCCAGTTTTGTGACTGGGGATATATATGGCTATTGAGGCTTTCGTTGGCTTCATTTGCTCACTCCACTCTACTTCTTTTATGAGAAAAAGGAGGAACAGTCACCAGGAAGGTAGCTGTAGCTTTTCCCCTATGAAGTAAAATAATTTCCAAGAAGAGGATTAACTTCTCTAAGGGATTGGCTGTCTCTAATACTTAAATGATTCATTTCCTTGATTGGATCCCACAATATGGGAAATAGTAGTAATAAGCAGTAGTGATTTCTTTTTGGTTCAAAGATGATAAAGTGATAATGAAAAGCGTGTCTTTTTATCTTCTTACAAGTTTTCTCATAAATGTATTTCCATTTGGATTTTCCTTTGCCCTATCTATTTGAATTTTTACTTCTCTAAATCCATGTTTTTTTCTATGATTTTCCCCCAAACAAGAAATATTGTTCCAGGTTCAGGTTTTGTTGGTGTTGTACATCTTTGCTCTGAGTAAAAGAAACTGAAATTGCAAATGCCTTTATGCATAAATTATGCAGTATTAAACTGTTTTGGGATATGGATTGTTACGGCAACGTGAAATTTTATACTTAAGGTACTCAAGTAACAAATATTTAACTTTTCCCTTTGAGGTTACCTCCTAGCGTTAGGAATTAATGTAAAAAAAAAATAGAAAGTGGGGGAGAAGTGAACCAAGTTGGAATTTTTTACTATCTTAACTGCAAATGTTAGGCTTAATAATCAGAATTGACATGTCAGGACAAGGACATTTCAACAAAGGAAGATGAAGAGCTAACTCTTCCCAGATTGTTTTTTCTTCTTTTCCTCTTATTCCTACCTTCTCTTCCCCTCCTTTATTGCCATTAAGCTCTTGTCTGACCAGCTGGTAATTTGAAACAATGTTTTATTCAGATAATTGATTATTCTTGAATATGTGTGGCAATCTTATCCCCCTGGGCTAATATTGAAATTACCCTAATTTATATGTTATCTGGTATAAATCTAAGCAGCCTTTAACAAAATGATGCATTATGTGTTTAACCGACATAGCTTAAGAACTGTTCTGTACTTAATAAATCAGCCAAATGTAGGTTTAATAGAGGTGAACTGGCTTTCTTACTGCAGAACCTTTAATACACTACTATGCCTTGCAAATCTCCCAAGAATGAAATTCGAATATGCTGCTTTCCTTTTCCTTTTTCTTCCCCTCATTCTCCCTTCTCTCATTTCTTTTGTACTGTGTTAAAATAACATATTTCTAAAACAGTGTTTCTTGGAGCACAATTTGGGAAGTGTTGAAAATGAAAAAAGATGCATGTAACAATATTTCCCCCTAGTCTGAAATCAGTAGGAAGTAATTTACTTCCCCTTTTATTGGAAAGATTTTAGATGCGGTTAGATTCCCATATTTGTCATAAGAGAAGGCTTAGAGCTGAGCGTTCTGATACATAGTGATTAAAAAAAAAAAAAAGACTTTATCCATTGTCTTCTATACGATCAGCTTTTTTGTTTGTGTGTGTGTGTGTGTGTGTGTGTGTGTGTGTGTGTGTGTGTGTATCCTCCAACTTTCCTGTTTTATACATTCTTCCCAAAGAAATTTAAAATAATCTTCTCTTAATTATATGTCGATCTCTCAATCAGCCTTTTATTTATGTGTTAATGTCCGATAAAAAAAGAATTGTTTGTCTTCCCAACAATATCATTATTGGCTGTTTAGTTCCAAGAATTAAAGAGAGAGTATATAGAGGAAAGTGTCACACTAATTTAGAGGAAAGAGTATTGTTTCCATTCTCCATTTCAACAACTTTTGACTTCTCCTTTATACTGCCTTTCTTTTTCCTGCTTCCTTTTTTCTCTTTATTGTGGCAAAAATTATATAACATAAGATCAATCATTTTAAAGTGAACAATTCACTAACATTTAGTACCTTTCCAGTATTTTGTAACCACCACCTCTCTCAAGTCCCCAAACGTTTTTAATACCCCAAAAAGAAAAGCCTATACCCATTGGCTGCCTCCCACTTCTTTTGTTAGTTTTATTTCCTTACAAATAGCAGATCCTTGATAGATTTGACAGTGTTTATAGTATCTGCATCAATCTAGCTTTTAGGATTTTAATAATAGGTAACATTTTTTATTATTTCAGTTGTATAAGCTGTTTACATGTGTCATTTTATTAAAAATCTCTACAATTATCCTGTCCCCATTTCATATATGGTTTAAAAGAAGTTAACTTCCCCAAGTGCCATAGTGGGTAAGTAGTGAGATGAGGGTCGAATCTAGTCTGTGAGATTCCAGAGCTGATTGTCTCAGTAGCCATATCTATCAGAGGATGAAATGTTTTACCACATACATATGTATACCAGAATATGCCTATATAGGCATATTCCAGAAAATTTATTTAGGATTTGAGTTTCCAGGTTGAAAAAAAGCTATAAAGTGCCAAGCACAACGAATGAAAGCAGGCCAATACCAGGCAGTTATTACATAATTTCTTTAAGAATATCAGAAATAATGAGAATGTCTCAAAAGCTTTTGGGATCATTTAGGAGGGATTAGGAATATATATATGTCATCTAACTTCTCATAATCTAAGAATCTAATTTAAAGATGGAAGATGGAGGACTAGCGCTTTACAAGTTCTGCATTCAGCCTAGAGTTCTGTATCCAGCCAAACAATTAGTCAAGTGCAAAAGGAGGAAAGAAAGGCCTTCAAGAATAAGAAAAAAAATATATCTACCATGCAACATTTCTTAGGAAATTCCTAGACCATGTGCCCTAACAAAATAAGAGAATAAACCATCAAAATAAAGAAAGGGGCTTTAAAATTTCATTTTCAATTTTTATTTTTCTTTTCTTTTTTTTTTTTTTTTTGAGGGGTCAGTGAGGGGGCAGAGGGGAGAGGAAGAGTCTTAAGCAGGCTCCATGCCCAACCCAGAGACTAATGCAGTGTCCATCTAACATCCCTGAGATCAGAACTTGAGCTGAAGAGTCAGATGTTTAACCAACTGAGCCACCCAGGTGCCACTAAACTTTACCATTTTAACCATTTCTGAGTGTATACTTCAGTGGCCTTAGGTACATTCATATTGTACAGCCTAAAACTTTTTTTTTCTCCTACCACACTGAAATGTTGTACGCATTAAATAGTAGCTCCCCCATTTTCTCTACTCTGAGCTCTTGGCAACCATTGTTCTACTTTCTGTGTCTGTGTATGTAACTTTTCTGGGCACCTTATATAAGTGGAGTCATGCAATCTTTGCCTTTTTGTGACTGACTTAGCATAGCATGTGACTTCGTTTAGCATAATGTCTTCAAGATGCACTCATGTTGTGGCCTATATTGGCCACGTTTTCTTCCCTTGTATGTATATAGCACATTCTGTTTATTCATCCATGGATGGACACTTGAGTTGCTTCTGCCTTTTGACTGTTGTAAATAATGCTGATATGAACATGGGTGTACCAGTATCTGCATCTTGCTGCTTTCAGTTCGTTTGGTTGTATACCCAGAAATGGAGTGGCTGGGTCAAATAGTGATTCTGTGTTTAATTTTTTGAGGAACTACCATATTGTTTCTCCCAGCAGCCGCATCATTTTTCATTCTCAGCAGCAAGAATAAATGTTCGGTTTCACTACATCCTTGTCAACACTTGGTATTTTCTGAGCTTTTTTTTTTTCCTCATTCTTTTTTTTTAAGATTTTATTTATTTATTTGAACAGACAGAGATCACAAGTTTGCAGAGAGGCAGGCAGAGATTGGAGGAAGCAGGTCCCCTGCAGAGCAGAGAGCCTGACATGAGGCTCGATCCCAGGACCCTGGGATCATGACCTGAGCCGAAGGCAGAGGCTTTAACCCACTGAACCACCCAGGTGCCCCATTTTTTTTTTTTTTTAATAGAGCCATCCTAATGGGTGTGAAGTGGTATCTGTAACTTGAAGAAATCACACATGTCAGCTACAGAAGTAGAAACCTGAGAAACTTCCTTCTCTCTATGAGCCTTGGTACTGCAAAGCCCCTTCCCCAAAAGCAAGAGGAAAAGGACGGGGCATAAAGCACCCTTATTTTAGCTAGACTCTAAGATTTTTCCCATTCTTTTTACTTCTGGAGTATGATAGCTGATGATTGCTTTGTTTGCTGGGAACCAGCGCTCTAGGAAATTCGTGTTAGCCACTTGGCCACTCTCATGTACCCTGGCCCTCTGTTTTAAAAAATAAACAAATGCTAAAAGAAGGTTTTAGAAACAGAGGTATTTAAAATGTGCACATTGGACACATCAGTACTTCTAGAGTATACACTTAGAATGACTGTAATTATCTTGAAACAACTTACAAAGTCTAAATTTGAGGTCTATGGTCTCCCTTCTTGGAAGGCCTATTTAAGCATCTGGTTGATTCAGTCTTATATTTCTCATCACCTAATAGGAGGCCTTCCATCTCTTTCCTCTTCTGTTCCTCTTTTAAATTTGAGTCTAGACAATATAGCTCAAGTTCCAGAGGAACCAGAAAAATGACCAATGATTTTCAGTTTTGGGGACTCTAATTTTGTGTATGATCTTTTTGCCGCATGATCTTTTTTCTTTTCATTGAAGTATAGTCAACATATATGTTATATTAGTTTCAGGTTTTTAATGTAGTGATTGGAAAAATCTAACAAGTATAACTGCCATTTGTCACCATAGAATACTCTGACTTATATTCCCTTTCATCACCATGACTTATTCATTCCATAACTAACCTGAATCTCCTGCTCCCCGTCACCCATTTTTCCATTTTGTCCATAGCCATACCTGCTCCCTTTTGTATTTAAGGGTCTGTTTCTGCTTTTTGTTTGTGTTAAAAAATTTTTTTTCCAGATTCTACATGTAAGTGAAATCATATGGTATTTGTCTTTCTGTGACTAACTTACCTTGCTTAAGGTAATACTCTATATCCATCCATGTTGCAAATGCAAAATTTCATTCCTTTTTAATGGCTGAGGTATAGTCCATTGTTTGTGTATCAATCATCTCTTTATTCATCTGTCATTGGACACTTGGGCTGCTTTCATAATTTGGACATTGTAAATAATGCTGCAGTAAACATAGGGGTATATGTATCATTTTGAATCAAAGTTTCTGTTTTCTTTGGTTATATATACTTATTAGTGGAATTACTGGATCATAAGGCAGTTCCACTTTTAATTTCCTGAGGAACCTCCGTACTGTTTTCCATAGTGGCTGCACCAATTCACATTCCCACTAACAGTACATAAGGGCTCCTTTTTTTCCACATTCTTAACCAATACTTGTTTCTTGTCTTTTGGACTCTAGACATTTGGCAGTTGTAAGGTGGTAAGGTGGTAACCTCAGTGTGGTTTTAATTTGCACTTACATAATGATTAGTGATGTTGAACATCTTTTCATGGGCTTATTGCCCATTTGTTTATCTTTTTGGAGAAATGTTTAGCAGTTTGTGTTTTTGTTGTTGAGTTCTAGGAGTTCTTCATATATTCTGGATATTAATCCCTTATCAGATATGTGATTTGCAAATATTTTCTCCCATTCTCTTGCTTTGTTGATAGTGTTCTTGATGAACAAAAAGTTAAAAGCTTGAAGCAGTACATTACAATTTAACTATTTTTTGTTGTCTGCCTTTGGTGACGCATCCAAGAAATCATTGCTAAACTGGTATTATGAAGCTTTTCTTCTGTATTTCCTTTTAAGAGTTTTATAGTGTTTGGTCTTTTTTGCTTAGATCATTAATCCATTTTAAGTAATTTTTGACTATGTTTTAAGATAAGGGTTAACTTAATGCTTTACATGTTGATATCCACTTTTCCCAACACCATTTGTTGAAAAGACCATCCTTTCCCCCATTGAATGGTCTTTCCACACTTGTCAGAATTTTTGACCGTATATACAAGAGTTTATTTCTGGGTTCTCTATTGTAGTCAGTTGGCATACATGTCTGTCTTCATGCCAGTACAATTCTTTGTACCTTTATGGTAGATTTTGAAATCAGTAATTGTGAGTCTTACATCTTTGTTCCTCTGATTCGAGTCTTTTGGCCATTGAGGGTTTTTGAGAGTCCATATGAATTTTAATGGAATTTTCTAGTTCTGTAAAAAAAAAAAAAAAGTTTTGGGGATTTTTGAATGATATTAATCTGTAGATTTTGTTGGATGATAATTGAAATATTAACAGTATCAGATTGGGGTGTCTTTCCATTTTTTTAGGTGTTTAATTTTTTTTTCAACAGTGTTTTATAGTTTTCTCTGTATATCACTTCCTTAATTAAGTTCTTTCCTAGATTCTCTTTTTTTGGTATTTATCATGGATGGAATTTTCCTTTTTGAATTGTTCATTGTCAGTGTATAGAAGTACAGCTGATTTTTGCACATTAATTTTTATGCTGCTGCTTTGCTTAGTTTGTTTATTCTGATTATTTTTTTTTTTTGATGTGGAATCTTTAAGGTACATGTAAAAACATATAGAACATGTCATCTGCAAACAGATAATTTATTTCTTCCTTTTTAATATGGTTGCCTTTTTGGATAGAAATAGCAAAACAGACTTCCTGTTTTGTTGTTGACCTTAGAGGACAATTTTTGTCTTTTACCATCGCATGTGATGGTAGCTATAGGGTGTGGAGTTTTTCTTTTTAAATTGACTTTAGTTTTTGGAGCTATTTTACATTCACAGCTACATTCAATTAGAAGGTACAGAACTGTCCTGTATGCCCCCTGCCCTCACACATATATGGTCTCCTTCATTATCCTTGCCCTCTACCAGAGTGGTTTATTTTTTGTATTGATGAACCTGTACTGACATCATTATCATGCAAAATCCATAATTTCCATTAGGCTTCACTCTTGGTGTTGTGTGTTGTATGAGCTTGGAAAAATTTTAATGACATGTATCCGCCATCATAGTAACATACCTAGTGGTTTCACTGCTCTAACAGTAGTCTGCAGTCTGCCTATTTGTCCCTTTCCTCCCAACCCAGCCGCTGGCAACTGCTGATTTTTTTTTTTACTGTCTCCATACTTCTGACTTTTCTATACTGTCATATAGGTGAAATCATCCAGTATGTGGCATACAAAAACTCTGGTACTATCCAATATGGCAATATATGAAAAACCCACAGCATGCAAAATGGTATGGCCACTTGGAAGACAGTTGGTACTTTCTTAAAAAACTAAACATACTCCATAAAATCAAGCAATTGTATCCCTTTGGGTAGTTACCCACAAGAGTTGCAAACTTATATTCACACAAGAATGGATGTCAAGTCTTTAATGCCTGGCTCCTAAATGAGGAAAAGGGGGGGAAATGAAGGGAAAAAATGGGCTCTGGATCTTTAAGTCCCCTGGAAGCCTTTTCCATCAGTGGGGATTTCAGCAGTGGTGGCCTGCTTCTGTGTGTGCAGGTGTGTAATCAGAAGCAGCAGCCAATGATCAGAACACAGATCTCTGATATTTGGAGGACAAGGGCCCATAAACTGGTGTAGGCTGTGCTAGGCATATGTGCATGGCTTCCTGTTGCGAGGTGAGGGGGTGGGCACTGGGGTGGGTAGCTGCTACCATAGTGAGAGTTGAAATTGACTGAAATTAACTGTGATTTACTGTCTAAGCCTTTCCCTAGAAGCTGCAAGCTTTTGAATAGACTCCAGGATTCCAAAATAGTTACACTAGTCAGATTATGCCAGTACAATTCTTGTTTAGGTGGGGAGATGGATTCCTGGTGACTCCTACTTTGCCATCTTCCCTCAACTAATTTCTTATTACAAGTTTTTTTTTTTTATATCTTTTGGAATACGTGTTTATGTATTCCTTTGACAAAAATAATTTTAAAATGCACTTTGGCAGCTCATAGGAGTTCATAGGAATTGAGGAAAGAAAAGACTTCTAAAAACTAAAGACTGTATTCTCACAGCTGTCTTTAATGAATTCAGATTATTATATATTGAAATTATTTGAAGTAAGGTATAGTGTGTCTTAGATTGTACTCTATTCCACATTTTGAGGGTATTACCTCTCTGCTCTTAAGTTTTTAGTCTACTTTCCAAGTTATCTGTAGTTAAATTTTCCCATTTCCCTTTGGAAAGTGCTGTTTTCTTGCTTTTTTCCGCTTTTCCATTGTATCAAATTTATAAGGCAGTGAGCCAATTGTGGGCATGAAATCCTTGGGAGGAGAGAGGAGGAAGTGGGAGGGGCAGCCATGGTGAATGTTTTCCTAAGTAATATTCAAGTTCTTTGAGAGAACTTACCCTCCCCCCTTTTTAATAATGCTGTGATATTTTCTCTTAAATAGATTGTTTATCCTCCTGCCAGTCTCACTGTTGCGCAAAGTGCTAGATAAGAAATTGTATAGTTCACATTATTAAAGGGAGTACAAAAAGTATTTTACCAACCCTTAGTCAAAAAAAAAAAAAAAAACCCAAAAAAAAAAAAAAAAAAAAACAAAAGCCAAAAAACAGAACAGCTATAGGATAATAAATAAAAGAACAGAGTCAGAGTTCTGGGTTGCACATGACAGAAAGTAGCTCTAATTAAGCAGAAAAGAATTATTTGAAAATTATTAGATAGCTCATAGGTAGAGAATCAGGCTTAGAAATTTTGCAGAAGCAAAAGACCATGCCATGCTTTGAGGGAAGCAAGGCATGGTCAAGAGGTTACAATAAGGCAGTCTCTGCTTAGGACATGGCTGCTTGAAAACTTGCTATCCCAGGTAGTGCTGCCTTGACTGCATGTTGGTGACTGTGCCTATAAGCTTTCAGCACTTCTGGAGCTTTCTTTCAGTGATCTGACTCCTTTGCCCCTTGCTATCACCACCTAGGATTCAGTGTCCAGAGTAGGAGGACCCATGCACCCATGATGAGGAAGATAAGGAAGGGAATATTTGCTTCTCACTTCTTGAAATTCTCTCCAAATTAGAATGGTTATGGATGCTGAACAGCCTAAAGAGTACTAATACCTCCTATAAATTTCTCTTACTTCACACGTCCTATCCTCAGACTCTCTTCCCAAAGATACCTACAATTAAAACTTTCAGGTATTCTTTAAGAAACTGTTTTCTTCTTACATCCACTTTTTAAGAGAAATAGTTGGGAACATAGTGCCTACTCTTCTGCATCTTGCTTTTTTTTTTTTTTTCTTTTTTCTTTTTTCTATTTACCATACTTAGGAATTTTCCATACTGACATGGAAATGGAACTGATTTTGTTATTGGCTTTTATTCCATTTTATGATCATTCCATAATAAACAGTCCCCTCCAATCCATATTAGGTTATTTCTTGTTTGTCACTATTGAAAACAGCACTCTAATAAACATTTTCACACACATACCTTGGTGTCCTTTAACAGGTATTTACTGAAGGTAGATCCTTAGCAGTGGAGCAGTGGAGTTTTTCTCTTCTCCACAGTGGAATTTATTCTCACCAACATGTATGACAGCATCTTTCCCCCTTCAGTCTTGGCAAACAATATTATCAAACTTAAACTTTTTGTAATTTGTTGGGTAATTTGAGTTTTATTGCATTTCTTTAATTGTGAGATTAAGCGACTTTGTGATCTTTATTGGTCATATTTTTTTCCTTTTGGTGTGTACAGGTATACTGACCCTATCTTCAGCATATTTTTTTTTTAAAGATTTTATTTATTTACTTGAGAGAGAGACAGTGAGAGAGAGCATGAATGAGGAGAAGGTCAGAGAGAGAAGCAGACTCCCCATGGAGCTGGGAGTCCGATGCGGGACTCGATCCCGGGACTCCAGGATCATGACCTGAGCCGAAGGCAGTCGTCCAACCAACTGAGCCACCCAGGCATCCCTATCTTCAGCATATTTAAAAGTTTTTTTCTTAATGATTTTTATGAACGCTTCAAAAATTAAGGAAGTTAGTGGTATTCTTTCTTAAGACAATTTTATAATGTCCTGCCTTGCTGGTCTTTTGAATTTTATGACTGCGAGATTCAGGTGAAGCTGTTACAGAGAGCTTGATGGATTATCTCTGTTTCAAATTATTGATTGCTAACTGTATGCTTTACTAATATGTCTAATCATGGAATGTCAAAGATTTTGTTAACAGTTGTTTGTTCAAGAATATTCTTTAAGAAATAATCTTGCCTAAATAGCAAATTGAAACAATTTTAATCCAGAAAAATGTCATGCATCCACCACTCTTGAGTTACTGAATCAGAGCAAACCTTCTCTTGGACAGAGACAATAGAAGTGAAAGGGAATTTAGTGGCTCCTAAGCCTAGCCTTGCCTTTTCTCTTTCTTTCTTTCTTTCTTTCTGGAGTTCTGCTTATCCTCTGGCTCTAGTGTCATACGACTCTCTAACCTGTGCAGCTCTACCTTATTTAATGTTCTTTTGGGATCCAGACATTTTCCTCATTTCAAGCCTTTTCTTTTGTCTTTACTATTCTTATGTTCCTTTATATATGCTCTTTTGTATTCATCTAGGATTGTTTCCCTTTTTTCCACTAGGATTATTCCCCCCCCCCCCCAGTTGTAACCTTTTAAATCTGAACATTGTGAGTGAATTCTCTGCAACTGTATTGGTTGGTTTTCTAAGATAATTTCTGTTCATTTGCCTTTTTTAAACTAGTATCGCTTGTGATTGTTTATATAGAATTTTAGTTTATAGTCTCTCTGTAATCTTTCCTTTTGGATTTTGAGTTATGAATTCATAGCCTGTTATTTAAATGAAGCTTTTGAAATCCGTTTTACTGATCTGTATCATATCTAACTATGCCAGTATTTCCTTCCTTGGCTGACGTGAACTCTAAAATTATATGAACACTTTCTCCCTGTTTCCTGGCATTTCCACTGAAACTTGTTCCTCATTCTAGGTTAGAAATACATACTTTTTTTGGTTGGGTTTCTTAGTCTTTGTATAATTACCTTGGTTGTTGCTTATATCAGTAATGACTTTTTTTCTTTTTATTGCTGAATAGTATTCCACCATATGGTTATGATATAATTTATTTATCCACTCACCTGTGACGGGCATTTGGGTTATTGTAAATTTAGGCCTATTATGAACAAAGCTGTTGTGAGCATTCATGGCCAAGACTTTTGTGGACATATATTTTTATGTCTTTTGGTTAAATGTCCATGAAAAGAATTGCTGGGTCATATGATATAATTACCGAAAGAAAAAAAGATATATATTTAGGTTAATGGAACAGAAGAGAGATTACAGGAAAACTCAGACATAGGTTGTTAGAAAAGATGATAGAGAATTCACTGGGGACAGGATACTCATATTAACAAATGGTGTTGGAACAACTGAATATCAGTATGAAGACAATTACTTCTGAAATACAAAAAAATCTCATATTACATACAAATGGATATTGTAGATAGAAGTATAAAAGTAACATGTAAAACTATAAAAACGAATAGATAAAAACAGAGAAGAAAATCTTTGTGACCTTTGATTTAGTCAGAGATTTCTTTTTTTTTTTTTTAAGATTTTATTTATTTATCAGAGAGAGAGGGGAGAGAGCGAGCACAGGCAGACAGAATGGCAGGCAGGGGCAGAGGGAGAAGCAGGCTCCCCGCCGAGCACGAAGCCTGATGTGGGACTCGATCCCAGGACGCTGGGATCATGACCTAAGCCGAAGGCAGCTGCTTAACCAACTGAGCCACCCAGGCGTCCCGAGTCAGAGATTTCTTAGTACATAAGAAGTTAACCGGGTAAGAAAAAATTCACAAGCTGGACTTGATCAGCATTAAAAACTTCTGTTGTTTGAAAGACACCATTAGTAAAATTAAAAAACAAAAACAAAAACAGCAAATTTGGAAGAAGTACTCACAATGCATATATCCAAAGGACTTGAACTCAATGCAATATAAAGATGATTTTTAAAAATTTATAAGAGGACAACCCCATAAAAAAATTTTGAACAGAAACTTTACAAAAGAAAATACTCAAATGATAAGTAAATATATTAAAATATATTCAAAATAAATCATTGGAGAAATGGAAATTAAAAGATAATGAGGCCCTGTTTCAAATTTTACTGGGATAGCTAAAACTTCAAGGGGTAATAATGTGTTGGCAAGGATATATAGCAATTGGAACTCTAATCCATGTTGGTAAAAGTGCAAAATGTTACAACTTGAAATGCTTGGCAGCTTTTAGTTCATAGTAATAGCTTTCTGAGTTTTTTCACTGATAGCTCACTTCCTCTGCTGCTTATTTTTCCTCTAGTTCTATCCCTCTTTTGAGAGAATAGATTTTCTTTCCTACTGGGGATCCTTGTCTTTGATCAGACTTTAATATAAAACTCTTAGTTTTGCTTTTGTGTTTAACTTGAAGAAATAGAGGAGAAGGCAGTACTGTGCAGGCAAGTGTTAAGGTTGCATTTTTAACAGGATACTTTACTTGTATTGGATGTATAACTGATCTTAAGTTTGACAACCTAAAAATGAGTAGGAGAAAAGAGTGTTTGGAGCTTGCCTGTGTTAATGGGATTAAGGCAGAGATGACTTACCTATTAAAAAGAAAAACAACAACTCAATTTCATGTTTTAGTAGTAGCAATGGCAGCTGCAGGTATATTAGAGTTCTAAGAGCAAATTTTAATTTTTAAAAAAGATTTTATTTATTTATTTATTTATTTATTTGAGAGAGAGAGAGAGATCACAAGCAGGCAGAGCAGCAGTCAGAGAGAGGGGGAAGCAGGGTCCCCACTGAGCAGAGAGCCCGATGCAGGCCTCGATCCCAGGACTCTGAGATCATGACCTGGCCTGAAGGCAGAGGCTTAGCTTAACCTGCGGAGCCACCCAGGCACCGTATGAGCAAATTTTAATTTAACATGAATGCAGCAGAACTAAATAGGGTGCCAAATAATGAGTTAGCTACAGAAAAATGTAGCAAATAAGTAGTTATATTTTTTTCTTTTCAGATGTGAATTTTTCTTTTTTACCTATTTTTGGAGTAGTAGTCTTTTCTGAATGAGATATCTTTAAAAAGGATTTGCTTCTGGGTTTCTCCCAGACTTCCAGGAGCATTTGTTACTATGATTGTGATTCTCAGTGCTGCCCTGTAAATACAGTAGTAGTTGTCACAGAGGAGGTACTCAATAAATATTTGTAAGATGAATTTTTATCAATTCTCCAAGCATGTAAAAGTGATCAAATGCTCTAATAATATAAACTTTAGTAGCAGTGTATATTGACAAGCAGATATACCAGTTCACTTTCAAGAAAGAGAATGACTCAGGCTTTCCAATAAAGCTTGAATTTAATTGTCTAGAATAGATTTAGTCTACATAAAGCCCTTCCAGTGCGTGGATTGATCAGTTAGCTGTTGAAACATGGAAAAATCATAGCCAGGCTTTAGCCCATGAACCTCAGATATTTTTGGCAAGACAATTCCTGTTGTAAAGATGGAGACATCAAAATGTCTTTGTTAGAAGTTGCTTTAACTAGCTTCTTTTCTTTGATTCCACATTTATTCAGCAGCACTATACTTTCAATTTTTGGTGTTTCTCCTTATGGAAATATATTGAACTTGTCATAAAGATGTGGATAATTCCTGTGTCAGTTGGACTTTTCAAGGAAATTAATATATTGCTGTTATGGTCTTTATGATATTTATATATCAGTCATATGGCATGAGTTTGAATTTGTTTCTGAATGAAAGTACCATTCACTATACTGATAGGATTACATCTTACACAGAAGGTAGAGGATCAGACCCTGGACTGTCATAGTAACTTCACCAGAGTAGTAACAGAATTTCTGAGGCCTATAAAGAAAGTTTATCTTGCAACCCAGATTCCTCCCCCCTACCTTTATTGGAACAAGTTTATTAATTTGGTATAAGTGTGTAGAGCAGCTAGATTGAGTTTTGCATTTGTTTAATGTAATCTTGCATTCCTCACAATTGAACATTGTGTTTTATTTTGCCTGTAGAGTGCTCCAGTTTATATAGCAAGTATATGTAAACCTACGTAGACTATATTTCATAAAAAAATACTATAAGATCAAATTTAAAGTTGCTTTATAATCACTGACTTTCTTAATTGGTGTATTTAGTCCATTTACATTTAGTATAATTATTGAAATGTTTTATTTACCATTTTTCTGTTTGTGTTTAGTTGTTCAATACTCCTTTGTTCATTCATTCATTCTTATTCTCTTTCATTCCTCTTTTCCTGTACTCTTTGGGATTAATGGAATAATTTTAGGTATTCCATTTTAATTCTGTTGACTTTCTAGCTATATGTATATATATTTTTTTTTTTTAGAAGTTGTGCAATAAGGATTAGAAAACACACTTTTTAGTTTATTTTAGTCCTCTTAGAGTTGATATTGTGAGCATTAAATGTAAGAACCTTATAAAAGAAGAATTTATGTCTACCTATGTATTACATCCCAGAATACAGTGTTACTTTATTTGCTTTATACACTTGTGTTTCAGAGAAAGGGAAGGAAAAAAATGTTCTTTTACCTTTATTCCCATTATTCCCTTCAGCCTGAGGGGCAGGTCTGATGGCAACAAATTTTCTCTAGTTTTTTTTATCTTTTTTTTTTTTTTTAAGATTTATTTATTTATTTGAGAGAGAGCATGGGGGGAGAGGCAAAGGGAGAAAGAGAGAGAATCTTCAGACAGACTCTGCATTGAGTGCAGATCCCGAAGTGGGGCTTTATCTCAGGACCCTGAGATCATGACCTGAGCTGAAACCAAGAGTTGGATGCTTAACCCATTGAGCCACTCAAGTCCCATTGTCTTTCACCTGTCCTTCTGAGACTCCAGTAATACAGGTGATAAACTACTTTGTATTGTTACACAGGTCACTGACAAGCTGTTCATTTTTTCAATTTCTTGTTTCTGTTCTTCATATTAGATAATTACTACTAATTTGTTGTCAGATTCATATTTTTGTGTTCCAGCTAATATTTATGCATATCAAGCTGCCTCTACATGTATTTATTATCTAAAGCATTTACTTACTTTATCTGCAAGTGCAAATTCAGTGAGTTAGGAATTCAGAATAGGCATGGTGGAATGGCTTGTTTTAGCTCCAAAATATCTGGAGTCTGGGACTCCCTGACTAGAAATGAGTTGGCAAATTGTGGCCAAATCATCTACAGGTGTTTTCACTCACATGTCTGGTAAATGCTGGCTGTTATCTGGATCTTTAGCCTGGCTATTGGCCAGCACCCCTCTACTTGGCCTTTCCAAGTGGTCTCTCCACGTGGGTTAGTTCATGCTTCATCATATTGTATTAACTTCGTGCCAAGAGTGAAAATCCAGAGTCCAAGGTGGAAGTGCTTGACATTTTTATTATCTAGTCTTAGGAATCACATAATACCACTTCTGCTATATTCTCTTGATTCAGGTTGTTACAAAGGTGTGCCCAAGTTCTAGGGGGAGGAACAATAGACTTTACCAGTTGATGGAAGTGTTAAAGTTAGGTTGAAAGGAGAGCTATGTGAGATGGATGATGCAGTCCTTCTTGAAAAATGCAGTCTGCCACAGCTTTCTTCTGCAGTCTCCAGTCTTCTTTTAAGAGTAGACTTTTCTTTCCAGATACTGAACTTTTGAGGCCTAGAATTTGTCTTTTATAGTTTCTGTTTCTTTGTTGAGAGTTTTCATTCTTTCACTTATTGTAGTTATCTTTCTTTGTATTCATGTATGTATTTATAATAGCTGTTGGAAGTCCTTATCTGCTAATTCCAACACCTGGTTCATCTTGGAATTAGTTTCTATTGACTGCTTTTTTCTCTTGGTCATGGGTCTTATTTTTCCGCTTTGCATGTCTAATAAATTTTAATTGTTTAATGTCGTGATTGATATGTTGTATGTTGTGAAAGGTAATGTTGTAGGGAATCTGGATTGTTACTTTCTTTAAGGGTATTGAGTTTCATTTTGGCAGTCGTTTCTTCTGGTATGGTTAGGCTTGGTTTTCTTTGTTAAGGCAGGCTTCTTTCAGGTTTGTCATTTGTCTTAGGGCATGGTCCTCAATTCTAAGGTGTGGCCTTTCTGGGGGCTCAACTGAATACCTCATATGCTTCAATGAAGTTTCTCCATTCTGGCTGGGCCAGAACTCCTCCTCCTGGCTGTGCTATCTCTGGTGTCATCTCCATTATGCTTTCAGATCCTGCACATATGCAGCCCAACTCTTGGCCAAGGACCAAAGGTGAATTTCCACACAGACTCCTGAGGTTCTACTCTTCAATCCCTTTTCTCTGCCTTTTTGTCCTACAAACTTCAGCTGTCTTAGCACCCCCAAACTCAATCTCTGCCTTTTACCTCAGTGAGACCTTTGTTGCATTTGTTCTGTTTCCCCCCTGGGTCAGAAGAGAGCCTTCACACTGAAAGTGAGGTAGTCATGGGAGTTACCTCATTTTCCTTTTTTCTGAAGGATTGTAAGCCTGTGCTGCCTTTTGTTTAGTGCCCAAAATGGTTGCCCAGTTTTAGATTTGCTTCTAGTCAGAGGATAAACCTGTACCAGATACTCTATAATGGTTGAAAGTATATACATGCTACTGTAAGAAAACTTGCAGTAGATGACCCCTTTGTATTGAAAACCAATATAAAACGATTTTAAGAACAAACTTATTTAAGGCCTGAAGTTTTTAGAATAACCTTACTACTGTAAAATAATTTATAATGTTCAAATTTTGCTTTTTATTGAATTTTACCCATAAATTTGTATTGATTTTTTTCCATAAATAGCAAATGCAGTGAAAATTTTAATATCATTCTCTCTTCCTGACTTATGTTAGACATTGCTAATCATTAATGATATTCTTCCCCAGTCTCCAACCTGGATGTTGTTTTAATAGCCTTAATATTGCACACTGGTAAGCAAGCCACCACCAGCTTGATGCTTATTTACCATTTTAGTGTTTATTTCCATTTTACTAGCCCAATCAGTATTATTTTGTGGGATATATAGTTTTTATGAAAGATTTCCCTAGTAAATTGTTTACTTCTCTAGAACTGAAGAACTGAAGTGATTTTTTTTAAAAAATTCATGTTAAAAGGAATCATTAAGGCTATTTATTAAGTTCTCAGTACTTCCTGAGTGAAATGTAAGAAAATAGAAGCTTGTGAAGCAGACATTCTTAGCACTTGTGTCTCTGATAAATAATACTTGAAATTTAAAAGAGAATAAAAAGCTGGTTTTGAATATAAGTTATAGACACCAGCTAAAATAACACAGGAAGTGTCTTGATGAAATTAAAGGTTGAGCTTTCTATGGCTGTGCCTCTAGGAGGGATTTAAAGGTCAGTGACCAGCATTTTGACAAATTGTGTTTTGTTAATCATTGTTTTTCACTGAGATCAGATTTGCAATTTTGTGGTAGTGTATGCTAATAATTTTTTTTAAGATTTTAATTATTTTTATTGGACAGAGAGAGAGACTACAAGTAGGCAGAGAGGCAGGCAGAGAGAGAGGGGGAAGCAGGCTTCCCACTGAGCAGAGAGCCCGATGCCCAGGGCCCTAAGATCATGACCTGGGCTGAAGGCAGAGGCTTACTAACCCACTGAGCCACCCAGGTGCCCCTGCTAATAATTTTTTTTAAAATGTCCTTGAGACAGGTTTTGTATGAATGAAGATACCACTTAAAAAAGCCTCATGAGTCTTTTTTTTTTTCAAGATTTTATTTATTTATTTGACAGAGATCACAAGTAGGCAGAGAGGCAGGCAGAGATAGAGAGAGAGAGAGGAGGAAGCAAGGTTCCCGCAGAGCAGAAAGCCCTATGTGGGGCTCAGTCCCAGAATTCTGGGATCATGACCCGAGCTGAAGGCAAAGGCTTTAACCCACTGAGCCACCCAGGCACCCAATCATGAATCTTTATAAACAGGAATTGCATGAATCTTATTAAAACCATATCTGGGGGCACATGGGTGGCTCAGTCAGTTAAGCATCTGCCTTTGACTTCTGGGATTGAGCCCTGCATTGGACTTCCTGCTCAGAGGAGAGCCCTCCTTTTCCCTCTCCTCCTCCTCTGCTTGTGCTGTCAAATAAATAAATAAAAATTTAAAATATCCCAAAATACCCAAACTGTTTCTCAAGGAGGACTGTTGCCATGTTAAAAAAAAACCCCAGGTTTCCATTTTTTTCTAATCTAAAACTAGTATATGAAAATATTTATTTTATGTAAACTAAAATATACTGTTCAAAAACATTTGTATTTCTAAGCTCATCAGACTGACTTTCTGGAGGTAAAATAATATATAACTTCGTCAATTTATACTCTTTTGGAAAATGCAGTAGGACACCTTTTTTTTTCCATTGGAAAGTAGTATATGCTTATGTTTTAACAGTTTCGGAAGTGTTGAAAGTGAATAGTGAAAACTTCCATCTCTCCCTGAAAACTTGTGATAACTGCTATGACTGTTTTGGTATTTCAGCCCCACTTAAGTGTGTGCAGGGCAGCCACATGTGAATCATGTTCCTTGGATTTGGGCTATAAGATGAGTGCTTCCTTATTTATACAATATTGGTTTGTATATTTGGATTCAAAACTTAACAGTCCCAGACCCAAAATGTACTAAAAGTGAATTGTTAGTCCCCCAAAATAACTTTTTCACTGCTCACATTTAAATTTTAGCTTTCTTGGAGAAAATTGTATTTTGCAGATCATTCTTGCTTACTCATTTTCTCTCAAAAACAAAAACAAACAAACAAAAAACCCTTGGAGGAAAAGATATGGCAGATAGCAATGAGTTATGTTTTCTGAATTTTATAGTCACTGTCCTTCAAATAATTTGTTTTTGTTTGGGTTATCCCAGTTATCCTTAGCATTTATCTAAATTTCTAAATTTCTGACCATATTAAAATGCAAACTGAGAAAAAGCTGTAGAAATATAAAGCTTCTGGAAGAAAGCATAGAGAATATCTTTGTGAACTCTAGGGGTAGGGAAAGAGTTCTCAGAAAGGATACAAAGTTGTAAACAAAGAAATATTTGATATATTGGATTTTTATCAGAATTTTATTTTCCTTTTTTAAGATTCTATGTATTTATTGTTTGAGAGAGAGACTGAAAGAAAAGTGGAAGGGGGCTGCAGAGAGAGAAGTAGACTTCTTGTGGAGCAGGGAGCTCAACATGGGACTTGCTCCCAGGACCTGGAGATCATGTCCTGAGATGAAGGCAGACACTTAGCCAACTGAGCCACCCAGATGCCTTTTATCAGAATTTTAAATTGTTGATTATCAAAACACATTATTAAGGAAAGGAAAAGGCAAGTCCTAGATAAGGAGTAAATATTTATGTCAATACATATATGTGATAAAAGACTTTTACCCAGAATATATAAAACATCTATAAATCAATAATAAAAAGCCAGTTAATTCAACGGGGCGGGGGGGTGGTGGTGGCTGGGGAATGAGCCAAAGAGTTGAACAGACATTTTCAAAGAAGAAAGTATAAAAATAGCTAATAAATAAATGGAAATATGCTTAATATCATTAGTCATCAGGAAAAGGAAGTTGAAAAACCACAGTAAGGTACCACTTTGTACCTGTTGCGAAAGCTGTGATTAAAACTAACAGCACCAAATGTTGATGGGACTGTGGAGCAAATGGAACTCTTAAAATGCAGATAAGATTGTAAAATTGTATAACTGTTTTTGGAAAACTGTTTAGTAGTTTCTTATAAAGTTAAACATACACCTGCCCTATCTACCTTATGACCCAGCAACTCTACTTCTTAGTTATTACTTATTTACTCAAGGGAAATAAAAGTATGTGTCTCCAAAATTCTTGCACAAGAATATGTACTTATTCATAATAAACCCAAACTGTAAACATCCTAAATATCCATCAAAGGAGGATGGGTAAACAGATGATGGTGTAGTCATGCAGTGGAATCATTTTCTGAATAAAAGGAATCAACTATTGATGCATGTAACATGGATAAATCTGTACAACAGTAGATTAAATGAAAGAAGCCATTTACAAAAGACTGCATCTTATATGGTCATATTTATATGAAGTTCAGGAATAAGGACAAATCTGTGGTAATATTAGCTGCCTGGGAGCTTAGTGGGTTTTGACTGCAAATAGGCATAAGGAATTTTCTGGAATGGTGGAATATTCTGTATTTTGATTGAGTTGGTTGTACACCTATGATCTCTTTCACTGTATGTAAATTTTATCTCACTTTGAACTGAAAATCCAAAAGTACAAATTGAGAAATGTTTAGGAATTGGGAAGATAAAGAGGGTACGAGAGACAAGAGTAGAAGGGTGTGTAGCACCACTTTTTTCTGTAGGATAATCATATTTTTGAGTAGAAGTCATCTTAGCAGAATCACTGCTTTCTTGGTTAGTTGAAGAAGTAGGCTAAACTGAAGAATCCTAAAAAGTGACCCATACCTTAAATATTTAAAGAAAAGTACACCTGAAACATTAGGATGAAATTGTTCTCTGTGGTTTATTAACAACCACCACCAGAACCACAAAGTAGTAATTTTCCTTTGTTTCCCTTTGCCCCTTGGCAAGAGTTCTTAGTCTTTTTTTATGCCGTGTACCTTTTTGGCAGTCTGGTGGAGCTTATGGACCCCTTCTTAGCCCTTCTTAGAGTGATTTTAAATTAGGATTACAAATATACCTGTTACATTAATATTAGTCATTTGTTCTTGTTTTTGTTTTGCAGAAGAGAAAAGGTTAGAGATAATTGCAACCAGAGACTAGAACAACAGTAGAGAAAATCAATGATCCTCTTTACTTTTCCTTCATTAATAGAATACCACTTGTTTGCTGTGTACATGTTTTCCCAGAATGCCGATGGTAATTCCATCTTCCCTTGTGGCTAGATTTGATAATGTGATAACTTATGATCTGTTGTTCTTAAGTAGAAATGATGAGTTCTTAAAGGAGGGGCCTATCCTTCTTTCCCTTCTCCAGTCTGCTTATACAAATATGATGGTGCACCATCGTAGACCTTGCACTGCCCATCGTGTTGGCTGAGCATATGATGGAAGGGTCCTGGGTCCAGTCCTGTATGAAACAAATCTACCCAACCAGTTATATACTACTAATCCTGGAATTTATGTGGGAGAGTAGTGTATTCAGTGTAATTAGTAGCATATTTGTTTATGAGCCCCTCCTCCCTCCACATTCTTCTATTTCTCACAGCTAAACCTTATTCTCACTGATACAGTTACTCTAGTATTACTTTTGATGGCAGGGATAATAATTCATAAATAATTTTATCCCAGGAAATAAGCACAATTTCAAGTACTTAATTCACGTTTTCTCAATACATTTAAATAAAAGATAATCTTGATAGGAGTGGGTATCAAGGAATGAAAACATGAAAGCATACCATTAAAAAAAAATAGTAGGGACCCAGAACCCTTAATGAAACATGGTCATGCAAGGAAAGAGCCTAGTCTGGAAACTGCTGAGTTGTTTATGGAATGAGGGCCTGACTCTGCAGAAATTAAGAGGAACCCATCTTATCATACTAAGTCCATTAGAGAAGGTTTTGCTGGTATAGGAGAAAGTGATTGTTATGTTCGTTTTGATTATAATAGTTCAGAAAATACTAAGAAACCAAATATGTGCTAGAATACTATAGTTAACACATTATATAAAATTTATAGTCTAATAACCTAATTCTTAAGTGTTGATAATAAGTAGTATTTTACCATTTGCAACTGTTTTAGTATGACATACAAATACAAATATATCATTTCAATTAGTGACAAAGTTATGAGTAATTATTGTGTGGCATGATATTTCACATCCAAATGTATGAACTCTCTTTCCTCTCTACCCAACCACACACATTTTCAGCCCTCTTTGTAGTAGCTAAATTTGTAATTTTGGTTATATCAATTTTGGGTTTTATGTGATTATGACTAGATAAATGCAGTTTACAGTTAAGTACTATAACTGTTTTTTCCTGAGCATTTTATTTTCCCTGGAGGTAAAATTTTCTCTGTCTCTCTCAACTTCTTTAGTCTCTATGTTTTTAACTTCAGTTTATCTCTAAACTATATAAATCTCTTAACATGTTCAAGCCCATTGGGCATTAAATCGATTTTATCTTCTTTAGGAGCCTTCTGATCTACCGTGAGTTGGGTCAGTTGTTCCCTAGGTTTGCCTTATAGCTGTCTACTTCAGATGTTTCTTCACCATCATTCTGAGGATTCCCCTTTCCCCTTCTCATGAGTTGGATTCTTCAGTTCCTGGAATTGTCCTCTTTCTTGGTTTCCCACCTTGTTTTGGTGGAACACATCTTCTAGTAACTTCCTGAGAGAGAAAATGTGGACAGCAAAATTATTTGAGATTTCTCTTGTTTAAAAAATGCCTTTACTATATATTCACACTTGATTTAATGTCTCTTTTGGTATGGTATTCTAGGCTGGAAATATTCAGAAGGTTTTTTCCTGGAAGTTGTTTTCTAGCTGCTAGTGTTGCCATTAAAAAGGGTGGTGTAATTCTGATTCCAGATACTTTTTATGAAACCTCTTTCCTCTTGGGCAGCTTATAGGATCCTACGTTCATCTTTTCAGTATTCAGAAATTTCACTGAGCTATATATGCTGTATTTGGGTCTATTTTCATCACTTTTGCTGAATACTCATTGTATCCTTTGACTTAGGAAACTCCTGTCCTTCAGTTTGGGGTATTATTCTCGAATTATTATCTTGGATTTCTTCTCCTTGTGTTTTCTGTTCTTTTCTCTAGAACTCATAAGTTGAAACTCCTCGACTTTAAATCTTCTCATTTGTTTTCCATTTGTTTTTTTTTTTATTCTGTTTATCCTGCTGTTTCCTCAGCTTATACTTTTCTAAACTCTCTCGCCTATTATCTACCTCCTAACGGTAAACAAATGTATATACATGAAGTACATACATGTGGTAAAATCACATGGCAAGTGCTTTTATTGGCTGTAATTGTTGCTCTTGTTTAGGTTTGTTTGTTTGTTTTTTGCTCTTGTTTAGTTTTGTAATTGTTTGGAAGGAGAGGTCTTTGGTTTTGATTCTTTGGCTTATTAGCTGTATGACTTTGGGCGAGTTTTATAATTTTTTTGACTCCTATTTTCCTTGTTTGTAAAATGTGAATAAGTTCTATCTCTCAGATGTTTGTGAGCATCAACTGAGAATATATATATGAAAATACTTAATAAACTTTGTATGGAGTTAATAGTTACTACTTGCATCTTTCAGATATGGAAAGTTTCTTTCAAAGAAACTTTGATGGCTGAATTTTCATGTTATTTTTAAGATTACTTGATTACACATGTCTATTTTTCTCACATCTAAATGAGCTAGATGAACTTAAGCTAAGTGCTAATGCTGCCTTTTAAATAACTTACTTAATACTCAACCTCATAATGTTAGGCTGAAGAGAGATGAAAATATTTATTCTGTGAAAAGCTCTGGCTTTACTTCAGATTGTATAAATCTGTGTAATGTAATAATTATTTAAGAATGATGTGATTATTAGTTTAAACCCATGAAGGGAATATTTATTGGAATTTGTTTGTTTATTTTTCTTAAATGGAACTTTAATAACCTCTTCCATGGAGGTGTGCTTCAGAGTGGGTGTGGTTCTATTTATTCTGGTCTTTAGGTCATTCAATTGAAACAGCTTTTAGGGTATTCTCCAACTGTATATAACATAAATAAGTTACCTAAAATTGTTGAGTTGGGTGGTTTCTGTTGTTTGGGGCAGGGATGTAAGGCTTGCCCACTTGGTACAGCTGGTTTATCTTATCTTTAACCTTTTGTTTTTCTTTTTGACTTTGTCAGTAGGGATGTGAAAAGGAAAAAAGAACAAAAGAAAAATGGGAAGAAAATATTTTGTCATTTTTGCCCTTGAAGACTATTATTCCTTCCCAAAATACTAACCCATTTTCTACCTTTTAAAAAATGGTATATGAAATGTGTTATTTTTCTCCTTGGTTTTTATTTTTCCTCTGTGATGTCTGTAAATTATTCAACAGAAAAAATTTTAATCTGTAGTTACATTTCCTGATTGTCACAGTTTCTGTAGAATTTATTTCTCAAATGTAAGAGCAAGATTCTTTTCTGCCTTTGGTGGGCATTTAAATCATCACCAGAAAGGATGAGAGATTCTGTATGCTTTGTTGGCTCATAGGATGTTGCTTTTCTATCTTTAATTTAGTGATCTATCTTTAATTGAGCAATAAGACCTCAGAAGACTTACGAGTAAAGTAGACAGCATTATTGTTTCTTCTAGTGAGTTTTCATTAATTTCCTCAGATTCACAAAGAAGCAAACATTTATGCTGATTTTGCCACATATTAGACCTTGTAAAACTTTCTGGCGGTACAGAGGTGAATAAGATACCATTTCAGTCTTTGGTAGTTTTTATAGTCTGAGGTGATAAGTAGACATAGTATTGCAGAAGAGGTAACTTGTATACAAGAGAGCTGTGTGGAGAACAGTGGAAATAGGACTTGTATCCTCTAGGCAAGTTTTCATAAAGAAGGGCATTTTTGAGCTGGGGTGAAGGAATCCGCTGAGACTCTCCTGGAGACCTCCAGGTGGGGCGTATGGCATTGCGGGCAGAGGTTGGCATGGAAGAAGGTGGTTGGCATGGTGGGGTTTAGAGTATGGCAGATAATCCATTATGGTCAGATTCGGGGGTAGGGTATGGAGGGTGTGGGGTGACAGGTAACAAGGTGAAAGAAAGGTGCTGCAGAGACTTGGCGTGTAGGTGGGCCCCAGCTTACACATGATCTGTGCATAGATCTTCCTCTTGTCCTGATTAACCTCCTGTAACAACAAGCCTTGTTGCAGATGCCAGAATGCTTCAGTGGAGGAAAATAAAAACCACAAAGCTTTATACTTTTGAATAACTAGATTCAGAAGCTGAGTTAAAAAAAAAAAAATGAAAAGAAAAGAAAGCACAGGACAAGAAGTGTCAAGCTGCAGTCTATTAAGTGAGTCAGTGCAGGTTTAGACTCTTAAGATTAGGCATTTAGAGTCCCAGAAGGAAGGTAGAAAGATACCAAAGACAGATTCTGCCTTTTTCAAAATTTTATTCGAGTTTAACATTATATCCAAAGAAAAGGAAGGAAATTCTTTTCATTCCTGTATTCAGTGGCTTCCTGCTTCCAGAATTTAGGACCTAGGCTTGCACTGTCAGTACTGTGGCTCACTTAACATTATTATGGCTATAGGTGGCATGGGAAGCTAGTCTGGGAACTTGGCTGCCCTTTTACTTTTGTGTTTCTAAACACAGGATCCCAGAGTTAATGAACCGTCTCTTTGTTAATTGAGTGTAGCTTTTGGTATATATATTTCAGCTCCCCTTCCCCAGTTCATTTGATGGAGTCATAGACTTTCAGAACTGGAAAGTATCTGAAAGAGATCATTTAGTCCAACCTTCTCATTTTACACATGGGGAATCTGAGGCCTAGAGAAGTTAAGTGAGTTGAACAAGGTCACATGGGTACATATGGTAGCAGACCACCCACCGTTGACGCCAGTCTTCCTTTCTGGTTTTGTTGTCATTTGTTTTAACCTCCCCAAATTTTACTTCAGAAGTTTCTAGAACTACCAGGTTGTAGCATGTTTTGATTTCTGATGTCACTTTCACCTTCTCTCTACCCCTATTTGTATTTCTGGCTCTGGGTAAGTGAGTCTGGCAAGCAGAAGCTGTTTCTCTTTTCTTTCTTTTATTTTTGGGATGTTAATTCTATGTGATGTATATCTTTGCAAATATATACACTGAAAGGTCTTAAAATATTGACACTAGACGTACATGTATTTAATGGTATATTAAACTTTTTATGGCAATTGTGATGTGTGGATGAAGAACAGTACTCAATATGGACTTTTTAATAATTGACTGAATCTTTTTATGTCTCTATATTATCAAGCGTTCAATAAATTATCTTAAGAAAGGACAAAATTAGCTTCATATCGTTAGTCAAATTTGGGTATGATGATGCTTAGTGAATTTGTTTTGGGCAGGTGTGTGTATTTCATATTTCTATGTTCCTCTGTATACCTGTAGGCTGGTGAGGGTAAGAGGAGAAGGGAGGATGATGGGGATAGAAGCATAATACACTTCTTGCCTTTGAGGACCTTAACTGTTCACTGGATACTTGTTTTTAAGAGGGTTACTCTATTTCATTGTGTATTCTATTTGACACACAACTCTCCATCATTTGGTGATGAACCTCTACCTGTTGTTAATTTTTATCTGTTAAGGTTTCTTTTTAAGATAGTGATGTTGAAGAGAGTTAGAGACCTGCATACTTCCCTAATGCTTTGGGAAGTCTCACTTATCTGGAAGCTTTTCCTGTTAGTCTTACTCTTCCTTCACTTTCTGTCAACCCCTTCATTAGAAACTCTTGCAATGCTTCTTCATCTCTCTTGTCTCATATAAGCCAATATAAGGTGAGGATTTTAAAAAAGGTATCTTTTCCATTGAATTTTAATTTTAAGGAAGTGTAAATGGTCAGATTTACCTACTACTTGTCTCAGTCAAATCCCATTTTCCATTTATGTATCTTCAGTTTTGGTTTGTTGAAGGACTTATCAACTAACATACCACACAAAAGTTATAAGGAATTGGGTATGTGCACATGCACGTGTGTGTGCACGTATGCACGGTTATTGGAGAAGGTCTTAATTAAAGAAGAGAGTCATCATTCTTATTCTAGCAACCCCTCCTCCAGATCACTTCCATTACTACAGGCCCCGGTATATGTTCTCACATACTCTTCATCCACTTCATCGATACCTGTAGAGATTTTCATAACCTTTTCATGTTTTCATGGTCGCTTTTTGTTGGTTCTATCTTTTATGCCAAATACTGCTCTAGTAGGAAGGCTGATTTTGAGTAGAATTTGTTATTGCTTTTGTTTTTGAAGCTTTTCTCCATTTTGTATTGTAAGTGGAAGAAGTATGGAGCTGTATTGGGAAAAGTTTGACTTTTGTAACCAGAGGACCTGGGTTTGAGTCCTGGCTCTTCTAAATCTTAGCTTTCTCATATATAAGATGGAGATTATATTTTCTATTATTATATTGGTGTGACTATGAATTAAAAAACATGGAAACTCCTTTGTAAGGTTGTGTACATGTGGTAAACATGTAGAAGCTCATTAGTTCCATTTTTCCACCATTTCTGCCTCTTAACAGTAATATTTGAGAATCAGTTTATGATGGAGTCTTAAGCAGTATTTGTCAAACCAAATGTCTGAGCTCCTGAAAAAGCAGGAGAATTTTAGAAGACTAAAGCTGTGTGAAACTCAAAATGTTGATTTTTCTGTTATGCTGCCATGAGACCAGCATCTTAGAGCTTTGTTTCCTAGCCTGCTCCTTGTCCCTCACCTTTTAAGTCCTATCTTTACATGAGTCTTTATTAAATATTCTGCACTATTTACCAGACCTCTTCTTTAATCTGTATTAAAGATAGCGTAAAATGTGACTATTTTCTTCCTCTTACCTGTCATGTTTTGCATAGGAGGGAGTATGAAATTATTTAGCAAGGGTACATAAATATGCATATGCCATTACTAAATGATTTTTTTGAGCAAAACTCAATATATTATAAGTGAAATAGGGGGAAAGCTTTGTTTTAAGTAGTAGTATGAAAGTTGATTTATTTCAGGTCTGGCCATTTAGAAAATAGTGGATTCTGATTTGCTTATAATTAGTTCAGCTTTCATGTGGATTGGGATTTAAAACCATTTAAAGTAGAGGAACCATACAGATATCTTTAGGATTTCTTAGATGTGAAATACATGTCCACATGAAACTCTTAGGGCCAGTGTGTCTCAGCATTCAGAATTTCTCCCTTTGCAGAAAGATAACATGGAAGCATAAACTTACTAATATTACATAACACTCCTGTGGGGTTTAGGGCAAAATGGTCTTCCTACCATTTTTACTCTTTACTCTTAAGTGCATTAGTTAAAGAGTGCACACTGTCATAAACTCAGATCGGATGCTGCCACAATTGAGCCTGTCATAAGTTTAACAGAAAATGTTAGATATTTCAGACTTTTGGGATTTCAGAATTGGAGAGGAAGGGAGTGTACAATGACCTTGACTTGTTTTAAAACGCTAAGTTTTTATTTTAAATAATTTTTAAAAATCTCATTTGGTTAGTAGTTGTAGTTACCATGATTTTGCTGACCACAAATTCAAGTGTGGGATCCCTTTCAGAGCCTTCTTAATGTTTGTTAACACACCTATTAACCATGAGTAAACCAGCGCATGATGACAAACATGTCACTACTATTAAAGAGACCAATTTTAGTATGCTCTAAGTAATATAGAGTTAACATTTTACTACTCTGTCTTTATTTTACTTCTTATTCCTTCATTACTCTGAGACTTTAATTAAAACTCATAACTGAGAGATTTTTGACAAAGATTACCTTTGTTAGAAAAGTCTGCCTTAACAATTTTTTAGTAAGTGTAGTTTTTGAGTAGATTAGTGTCATTCACTTTTTTAAAAAAAAATTTCTTTTCCCTTATTTTAGTATTTTAAAAATTTATCTTTTTAAAAAATACTTCAAGAAAACGATTTATGCTCAACTCTGGGGTAAAGACAGTACTGTGGCTCATTAGGTGTTTGTACATACTTGGTGAAGTCAAACATATACTCCCTCAGCATGCAGGAAGTTTCAGGGGACACGTGCAGCTGGGTGGGAGGTGTGTGCCTGAGCGGCATCACAGGTTTTGTGAGCAAGTAATGGAAGCCCTAAGTGCATAACACCTAAGATCAGTTTTCTTAATGGTAAAATGGGGATAATGACACTACCTACTTCCTAGAATTGTTAGGATTGAAAGAAGTAGTTAATAAAAAACAACCTGATGCCTGGTACAGTATAAAAGTTCAGGAAATGTGTGTTACTATACTTTTTTTTTTTTTTTTTTTTTTTTTTTTGCCAGTGCAAAAGATAACTTTGGATCACATTTAAACTTTTCTTTTAGGTGTGCTGAAAGACATTATGATACCACCAAATTTAACTGCAGAGGTAGGTATTAACTGCCACGTAATGTATTTCTGTTATATAACTTAAAACCAATAGACCAAATCTTCTTGTCATAGCAGTAGTGAATAAGCTCAATTATTAAGTGATGTAAATATTTATGTTAAAGATGGTCTTAGACAATTTGGAAAAATTTAATTTTACAGTTACCATATAAACCTGCCAGTACTAGTAGGAATACTAAAATGCAGGGTTGACTGTAAGAATTAGGAAAAGTTTATAGACAAACCATAAAATAAAGAAAGGGTTATATCTACTGTTGGAGGCATTTGGTCAAATAGTAAAGGATTATAGGAAGAGCAAAGCAGACAATGGAGTAACTCCGTGGAGCCGTGACCTAAAAGGGGCAAAAGCTTATGACAAATGTGGATTAGAGGAGCCTGACAAGTGGGAGCAGGAGCTGCTTTAAATGAGTTCTTCTCCAGGTGTAGTGAATTTTTCTGAGGTCCCACAAAAACCTTCCCTCATTGTTTGTGGAACCCCTTGAGCCATGAGAGACCTGGAGAGTGAAGAAGCTTGGCAGATGCTACCATGATAGAAAGAGAGGGTGGAGTCCATGCGCTCCATGTTGATGTGTTTGCGGTGGATCCCTTCTGACAGTCTAGATCGGATGTTCAAACAGCTGGTTTGAGAATTCAGAAGTGGTAGTGGTGAGAGCCAGTACAGATCCACTAAGAATTTTTCCTTTTTCGTGAATTTAAGCTACTGCTTACTAGGCAAAGCGTGTTTTAGTCAACGTTTATCTAGCTTTAAATAGACGTTTAACAGATTCCTGGCTGTTTTGTGTGCCCGTGGGGAGATGAAGATGGAATGCTGAGGCCCAGGTGAAAGCATCCCAGCGACTCCTGTAATGGTCATCGTCGTCTCCCAGGACCACTCACCTGACACACTGAATCCGGTTCCATATTAGTGATGATGTGACTGAAGATAGAAGGCATACTTCTCACATATTCAGATGACACAGAGGACAATTATGTACATTAGATGTCAGTCAGGATTTGTAAGGGTTTTAGTAGAATGGAACTGCTGAGGCAGGGACCAGTAAGAAAAAATTTAATAGTGATATAGTTGAACTCCTGTTTCTGAGCAACTTAAAAAACACAACAACAAAACCCCTGTGACTATAAGCAAAGAGAAACTTTGGGTTTTTATAACTCATGTGAAAAGACCTGAAGCTTCATTAGATACACTTTACTACAACGGTATACGTTTTTATAAGTAGTTTTTTTCAGCTTCTTTTGTAAATGTCTTTAAAATCACATGTAGTATACAACACTAACATTTGCAAGACCATCTTTAAATAACACGCTTAGCATTTTTATTATATGAAATATAAAAATCAGTCCTTTACATTGTTGATTGATTGGTAATTTATATCTTCTCTGGAATATATGTTTTGTGGTGATGTAATATTATAAATATTACAACTCCTTTTGTCAGAAAACGTATTCAGAGCCCTGACAGGAAACCTGCCTACATGACATTTCATTTTGAGTTTGCCTCTCTCTCTGACATGTTGCCTTCTGCTACCTCTCCATTACAAAGTTTCCTCTTTCAGTAAGTGGGGAAAATAATGCTCAGCCTCTGTCTAGTGGGTAGGTTTAAGAATTGAGACACTAGTTTCTATTCAAATATTGGTAAATTATCAGGCAGCAAATTATTTTTCTCTGGAGTTCACTTTTTCTTTTAAACATCTATTAAGCTTATATGCAACATTTCTACAGTTAATCTACTTTAATAAACAATTCAGGAAAGACTTTTTTTTTTCCCTAATTCTGAGGTTATCCTTTTACCACAGTTGCACAGTATCCTTTTGAAGACCATAATCCACCACAGCTAGAACTTATCAAACCCTTTTGTGAAGATCTTGACCAATGGCTAAGTGAAGATGACAATCATGTTGCAGCAATTCACTGTAAAGCCGGAAAGGGACGAACCGGTGTAATGATTTGTGCATATTTATTACATTGGGGCAAATTTTTAAAGGCACAAGAGGCCCTAGATTTCTATGAGGAAGTAAGGACCAGAGACAAAAAGGTAAGTTATATTTGATGTTTTTTTCTTTCTTCTTCCTTGATCTGAGCATTTATTAGAAAACAGCTTTTTAAAAAGATGGTTGGTAACCCTTCTACCGTAACTGTTGTATGAGCAAATGACTGAATCTCTCAATTTTTCTCTTCATGCTGGCATTTTCATATCATGCTAGTAAATCTTATGCATTAACTGTATGGCATATTTGGTCTTATAAAATCCTGGCAGAGCATTTAAAGTAGCAGTACGTTGAACAAAAGTAAGCTTGATATTTCTGAACCTTGCTTGAGAGTAAGATGTCTTTGGGTAATAACTTGGATGCCATTTCCTACTATAGTATGATCCTTTATAAGTACATGAAAATTATTCTTTGATATGAATATTCACGAATATAGTTATAATTAAGATTAGTCAAAGGTTCTTCTGTTATTCAGAAGGCTAATAAAGACGATGTTGAAAATCACTGACAAACTTAATCTGTGTAATATGTTTGAGGGGAGAACATAAAGTCAGGAGAAGTTTCATAATAATTTCTAAGAGATTCATTTCTTTGGATGGTAAATGTGACAAAATATGTTTATGTTTCTTACAAAGAGATTTTGTACATTTCTCTGTCTCTGAGAAGGAAAAACCGCTCCAGATAGAGGGAGAAACTCACCTAGACAAAGAACTCTCTTGAGGGAGACATTACAACTTTATGAAGAAATTTATTCTAGTTTTAATAACATTTACAATCAGGAAGGTTCTCTTCCAGTTTAAGTTGCTTGCCTGCCTGCCTGCCTGCCTTCCTTTAATTTTTAGTGTGGGCTTTGAGCTCGTGACCCTGAGATCAAGATCTGAACTGAGGTCAGGAGTCAGATGTTTAACTGACTGAGCCATCCAGGCGCCCCTAAGCTGATTTCTTTTTAATTCAACTTCAAAACAGAAACATGATCACTTCTATTATTTTAGCTGGTGATTGCATTGATTCCTGCCTCCTTTTCTCCTTCCTCATTTCTTATTTTATTTATCTTTGTGATTTTTAAAAATTACTCCTAGAGATGCTAGAGTGTTGTGTATTGGTGATAGTTTATAAAACTGAATCTCATGTTAGTGCTTGATTTTAGTAAATATTCATTATAGTAGATTGCCTTACACTTCTTTAGAAGTTGTGTATGTCCTGAGATGATAGTAGTGGAGTGAATTCTTGAGTGAAAGGCCTGAGATGTTTACTTTGGTTCATTTTTTTCATCATCTAGAGGGAAATAGTTGCTGTTACTGATTAAAAATATAAAAGGTAAATTGTTCTTAAGTGAGTAAGTCCAGGGCAGCACAGGGGAAAGAGACTGAATGGAAAGAAAACAATAGAGAAACAGGTCAAATCAAAGTACAGTAGCTAAAGTAGTGGTAGAAGTTTAGAGCAAGCAGGGTTGATGAGCAGTAGACACTGTATGTAGTTGTGGGAAAGAAATCAAATCAAAAGAATTTCAAATAAAAGTAGAGGAGCTGTGTATTATGGAGCCAGAACACTAGATTTAAGCTCATGGCTCTTTTTTTTTTTTTTTTAAGATTTTATTTATTTGACAGAGAACACAAGTAGGCAGAGAGGCAGGCAGAGAGAGAGAGAGAGAAGCAGGCTCTGCACTGAGCAGAGAGCCCGATGTGGGGCTCAATCCCAGGACCCTGGGATCATGACCTGGGCCAAAGGCAGAGGCTTTAACCCACTGAGCCACCCAGGCGCCCAAAGCTCATGGCTCTTAAAGGATTTATGTGACATATGTTCTAGAAATATGATGAAAGCTATAGTCTCTCACTAAAAATGTACATGGTATACATGAACATAAAATTTTCCTTATAGTTTTTAATTACACAGATTTTTTAAATGTGGAAAATTAAAGGAGTCTTTATAAGAATTATGTCCCCTTTTATTTTTTATTCATTTATTTTTAAGATTTTATTTATTTGACAGAGATCACAGTAGGCAGAGAGCGGGAAGCAGGCTTCCTGCTGAGCAGAGAGCCTGATGTGGAGCTCTATCCCAGGACCCTGAGATCATGACCTGAGCCTGAGGCAGAAGCTTAACTTACTGAGCCACCCAGGTGCCCCAGTGTCCCCTTTTTAAATGGAAAAATCAGTGGCTCTTTGAGGTTAATGACGAAATCTCAATGGTTACAGATTAATCAGAATTAAACTTTGGTTTTGCCAATAGGAAGTTTTATGAAAGGGCTGCTAGTATTTAGATTATAAATAATACTTTAAAATTATGCCATTGTCTTTGACTTGAAAACTTCTTTGTTATCTTTTATATCCAATCAATTATGACTATGTTTTTGGTGAAAACAAGTGCTTAAAAAGCTATCTCATGAAAGAATGAAAGAGCAAATGAAATCTGTAGATTCTTTTGTCAGATGAAAGTAGGCTTGGGGGCGCCTGGGTGGGTCAGCGGGTTAAGCCGCTGCCTTCGGCCCGGGTCATGATCTCAGGGTCCTGGGATCGAGCCCCACATCGGGCTCCCTGCTCCGCAGGAAGCCTGCTTCCCTCTCTCTCTCTCTCTCTCTCTGCCTGCCTCTCTGCCTACTTGTGATCTCTGTCTGTCAAATAAATAAATAAAATCTTAAAAAAAAAAATAAAGACTTTATTTATAAAAAAAAAAAAAAAAAACAGAAAAAGAAAGTAGGCTTGTATCAAAAAATTAAGAATTCTCTAAAATTCTCCAGAAAAATTCATGTTGCATCATTTTCTTTGCCTTGGTTAGTGACATCATTTTTGGCAAGATTCTGGCATAACGCTATGTTAGGAAGGGAAGGATTATGACTTCACATTTTTAGTTTTAAGGTTAAAGAATTAAACTGTGCAAATGAGTTTGTATTTTATCCAGTTGACTGCATTTAAAATCCTGGCTGTAGAATTTTTCCTTTTGAAACTAGTGAACTTATGGGGAGAAAAGCATTTCATAATTGCTCCCATTTCTTGACAAAACCTCTTGAAAAGCCCTTGATTGAATGTCTTGGCTCTCCTGAATTTGCCAATTTTCATAGCAGTAGATTTTTCACGAAACACCCTCTTGTACAGGCTGTGATTCGAGGCTTGGCACTGCTAGAGCAGGCTACTTCCCCATCAATGGCTAGAATTTCTCCCAGGATGGAGCTAGAGTCTTGTACCCCATGCACAGTGAGGAACACAGCAGTGAGTGCCACGGTGATGTGGAGAGCGCTGTCTTTCCCCAAGCAACAAAGCCAGAAGTTTTGCCAGGTGTTAAGGTGTACTATCTGCCTAGAAAATACTGAGATTTCTTGAGGGGAAGGTTTTTGGGGGGCATTTTGAAAATGTTAATGTTTCCCCGAAATTTCCAAAGAGTACTCTAAAATAAGTATTATTCTTTGATTGTGTTACCACGTGTGTACTTGATGAAAACCAGTAGCTGGCTAACCCGGTAGCTGGCTAACCCGAGAAGTCGTCATCATATACTGAAGGGAAGTGGTATTTCCAGTCCTCTCATGACCTGCTTCATAGTCTTAGGAAAAGAGGTCAGTTTTTCTGGGAGTGGACAGATTTGTTTGCTAGAGATACTGCAACAGTCTTAACTTTTCTTTTGCAAGCTACAAACATGTTTGACCATTTCTAAAGTATTTGTCTTCACCATATTGAACTACACCTTTTTTGTTTGTTTGGCATTACAACCAGCAGACTTGTAGAGTGCTTTACTCGGGATTTTGAGTTAGAGGGTAATCAAAGGTTCTTGTAGTAGTCTTTTTCTGACCAAGCTGTGCTTTTACATGTGCTCTCTTTTCCCCTCTTCCGCACACTCACCCACACACATACCTCCCCTGTGTGAGAGTTGGCTAAATGCTTATAATCATGAGAACCAGCCATGTAAGGAGCACTTGGGATAGTCTCTCACACCATACTCAGGGATACAAGTAAAACCCAAGGATGCTTAAACAGTTTAAGTTAGATCCAGGAGAAGTCTTCTTAATGAAAAAGTGAAGACATGTTTTAATTTATCATTGGGAAAATACTGTATTCGTTACCATTTGAAAATATTGTCAGTTCTCTTGCTCTGTAAAGGTGAAGAGAGACTTAGTAAACTGGCAAGGCCCAAGGGATAGTGTTGTGAAATAGGGGTCAGAGTGAAAAGATAGCAAGAGAAGTGTTTATAAAAATAAAATACAGTATACTGTAGAATGTGAACATCCCTCCATTATCAGCAGAAATGCTTCAGGCACACAGCACTCTTCTCTTACGGGTTTGAATCTCCCCCAGATGGAAGTTAACAGGCTAACAGAATGGAGTTCTGTGTGTACTGTTAAGGGTATCCTTAGTAAAATTGTTATGCTTAGCTAATACATTATATCGAGATTCAGAGTTAAGTAATTTGGCCAAAATTGATCACTTTTAGCATCTTGGAGTCAAAATAAATCATTGAGATCTTTCGTGCTTTAGTTCATGATTAATCAATATACCCAGACCATTTTTGGATGAATTAGTCACAGCTGTCATCTAAAGCAGTATTCTAAATGTGCTCCTACCTTTTTACTTCTGTATATATTTAAAAAGGCAAAAAGAAATTTACGAGCAGATGCTCTTAATGAAGCTCGGTTTCATTTGCATTTTATGTTGAAACAGTGTTAGAAAGTTAGATTAAATAGATAAAGATTATGGGCATAAGATTATGAGCCTTTTTTGGCAGGAATTTTTCTTACTTTAAAAATGATAAAACGGAGGCCCAGAAAGGTGAAGTGCTTTCATTAAGATGACTCGAACAGTTAATGATAGCATTTAGAGTAAAATTTGAGTACCCTGAACGTTGTTGAATCCTGGAACTGCAAAAGAATTTTGCGGCTGTTCAGAATTGATCTCTATGGGGACAAGCTGTCCCCAAATGGGCCTATTTTGACAAGGCTCCTCAGTTTATACCCTTTTTTACTGATGCCTAGGAATTTGGTGGCCCCTGACCTAAGTACAGATAAAGGCAGCTTGAAGTTGTTAGTCTTATAAATATAATGCTGAAGGTTTCCTTTAATCTTTGAAATTTAATTGTCTAACAATTTTCAGACATATCAGATGTTTACCTAATGGTTAGGGTGCTAGTGAAATAATCTGATTTTAGCCTTTAATAAGTATAGTTTCATCATGAGAAATGAGCTAAGCTGAACATGGTAAAGCTGTTGTCATTCAACTGTGGAATTCTTCCAGGGAAGTAAGTATCTTATAGTAAATATAACTGATTATCCAGAGTAGTTTTATTCCTTGAAACACCTGCTAAAAATGTATCTTCTTGCCAGTATTTCCTTTTAGGTTGAATGTATAGACTCGTATTTTTGTAACTGTGAACCATTATTACGGGAGATACACATATTTTGTCAGTTTTTCAGCTTATATAGCATTAATTTTACTAAAACTGTCTTTAATGTGACTTTGCCTGTATCCTTAATTTCAGTTGTAGGGAAACATTAAGAAGGAAGTTGTGTTCTGGTGACGTTTATATGGGAGGATATGGTTTCTTCTCTTCCCTCCTTCCTCCCCCCTCCCCCCTTTCTCCTTCTCCCCCCCACCCCACCCCTCTTTGTTATGGAGAAAGAAGACCCAGTTGGCATGTTTTAGTGAAGAATTTGTGGACTTGGCAGGGACTCTCCTCAAACTAATCTGGTGCAGAGTTGTCATTCCCTCAGCTTCCCTCAGTGGACTTGGTGCAAATTAAATGGCAAAGTGGTGGGTGCCTGCTGACCCTACAGTGTGCCGTTGTGTTAGTGATGCCCAAATGGTGCTTGAGGCTTTGAGTGTTGCCGAGAATTCAAAGTACAACTGATACCTCCTCTAAAGAAACATATTTCCCAGAGCAGGATAACTGCTTGATGGAAAGAAGAGTCCTTCTTTTATTCAATAATTGAGAAGAAACCTGTGTTACACTTCCCTAAGAGTAATTCCTTTGGAGATTTTGGTCCTTTTTCTTCATGAGTGAAACAGGCTCTCAGCAGCTCCCTGTCCTGCCCCCCCCAGGAGAGCCTGGTGCAGGTTAAATCCCAGGGCAAGTGCCTGTCTAGTCCTGTGCTTCACACTGTCTGCACTTAACACTTATGTATCGGAATGAGAATAAACTCACAGCATTTATTGTAAGCTATGAATAAGTGTTAAAGCATCCTACTAATACTGGTAAGTATGTATTTTGGAAAGAGTCCCCAAATTTCTGAGTTTAGAAGCAAACTTTAGTTACATGACAAACCCATCCAGAATTTCTGCTACTCCTCTCTCTTTCTGTTGCTTTCCCCCTTCTAGAATGGTGGCAGGCCAAGTACACATTAATCTTTATTTTCTTTGATTAATCTTTTAGGAAAAAATATTTGAGCTTTTGATTTCTTTTTTTGTTTTGCTTTCAAAGCGATTATTAGAGACAAAATTCATATATATTATGATCTCTGTATATGAGTTTATTAGCTTATCTGTAATGAAGACTTAAACTTTCTAGAAATAATAAGTATTAACTTTATTCTAAGTGATCCCATGAAGAGGAAATTTTCTGGATTCTCTGAGGAGTGAATTTTTATGTCCTGATTGTATAGTCAGCTTACTTTTTTCTAGCTACTAAATTTCTCCATATGATAACATAAAAAATTTTTCTAGTTTTCCCCTTCACTTAAACTCTAATTGTTCTCATTTTCAGTAAAAACAAAACAAAAAGAATGCCTAATACAATATTCTTATTTTTTTTAACATACTAATTCTTTTGGGCTAAACTGTGTTTCTCTAATACATGGTATTTAAGCCTGTCATACAATCTATACATTCATAAAATTATAAGGTTTTTATACCTTGAAGGATTTTAGCAATGATTTAGTTAAGGCCTGTTCTAATATAAATGATCAAATGAATCTGTAAAGATCAGTCTCTCCTAGGTCATTTCATCTGTCTGTGTAATGTTATTCAAAACTGTCTCCTAACCTCAAATCTAGTATTCTTTCTACAGTACTGTGTTCTTCTGTCCAGATTATACTTCTGTATCATTTTGATCCCCAAAGTAGAAATAGAAACTTAAAAGAGAAAAAAAGAAGTAGCTATATTATAACATATTAGAATTCTCTCAATATCTACTCACAGAAGTCCAACTCAAAGAGTGTAAACCCAAGGAGACCTTTATATTGACTTATATAACCTTAAAAGCTCTGGCCTGGACTTAGATGCTTAATAGGTGTTGGTAATCTTTCTCTCAGCTCTCTCCTTTGCTCTGTATTTGCTTTCTTTTCAGGCATTCTCCTTGCAAATAATAGCAAGGTATGACTCCTGGCGACTCTGGTGTTACATCCTGGCTACTTTAGCAACTACAGGAGGAAGAGAGCTACAGTTTGAGTGAATATTCCTAGATTAGGTTCTGATTTACCTGGATTAGGGCATGTACCCATCCCTGAACTGAACATTCTGGCCAGAGGCTTGGGACATGTATCTGATGCTGAAGAATAGATCCCATCCCATCTCCATCGGACTGCAGGGTGAGTGATAGCTTTCCCAAAGGGGAAGGGGTGCTGTGCAGAGAGACCTGTGCCCCTTGTCTGCTTCATACTATTCGCAGAGATCTGTGATTCGTGCAGCACTGTTGTTGATAGGTTACTCAAAAGTAGTTCCATGGAGCTGGAGCTCTGTGATACTCTAAACTTTGTGGAGGCTCTTTATAGTTGGGAAAAATAGTGCTCAAACAGGTCACGACTTCTTTTTGTGCTCTTAGTAAAACCCAGGACATCGGAAGATGAAGTTCTAGGCTCAGAGTCACATTTAGGTTCAGGTCCAGGTTTTTTGAACAAGACAATCATGTGCCCCAGGACTGTTTTCTCACCCTTGAAATAGAGGTGACAGTGTTTGTCTTACAAAGTGTGGTGGTATTAGGGTCCTATGTACAATGCCCAGCACTTAGCTTCATAACAAAACTCCTGCCACATTGTGTCATCGCAATAGTAACCATTCCTAAAGAGCTATATTCCTTCCTTTGTTGAGTTACTTTCCTGTGACAACCTTGTGAGCATTCTGAAACATACTTTTTCAAGCTTCCAGAAAACACTGTTATTTTAAAACACGAAATTATTTCTGAGTTTAAAAGTGCCAGTGAAAAGTTTACTGAAGTAGAAAATTACTTTTTTGACTGAGGAATCTAGATTGTGACTTCATCTTAGAGAAGATGATCTGAAGGTACTGATGCACAGAATATGAGCAAAACATTACGTAGCTTGTGCTGTGGTATCCAGGTGGAATTCTGGCCTGGAAGTACCATGTTGAAAGATGTGTTTAATCTCTACTTCTAATTTTCTGTTCTTTAAGAGATTAATTATATACAAGAGACTTGTGTAAAACAGCTCAGGTTAGAAAAATAAGTGGTTCATTAAAGATACATCAGGCAAATGTAAATTTCAAGAGCAGATGACAGGATATCATTATCAGTACATTTACAACAGAATATGTAAAATTAGATCAGGAATGTCATTTTATATTAACACAGGGTGCACTCCACAATGAAGAGTTAGCAGGTATGAACTCTTACATGCTAAACATAACATCAAATACAGTAAGAAAAGCTGAAAGAAATGAAGAAAAAACTGATGGCAAAACAACAATAATAGGAATCTTTAATATACTTGAAGATCAAGAAAGTACAAGATAAGAAGATGTGTAGATGGATTGAATAGTATAATAAAAAATGGCCCATAAGATCTGTCTTTTTTCTTTTTTTGTCATCCACATAATAGTTAACCAAGATTGATAATTCATTAGGCCAACTACAAAGAAAATCTCATCTCCAGGTAGAAATATATAAACCCCATTTCTTGATTATAATTCAGTACAGTGAGAGATTTTCTTAAATGTATAATTTTGATTTTTCCCTGTTTTTAAAGATTTTATTTATTTGTGTGTGAGAGAGAGTGTGCAAGATGGGGAGGAGCAGAAGGAATCTCAAGCAGACTCTGCACTGGGCCTGGAGCCCCACGCAGGGCTGGATCTCATGACCGTGAGATATGACCTGAGTCAAAACCCAGAGTTGGGTGCTTTAACTGACTGACTGAGCCACATAGGCACCTCCAGCAAGAGATTTTTTAAAACGTTTAATCAAGTAAAATCAACTATTTGGAAATTTAAAACTAGTTACTTAAATAATTTGGGGTCAATTATATTTGGGAAATACAAATATATTTTAGAGATTACTAAGATAATAACATAGAGAGGAATTACTAAAGATGAAAATATAAGTTGTGAATTAGCAAACACTAAACCTTTTGAACTAATCATTTCAAACATTGTATGAAATTGCCAATAAAAGCAATACATCTCTTTTAAGGTTTTTTTTGAGGAAAAATAAAGGGGAAACACAAATTATACGTTAAGTTTGAGAAAGGGGAAGAACTACACTGTGTAGGTAACTCAGAATTATTTGGGTCCCTGCTAATGAATTTGACTATTTTAATGGGAAATAAGCAATTTTCAGTGAACATCATTGTTTCAAGGTGAAATCCAAAATTTGAACAGACCATCCCAAAATGAAAATGTGTAGAAGCCCTCAACATGTACCTCATCTGAATTCTGTTTCAGGTGGTGCTATCAAACTGGAAATACTGAATAATTCTGTTACTTGAGTTGGTCTAGGTGTTAGAAGATAGGTAAAACTTCCCAGATGACTGCTTGCAGATCAATGTCCTTAATCTGGTAAAGATAGCATACTTTAAAAAGCAGCAAGTATAGCATGGGAGAAATTAAGTATTTTGGTTTGACCAAAAATAAAAGCACATTCAGGGGAGTTGTGTGAAGTAAGAGCAGAAAAGAGGTTGGGCTGTATTTTTATGTTGTTAATGGATTTATATAATCTGTGATAAGTTTTCTTATTTGGATAGTCACTGGGAAACCATTTAGCATTTTAAATTGTTAGTGTGATTCATCTGACACTTTCATAAAGTTAATTAAAGAGTAGGTGTAAAAATAGAAGAATAGATCAATCAGAGGCTGGTATTCATTTGACTATTACAGAATTGCAGGAGGTGATTGAACTAGAATGGCCACAGAAAGCTAGAACTGGTATTTTGAGAGGTATGTCACAAAGTCTGGATTTTGACTCTGAATAGATGTGTAGAAGTCTACTAAGTATCCTAAAGGAACTGAACCACTGGTGTGCTTTTCGTGTTGTGTGGACAGTATGTGTGTGTGTGTGTCTGTCTGTCTGTCTGTCTGTGTCTCTCTGTATGTATGTACTGTGTGTAGATGCTCGGTAGTTGGCCTGGGCCTTTGCTACAGTTCTGGGATTTCCTTATTCCTCTTTTATAGCCCTGTGTAGATCACTACTCCCTCTCAGATTGTTTCCTTGACTCGAGCAGGAAGAAGATGGCCGCATCAGCAATTGACTGTAAACTCTGGAGCTGGAGTACTAGGGTGAAACTTAGTTCCATTACTTACAAGAGTTGGGACCTTACCTCGTCTATAAAATGATGTTACTGATAATACCCACTTCATGAGTACTAAATTATACTTAATGAAAGTACTTAGAACAATACAAAGAACATTGTAACAGTTCAATAAATAGTAGCAGTGGTGGTATTAGAAGAGGTTTTGAGCTTTGAGCACTGGGGAAAATAGTAAATATCATTAATAAAAATAACAGAGGTTGGTCCTGCAAAAATAGGAAAGTTTCAGTTTTTGGATATGTTGTGTTTAAAGTGCTTCTGAAATTTCCAGGTAGAAATGCCCAGCTAAGTTTTAGAAGTTCTGGACTGGGAGTTGGGAATCAGGTATGGAGAGACACAGGTTTTGGAGTTCATGTTAATTGAACAACTAAGACAGAAGATTGACAAAGAGGGGCTCGCTCAGATCAGATTTTCAAGGTAGGCTTACTCTTAGGGAAAGAGGTTAGGTAGTTTTCTCTTACCCAGTAAGGTTAGGAGAAAACTTTCAAGAGTGTGTTCTAGGATAGAGGCAGAGAATTTTCAAAATGGCAATGAAAAATGAGATAGGATGGGACTGAGAAAATAGTAGGAAATGACTGTTAGTGACACTTAAGAACTACTGACCATTAAGAAATCAGCCTTATGAAAACAGTTTCCTATGGGGTAAGGGGTAGAGGCTTACCTTTGAGAGTCTATATAGAGAAGAAGGGTGACAATTTGAGAAAGATAAAAGATTTGGGGAGAGTGTGCATTTTTAGCCCATGAGTGGCTTTGGATAACAGGACAAGGGTTACCCGAGCTGTGTATTAGGAGGAGACAGGTGAAATAAAGACAAATGCCAGAGAGGGAATAATTAATAGAGCACTTACCAAAATGGAACCTAGGGAAACGTGCAGTAAGTTTTATAAAATATCAGAGAATATGAGAAAATTTTAAGATGGGACAAGGGAATTCTGAGAGTGCCACACTGGGTGACCCCAAGGTTCCCAGTAGAGTAGGAGCTACATTCATTGAGGATGATGTCTAGGACAGGATAGAAAGGTGGGTTGAACAGAGTACTGAAATCATCACTCAGTTTAAGAAGTGTGTTTCAGAAGAATGACGTATGGAATGATAGAGATTCAGAGTCATAGGTGAGACTGAGTAAAGGCAGTAGACCTTAGGAGGAACACGACATGTCTTTGCAGGCACTCCTCTAGGTCTGTGAACATCAGGGAATCGAAGAAGCAATGGTGGTCTTTTGCGATGATGGCCAGGAATGTGGTGTAAAGGCAACCCTGAAGAATGCCAAGTTTAGCTGAGATTAGAATGTTTAAAAGTTACCTTTGGGAAAAAAAGGTCAAGAATACAAGTAATTTTCTTCACATTTAAAGTAGAAAAGAAGAATCGTTGGTGGTAGAGGGCGGATACTTTGGGGATATAGTTACAAACCAGTTAACTTAAATGTTCTTGGTTAATTTAAATGAAAATGGAAATATTAAAAACACATAGTTATTTTTTAATCTCTAAGAGCTTCGAAGTTCAGCCCTCTTTTCATATATGTAAAATAAATTTTTGAAGATCTTTAAAATGTTCATTTCTTAGATTTTAAAAGAGATTTGTCTTTATAGTCAAAATACTATAGGTAAAACATGCATGTAAACCATTGTTTTCAGCATATGCATTCAGGAAATAATATATTTGAGGTGTTATAAATTGCATTGTCAATTTATTATGGACGTTGTATTCATTTTATTTCAAAATCTACATTACAATATGGTTCATTGTACCATTAATTAAATTTGAGTAAGTGTGCATTGTGGCCATGAGAGATGTAACTAGATAGAAGGATACACTAATGCCCATGGTTGGTACATATTTGAGCCTTACAACTCAATTATTTCTGCTAATCTGACTGCATTGAATTTGAGCATGCTGCTAGGTAGGAATTGCAAAGTTAAGCTACAGAAGCTGAATTATGCATAATTTGATAGTAAAAGAATTAAGTTAAATTGTGCCTTTCAGTGTTTTTCCTTGAACTGTGTCAGTAATTTTGTTTAGCTCATATTTAACACACAAATTATTCGTCCATGTTTGACATCTAGTAGATTCATATGTTCTTCCTCTATCCTTTTGCCTTGCCCTTTGGTAAGAGTTATTAACTCACTATATAAAAAGCTGCATTATACATGTGCTGCTAATCACTTGCTACTTGAAAAAAATCAAATCTTTGAAAACATTTTAATTATTCATACAAACTTATACCAAGAAGCTAAAGAGGAAGAAATCATCTATCATTGCATTGAATCCCAACAAATAACTTGACAGCTTGGTCTTCTTCTACACTCCCATTGATTTGATTTTTTGAATTTAATTTTATTTAGTTTTTAGACTAAATCATAAATTCACATGGTTCAAAAAAGCTTCCTTCCTACCCAGCCATCGTCCATCTGCTATATTCCCCCCACCTTGCTTTGCAATTCTGTGTCTTGTCTTGATAAATATGAATAAGTTGTTTACTGAAGTAACATTTAAGTAATGTAATACAATAAACCATTGTAAGTTTAAACACTTTTATTAATAATGATTTTTAACATTAGTTTTTTATAGGAGCTTTTCACAGTAATAGTATTTTACTACTGTTTCTTTAATACAGAAAACCAAAATTCTAGTTCTTCCAAAATTATACTTCAAATGTAGATAGGATTTCTAAAACTGCTAATTAGGATTTGCGTATCATTTGTAGGTTTAGCATGCTTTTGTGTAACTACACTTAGTATTTACTCCTCATGAGAATCCCGTGAAGACAGGGTAGGTATTAATTGTCTTCATTTTGCTGAAGAAACCAATCAGAGTTGATATTTTGAGCATTAGCTTTTAAATTCTAGTCTTTGCACTGCAGCCAGAATCATAAGTCATTTGTCCTTCTTTGAAATGGCTTTTATCCATTTTTTTGACATTCTATATATTTTTTAATTGTAATGAAATCATGCTAATTTTTTGAAACAAACCTGAGAATACTAGAGTGAATACCTGTTTACCTGCCATTCTGTGTATCTGTCTTTAAATTCATATGAACGTACTTTATACTTTATTTAGAGGGAAGAAAAGCATTTATGTCCCGAGTGTTTAACAGATGGGGAGATTCAGATGCCAGTAATAACCTGAAAATATTACAAATTCTTTCTCCTCTTGAATATACTTCTAAGTTTTCTGCAAGTCACTTGTAACTGTCAGACGTCTTTCTGTTACTATTTGCCTTCTGTTTCTAAGTTAAATGCCTGAATTTTCCTGAAGTTATATACATCCTAGGAAAGGAGACCTCAGCCCTCATTTATTCAGCAGCATTAATGAATTGCATGGCTGTACACACTAGATTTTTTTCTTTAGATAACTTTTTAAAAAAATAGAACATGAATTATATATATTTAGCATTTGTAATACTTAAATTTTCTCAAACATTATGTATATCCATGGTTTCTTCTACAGAGAGATGCATGTGGCTCGAGGACATTTCCTAAGTCCCTCTGTTAGAGAATTCTTGCATACATTTATCCCAGCCACATATTCCTGTTCTTACTGGGGGTCTCAGGGCATCATTTTTTTCTGCTGCTATTTCTGTCTCTAAAAGGCACTATGCCTTTATGTGTTCTGCTGATTCTGATATGTTTTTGCCTAAAAAATAAGTAACCAAGCTTTTGAGGAGTTGTGTGTTCAATAAAAGTCCATAAATTTCCTACGTCTCAGGAGCACAGCTGTAGTACAGGTGCCTTTGACACGTATTTTGGAACTTCTGAGGCCTTATTTTACTGGGTTCATGGGTTGGAGCATTGTGGTGACCATTGAATAAATGAGCGGATTATGATAATTTTAAGGGAAAAGGTTATTCTGATATTTCCTTTGTACTGATGTTGCTCTGATTTACTCTTGTTGAACTAGACTTAAATATTAATCATTTAAGGTCAAATAGCTAATGTATATATGGTCTTCAGTGGATACAACCCAGTTACAACCCAGTTATCGTAACAATTTAGTAAAATAACTGTAATGGAATTTTTCTTTTGAATTTGGCTTTTCTTTTTCTTTTCCTTTTTTTTTTTTTTTTTTTTTTTTTTTTTTTTTTTTTTTCTCTCCACCAGGGAGTAACTATTCCCAGTCAGAGGCGCTATGTGTATTATTATAGCTACCTGTTAAAGAATCATCTGGATTATAGACCAGTGGCACTGTTGTTTCACAAGATGATGTTTGAAACTATTCCAATGTTCAGTGGCGGAACTTGCAGTAAGTGCTCTAAATTCTCATCCCTCCATGTACTGGAACATTTTTCTGGACATATCTAGGTGTTTACATAGAAATCTAGAAAGAAATTTACCACACTTAAAATGTACATAGGGGTATATATTTCTGAAGTATCCAAACTAAGTAGCTCTGTTGTTCAGCTTATTGGGCTAAGGAGGCCAGCAGCCATCGGTTTTAATGTCTTAGAAGCCAAATTGTATTTATGAAAGAAACATTCTTTGCTGCATCTACCAAATGCAGCTTAAACTGTGACTAGATGACTAAAAATCCTATCCCAGTAGAGATCCAGCATCCGAGTAGCAGTGGGATTCATTAGTTCCCTGTGTGGGGGCAGGGACCAGTTCCTTCCTATCTTAGGAAGATTAGATATTGGTAGTAATGGTGACAGGGGCAATAGAAAGGAAAGGAAAAAATTATAAGATGTGATGACCTGCTGAAATATGTTGAGTGAATAGGGTTGAGTCAGAGTGTGTGGAGCATTAGAGACAACCTGGGATTAAATCCAAGATCCAGTGACAGTTTTGTTAGCTCTCTCATTGCTAGATTGTATAACCTCAGGCACACTCTACTTGTCTTTATGTTTGCTTGTCAATAAAATGAAGACATTTCAAAATCTGAAAATTTCTACGTATGTACTAAACAGAGTTCATGTCAGTGATGTCTGCCTCCCATTGATTTCTCTTACCCTAGCCTCTGTGAGCCTCCCTCAGTGATCCTGATCCTGGTCTGCTTCTCTGCTAGTCTTGGCTGGAGTTCTTAGACTGAAAGGAGCCTTAATACTGAATACCCAGACCCAAGCAGTTAGTCAAGAGAGAATGCGTGGGTAGAAGTATTATCCAGCCCAGTAAAAGATCAGACTGTTGCTGTTTTTTTTCTGTAACTGCCTTGGCAGTGATCAGTCATGTTTTCATGTTTAAGAAATATGTTTCATTTATTTAGAGAGCAGTTCTGTAGTCTGTAGATAAGCAACTACTACAGTTTTTCTTTGAATACCTCTAATAATATTTCAGTGAGGTTTTGTAATTTGTTAGTGGTTTTAGTTTTTAGTTTTAACTTTGCTTCTTGAAAATACTTATGTAGTTAAAAAATTTCTATCTCTAAATTATCCTGTACTGAGGAAATTAATTTCTTGATAGTGTTTGTCTTTCTCAGGTATTACCACCTTCATATCTTTCCTGTGTTCTTAGAGCTGGACACCTTTATCATAGGCCACAGATTTATTAATAGAGTGTGATATAGGCTCACTGATTTGATTGCCTTAGCAAAGCACAATGGGAGCCCTAACTGATGGCTGTCATCATCTCTGTACAGCAAAGGCCAAGCACCACAGCAGGGCTTTGTGGAGACAGGCGGTGGCTCTGCTGGTGGGGAGCGCAGCATGGTGTGTAAACCTGTGGAATCTCTGTGTTGTACACCTGAAACTAATGGCACATTGAGTGTCAACTCTGCGTCAACACAAATAATAGAGTCTGTGATAAAAAAAAAAAAAAGTTCTAAATGCAAGGCATTAGACTGTCAGAGGTGACTGACACAGGAACGTAACACGTTCATAGAGGAGAAGGAAAAAGGAAGAAAACATTCTTGCTCTTCCTGTAGGATAAATATCAGGTGTAAGGGCCAAAAGGAGGGTTTAATTTTAGGGAGAGAATAAGAGAAAGAGAACATTCAGTTCAATAATCCACCTATCTAGTGTAATTTTTTCATTGGCTTCTCTAGCAAAAACCTGACAGTTCTGCTCTGCTTGCAATGTTCTGATGGATTTTTGATTTGTTCTTGTCTTTTACCACTATTACATTTAAACTTTCAAATTACTGACTGCTGAAAACTTTTCATCTTTACTAATTTTCTCCATTTATACCCTGTGGTTTCATACTATGTAATAAAGCTGTATTAAAAGTAAACATAATTGAATGGGAGGTTATACGTATAAATTATAAATGGTGTATTCAGAAAAATAAAAGTTTTAGGGGTTGTCATATGGTTTCACAGAGGAAGTCCAGCTCTTCCTTGAATGGTAGAGAAAGTGTACCTTTTATATTGGCATTAAAACTGAAGGAAGTACTGCAGGTGTGACTTGAAGTACAATAGCAGGACATGAGCTGGACCCAGAGGCACGGAGGGTGGCATGTGTGGCCCGCTGTCAGAGGAGCCTAAATGGGGATGTTAGACTGGATTTGATAGGTGCTGTTGCATCAGTGACAGGTCAAGAGGCTTAGGCTCTGTTTTAAGTCTGGCTGGGTAGGAAGTGGTGATTGCACGATGGGAAACCAGTGGTGGAAAGGAATCCAGTTACGGGACTTCTTGTGAGCCAGATGTGCTTTGCTAAGGCAGTCAAATCTCCTTTCCCTTTTATATTTAAACATTTTGTCAGTTTTGATTCTGGCCATATGAATAATTCCCAAAAGAGGGGAGAAGGGAAAATGAATCTCACTGAGACTTGGGAGACATGAATGTTTTTTGTTTTTAAACATGTTTTGGTCAGGTTAAGGGGAGCTGTTTATATGAAGATCCTCAGTGGGTTCTTGAAAGTGGGTTTGAATCTTAGGTGAGAGCTAGATCTGGTATTTTGGGAGCATCAGGCAGCAGGCATAGTAACTAATTAGACTTCTGTGTAAATATGGTATTGGGCTAGAGGTTGGGAAGGCTTAGGGAAACAGAGTGGGAGGAGTGTGAGACCTGGTGAGTTGGGAGTTTGGGTTCAGGGGAAAGGTTGGGACCCTTGAGGAAAACGAAGTAGTTTCTGCAAAGTTGTTAGGGGTCAGCAGCTGTTTTCTTACTGAATTATTGTCCTAATATTCCTAAATAAAGGAAAAGTTACTATACTCTTCAAATCTGAAAGGGTTAAAACATTAGTAAAAGATGATCAGTGTGATTTTCTGTCAGTAGGCATATGTCAAAACAGTTTAATCCTGATTTTTGTTGACCAGGTATTGACTTGTCATTTCTTTAGAACACAGTCAGTTGTATCAAAGAGAAAATACTTGGCTTGTGTCTTAGAAGTCAGCAGAACTGCACTGATGTTGGACTTCTGATAAGTTAGCCCTTGAAGATCTAAGATGGGGAATTCGTATTGTAAATGAACTGATTTTCTGTAGTGATTTCAGGAAAACTTTTAAACTTAGGTTTTGGGGTAGATTCTAAGTGACGCTGATTTGTAATTAGTTTATGAATGGATCACACAGTTCTAGAATTCCTGAAGGTGCACATTTTAGATGTAGTTTAATTGAAATCTGGCTTCTACTGTTAATACACTTTTTAAAGTCCTAAAAAGAGGATTATCACATTCTGAACTAGTGGAGTCTTAATAAGATTACAAGGCATTTCATCCTGGCTGATTTTTATCATAGCTTTGGAATAAATGTTTTGCTTTTTCAAGCTAGAGTTTCTAGTGAAATTTTCAGAATCACATAGTCTTGTAAAATGGCTTGCTGTACTTTGAACCTTTAGTCAAGGAAGTGAAAATTATGGACAGATTGTTGGTAATGTTTCCCCTTTTTGGAGTGCCCTTTTTCTTGTGATAAATGGCTCACATTCATATTAGAAAAACCCAACAGGCTGTTATCAGACCTTCTGTTTATTATGTGAGTGCTGGTGCTGCTCTAGATACACACGGATAAGCCCATACGTGTTTACTGATGGGAACGTGCATCTAGCTTGGATACACCTTTTGCCTTTTTCTCACTTGTTGGTCACATTGATAAACAACGTGTTACTTCTTTCTGCATCTCTAACGATGATGCCTTTTAGCGTTAAGGATTTTATGCCAGTTTTTATATATGTGCATATTTTATATGTAAATATATATGAAATACACATGAAATTTTTCATGTACTTTTTGCAAGCTTATGATTTTATTTCTTGATGGTCTTGGCATATTTCCTTCAAGACCCACTTACTCGTAAGGCTAATCACTAAAACATATAATCCTTTCCTTTATTTTAAAACAGACAGGGACCAAAGCCAAAATACTTGTTAATGAAAGTGGAGTGTGTTTTGGAGGGAGGGGGATTTTGCTACAGTTCCCGCTTGAGTCTTGTATTTCTTTGCCGACATTTCCAATCTCTGTCTTCCTGTTTCTCATGATGATGGCTTTATATCCCTTTAAGAAATTAAATGTGAGCTATAGGTAAAATAAATGATAGTTAATATTTTTATAAATAGAGTCTTGTGTTTATGGAATTTATTATAACTTTGTTACAGATTGTATTCTCATGCGTCTTATGAACATGTAATGATTTGTGTTTTGTGGGTTTTATTACATGGTAGAGACATTAAAATACTGCAGCAAATATCTGTTTTTAAAGTTACTTTTCATGCAGTTCATAGATGTGCCAGAAGATTATTTTTGCATCTTAATTATAAATCTAATTTATATTAGATTTTTAACATTTTAATGTTAAAGTTTTGCTGTTATTGTAGTTCCAGAAGTCTACTGTTGGGATTTAGTATTTGTGAACTAGAACCAGTAAGTAGAACTTTATGCTGAAGGTTAAAATTAGGGAAACTTTTGTGCTGGCTATATTTTCTGACCTTTTTAAAAAATATTGATGTGTTTTAGATCTGGGCTACAGATGCCGAATTACTATTCTGTGTGAATTGCTAATATTAACCATTAAAATGGTGTTTGACAGTTTGACATTTGAAGGCATTTCCTGTGGAATGATGCTAACATGTATTTAACCATGCAGATCCTCAGTTTGTGGTCTGCCAGCTAAAGGTGAAGATCTATTCCTCCAATTCAGGACCCACACGACGGGAAGACAAGTTCATGTACTTTGAGTTCCCTCAGCCTTTGCCTGTGTGTGGTGACATCAAAGTAGAGTTCTTCCACAAGCAGAACAAGATGCTAAAAAAGGTTTGCCCTTTACTTTTATTGGGAAGAATATCCAAAATCATACTTTGAAGAGTAACCTCCGATCTTTTGCTTAAAATATTTGGTTAGGCAGAAATCATTCTGTAAGGAGAGATTACAGGATAATATTTTGTGACTGACCATTCATTGAATTAATTATAATTGGTTTTCTGTTAGATCTACGCATGGTTTGCTTACTATAGCACTGATGAGCCATTATATTGCTAAAAAAAAAAAATCTTACTAGAAGAAAAGTCCTTATGTCATTGTAATTTGAAATGAATTTTCTTTAAGTTGGGTTATGCAGAGAAAGCTTATAAAAATATTAAAGATTGCATACCCCATTAAATCAGTTACCATCTTTTTAGACAGGATGATCAATTACCAAGAAAAAGTTAGCAAGGGGCCAGGGGCCATGGGCTTATAAAAAAAAATTCTCTATATGTATAAATAAGATCTGTTCCATGGTCTTGTGTAATGACACAAAACACTTTCCCCCCATTTTGGTTTATTTTTTGTGACACTATGTCATTTTATATTTGGCTTTCTCAAATTTATTGAATATTTTGAATTTTAGTTAGAGTGATAAGTATACAAAAGAAGTAATAACGAGTGAAACAGTGTGATATTAAGTATACAGATTCAGAAAGTTAGTGGGGTTTGCTTCTTACTGAGCCATAGTTAGGGAATTCAAGAGCTTATTCTTAAAACCGTCTTGGTTTAAGATGTGAAGTGTGAACATTTGAAATGAGTACGCCTAAGGTGCAACATTTTGGGGTATAATGAAAAAAGATTCTAGCTTTGTATGTTGTTACTGCCTCATTAAACATACCACATAGTGTATTGCCATTCTTTAGACATTCTCAGTAATAGAACTGATTTAGTTTTCCTGATATTTAGCTTAAAAAAAAAAAGGAAGTTTCATTTATTATTAAAACTTTAAACTCTCCCTTGATTTATCTAAAGAAATACAATTTCCTATACCCAGAAGCCATATAGCTGGGAAATGACAAAATGTTAAACTGTTTTTTTTTTTTTTTCACTAGAAACCCATTTCCTACCTATTCTGTATAAGTGAAAGTTAAATATGTCTTGATAACTTTGGGAAATAATTTTTCTGTAGTCCAGGAAGCATTAGCAGGTGTTTAAAATTATCTTTTCCCTTCTGCTCATTGTAAGACTGGCACACACAAAATTTTATTTATTTATTTATTTTAATTATTTATTTAAAGTGGGCTTCACGCCCAATATGGGGCTTGAACTCATGACCCTGAGATCAAGAGTCACAAGCTCTACCAAATGTGACAGTGAGGTGCCCCTAAAATTTTATATTTTACTTTTAAAAATAGGCACCTGCATCACTCTGTCCCTATACCTTTAGGAATGTGTAAGTCCTTATTTTCAGTTGTCTGTATGTTACTTTAATACATACAAATTTGAAGATTAGATTAATATTTGTAGTATATCTGGGATTACTTTACATATATTTATTTGCATTTTATGTGATTTTGCTTACCTATTATAAATGTTGCTGTGATTTAAACAAAAATAGATTTAATATAATCATTACCTATACAGAATCCACATTTTTTAAGATTTAAATATTACTAGCTTATGTTTTTCTGACTCTAAGTTAAATATATGTACTGTTACTAACTTAGTGACTTTGCTAAAATAATTGAAATTAACAAAAATTTTTTTAAAGACTTAACATATGAGGGACGCCTGGCTGCCTCAGAGGGTTAAAGCCTCTGCCTTCAGCTCAGGTCATGATCTCAGGATCCTGGGATCAAGTCCCACATCAGGCTCTGCTTAGCAGGGTGCCTGCTCTTCCCCCCCACCACCACCCCTGCCTACTTCTCTGCCTACTTATGATCTCTGTCGAATAAATAAATAAAATATTTTTTAAGAAAGACTTACATATAAGATTGCTAGGTACTGTTAAAAGATAAAAAGAATGTTAAACGAAAGATACTTGAAGGTCTTACATCTTTGTGGGAAAATAGCAAAACTATTAGAATAATAGTTCTAATAGGTAAATTAGAATAAAAGATTTGATGGCGATTCAAGGCACCAGATAAGATGTCATAAAGCTGCACATCATTAACTGTCACATGGGCCATGTCAGCCAAATTCTAGTCATGAAGAGAGAGAGAGAACATTTTCTGTGTTGGTCATGAAAGGGCTGACGTGATAAACTTCTGATTGATATGTTTTTTTGATTAACAGGACCTTGTATTATTTTTAAGAAGTAATTCTTTAAAAATAGGCATTTTATAACCTAAAAAAGTCAGAATGACTTGTCTTCCTTCCCTCATATTCTGAGGTTTTTCAGGCATACACATTGTAGTGTAAGAAACTGGAGCCACTTAGTGTTTGCATTGCTTCTGAAGTAGAAATGTGTCTGCCTTGCTTCTTTGGGAAGTTGTACGGACATTTCAAGAACTTTTGTTAAAGTAAATTTTCTAATGGATAACTTTTTTTTTTAAGATTTTATGTATTTATTTGGGAGAGAAAGAAGGATTTGGGGCGGGAGTTGTAGAGGGAGAACCAGACCCCACTGAGCAGGGAGCCTGATGCGGGACTTGAGCCCAGGACCCTAGGATCATGACCTGAGCCGAAGGCAGACACTTAACTGACTGAACCACCCAGGTGACCCTGTAATGGATAGTTTGTTGAAATAGACCATAAAACCCATTTCTGATTATTTAATACACACATACATACAAACTCAAAACATTTTTTAAGGCTAACATTAGACAAGAAAGGAAATACTTTACCTAAGGTTTTAAAACAAAAGTATGTTATCTTAGAACCTGTGGAGTTACATTTTTGTCTAAAATTTGAAAAAAGAATAAACATACGTGAATTAGAGCAACAGATAACCAGTAGCTTGCCAAATATTAGTCTGTATGTTTGTCTTTATTCAGACTACCAAATGACGTGTCACCTATTTTATTGACTTCTTGGGATGCGTATTGAATATAGGTGATATATTTTCTTTAAAAAAATTTAATGTCTTTTTTTTTTTTAAAGGACAAAATGTTTCACTTTTGGGTAAACACATTCTTCATACCAGGACCAGAGGAAACCTCAGAAAAAGTAGAAAATGGAAGTCTCTGTGATCAAGAAATTGATAGTATTTGCAGTATAGAATGTGCAGATAATGACAAGGAATATCTAGTACTCACTCTAACAAAAAATGATCTTGACAAAGCAAACAAAGACAAGGCCAACCGATACTTTTCTCCAAATTTTAAGGTAAGTTAAAAACATTCCGAGGAATTTGTGGGTGACTCTGTGTGTGTGTGTCTGTTAAGTATAGAGCTGGTAAAGGACTTGTGTGACTGAGGTTTAAATCAAATTAAGTATTAATTAGAAGCAATATTTAGGTATCAGTAATGTGAGTTTCTAACATGGATGCACACAAAATTTTAAAAAGCTGCCTCCCCCACCACCCCGGCCCTTCTTCGTTGTTGTTTGGTGAAATCTGGGGCAGGGGTTGGGAAGGGGAATTCAGTTTATGGGACATGAAATAGGAATGAGGGAAGAACGAAGTTAAAGGGAATTCAGTCATTTGGGAATGATTCGTATGGAATGTTCTTTTTTTTTTAATTTTTTTTATTTTTTATAAACATGTATTTTTATCCCCAGGGGTACAGGTCTGAATCAGCATTCACCAAAGCACATACCCTCCCCAATGTCCATAACCCCACCCCCCCTTCTCCCAACCCCCCTTCCCCCAGCAACCCTCAGATTGTTTTGTGAGAGTAAGAGTCACTTATGGTTTGTCTCCCTCCCAATCCCATCTTGTTTCATTTATTCTTCTCCTACCCACTTAAGCCCCCATGTTGCATCACCACTTCCTCATATCAGGGAGATCATATGATAGTTGTCTTTCTCTGCTTGACTTATTTCGCTAAGCATGATACACTCTAGTTCCATCCATGTTGTCGCAAATGGCATGATTTCTTTTTTTTTTTTTTGATGGCTGCATAGTATTTCGTATGGAATGTTCTTAACTGTTCCTACTTTTGTCCCCTTCCAGTTTATTCTCAACTCCTCAGAGTGATCTTGAGATAGATAGATTGTTATAATTGATATGGTGTTATCACTCCTGTTTATACTTTTTAAAGACCTTGTGGTTTTTTGATATGACCTACAAGGACCTACATAATTCAGCCCAGGCTTACCTCCCACATGAGCTCTAGCCACATTCTGCTCCTGCTCCAAGATTCACCCAATCTGTTCTCTCTTCAGTTCTTCCAAATGCTAAGCTCCTTCTGCCTCCAGTCTTTTCAGTTCTTTTTCTCTCCCTGAGGACCTCCCCACCTTCCATCTTTTCCCCTGCTGTTCCCACATTTGGCTACCCTTCCATGTGGTAGCCTTTGCTTCAGTCTTGTTGGTCTGAAAGGCCTCTTGTCAAGCTCTTGTGTTACTCCCTTTCTAAAGCTCTACTTCCTCATATTGTGGAATTATTTGGGTCCTTACTTATATCTATATGTGATGTGTGTGCGTATTTTTAGTCCTGTGTGTTGATAAGAATTTTCCAGGTTAAAAAATCTGATTTGTCAATATTTCCAAATGGTAGTTTGCCCTTTTTTCCTTCCCCTTTCCTGTTCCTCCTTCTACCTGATTTTCCTCCTTCCTTTCACCATACCCTTCTTTCTCTTTCAAAAAAATTTTTTTACTTATTTTGCCTCATTCCATTTTTATAATATGCAGCAAGCCTAACCATAGTTGATAAGTATAAGAATATTGTGAGCAATCCTAAAAATAAATGGGAGGCTACATATTTTAAGTGAAAATAAATCCAATATTAAGTGCCTTTAAATCTTAGACTTCTTTTAAGTGATTAGAAGGGTCTTTGAGAATTCACAGGTTTCCATCGACTATGTCTGCATTTTCCTTAATTATTAGCTTTTATGGTGTGACTTCCTCTGGTTTTATTGTTTTAATATTAAATATTTTTTAATATTACAAGAATATATATTTGTGATTACAAATTAAAACTCTTTCAGTTATCAGTAAACAGATATAATGCTGTAAGTGTTTATGAACAAATGAGCAGAGGTGGCATAAAGCACGATCTTGGTGTGTTTTTTAGCCCAATAGTTAAGAGAAGACCTCTCTAGCAGGTGACCTTTTATCAGAGGCCCACATGGAATGAGTGAGCAGTACAAACATCTGGGATGGGAGGGAAGGGCAGATACAACAGCCCTGAGAGAGAATGATTCTCCCATGTTTGAGGAGCAGTAGACAAGCAGCCATTTTGACTAAAGCACATCGGTCTGACTGTGAAGACATTGGTGTGTTTCCAACACAGGAAGGATGTCATCTGAATTTTGTCTTTAAAATGTAGACTGGAGAGAAGGCAAGGACAGAGCTGGGAGATGAAGTGAGAAGCTGCCACCGTGGTTTAATGTAGCTGAGAGGTGGTGGCTGCAGGGACTAGCGTGGTAGCAGTGGGCACACTGAGAAGCTGTCTGAGGAGGTAGAGATGGCATCGTGTGGGTGGACCCAAAAGGGTTTGCTGATGGAGCAGATGTTGGATGTAAGAGGAGGAGAAGTGAGGATGACTTTTAGGTAGTGGGTCGGGGGTAGGTTGTAGATAGAGCAGAAAGAGCAAGCGTCTTCCTGGCGGATCTGATGGAAGCCTCAGATCCACTGCATTCTGGGCCTCTGCTTCCTCTCCGGGGAGATGGAAATCCCTGCCTTGCTGAGTTGTTGGACGGTTCTCCAGCACTGCTGTGATGGCCCTTTGTCCACTGTCAGATCACTGTCTGATGTTCTTAACCTTCAGGGCTGACGGGATCCCAAACATCGCTGCTAGTCAGTGTTTTTATAATGTAGTACTTGTTTAGTGTTATTTGTGTCAGAAAATACACTGAGGCTCAGAGTGGTAGTAAGTGCAACATTCTTTTGGATCTCAGCTATTTGTACATTGAAGTTTATTGAAAAGACACTTTTTAAATGACCAACGAACTTCAGTCTCAGTGCTTTTTTTTTTTCAGTAGAATTATTTAGTTAATGCTTACAGCTTATGCTTACTATGTTAGTACATCCCAGTGTATCTTTTCAGTGTATAACAAGAAAACATTGGAAATCTGAAGCAGACGGTCATTTAAAAGATAGCTGCCTTTTCAAGATCCTGTTTGTCATTGCATTTTTAAAAAACAAATCTGTTAAAATATGTATCTCTACTAAGTCATTTAAGATTAGTCAGATTTATGGATTTTCCACTTAAACTCGGTCTTTTTTCTCTAGGTGAAGCTGTACTTCACGAAAACAGTAGAGGAGCCGTCAAATCCCGAGGCTAGCAGTTCAACTTCTGTAACACCAGATGTTAGTGACAATGAACCTGATCATTATAGATATTCTGACACCACTGACTCTGATCCAGAGAATGAACCTTTTGATGAAGATCAGCATACACAAATTACAAAAGTCTGAATTTTTTTTTAATCAAGAGGGATAAAACACCATGAAAACAAACTTGAATAAACTGAAATTGGACCTTTTTTTTTTAATGGCAATAGGACATTGTGTCAGATTACCAGGTATAGGAACAATTCTCTTTTCCTGACCAATCTTGTTTTACCCTATACATCTTGACACTTGTTGTCCAGTTGAAAAAAGGTTGTGTAGCTGTTTCATGTATATACCTTTTTGTGTCAAAAAGACATTTAAAATTCAATTAGGATAAATAAAGATGGCACTTTCCCATTTTATTCCAGTTTTATAAAAAGTGGAGACAGACTGATGTGTATACGTAGGAATTTCTCATTTTGTGTTCTGTCACCAACTGAAGTGGCTCAAGAGTTTTGTGATAACACAGGTTCACATCCTACCCCTTTGCACTTGTGGCAACAGGTAAGTTTGCAGTTGGCTAAGAGGTGTTTCTCCAGGGTTTTGCTACATTCTAATGCATGTATTCGGGTTAGGGGAATGGAGGGAGTGCTCAGAAAGGGATATCTGTTAGCTGGACTCTGGACCATATACCATCTCCAGCTACTTCACGCACCTTTCTTTAGCATGCTACAGTTATTAATCTGGATGTTTGAGGAACTGGCCGCTGTCACTGCTTGTTGTTTTGTGCATTTTTTTTTTAAAGCATATTGGTGCTAGAAAAGGCAGCTAGAGAGAGTGACTCTGTATTGGGGTACAGGAATGAACCTTCCACAACTTGTTAAGAATCCACAAATGAAGGGATATAAAAATAATGTGGTCATAGATAAGAAACACAGCAACAATGACTTAGACATATAAATGTGGAGGCTATCAACAAAGAATGGGCTTGAAACATTATAAAAATCGACAATGATCTATTAAAATACATTTTCTGAATTGTAACGACTGCTCCATCTCCTGTGTAATCAAGGCCAGTGCGAAAAGTCAGATGCTATTAGTCCCTACATCAGTCAACCACGTACACTTACTTTATTAGTTTTCAATCATATACCTGCTGTGGATGCTTCACGTGCTGCCTGCAAGCTTCTTTTTTCTCATTGAATATAAAATATTTTGTAATGCTGCACAAGAAATTTCAATTTGAGATTCTACAGTAAGCGTTTTTTCTTTAAAGATTATGATGCACTTATTCAATCCAATAGCTGTCAGCCATTCCGCCCTTTTGACCTTACACATTCTATTACAATGAGTTTTGCAGTTTTGCACATTTTTTAAATGTCATTAACTGTTAGGGAATTTTACTTGAATACTGAATACATATAATGTTTATATTTAAAAGAACATTATTTGTGTTAAAAAGGAAATTAGAGTTGCAGTAAATTTTCAACACTGCACAAATAATAAGGCATTTACTTTTTCAGTAGAAATTGTCCCACATAATGCTTTTATCGATTTTTTATTGAAAGAATAGTTCTTGGTTTTTTTTGTTTGTTTGTTTGTTTGTTTGTTTTTAAATGTGCAGTGTTGAATCATTTCTTCATAGTGCTAGACTTAGGACTAGGGCTTCAATTTCACTTCTTAAATATCATATATTTGATATGCCCAGACTGCATATGATTCTAAGCAGAGTACAACTACTATTGTAAAGCTAATGTGAAGATACTATTTAAAAAGAAGGTTTTTTCCCCAGAAATTTGGCATCTTTCAAATTGTACCTTAACCTTGAAACATTTAAATATCCCGCCAATTTATTTCTTAATGGTGTAAAATCTCATTTTCAATAACTTATTGGTGCTGAAATTGTTCACTAGCTGTGGTCTGACCTAGTTAATTTACAAATACAGATTGCATAGGACCTACTAGAGCAGCATTTATAGAGTTTGATGGTTAAATAGATAAGGCAGAACTTCATCTAAAATATTCTTAGTAAATAATGTTGACATGTTTTCCATACCTCATCAGTTTCATTCAACAAATAAAATTTTTACATTTTTAACAAAGCTCCTAGGATTTACACATTTGTATTTAAACATTGATATATAGAGAGAATTGACTGACTGCTCAAGTTAAATTGGTGAAGTTAGAAGACAGCTATTCCTAAGATCTCAGCATTGAAATTTATATGCCACCTTATCTTTCATAAAAGCTGAAAATTGACTAAAATGAAAATCCACTCTTCATGTTTTGATGATAGTTATTAATACTGTTATTTGTTACAGTTTTGGGCACAGTATATTAAAACATAACTTGTGTTGTTCCAATATGTAACATGGAGGGCCAGGTCATCAATAATGATATTATAATGGGCTTTTGCACTGTTATTATTTTTCCTTTGGAATGTGAAGGTCTGAATGAGGGTTTTGATTTTGAATGTTTCAATGTTTTTGAGAAGCCTTGCTTACATTTTATGGTGTAGTCATTGGAAATGGAAAAATGGCATTATATATATATAATATATATATATATATATATATATATATATATATATATATATATATATATATATATATATTATACATACTACTCTCCTTTATTTCAGTTACCATCCCCATAGAATTTGACAAGAATTGCTATGACTGAAAGGTTTTTGAGTCCTAATTAAAACTTTATTTATGACAGTATTCATAATTAGCCTGAAATGCATTCTGTAGGTAATCTCTTTGAGTTTCTGGAATGTTTTCTTAGACTTTTTGGATGTGCAGCCGCTTACATGTCTGAAGTTACTTGAAGGCATCACTTTTAAGAAAGCTTATACAGTTGGGCCCTGTGCCATCCCAAGTCCTCTGTAGCTCCTCGCAAACTTTTTTTTTTTTTTTTTTGCCATAATTATTACAGGGCAGTTGGATACCTAGCATCCCTGTTCTTTGCTGTGGCACAGGTTATAAACTTAAGTGGAGTTTACCGGCAGCATCAAATGTTTCAGCTTTAAAACATAAAAAGTAGGGTACAAGTTCCATGTTTAGTTCTAGAAAATGTGTGCAATATGTTCATAACGATGGCTGTGGTTGCCACAAAGTGCCTCATGTACCTTTACATACTGTTCATGTGTCATGCATGCAGACGGAAGGGGTGGGGCTGTGCACGGAAGTGGGGGCTCTAACCGCAGTGTCTGGCAGAGCTGCCTTCCACCCTGCCGGCTCAGCAGTTCAGTCTGTTTTCCTAGAGCATATATATACTCAACATTTCAGTCTGTTAAACAGCCTTACTGCGATTCAGCCTCTTCAGATACTCTCGTGCTGTGCAGCCGTGGATCTGTGTGTAAATGCTATGCACTGAGGATACACAAACACATAATGACGTGTGCAGGATAACACCTCATACCAATCAGATGTCCGTTTGTTACTGTGTTTGTTAACAACCCTTTATCTCTTAGTGTTATAAACTCCACTTAAAACGGATTAAAGTCTCATTCTTGTCACTGTGTGGGTGTTTTATTAAATGAGAGTACTGGTCGTTTGAATTGCTTAAATCATTTGAATTGAGGTTTAAAATAAAAGGCAGCCAGATGTGGTTCTCTGTAACACCACCACCCACCCCTCCGCCCCGTGTTCTTCAAAGCCATGGCCCTTTGTCAGCTTGAGGGTAGAGTGTCCCAACTACTCATGTTTAATAAGAGACGTTCCTTTTTTTAGGGCCGCAGTCAACACTTAGTAAGTTGTTTCAGGCACAAGAAATAACATTCTAGTCCTGAAAAAGTTTAAGAGTCTTGAAAAATTGTCTTTTTTCCCCCACTTAGCCAGATGTCTGAAGGAAAATCTCCCCGCATGGATTTGATACTTCGGATTTAAACATGGTGACTTTTCCATCCTTTGTATACTGCCATCAACATACAGGAAGCCTCATCTACTCATCATGACTTGTGCCATTTGAATATTGATAGTCCTGAGTAGTCTGAAAGACTCCGTGTGCTTGAATTAATCTTGTGATTTCTAATCTTAGTCAAAGTTTAAAGACTAAGGCGTATCCTCCTTTCGTCGGAGCACAGTAAGATCTAGTAGGTGACGGTGTAGCTTGTAGGGATGTTGGGAGAAGTAAAGCAGACCGTGTATGGAACAGTGAGACTTCATGTCCTTTCAGGTTTACATGTTGTTGTGTGGCTTTTAAAAAACAGTAAGTGTGAATAATGTATAATCATCTAAAAAAGTATGCAAAGTGTGTGGTTGTGTATGCACTTCCATTTGGTATTGTGAGGGTTACCATCCTGGAGTTTTAAGTACTGGGTTTCCTAAGAGGATCATGGCAATGTCTGAGACGTAGGAGCATTGTTCTTGCGTGTTGTCCACACTGTCTCTTGCGTTCGTGGGATTCAGTGAATGCCACCACCATTTCTACTGAGAAGTAAAAACCACCCGTGTTTAACCTGCAGGCTCCCAGAGGCAGATGAAACATCAAGCCCTTAAATCTCCAGAATTTGTTGCTGATGTCCAACTCCTTTTGTTCTTTAATTCCTGCCAGATAACAAGCCACGCATCTTGATGACTGAAGTCTAGGTTTTGATGGGCCGTGCTGTTAACGAGCACAAAGAGAAAAGTTTCTGAATGGAGATGGATAGCATCAGTCCAAACGGGTATAAGGACAGTATTTTAAAACTTTTAAAGGTGGAATGTTAGAGACCGGTTTTTCTGTAAAATTGTAGAGCCATAGGAAACCTAACGACTAAGTTGCTTATCGGTTTTTTGTTTTGTTTTTTGGTTTTGGTTTTGGAGCAAGTCTATTCTCTTGTAACCATGATCTTGCTTTTTTCTCCATCCTTCAAGAGCTTCCTTCTTACAAGTGTATTAGAATGTTGCTATCCACTCTTGGCAAATTCCTATTGGCCAGTGACTTTAAAAATAGATAATATGAAAACAGGAAAGGACAAATAATTTCATTGGTGGTAATACCCTTTGGTTCTTCAGTTAGCTCTTTTGAGAATCCTTTCCCATAACAACAATAATAAAATACTCATAATTCGACCATGTGGAGACATGGCCATTGTGAATACTTTCTGTGACTCTGCAATCATTTTTTTTCTGCATATTCATGTGTATTCTTTAAGAAGTGAAGTTTGTACTATGCATACTCATAGCCTTTAAGTTTAGTATATATATTTGTAAAGCGTTGAGTCACATCAGACAATGATCAGTGACTTTAGTGCTGTAGGTGCAGATCGTGTGCAGAGCCCTGTCCAAGACCCCGGATTCCTCATGATGTGTAGATCCTGTTAGCATCAGGGTGATAAGTGAGTAAGTAAGATAGTTAACGTTTATTTAGCATAGACAAGCTGAATATTGTAGATCTGTCTCCTCAAAAACCATTTTAAATGTGCATTTTGGGATTGCATATGTTAAGTGGTTAAACAGAACCTATGAGACACCATGCAATAGTTCATTTCACTATTGCCTTTCCACATCCTGCAAGGTTGGAGGAGAAGGATGAGCTTTTCAGTTTTTATAGTTCCCAAACAGGTGTTCAATTTGGTCTGAATTGATTTGACACCTGCCCAAAAGGGAAAGCTACTGCTTATTTATCAGTCAATTGTTTTGAAATCTGTGCTTGTGTGACTTCCAGCATCTCAAAGAGACAGTATTTCATGTGTGGTTCACCTTCAGCTCTGGAATTTACCATGTTTAATATAATGGGGGGCTTCTAACAAAACATGCAGCTCTTCTTTGGTAGTTATTTGAGGATTTTGGTGAAAAAAATTCAGTGGCAGGGCAACACATAACTTAGAAATGTATTGATTGACATTTAAAGAATATTTTTACATGAATGAGTGAAGTCGGCTGCCATCTTTGAGCATTACCAGGTCATAAAATAAAGCTGTGTATTTTTAAACGAAGTGTTTAACAAGGATTTATATTTTTTTCATTATTTTAATTAAATATAATTTATGTCTCTTGTTGCATGTGGTTTCTCATCTGTTCTTGAAAGAGTCAGAGGTTTTGTTTGGAATGGAACAAGGCTCTAGTGTTGCAGATTGTCAACTGTTCACCGCAGCGAAATTCTGAAAATGTTCCTGTGTGGCTTCCTATATTAGCCTGTAATTCACTGGCATCAGTTGACGTGCACCTTCGGGATTTTTCTCCCCACTCTATACAGCTGTCCACATGATATCTTATGTTGACAAATGCCTTTCAGTTTTTACTTTCATCTCTCACTAAACTGCCTTACTGGGAAGTTTTATAAATGTGCATTGGGTGGGTGGGTGGATGCCTTAAATTTTGGAGTGCTGGAGTCCAACTTCAGGGTTTCAAATAGTTTCATTCAGGCAAATAGTTCTCCATGAAATCTCACAGTTCACTGTAATGAAAGTAATATCAGCCTTGGATGACTTTGACATCGAGGAATGACTCTTGGATATTAATGAATTTGTTAGTAGCGTCTTGATGTGTGCATTAACGAATTACTTTCAGGCCTGTGCATTTAACCAAAGTTGGGGCACTGGAAATGTCTATATCATGTTCCATTTGGCTACCGATGGACATAAAAACAGAAATGCTTTCCTATGGAGAGTATTTTTTTCTTTAAAAAGAAAGTTATTTTGAGTATTTGGTTTTGAATTTTTTTTATACAAGTACTTGAAAACCTTAGGCTGCTCGAATCTTTCCCAAGGAAGTTTCTACACAGTTCTACCTCAGAAAACCTGAAGATACAGATTTGAAACTCATAGGAGTCCTGTGATAAGTCAGCTACCTGGAGACCAAAACACAGATCAGAAAGGCAGGAAGTTGAAGTGGGAAGAGAAGGAAAAGGGAAGACAAGAGGGCTCGGGGAGCTCCTGCTATCCCTTAGTACTGGAGGGCAGCGAGGGAAACGCTGTGCCAGCCCCGCGGTGGCAGATGCTTGCCGGGCTTTACCTACCCTTCAAGGTGGATGGTTTCACCTCAGTTTATGCACAAAACCTGAAAGAGTATTCGAATTGCCCAGGCCTCACAACTAGTAAGGAGGGAATGGAACTGGAGCCCACTGGAACTATGCTTCTTGACCACACTACGACACTAGGCCCCCTCGTACACATAATCAAGTTTACAACACAAACAACGAACGCATAAACAATCAGTAATGGAATCCTGCCAATATCCTTTATCGCAGGCAGAAGAAAAGCCCATTTTATTACAAGCCTTGAGTCCTGCAAAATGAATGAAGAAGAGAAATGTCTAACAGGTGTTCGTACCATGAAAGAGAACTCCGCATCCTTGCAAGGTTCTTGATAGGTACAATGGTGAGGGGTTGACACATGTTTTTACAGAAAGACCCAGAACGAGAGCAAGATGGGCCAGTTTGGCCTTAAATTTGTTGAATAAACTTGTACCTTACATGTGGTTGAACTTAGAGATGCGCTGTGGTTTAAAGTAATTCGTTCTCCATTAAGCTGGTCAACCAGTGGCCTGTCAGGTGTATGCCGCGTGCTTAGCATGTCCACTTGGAATGATGGTGCTGTAGAGCTCAGAAAAGGTCACTGACCTTTTAGAGCAGCGAACAGAGTTGAGCAGAAGGAAGAGAGAGTACAACAGCTTGTTGCGGGAACAAACTTAGCCATTTTGGAAACTATAAGAAGAGAAAGGCTAGAGCACAGTGAGTGGCATGGAAAGCAGGGGAAGGTAAAATTTGGAGAAGTAGATGCGGGAACTTCTGATTCCAATCAAGGTGGAGTAGAACCACTCAAGGCCACTTCTGCTGTGGTTGTCAAAAACTGGACCAAATGCAAAGAAGCAAATACCTAAGAACTCTGAGAAGGAATCACAAGCAGACAGACCGGGAAGGAGGCTTAAGACTCGGAGAAGCACCCTATATGAGGATGATTTGCTTTTATTTTTTTCTTTCTTTTGTCTTACAGCTTTGTGGCAGGGATCCATCCCACTTGAGGGCTGTGCAGCCATGGAGACACGAGCGGCTGAAACTCTAGGAGAAATCCGCCTGTTAGCCAGAGGAAATCAGGAAAAGTGTCTCCTGTTGGCCAGAGAGTGTGGGTTAAGGGAAGGAAGAAAATCCTGAACGAGGAGAGCTGGGATGGAGGACCCTCTCATTGTGTATACGAACTTCTCCAAGTCCTGAGCTCGGTCCGGAGCGGGCGTGCTCAAGACAGACCTAAGGAACCATAGCAAAGTCTACAAAAAAATGAAAATGAGATGGGAACCACCACTAACAGAAGGTGATAGAGAATTTGTGGTCTGAGCCTGACTGTGTTGATTACTTGCTTAAACAAACAAACAAACCGGTAAATAAAATGTTTTTCAGAAAAATGTACCCAAAGGATACAACCCAGTATCCAAAATTGCTTAAGAAGGAAGAACCAGGATAATGTAAACCATTTCCAAGGAAAAAGTCCATCAAGAGATGCCAGCCAGCCACAAGGTAACCCAGATGTTGGAATTATCAGACATAAAAGCAACTATTACAATTATGCTCCATGAGGTGAAAGGTTTCTCCTTGAAGAGAAAGATAGAAGTTCTCAGCAGAGAACCAAATTATAAAAAGAACCACATGGAAATTTTATGGCCAAAGATACAATATCCAAAATTAGAAATAAAAACCAGTAGATGGACAATAGAAAAATGGAAATGATGGGAAAGAATCAGCACACTTGAAAGTAAATTAATAAGTGTCCAATTTTAATGATGATCCTAAGTTCTTTAAGGTGGATGAGGCTTTGAAAAGCAAACTGTATCGGACTGTAATTAGCTACAGGGATCCTTGATAAGATATTAATCTAAGTACATTCATGTGGCTCCTTGAGATACATATGAAGAAGTTCCTGCTGTTTGTCAATTACTTTGAATAAGGAATTAGCATTATCATAGGTCCAACTGTGATGATTATGCAAATTTTCTGTGACTGTTTTTTTTCGGGCTTAATACATAAAAAAATGTCACATATGCATTGGGGAGGGTATGTGCTTTGGTGAGTGCTGTGAAGTGTGTAAACCTGGAGATTCACAGACCTGTACCCCTGGGGATAGAAGTATATGTTTATAATAAATAAAAAATTTTAAAAAAAGTCACATATGTTCTGCGACTTACAATGTCTGAGCTAAAGCATGCGTTGATGAAGAATGTTCCCTAATTGGGTCCATTAAGTTGTGTACCTGCAGCAAAAGCAATTTCAAAACCTAAGAGAGTCATCACTAGATAATTGCCATGCTCATCATCAGAGTCAGTGCCTGATAAATTGCTTTGCTCGCCTGCTCATGTTTACTCTTTGCTTTTTTAAAAAATTTTAAATTTATTTTTAATTTTTGAAAAGATTTTATTTATTTATTTGAGAGAGAGACAGTGAGCGAGAGCATGAGAGGGTAAAAGGTCAGAGGGAGAAGCAGACTCCCCATGGAGCTGGGAGCCCAATGTGGGGATTCGACCCCAGGACTCTAGGATCATGACCTGAGTTGAAGACAGTTGCTTAACCAACTGAGCCACCCAGGCCCCCTCATGTTAACTCTTTGAATCAGCATTTGTAATAGGGCCTTTTCCCAATTGTGGATGTGATTACAGAGATGTCACATGAAAATCGACCTGTCTCAGGCCCAACACATGCTTTCCAATCTCATAACAGAAAAAAAAAATTGCAATGTTTAATGCTGCTAATACTTAGAAATCTGTTACGCGACATCATTAAGGCGAGTCTGGAGGAAATGAGACTGGTATTATGTTTGGAAAAATAACTTCCTGATGAAGGAAGACAATTTCAAGGCTTTAGAATATCTCTCATAGTTACATTAGTGCCATATTATTTTTAAAAAGCAGTGTGAATTCTTGTAATAGTGATAATTCTGGATTTAAGAGTTTAACACGTGCTACCATTTAATTCCTGTAAGATAGGAAGCACAGGGGCACCTGGGTGGCTCAGTGGGTTAAACTCTGCCTTCAGCTCAGGTCATGATTCCAGGGTCCTAGGATCAAGTCCCACATCAGACTCTGCTCAGCAGGGAGACTGCTTCCCCCTCTCTCTCTGCCTGCCTCTCTGCCTACTTGTGATCTCTGTCTGTCAAATAAATAAATAAAATCTTAAAAAAAAAGATAGGAAGCACAATTATATCCATCTTATGTGTGAGGAATCAAGGGAGGCCCACATTCGATAACTGGTCAGCACAGAAAAACTGGTAAGTAGTGGAACCAGGATTTGAGTTCCCCTCTATCTCGTTCCTGAGCCTAGACCACTAGCTACTGTGTTACATAGTTACTTCCTATAACAACCAAATGAGAATCTTTATTAATTTTTTTCTTTAAAGGGCACAGTTGTCAAGTTGAAATGAGTAGGACAGCCGGGTAAGCAGTGGTTTTCACATGTTTTGGTCTCAGGATTCTTTCAGACTCTTAAAATTTATTGAGGACCTTGAAAAGCTTTGCGTGTGTAGGTTATTTTTACCTACAGATATTTTACCCTATTGGAAATTAAATCTGAGACATTATTACCTGAGAAATATTTACTAATTAAAAATAACAATAAACTTATTACATGTTAACATAAATAATGTTTTTAGTGAAGATAATTATGCTTTCCAAAACAAAACTTTAGCAATTAAGGGTGGCTTTTAAAAAAATTCTATATCTATTAATACTTGGCTTAATAGAAAACAGCTGGATTTTTATATATGCTTCTGCATTTAATCAGTTCTGAGATATTGTTTTGGTTGTAGCACATGAAGAAAATATGGCCTCTGTACCAGATACTTGGTTAGAAAGGGAGAAGTTTTTTAAAAGCCTTTTTAGATGATTGTAGGTATTCTTGATACTATCAAACTCAAGTTGTACTTTTTGAAAAGTTCACTGCAGTGTGGGATTGGGACCCCTCAGTGAACCTTTTGTACTGAACCTTTTGTTTGATTTGAACCTGTTAGTATATCTTGTTCTTCTTCTTCTTTTTTTTTTTTTAAGATTTTATTTATTTTTTTGACAGAGACACAGAGTAAGCGTGAGTGAGCACAAGCGAAGGGAGAGGCAGGCAGAGAGGGAAGGAGAAGCAGGCTCTATGCAGAGCAGGGAGCCCAAGCAGGACTTTATGTGGGACTTGATCCCAGGACCCTGGGGTCATGACCCAAGCTGAAGGCAGATGCTTAACTGCCTGAGCGACCCAGGAACTCCTATCTTATTCTCTGAATGATTTTTTACTCATGTATAATTCTGTAACATTATGAATGGATTATTTAGAAAATATTGGCTCACTGATTTGTGTAGTATTCCAAATATTGACACACTTCACTGTAAACATAAAAAAAAAATCACATTTGCTAACACCACCCTGAGCTCATTAGAAAAGTCTTTAAATACTGGGAAGCTGTCAAGTTCGAAGTGGCAGATATAAGTTTTTTAAAATACTAACGTTTACTTAAAAGCTTGAATTTTATCCCTGACGGCAAATACAGTTCGTCATTCTCCTTAAAGGGTCTCGATATCCCACTGGGGCCATCGGCCATGCTTTGAGGGTCACTGGTGAAGACCTTTGATTGGGGAGAAGTAAAGAAGAGAACATTTATCTAAAGGTCCTAACAAATTAATTTCCAGGGTGCTGAAGAAACATGAAAATGGTCTCAAAATCACTAGCTGTAATCTGTGATAAATTAGGAGAAGTGGGAGAGAGTTCAGACATGCAAGAATGAGAAAAGATTGCCTTCACTCTCCCAGGGGATGTATTCTGGCCAACTCTGATTCCCAGAAAAAGACTATATGATATCCCATAGCAGGTAGCTTCATAACCCTACAGAATAACTCATGGGAGGTCATCTTAAGTTTTGTTTTCCTGCACAATCACCTGACAAGTGCTTCACGTGGCATACGTATACCCTGAAGTATTTGAATAACTATGAAGAGACAGTTGAAGGATAATTTGTATGGCTACTGCTTGTACAAACTGAACCAAGCTCATTTGATTAGACACCGTTTATAGAGTACCCGCCATATGCAAAATGCCGTGGTAGGGAAATGGCAGACGGGAGGGGCACAGAGAAAAGAATTGGCCTTGAGAAAGGAAAATACCGAGGGTATTATCAAGTATAAAATCTGTGAACGCCACCTAATGAGAGGAAGTAGCATGGCCTTACGGGAACATCATAGCATGAGGAGTTAGAATATTTGAAAATGTGCTCATCCTGGTTTCTGCCAACTCAGTGGACACCCTTGAGCAAGTGACGTCAAGTCTTGACCGGTGTTCCGTGTCTGTAACATGAGAGGTTAAGGTCCCTGGAAGGAATGGAGTTGTGGTCTCTCAGTTTACAGAGCATCACCAAGAGGGACTTTGGAGAAGACAGTTTGATGTCCTAGCTCTGTGCTGCCCTTTACTAAAGCCACTAGTCACATTGTGGCTATTGAGCACTTGAACTAGGACAAGTCCAAACTGAGATGTGCTCTAAGTGTAAGTGACACACCAGATTTTGAAGACTTAGTATAAAAAATAGAATGTAAAATATCTCATCGGTAGTTTTTTTTAATAGGAATTACTGGTTAAAAAGATAAGTTTTAGATACATGGGTTTATATGAAAATATTATTAATTTTATCTATATTTTAAAAAAATATATGGTTCCTAGAGAATTTAAAATTATAGATATGGCTTAGATTAGAAAGTGGACAGTGCTGTCCGAGCTAACAGTTTCCAACCAAAGAATAGTAACTTGAAGAAGAACCTAACTTTACTTTTAACTGTTCTTTCTGAGGTTTGCAGACAGAGCGTGGGTCCCAGTTTTGACCAGAGGGCCTCCCGGAAGACTCCGTCTGGTCTCTGTTGTGTTATCAGTCTGCACTTTGAGGAATGCTAGGGCCCCACGAGCTCTCCTCCCATGATTTGTCCGCAGTAGGCGAGGGTCAGGTTCCAAAGGGACAGCTGCTATGGGACACAAGAAACTTTCTCTCCCCTTCTTCATTCAAGCAGCAGACTGTTCAGCGTGCACTGACTGAATAAAGTAATGAGCATACGAAATTTGTGTGCGTTTTTGTTTAAGGTTCAGGCTTTGGACCGGCTCAGGCCACCGGGCGGATTCTTGGTGTCACCGTTCACCAGCCCTGTGCCCTGCCTCCCCCTCGCAGAGCCTCTGGCTCTTCAGTCTGAAGCAGGAGAGCTGCGTGTGCCACCATGTTTTGAAGAAGCTTCCGAGTCACTCTCAGTCCAGGCCTCCCGGCTATCTGAGTCCTCGCAGTATGAGTAGGGGGAAGTGTGTGTCCGCCCTGACCCGCAGGAGTCTGCCACTGAGGGCTGGGCCATGAGCAGAGGGGCTTCTCCTCATCCAGATCTCCCTGGCAAACCCGGCCTCCTCCTGGGTCCGGCTCTCTCCTGCTCCACAAACCTTCTCTGCCTGCGCTTTCTGTCCCTCCCACTTCCCCTGTTCTCCCTCAGCCCTACCCCCGGCCTTTTCCTAAATAAATAAAGACTCTCAACTTCCTGCCCTTCTATCATCAACCCACACTCTCCCTCTTTCTTTTATTTTTTATTTTTTTTTAAAGATTTTATTTATTTATTTGACATAGAGAGATCACAAGTAGGCAGAGAGGCAGGCAGAGAGAGAGAGAGGAGGAAGCAGGCTCCCTGCTGAGCAGAGAGCCCAATATGGGACTCGATCCCAGGACCCTGAGATCATGACCTGAGCCGAAGGCAGCGGCTTAACCCACTGAGCCACCCAGGCACCCCACACTCTCCCTCTTTCAATCTGCTTCCCTGTGATGCAAAAGGAAAAACCCTCTTCCTCTTGTGTAAGGCCAGCTTTTTTACTGTGCTCCTTGTCCTCCCTTTCTTGGGACCTAGGTCATGTCTTCTTGAATTATCTCTTTTTCATCTCATTTTTGACATTTTAATCTCCTTTGGGTCATTTCTTAGAGCCTATTAGATATCCTTTTCTTCCCCCTCTTTTTTTTTTTTTTTTTTAGTAAAAGGAGAAAAAGAAAACCTTTATCTTGCATTCTACTTACATAGCACTCTCTTTATTTTGTATTAATTTTTTATTTCTTTAAATTTATTTTTTGTTGACGTAGAGTTGACACACTGTGACATTACTTTCAAGTACACAACATAGTGATTTGACGTCTCTATACTGATGCTATGCTCACCACACATGTCACTACCATCTGTCACCACGGAATGCTATTACAATATCATTGGCTATATTCCCTACGCTCTGCCTCATATTCCCATGACTTACTCATTCCATGACTAGAAGCTGTGTCTCCCACCTCCCTTCACCCATTTTGCCCATTCCCCATCCCCCTTTTCTCTCTTTTTAAAAATCAAGTTAAAAAAGAAGAATCTACCCTTGTTTTGACTTCCTCATATCTCACTCACTCACTTTTCTATTTCTAGTACTTATCATATTAATTCAGTTACAAAAGCACGTTCAAGAATCACCTGTAGAATAATACACCGATTTAGAACTACTCCGGACCTCACGCAATCATCAATCAAGTCAAAGGTAAGAATAGACAGATGTTCAGATATTTAGGGATTCCGAATTTTTATCACCTATGCAACCTTTCCTGGCAAGGTATGGGAGAACGTGTCCTGGGAAAATGCGGAAGTAAACCAAGAAAGAGGAAGACATGGGATCTGGGAAAGGGGAGGGAGAACAGCAAAAGGAAGTCCTAAAAATAGAACGACAGAGCAGGCCTAGAGGAAAACCAGTCCAGACTTAAACAGAAACGTCGAGTCCTCGGGGAGGCCTCAGGTCTCCAGGAGGAGTGGAACCAGTGTTTTTGGAGTGCAGGCAAAAAGTTATCAGGAGGTAGGTGACACAGATGCTGGAGAATCTTGGAAAAAGCATGTAAGAGTATTAGAGGTACACTGAAATTCAAGCAAATGCAACACAAATCTCCTGGTAACTGCTGATCTACTCTGGGTCTCAATAGATGTGTACAGTGGACATTTCGTATTAACAAAACCATGTAATACGTTTGTGTGTGTGTGTGTGTGTGTGACTGGCTTCTTTCACTTAGTGTGACATTTGCAAGTTTCATCCATGTGATATCTCACCCCTTTCTGTGGCTGAATACTATTCCATTGTTTGGATATACCACTTTTCATTTGCATTAGAATCTTAAACTCTCTTGTTAACAATATGTTATTGAATGAACAGTATACATTACAACACAAGTCCTTGTTGTGTTGTGAATTTGAAAAGGTCTATTTTTAACACGTTTTCTGAGAATATTTAGATATGAATTAAGTACATGTAGGGGAATCAAGAAATCATGCCAGCTGCCTCAGAACTTTTGGCAAAGATGGTAACTTATGTATACATTTCTGAAGCTCTTCTCAGAATTGGAAATGGCCAAGAGACATTAAAGAAATAAAAACAAAATACCCCCAACTAATTTGTTTTGAAACCAGGGAATGATGCCAACCACATTTCAAAGAATTTCAAAATTCAAAGAATTTCTATTAAGTACAGAGCAGTGGGACCAGACGAAGTGACAGAGAGAGAAGGAAATCCTAAAGCCCTATCAGCACCCCCTAAGTTAAAGTGATCAAAGTTGAGAATGAGGATGGGATAGGTGGCTAAAATAAGAACATGACACATGGCTTACGGTAATGAAAAGCAAATTGGGGATTTTCTCTGATCCATCTTCTCAGTAACTCAGGGTTTCACATGGAGGCAGATAAGGACTTTCCCAAACAGAGTGGTATTAACGTCTACTTTCTTCTCTAGAGGATGGAGGGCTGTTTCATGTGAGCGGATGTATCAAGAGTGGTTACCAAGCCAACAGCAAACTGATGTGGAGAATTGCCTTCCTACAACAGAGAATGAAATATGGAAGTCAACCAACAAAGACAAATTAGCCCAGTGCAGTGGGACCCGGGGGCAGACTCTGGCCTCAGTTCTTTCCAGTCTTCTGTAGACTTCTTTTGGAATGGTTTTGAGAACACAAGTCAGCTCTCCAGCTGGATCTACTCATCTCTCTTTCTGTGCTTTTACCCATGGTGCCCTCATCCATTCACGTGATGTGAGACACCTTCCGTAACCCGAGGACTCCCAAATTTATATTTCTATCCAAGATTTCCCTTCAAAGTCCCAAGCTTGTCTATTTTTCAAATGGCATCACAATTGTGTCCCAAACCTGACTCCTGATTCTCACCCTTAAACCTGTTTCTCTGCTGAGAGCGTGGCATTATCCACTCCATTGCTTGAACCTAAAGCCTAGCAATTTCTTCCTCTTATTTAATGAAACCCTCTATGCCACATTTGATCCAGTTCACTTAATCCAAAATTCCAATTCCAAAAATACATCTTGAATCCTTTTGCCAATATCTGAACTACTGTGACTTCTCATTCGGATCACTGACTTTGCATCCTAACAGACTTGTTTTCCACCTTGTGCTTCCCAGGAGCAGCCACGGTAGATCTAAAGTCTCAGTCAGACCATGCACTCCTTTCCTTGAACATCTTAGTAACTTCTTATAGCATCTCCGAGAACATCCAAGCCTGGGAGTGACCTGGTTTTGTCCATCTCTTTCACTTTAGATCGTGTAGAGTGATTAGCACAGAGAAGAGCAAGAGCGTTCCCAGCCTCAGGGCATTTGCACCTGCTGTGCTTCATACCTGCCTAGTTCACACCTATCCTTTCTTTATCTGGATTGCTCATTTTCATCTTCCAAGTCTCATCTTAACTGTCACTTCCCAGGAGGTCTAGCGCATCACCCAGTGAAAGGCAGACTCCTCCCCCTTTGGTATTCTCTCTTGAAGGACTCCCTTCCTTTTCTTTAATAGCTTGCCCCAGTTCATACTGGATATTTGGTTTCTTGCTTGTTTATAGTCTCATTCACAGCAGGGAATGGGACTGGCAGCCACTCCTAGGATTTTTTTTTTCCCCTTTCACCATTTTCCTTCTGGTGCCTGACATGTGGAGATCTTCTACTAATATATTTTCCAATTAAGTGAATGACTTAAAAAATAAGCAAACATCAATAGAACAAGACAGAAATGAGATAGATGAAAAAACTCTGCCGCAGAGAGAATTAGAGGATCGCCATAGCTTTTGAAACCAGGGGATGAAAGCATTTCAGGAAAGAGGGAAATCCCAGGGAGCATTCGCTTAATTCTCTCAGGGCACTGGGAGAAATCATGAATTCTTACAGAAGAGCTAAAAGATGTTATGGTAAGACAACAAAATGGGAGAGAAAGGGAAATGCAAGGGGATGGTAGGACCGTGGCAGAAACTGCAACAGCATTGGAAGCAACAAGGAGCAATGTCGCCGCTGCAGAGAATAAGGTCAGTTCAGTGAAAGGCGAGTGTAAGGCGCTCTGAGAACACAGAGGAAAATGACAACGAGAACAGAGAACTGGAAGGAACATCCCGGACCTGCAACGGGTAGACAAAGGAAAGGTGCAACGTGGATCAATGGCGGTCCTGACAGGGAGAGAGGAAAGGGAGCAAGGCTGCTTCTGAACTCAAGAAAGGTCCAGATACGCCCGTGCATGAATTCATGACAAGATTAACAGCACCTGGAAACAGCTTGGTGACTTTCTTGAATTCAGGCTTACGGAATTACTTACTTACACTTGCCGAGCAGAGTCCTACTAGTGATGGGAACATGAGCTTTGGGTGGGCAGGGGTCTGTGCACAGTAGGTACTCAATAAATATATGCCAGTTTTAACATAAAAAGTTATATACTCGTGTAAAAATCAGCAATGGGAGGAAGGATTGCAGTCTTTTTGCTGACATACACAAGCCTCAGTAAAATTACTATAATAAAATTATATGCACTGGACAACAAAATATATACTACAAACTCTACTTGTAATCTGTGAACAGAAGAATCAAAACAACAGTGGAAAGAAACCTTAGCATAATTCCTTTGAGTTTTTACCTAATCAGAGAGACAAAAGTATCTGTAATTATAGATAAATTGAGTAATAGAAATAATACTTAAAAATATGTAACAAATTTTATTCTTTATTAAAAAAAAGTCTTCTTTTTTTTAAAGTTCCTGGAACACTAAATGACAAATCTTTAGTTAAAAATATCTCATGTGTATAATATAATTTTATTTTTAAAATTCTGCATGCATGTATACAAATATATTTTTCTGGGTAAAAATAATGCAAGATGGAGACAGCAGTAGGAAAAGTATTTTCTCTGGGTGGTGGGATTTCTTTTTGGGGGGGCATTCCAGTTTTTAAAATTATTTTTATTTAAATTCTAGTTAGTTAACATACAGTGCAGTGCAGGTTTCAGGAGTAGAATTGAGTGGTTCATCCCTTACCTACCGCACCCAGTGCTCATCACAACTCGTGTCCTCCCTCAGACCCATCTGGGGGGTGAGATTTCTAATTATTAAACATTTTCCTTTTATTTATATGAAATTTCTATCCTTTCTACAGTGAAGTTGTATTACTTGGATAATTAAAAAAGCAAAGGGGGGAAGCTAGCCAGCTGATACTCACATGAAATATTATTAGTAAAGAGATGGTCCGTCCTAAGAGAGGGGTAGCCAGGAAGACAGAGGAGACGTGTGTACAGACAACAAAACCTTCAGTGGGGCTTGGGAAACTTTACTAAAGTGTAAGAATTGAGAGAAATCCAAGCCAAAACGTTCTATATGGAAAAGGCTGCGAAGGGTGCCAGCGCCCATCGTAGGCAGAAGGTTTTCCCAAGCACAGCATTCCACAAGGTAAAGAACAGAAACAGAAATAATCTCAAAGGAATATGGATATTAAAATAAACATAACCTTGGAAGGACTATGTGATGCTGCTGCTGGTTTGGGGAAGTGAAGAAGACTTCCGTCCTCTGGGAGTGGTAAGAGACAGGGCGGCATAGTAAAAAGATCTCTGTAGCATTAGACGTTCTTGAATGTGAGGGCAGGGTCTGCCCCTCAGACCTAGCAACCTGATTACTGAGGTTACTAGGTTACTAGGTTACCTCAGACTAGTAACCTGATTACTGAGATGTCTCTGATGCTCAGTTTTCTCATCTATAAAATAGGGATAAGGCTACTTACTTTGGATGCTTGGTATATTGAATTATCCAAAGAAAGTCTGTGAACACATGTGGATAAACATATCTGTATGCATGTATAAGTACATATATATATATACGTATGTACATAGTATCAGGCACAAGTGAACCTGGGGTTGGTTAGGAAAGAAATGGGGCTGGATCTTGAGGAATTAATTCGGTCTGTACATGTGGAGCACGAAACACAACAGGCAGAGGGGCACAGAGTACTTGTGTCTACCTTCACAGAGCTGACACACGGCACCTTACACGGAAGCCAAAATCTGGATCATGGATCTGCAGGCGGGAGGGAGACAGCTAACAAACCCCTCCCTCCTGCATTACGAGGGAGGCTGGGAAAAGCCAGAGGAGAAAAATAACAAACCGTTCACAGAGAATTATTTGACTTTATTCGATCAACAATGATCACAGCCTCATTTTTCTTCTCCCGATCGTCCAAGCCCATTACTGGGAAGGGCAATGCAGGCGCGGAGAATTGAGAAGGTGGGGCTGGGAAGCTGGTAAAAACCCCAAATGTTCCTGGGTTTATTTCTGCCTGCTTGTCCGGGACCAGTGTTTCACAAAAGGAGTGAGAAATGAGTAACCACATGCTGGGCAAGATGTTCCTGAGAATGTCAGGAAGCTTGTTTGTCAACCTTAATTGACAACTGATGTTTCAGGACAAAGCGTGATTCTCATAATTTAATGGGACAGCATTGCTACTTAATGCCAGAGGGGGCAAGAGCGACTATAGGGCCAAAGCCTGTAGAAAGGAGAAATACGGACAAAATAATCCCCTTTTTGTTTTAGGAAAATGTAAAGTGGTGCCCCAGGATTATTGGCAAATATTATCATCTTTGAAAGCTACTACTTAACACAAATTCCGGGAAACCAGAGACTTCTGGGTAATGTGAATCACAAGGAAAGAATGCCCTATTCTGTGGCTGCAACTTTTTAATGGAATACTGGTTGATTTTGAGTGAAGAAGGCCAGGGGTCAGGGTCAGGTTGGGAGAATTTCCTGCCTGTTTCTGTCAAGGCGCCTCCGCAAGACACTTCTTTCTTGGCCGTCTTGAAAAGTTTCCTGGGATCACCCACATGTGGGAGCCACCCATACCTCTAGGGGCAGGGCTCCCCTTTTTCTCTACATGGCTTAACTGAGGGTAGAGCTCAATAGCTCTGTGTGGACCTCTGTGTGCTGCAATGGATTCTGAAGAAGATCTTTTCTGCATCAGTTCCTAATGAAGAGTTCTGTGGTAGGAAAGGACAGGGTGGGGACTGGGGCAGAAGGGTGCTTCCAAAGAGAGGGCCAGACTTGGAGGGCTCAACGTTTCTATTAGAGTCAAGGAATGATAGACAGCAATTTGGGGTTCGAGCATCGGTGGAGGGCAGGTGTGCAGGGGATGAAGCTGGGAAGAGTTTGGGACCTCCTAGCGCTTAGGGAGAGGAGCTGGCCCCAGCTAGGATGGAGAGAGTGCCCCTAGAAGTCCCCTCCTGGATCCATACCGGTGCAAATATGGTGGAAGGGGGAGCCTGAGGAGAGGGAGGTCAGTTAGGAGAAGGAGAGAGTGAGGGGGAAGGGCAGGACTTGCCAGGGTGGAGCACACAGAGAGGAGGGGGACCCAGCGACATCAAGAACGTGGAATGGATAGGATTTGGTGATTTCAGTGCAAATGATGAAGGAAGATGAGGCAAGCCCCGTTGGATGCCAGTGGTGCTCTTTACCCAACAGGAGCAGGGAACTTCTTATTTACTTCTCTGATATTTTCTCTGTACGCTGATGCTTATTTTTGGCTGCTAGTGGAATCTGAAACGGAGAAAGCTAAAGATGGCTGACTGGTTGCTGCCCCATTGCTGACAGGAAGAGAGTAGATAGAACAGCCACTGCTTTCCCTGTGAGCCAGCTTTGTTCCTGGGGGAGAGACACGTATCCCAGCACGGAATCACGAGATCACCTGGCAGCGGTGGACTGGAGGTGGGTCCAGATGCCAAGGGGCTGAAGGGGGAGCCCACCTCTACCTCTGCCTGGGTGGACGTGGAAGTTGGGCATTTGTGAGGGCTTCCAAGAGGAAGCGACTCTTGAACTGAGGCTTGAGGGACACGTGGGCGTTCTGTGGGTTGAAAAGTGAGATGAGAAGTGGGTAAAGACATTGCATATGAGAGAACATGGCAAAGTCGGGCGATGGCAAATGGCGCAGTCTGGCCGAAGGCTCGTGTGAGCAGAGGGAAAGTGTGAAATGAAGCTAAGAAGGAAATCAGGGGCAGAGCAGGAAGGGCCTTGAGGCAATGACAGGAAGTTACAGTCTTTGCCTTGTAGCTGATGGGGAGATGTTGGGGAGCTTTGAGGAGAATTACAGATGCCATTCTCTCGCCTACTCACGCACTCACCAGATGTTACCCAAGTTCCATGTTGGACCACTATGGCAGCAGAGTGAGGGGGGGCAAAGAAAAGATGTTTAGCGGAGAACACCAGCTGTTTTCCCAAATGTACGTCTTCTGCCGGGATACACAGCTAGATGACAGTTCTCTGTCTTTCTTGCTGCTAGGTGTGGCCATGTGTCCTTATGCCAGTCTACGCCATGTGTGCAGAAGGGAGTTGTGCTGCATCCTGGCAAGGGCCTTTGAGACCTCTCCTGTGCTAGGCTTTATGCTTTTCTTCCTACCGGCCAACTGAGTTGAGACCTTGGAAACCAAGTCTGAAAGATCCTGGTGCTGCCATGAACATAGGCCTCCCTACTCTCTGGAATCGCAACCTGGACTGTTATGTGAGTCAGAAATAAACATTTATTATGTTGAGTCATTGTGTGTTTGGATCTATTCCCACAGCTTAGCTATCCTAAGCGTACACAGTTGGTGTGAAGAAAATGGAGGTCTCAGCTAGGGCCATGATGGTTTTCAGATTTGAGGATGGTCCCACCACTTCCGGTTGTCTTTTCTGAGGTTTGGAAGGAAGCCCCAGGCTTAAGCAGGAGGGATCCTAAGACGGATCAAGAGCTGGAGGCCATCTCCTGCCATCGCTTGTGGAAGTTACTAAGTGCTGTGTGCCACTGTTTCTTGTTAGTGAGAAGGCAGGAGAACGTGTTGCTGAAGTCATTTTGGTGGTGTCTAAGGCAATTCCCTCCAGGATTCCTTCCCCTTTTGCTTCGGCACGTTCAAAGAACTTTCTGGCTCTGCCTCGACTTGTCCCCGACCACTGAGCTCTTAGTGACTCTCCTTGTTCTTCCAGATGTTGACATGCATGGGCACCATCTACATAACACATTCAAGCTTTTCCCACCTTACAAGTCAAGTCGCTGGTGCCACGCAGCCCCTCCTCTAGCTACAGCGTGCTCTGTTCTCTCTCATCTCCCGTGTGGGAAGCCAGGACTCTTCTCCAGCGAGCCCTCCAGAGCTGTTTCACACAAGCCTACCAGCTTAATTCCTTCTTTGCCAAACCCCGTGGATATTACCCAGTCCTTATTCCTGGTGACCTTGAAGGTCTCCCCTCAGCTTCCCTGACTGCAAACTCTAAACCTTAGTAGGAGCGTGACTCCAATAACTCAATAATAGAATACATAAATATTCATGTATATGTATGTACATTTACACAGGAATATACAAAACGGCCAAGGAAATGTTAACACTGCTTGTGAACTATTAATCACGTATAATCACGTATTGATGGAGCCAAGGCCCCCCTCCCAGTCTTCGTATTTCTCCAATCTGTGTGGAGGGTCTTGCGTTCTCTTTTACTCTTCATAGAGTTTTTCTCTGGTATATGTTTCTTTCTCCTAGTTTCTTGTGCTTGTTGGATTTATCCCTGTTGTCCTAAAAATCTGGCAGTCATCTGCATTTGGTCTATCACCTTGATTCAATTCCAATACCACTCCTGCTGTACTTAACGAAAAAAAAAATTTATGTCTATTTTAGATCTTTCTGTCCTATTCCAGTCTCTTTTTTGGACTGATAATTTTTATTAATTGCTTTGTTTTTTTTTTTTTTAGTCCAATAGTGATATTAGATACAGACCACAATTTTAGCTCCTTCCCCAAAGCTCCCTCTCGCTTTTCTTTTCGTTGTCTTTTTTCATTGACTAGAAATTCCAGATTGCGTTAGACATGGTAAGAGAGGACATCTTTATCTTATTTTTGGTGTTAGTGGGACTCATTTTTTTCACCATGTATATCATATTAGCTGCTGGCTGTACATAGGAATTCTTTATCTTGTTTGGGTTCTATCTCTTTGTTCCCTCTCTTTCTAGGTTACTGAACAAGTAAAAAAAAAAAAAAGTGTTGATGTCGTATTTTTATCCAATTCCTTTTGACCTTCATGCAGAAGTGAGTTTCTCCCCATTTAACTTAATCAAATAAATACATTTCCTAATGGAGAGAGGTCATCTGTTACCCTGGTCTTCTTGCTTTGTGTCCAACTGTCACTGCAGAGTAGGATGAAAACAAGACCCTGAGTGACAAGTGACAGGACATCCCCCGCCCATTAGGAGGGCAAGATGGATAGACTGCAGTCTGATTTTCTAGTTGTCGTTGTTGTGTTTTTTTCCCAGTCACAACAAGTTTTCATTACCCTCTGAGAGCAGAAGCCCGCCCCACAGAGAACAGGAGTCTGATCAGGCAGCTTCCAGGCCAGGACCTCAGGGCCCTGTTGCAGCCATGGAACAAGACAGAGCCACCTGGGGAACAGGATAGAAGCTATCTCTCTGGCTCTTCACCAACCACATAACCAGGTGTAGACATGGCATGTTTTCTCCTCATCAGCTCAACATGCCCAGAAGGGAGGCAGGGGCCGAGGTAATGAGGACCTTCTACTGTTGCTTCTCACCTTCTCCCCCTTTTCCGAGTAGGGGCTTTGATTCTGCACTAGTTCATATCTGACAACTGCCCTTAATCCTAAACCTTAGGACTAAGCCTCAGGAGTTCCAACAGCGATGGGCAAATCCTTCTCTTATGAGCGGTAGTTGGCAAAGGTGGCCAATTATCTCAGGTGTTCACAATTATTTCCTGGACCTTTCCCACAGAGTAGACCCTAATGAGTTATATGGGAGGGAGACTCTCCTTTTTTTTAAAGAAAGAATTCAGCAGTCATGGAAGTTGAGCCATCTTTCCATGAGTGTGTGATCCTAAATCCTGTCTTAATATTTAACTGTAAAGTAAGGCAATAGCTTAAAACATTTTAAGGTCCTAGTGAGGAGCCCAGTAGGCTAGGTTATCAAACTGTGGAAGAGACTTCCCAGTGTGCTCGCTACCCCAAACAGACGTGGTGAGGGAAGAACTGGGAGCTCTGCCACCCTCACCCCCTCCAGCATCTTTCGCATTGGACCCTGGAGGGCTCCTGGTGGGCTCTAATCACTGCCCTGCTAGAAGGAAAAACTTCTCCTCATGAGTGGTCACACCTACCACGTGACTGATTGCTACGAAGACCGCCCCCTCACACTAACACAGAACAAGCCGGGTGGGAGCCTTGATTAGGCTGCTCAGGGACCGTGCACAGGGTTTTTGGGTAGATCACACTGCTCTTTCAGCAAGGTAGAATGGGGGCTGAGAGGTCCAGCCAGTCAGGAAATGGACATGAAGATCCCAGGTCAAGTGAGACCAAGAGAGGAGGGCAAGGGGATCAGGTGAGAAGCAAGAGAGGACTTAAAAAGCCAAGGGCAGGTGAACATTATGAGGGAGGAAAGACTGTGAGGGAACAGGACAGACAGTGGAGGACAAGAAGGAAGGAACAGGTGTGCTGAGTAATGTGGGTGAGTCTAAGGAAATAATGGCCTAGGTTCTAGAAGTTTCCAGGCTGTGGTTCTCGGGAGGCACCCAGGTGTGCTTTTCCTTCTTGTTCTTGGATTTCTGTGACAGTCCTATGGATTCTCAAACAACTGACCTGTGTATGTTAGCTTGCGTGTTCTCGCAGCCAGAAGACCCAGCCCTAGACCCTGAGCATAAGAGAACCTCCTTTTGTAGGCAGTGGAACCGCAAAACTCTGTCTTTCCCCTCATCCTGTTTTTCCTAATTCTTCCACCTCACAGGAATCCCACAGGTTCAAAGCATGGCTAGGAATGTCTGGAGCTTGAGGATTTGAAGGTCACCAGCAGGACTGAGAGCTCGCTCTTCACACTCATGTCCACGAGGCTGGAGATCTTCTATCCCTGCAAGGAGGGCTCATTGAATGTTCTCAAGTTGCGAATGATTATCTACCAACAGTGCTGGGGAGCCAGTCTCCTTCCGTCCTACTTGTACCCCCCAAACTGGCCAGGACAGTCCCCCAATTCTCAGTCCCATTCCTTGGAAATAAAACAGCAAAAGAACAAAAGGTGAGAATTATTTCACTCAGCATAATCTCTTTGAGTCCTGTCCATGTTGCTACAAAAGTTGGGTATTCATCCTTGCTGATGGAGGCATCATACTCCACAGTGTATATGGACCACATTTTCCTTATCCATTCATCTGTTGAAGGGCTCGAAGAGATTATGCTGAGTGAAATAAGTCAAGCAGAGAGAGTCAATTATCACTTGAGAGATTGACAATTGACAAAGAGAGTCAATTTCACTTATTTGTGGAGCATAACAAATAGCATGGAGGACATGGGGAGATAGGAGAAGGGAGTTGGGGTAAATTGGAAGGGGAGGTGAACACTGAGAGACTATGGACTCTGAAAAACAATCTGGGGGTTTTGAAGGGGCGGGGGGTGGGAGGTTGGGGTATCAAGTGGTGGGTATTATAGAGGGCACGGATTGCGTGGAGCACTGGGTGTGGTGCAAAAATAATGAATACTGTTATGCTGAAAATAAATAAATTAATTTTTTAAAAAGGTGAGAATTAATTGTAGGAGATGGGCATATCAGGAGAAGATTTCCGATTGTGGCTCCGAGGAGAAAAGAGGGCCTGAATGTAATTTGAGTCAGCATGGAGAACTTTCCGTATGCCCTAGGATTCCCACACAGGCTCCCCCCGCACCCCGCGTGCTGACCTTAGGACCCATTTCACGGAGCAGCTCTTCTCAGATTGGGGCTCAAGGGTGGAGAGAAATTAGAGGGGCACGCCCAAGAAGAAAGGCATTCCCTGTGGAGAAAGAAGCACGGCAGAGGGTGCGGGGAGGGTCAGCATGCTATCTAGACGGAGAACTAAGGACAAGAAGGTAAACTGAGGCTCAATCCTGCCGCGCTCTGTGGGCGGGCAAAGTGGGCATCAGAGTTACAGGAATAGGAGAGGGATGTATCAGAGGCCCTGGGGAAGGGCTCGGCTTTGTAAGGACTGGAGTGAACATGATGGGGGAGGAGAGGCCCTTCTTGAATCACTTTAAAAACCTGCAGAGACTCAACTGACAGGTTTACCAACAGATGTAAACATACTCTGTCTCAGGGGTAGGCTCAAAAAGACACCGAGATCATGGCTAAATTAGACCGAATGTTTCATGTCTGCACTGGGGGAATGGTCTATGTCGCTAACATGTATGTCACTAAATCCTTGGATGTGCTTGTAATTTATATGAAAATGTTAAACAAAAACAAAAACAAAAAAACCCCAAACACCCCCGCCTCCCCAAACCAAAAAACAACAAAACCAACCCGGTCTCCCCCCTTTTTTTTTCCTAAGAGAGTTTAAGCTATCCTATGGTCTCTAGCCTTGGATTTTTAATTCACGGCAATGATTTTCAAATCAGTGAAACAATTCCTGCATATTATCAATTTCTGACTACAAATTAGAAAAATGCAAACCCTCTGTCTTAGCACCCGGCATCTCTGAGAAGACATTCTTTTCACAATGACATTTGAAGGCTTTCTGGAGGTGACCGATGGGACAGTCATTCTGAGTGAATTTAGAGATTTTAATTACTGTTGTATTTAATTGCAAGTGGGTGTTGTGGAAAAAAAAAAAAAGCTGTCAACAAAGGAAGTAATTATTCCAAAGCATTACATCTGCTCCCCGTTCTCTGTCAAAAATTTCTCACTAAAAATGTGTTTCTTTAAACGTAACTCAAAGCAGCTGATGGAATGTAAGACCATGGAAAGTTTCAAATCCCAGAGCAAATGCTGGGGACTTGACTCAGTGGCAAAAGACCTCCCCACCGTCCCTCATATCCCTTCCCGGGGCTTCCTATGTAAGTAAGTTCGGATGCCTGCCATTTTGTTTCCAAAGCTCAGTATTTTCTACTTAAACACTTCCTTTTCATAATACTTCTGGTGTCTTTGGAGTGTTATTACTGTTTGATTTTTCCCTTTTAATAATAACTCTGACTGTGGTACCTTTTTTTTTTTTTTTTAAGAGAGTGGACAGAGCAACACTAAAGCTACAGACAACTGTCCAGACAGGACAAACCCTCCCAGGATGCCTGTGTCAACAGCCAAGGCCAGCATATGGAAGGTAGCCTTTCCCAAGATCATTCCTCAGCGTCCTCTAGCCTGCTGGGAACCGCAAAGACACACACCATCCATAAGGCCCTAGGTACCTAATAGTTGAGCAGAAGACGAGGTCAAAACCCAGAGTTAGACCGACCCTTTCTGGAAGACAAAGAGGCAGCCGCCTTATCAGTGAATTTAATGAGCACCTATTTGTGTGTGTTAACTTTGCCAAATGCAGAAATCCCTGTCTCCAGGGTGTTTATGATATATTGACGAGACAAGGTGCATACAGACCAAAATGATTTAATTACCATCTCCCCAGGCAGAGGCTCCTAGATGATCTCCTCGGTGGAATGTCTCTTGTTCTTCCCCATTGGAGAACATCATGATTTTCCTCTTTTCTCCCCCCACATTCAGGACCCTTTTCTACAGATGTAATTGTACATTTATCGGCTTACCTGTTTCTTGTCTGTCTTCCCGTGCAGAGCTGAGCTGTAAGAACAATAAGGCGGGGGCTGTGTTCATTTTGCTGTTGCTCTATATCCAGAAGCTAACACGGTGCCTGCAACATAGTAAGTGCTCAATAAATGTTTCTTGAAGGAATGAACGAATGAATGAGTGAGTGAACAAAGGAAAGAGAAGCTTGGCTGGGGAAAGTCTCCTAGGCCAGGAGAACATGTCGCAGGCCCAGCTAGAAAGGAAGCTGGTTGAAGCTTCTTTTGACAAGGATAAGCCACTTTCCTCCCCAGAAATGACTCCAAACGGCAGGTGGGTGGGTATCTCTATTCCTAGAGGGGCCTCCTAACTGAGGACCTCGTGGAAATAATAAAGGAATCCAACAAGGGTGACAGAGATGCCATTGAGAAAAGAACCACACATATTTTATTCTATATTAACACAATCATTATATAACCAGGGGTAGAATTTTGATGACAGCCACCATCCCTTCCTCCCTGAGGGGCTACACAGAGCTGTTGCCCATTGTGGCTTGGGGAGCTGTTTCTGTTCTGGCTTGATCTAGATTTCTCTTCTCCCAGCCTCTGCTGACCTCCTTCTGAGTCTGACATGGGTCCTTAACCTACTCTGCCCATTATTCCTTGTTTTGGGGTCTTTATTACTATTTGCAGAATATTCTCAGTCTCTGAAAATGTGATTGCTCAAATTTCACTTTAAAGACAGTCGGTATCAGCTGATATTTATAGGAGTTTTACCTCCCTCCGCTCTAGGCTGCAGAAAGCCTCCTGCCGGGAGTTGAATGATGACTATCTCTTCTTCAGTTCTGTCTATAGTAACTCCCACAGGGCGCTCAGATATGTCACATGCACTTTTGTTTTGTTTTAGCTTAGCTTTAGGTCAGGCTAGTGTTTGGCTAGAAAATGAAAGATGGGTTTTACGTCGCTTTTCTGCTAGGCTCCTAGCAAGCCACTTGTGGTTGTGCGTGTGTTACTCTTTGGGAACTTAAATCTAGGAGGACTTGGAGCTCTCAAAATTATTGGCTTTTAGCAAGTGAATTCTTTCTTTAACTTCTCTTGCAAAGACACAGTATGGACCATTATGTCAATCCAATAAACTGTGAGGGTGTGGAACAATGGGGGAAAAAAACACTGAATTGTGTGTCTGGGGGCCAGAGTCCAGCCTCGGTTTGGGCCCCAACGAACTGTGTGGCCTTTGACTGGTGCTCATTTTTAAACTGCTATCAGCTCAAGCAAAACCTGGGTCAGAGCAGCTTTTGAAACTGGCCATGATCCACTGTTTGCAAAAAAAAAAATTTTAATATCCATGCTTCAAATGGGAAAGAACTAGTAGAAAGCTTATAAGAATAGCACTGAAAACTGCTATCATTAGCAATGAAAAGAAGTGAGGATGAGAAAAATATCCATTTTTTTTTTTCATTTTACAAAAGAATCCCGGCTTATCATTTTCCCCCTTCTCAGCATACAGAGGCAGCCTTAAAACGTGAGTTAACCAAAGCAAATGATTCTGAGCTAATATTTTGTTGTCTTTAAAGTTATAGCAGCATCAGATGATTTTATAGCCCACTGGGGCCAGAAGATTCGCTGGGAAGCAGAGTGTACCTACATGAGCAAGTTGTACTATATAAAGTGGCAAGTGATCTCAGACAATTACAGAAACCTTCCTGTCTCAGTTGGTACCCTGGAGACAGCCGATAATGCTGGCATACACTGCTAAAACTGTCAGCAATAAGACGTGAGGAAAACCCAAACCAGAACTTTTAACAAATTATGAGGTTGTGGAAAAGAGCAGAAACGTCTTGGTAATGACTTACATTAACAATACAGCTGCCTCCTCGAGCTCCCCGAGTCATAAAACACTAACAGCTAGGGGCTGAAAGGAAAACATGTGCACATTATAAGGAAATGAAGATCAGAGAAACGGACTTTGCATGGGGGTGTGGTGGTTGCCAAGCTAAATGCAGAAGAGCCATGGTTCCACTGATGCGAAAAGAGTCAACCACGACACAGGGAAGGCGGCCGAGTGGGCTTATCTCATGCACAGGCCACAGTGACTAAAGGTGGTTCAGGTGGAAATCGCTGGGTTTAAACCACCAGCAGTAGTGATGGGGGCTATAGCTCGGTCTCCTCATCCATCAACTATGGCTTCTGTAAATAAAGCATTTTGGGGGCACCTGGGTGGCTCAGTGAGTTAAGGCCTCTGCATTTGGCTCAGGTCACAATCTCAGGGTCCTGGGATCAAGCCCCACTTTGGGCTCTCTGCTCCATGGGAAGCCTCCTTCCCCCTCTCTCTCTCTGCCTGCCTCTCTGCCTATTTGTGATCTCTGTCAAATAAATAAATAAAATCTTAAAAAAAAAAAAAAGCACTTTGAAGAGTGCCTTGTGACTGAACACTCTGGAAATGTTCCCTGTTACTACTCTCATTTCTACTGCCACTGCTAGGAATGAGCCTCGTCAAACAAAACCAGACTCTTTTTTCCCCCCCAAAACATGGATAAAACCAGAAAGTAATATTGGATACTGGCAAACGACTTCAAGAGTTGGTTAGACACAAGTCTCTATGTTCCCACATTGTTGGTTTATTCGTTTTAGTACTGATTTATACAACAAATATTCATCGAGCCCTGTACTGGGGCAAGGCTCCATGGCCTAGGATTCTGACAATGAATAAGATATAGTCTCTGACCCCAAAGAGCTCACAACCTGGCTGGTGGAGAGCAGACAGAGCAGACATTCTGAGGAGTTACATTTCAGGTAAGGGAGGGTACAGCGGGAGGACAGAGAAGAAGGAAGCCAGAGGGAGGAAGCCTTGATCCAGACTGTCTGGGGTAGGGGAGGAGAGTGGGGGTGGGCCACGATCAGGCGGCATTCCCTAGAGGTGATGTCTGGACAAAAATGTGAGGTGTCACTGTTTCAGTTAGAATGGAGACGGCCAATCAGATTGAGGGTAACAGCCAGAACACCTTGAATTCCCTAGCACCATTGACCAAGAACTCAAAGTGTGCTTTTGAAGTCAATGCATATCTTTGTTCTTTCTTCCCTTGGTAGTTGTTTATAGAATCTTTATGGGCCATGATTTTATATTATCTCATCTTGCAAAGGAAATGCTACTTTTATTTATTACTTATTATTTTTTGAGAGAGAGAGAGAGTGAGCTTGCAAGTGGGGCAGGTGGGGGAGGAGGGGACGGGGAGAGGGAGAGAGAGAGAATCTTAAGCAGGCTCAGCACAGAGCCTGACCTGGCTCTCAATCTCACGATCTCATCACCTTGAGCCGAAATCAAGAATTGGATGCTTAGGGCACCTGGGTGGCTCAGTGGGTTAAAGCCTCTGCCTTCGGCTTGGGTCATGATCCCAGGGTCCTGGGATGGATGGAGCCTGCATCGGGCTCTCTGCTCAATAGGGAGCCTGCTTCCCCTCTCTCTGCCTGCTTCTCCGCCTACTTTTAAACTCTGTCAAATTAAAAAAAAAAAAAAGTCTTTAAAAGAGTTGGGCGCTTAACTGACTGAGCACCCCATAGAGGAAATAGTATTTTTCACACTAACAGCATACATTTATAAAGGGTAACTTGCCACCATCACACTATGTAAGGTCCGTCTGGATGCATGAAGTTCTGTGGGGCCTTGGGCCGACCAAGACTGACCCCTAGTAAGGTTGTGCAGACTCAGGGTCCTAGGGCAGAGCCACTCCGGGCCCTGGGGTGTGCAACTGGGTTCCTGTTACACCACAGCTGGGCAGGAGGTAGACGCGATGGCTGTGGCATCCTTTGTCAGAGGGAGAGGAAAGAGGTGGGGAAAAGGAACTCACTGTGAGCAGATAGAAGGCCAATGAGGCTACAGGTGAGGTCCTGTGAGAAATCCAAGACTGCCCTGCTCAGTACGCCATTGGGGGAGCGCCATAAGCCAGAGAAAGGTGCCGGTTCCCTTCCGAATTCAGGGAGAGAGCGACCTCAGAAGAAGTCCTGGACACCAAGACTCAGAAATCAAGATTTTTTTCTAATCCTGAAATTGACCACTGTTGATTTTAACATGCAGTAGGACAGAGAGACGTTTTCGAAAGCCCTGGAGAAACTGTCGGTGAAAGCGTTCACATGGGGAATGCGCTTCCTGTTGTTCAATGCAGCTGTCTTCTTGTGGAACTCCCCTTTGAAAAATGAACAACAGACTTGAGGATCTTCAAAGAACAGAGTTCTGCTCCACCCTAGCTCTGCACATCTGAAAAACGGGAAAGAACATTTTCCGTCCTTTTTATTGAGTCGTGACCCTCAAAATGCATTTCCTTAATTCAAAGAGTCCCTCAAACATTTGGTAGTTTAAACGATTGGTTTAAAATATGTGAATAACTAGGCTTCATTTGTTGGGAATCAAGACCACTTGGAGAAAAAATAGAGAAAGATGCAAAGAATGTCTGAGAATTGTGGGTATTTCATTCCTTTTAAAAACCACACTTCACTTGCTCAATGAAAAAGAAAAAAAAAAAAAAACCTTTTATTTTTAAAGCTTCTTTCAAGCTGAAATTGTCTATGTCCAAGCTTTAGCCTAGAGCAAAATTTTACAGCTGAGTAACAAACTTCTTAAAACAGGGATTTATAATGGAAATGCTATCCGAGAGTTAATTACAGTGGGCTCCAGAAGGGTGTAATTTTTTTCATCAGTTCGGAGAGAACGCCAACCTGGTGTGACCATATTTACCCCAAACCTCAGACTCCATTAATTCATTCCACTGGGCTATACAGCAAAAGCCAGTGTCCAGGTCCCCCCCCCCCCCACTTTCTAGCCCTAGTTTGTCTAAAAGGTTTCAGAAAAAGAAAAGTTCTTTTAAGAGAGGCCAGTATCAATAACAGAGGTTTTAAATTAGGACAGCCGAAGACCAAGAATGAAGTCCTGCCTGTTCTTAAGGGAAGAAACACAAACACACTCTTACTAAAAACAAAGTTTAAAAACCTGAAACCTTAATTATCTTTAGACTTCTCTTTGGACTTTGACAGGGTAAGGTTTTTGTTCCTAGGAGGTCTGTTTTCTGAAAGTGCACCTGCTGCCTTATTGATGACTACAGGAGTTAGCCTGTGACCAAGGGGACTTGGTGACACCAGGACCAAAGAGCAGAATTACTGGGGGGAATTTAAAAAATAGATCTGCCTGAGTTCTAATGCTAGAAGTTTAGATCCAACAGCCTGGGGGTGGCCAAGAGATTGAAAAGTTCCCTTGTGGATTTTAACAGAGGGTCAAGACTCAGAATCAGAGCTCTGTCCCTTTTACAAAAAGTGGGGACCATGGACCAGAAGTGCCCGAATCATCTGGAAAGGCAGAATCTCAGGCCATGCCCTATTAGAACCTGTATTTTAGCAGGACAATTGGGGGATTTCCCCAGGGCATTAAAGTTTGGGAATCAGGGCCCTACACTACAGCTATTGCAAACAACCTGCTGATAGTCTCAGACTCAGTCTTAGAGGAGTTCCAGTATACCCACCGAAAATATGATCTGTCCGACGTTCCATGCAATAAATACAGATAGGGAGTATTCCTTCACCCAATCAGAGTTGGAGGAGAACAAAAGGATGGTACTGATGAGATGGGTGTCCCTAAAGCTTTCTGGGCTCTGGATCCAGGACACATGCAGAGTTGGAAAGTGGGAAGACAGGAGGGAGAGGGAGACAGCGGTTGAAATGAGTGATGATTCATCCATGTTCATAATGGAGCAGCCATTAAATATTTTGAAAATCATCTGTTTTTCTGTTTTGGCACACCCCAGTGTGTTTCTTGTCATCACCTGAAGCATGCCAGGCTCTTTCCATCAAAGGTCCTAGCCCTAGGCTCTACTTCCCCCTGGACGCTCTTCTCCACATCTTTCCATGGCCAGCGACTTCTTGGCATAAATAACCCAGCTTGTCACTTGGGCAGCAAAACCCTCCTTGGCTACAAGCTAGCGTAGCCACACAGAATTTTATAACATCATCTTCCTTTTAATTCTCTCCATAGCACTTATTCCATCTTGTTTCTTGGTTTCCTTATTTGTTGGTTTATTCTCTCTCTCCCCTCTTTAAAATGCATTCTTCATGAGAATGGGGAACTTGTCTTAATTCAGTGCTCTGTCTGCATTCAGTCACTCATTCAACCAGTGCTGCTTGTTCACGGGCCATCTGTTATGTGCAGGGACAGTTCTAGATGCCAGGGATGGAGTACTTTTAAGAGTGCCTGCCCTAGAAGAACTGTTCAATAAATCTTGATTGTTAAACTAATCCATGCTCTTCAACAAACATTTTTAAAAGACCATTATAGGCTATTCAAAGTGCTCTGAGCTAGAGGATTACAAATGTAGATTCTAACAATAAGGAGTTCATATTCTAGTATGAACAATAAGGCAATAAGATAACCCGAGAAGCATTAAAGTAGCCTTCAGAACAAAAAGCTTTGGGAAGGACAGAGGTGAGTCAAGAATGCTACTTAGGAAAAAGTCGAGGGGAAGCAGTGTCTGGAGATCATTTTGAGAGATGACATTTCTAGAATACCCTTAAAGGGAAATCAGGTAGGACCAGGCAGAGAAATGATAGAACATTCCAGTTAGAGGACAAGGCTAAGCAAGAGATGTGAAAGAAGATGAAATGAGTGAAATGGTCAAGAGGCTCATGGGGCCAGAGGGAAAGTGGCATTCAGGTAGAAAGTGAAAGAAGTGATGCCGGAAAGTCAGGTGGAGGTACAACCCTAATAGTACCACCAGCAGCATTTTAATCTGGTCTACCTTTCTGGTCAATAATTTCTCTGTATGCATTAGGGATTTTTAAATTGTTAATTCTCTTAGACTCAATATTCCCATTTTTAAGTTTTGTTTGTTTTTTAAAGAAAATAAGCATATATCTGGACAGTGATTTATGTTTAAAATGTTTGTGGGTAAAGGGTTTATAAAGCTTTTCCCTATTTCCGCATGAGAATTTGACCTTCATTTACCTGGTAACCTGATGAAAGGGCGCATCAAGTATGTTGACAACTAGTCAACATGACTTATAGTAAACCTGACCGTGGGCTGTGCTGAGTGGCATCTAAGCTATGGGAACTATAAATAACGGATAGGAACCATAGCTCTGAGCTTCTCTGAGCATGTGCTCTTATAACTGGACATGTCCTTTATAAGGACCCTGAAACTTGTCCCAGTGAAACTGTTGTCAGAGTTATGGTTCCCTGGGGAGGCATAAGGCTTCTAAACCAGGACAGTTCCTGTGCTTAACTCGATGTGCATTTCATCTCTTTGCACATGAACTTCTGTGGACCACTGCAAGGAGTACCCATTTTTGCCCTTCCAGCAAGCTCTGTTCCCGTTCTACATAACTTTGAGTAGAATGTGTCATGTGTGTTCTTTGTGATGCTGAATGTTGAGAACCAAGAAGAATTCTTGATGCTAAATGTATAAACCAGAGTTCTGTTTTTTTTTTTAAGATTTTATTTATTTATTTGACAGAGAGATCACAAGCAGGCAGGCAGAGAGAGAGAGAAAGGAGGAAGCAGGCTCCCTGCTAAGCAGAGAGCCTGATGTGGGGCTCGATCCCAGGACCCTGGGATCATGACCTGAGCTGAAGGCAGAGGCTTTAACCCATTGAGCCACCCAGGAGCCCCAAACCAGAGCTTTATAAGATCAAAATTAGGGACAAGCTAAATGCCTAACAATAGAGGAATATACTCTACTCATAGAGTATAGTTCATTCAAATAAGCAAGAATAAACTATTGGCATTACTTCAAAATAAAAAGCTGCACAGCAAAGGAAATGATCAATGAAATGAAACGGCAACCTCCTGAATGGAAGAAGATATTTGCAAATCACCTATTGGATAAAGGGTTATTATCCAAAATATATAAAGAACTTATACAACTCAACACTCTCAAAAATAATCCAGTTAAAAATGGATAAAATACATAAACAGCCACTTCTCCAAACATCCAGATGGCCAAAAGACACAAGAAAGGATGCTCAACATCACTGATCATCAGGGAAATGCAAATCAAAACTACAATGAGATAGCACCTCACCCCTGTCAGAAGGGCTGAAATAAAAAACCCAAGACATGAGTGTTGGCGAGAATGTAGAGAAAAGGGAACCATTGTGCACTGTTGGTGGGAATGTAAACTGGGCACCCACTGTGGAAAACAGTATGGAGGCTCCTCAAAAAGTTAAAAATAGGGATGCCTAGGCGGCTGAGTCAGTTAAGCGTCTGCCTTTGACTCAGGTCATGATCTTGAGGTCCTGGGATGGAGCCCCGAGTAGGGCCCCCTGCTCAGCAGGGAGTCTGCTTCTCCCTCTCCCTCAGCCCCTGCCCCTGCTTATGCACACACATACTCTCTCTCTCTCAAATAAGTAAAATATTTTTTTTTAAAGTTAAAAAAAAAAAAAAACTACCTCATGATCCAGTAATTGCACTACTGGGTATTTACCTAAAATTACAAAATCACTAATTCAAAAGGGTATATGCACTCTTAAGTTTATAGCAACATTGTTTACAATAGCCAAATTATGGAAATGATCCCCATGTCCATCACTAGATGAAGACATAAAGAAGATGTGGTATATGGAATGGAATATTACTCAGTCATAAAAAAGAGCTAAATCTTGCCATTTGCAACAACATGGATGGATCCAGAGGATATAATGCTAGGTGAAGTAAGTCGGTCAGAGAAAGACAAAGACCACATAATTTCATTTCTTTGTGGAATTTAAGAAACAAAACAAATGAGCAAAGTAAAAAGAGAGAGAGAGAAAGGTAAACCAAGAAATAGGCTCTTAACTACAGAGAACACACTGATGGTCACCAGAGGGGAGGTGGGTCGGGGATGGGGGAAATAGGAGATGGGGATTAAGGAGTGCACATGTGATGGGCCCCGGCTGACATATGGAAGCACTGAATCCTTATATCATACCCTCGGAACTAACACTACACTGTACGTTAACTATACTAGACTTTAAAATAAAATTTGAAAAACAAATAGATCTACTTCATTCATAAAATGGAACATGAAGCAGCTCTAAAAGTTCATGTTTCTGAAGAATAATATCAATGGGAAATAAATGTTCATAATATATATTAACTTAAAAAGTGTAATATGAGAAGGAATATATGGTGTGAACACGTAACACATGTTTGTATGAAACAGGAAGGAGCTCCAACCAGAGTACAGGAAGAGAATATGGCCACATATAAAGACATCTTCCATTTTGCCATCTTTTCCCTTCTCTCTTTTCCAAGGTGCAACTAATTTTCCCAACTCAGATATTGGTGATTCATGCCATCTGGGCCATCACAGAGCTCAGTACCCTGGCCACAGTGTCCAACTTATGACCAAGGTCAACCGATCAGGGTTTCTTATGCCCATCTCCATAGTCACTGCCTGGGCATGTGGGCTCAGGTGGTACGCGAAGGTACAAATAATGGGACAATAAACTGGAACTCTTGATTTGTTTTTGGATGAAGAGATGAGAAAACAGTGTGGTTAGCGCCCAGGTTCCTGCCATGAGGTGGGGAGCAACAGTCACCTTCCATCCCGCGGGCTGCCCAGGGAGGGACGGTCAACTTGTGTAAGAGTTAGACAATCACAATATCACAGAAATCCAGAACAAGGAAAGGATGTGACACGTGTTTGTTAAATTTAGTTCAACAACAATACTTTTCTTTTTCTTCTCTTCTTTGAAAAAGCCTGCTAGCACCAAGGTCTCTGAGGTCTGCTGGTATGATCTGGTCTTAGGACCCAGAAAAGAAATGCTGCTCTAAGGAAATAATGGATCAGGCCATGGACCATGACTTTCTTCTTTGTTCTTTGTTTCATTTACTAGATATTTTTACAGCTAAAAATTACTCTTAATATATATGTTGAACATAGCTTTTACACAATATGCATAGACATATATGTATGGCTTACAAGATGGTAACATGCAAATGAGTTCATGATTTTTCCTCTTTAGGCTTAATAATGTGCCATAAGCATCCTTCTGTGCCAGCACACAGGGCTCTATGACTCTGTCATAATCACTCTTTACTACCCTCCTGTGAACTGACGGGTACAGTCATACCTATCTTGGCCACGTGACCTCATTTCACCGCTAGGTGTCTCAGTGTTTGTCTAAGTGGGGTTAACTTACAGAGGATTTGCTGTAAATGAAAGTGAAATACTGTAAGTAAAACCCTTAGCACAGGGCTGAAACAGAATGGGCTCAGTAATTGGGAGTTCTATCACTATTTCTCCTATGGAATTCTTACTCCATTAATATTGTCATCAGTGGATAACTGAGTTATTTCCGATTTCTGACTCAACAAACAAGACCGCAACACACAGTTTACCCTTGTATGATTTTTAAAGACTAAACTCCGAAAAGCGAGTCTGCTGGGCACAGTATATACCACACACATACAAAGAGAAACGTGACAGCATACACACACGTATACACAGCATATACACAGCATGACCCCAGGACTTTGGTACACAAAGACACTCTTATGAAGAAGAATATTTCAGGGGCTCAGAGGTTATCTCTTGGGAGCTGGCGAAGGGCTAGTCCTAAAGACACATTTCTTTGGCAAGTGTGGGGTCTGAACGACACAGGCCTGCTGAGTTAACCCTTTTCTCCCCCTGGGGAGATGCATGAGCCAAGACAGAGAGGTGGAAATGCACAACCCACACTTAGGGACAAGAGTGCAAACCAGTAGCATTAAAGGGAAGGAGAGGAGCGAGAGGTCAAGTGGAAAAGTAGCTTCGCCCAAACCATGAAGAGGAACCATGAAGAGGTTCAATGCACAGAAGCACGGGGATGAGAATAACACACGTGGGAGTGGTTTTAAAGATAAGCTGGAGGGAAGATTCTGGAGCCTGGGGACCCTGCCAACACCCCGTGGGACAAGATGGCCTGAAGCAGTGGGAATGGAGAGGGCCTGTGCAGGAGACTGTGAAAAGCAGCCAACTTTCAAAGTCACTGAAAACGGGGACAAAGCTGAGGGGCTAGAATCCTAGAGTCCTCTAGGATCGTAAGCCCATGTGATTAAAAGTAACAGCCTCTTGATACCAACAGACGTGCCAGGAGAGCCTTCGGATCCATTCACCAACTGTTTATTAAGGGCCTACCAAGTGCTGAATGAACCATCATCCAAGCTTGGTTCATGAGCCCCCCACACTCCGTCCCCTGAGGAGCTTGTCGACAAAGCCTATTACACCCCCCAAGAGCTACCAAATTCAAGTCTCTAGTGCAGGGCTTGAAAATCTGCATTTTTTACAAGCTCCCCAGATATTCTCACCACTAAAGTTTGAGATTCTCTGTTCTCTCTGGTGCCCAGAAAGTCATTTACACTGGGAATACACTGGGAATTTAAATATATCTCAAGTTGTGAAAAGAGGAAGGAAAAAACTATAGAAACCAATAGATACAGGGTTTTTTTTGTGTTTTTTTTTTCTTCCTCCTTTTTTCCAATTCAGGATGGGAATCTCCATGGTAGGCATGGAGTGAGGCTAAAACTATAACATTTTTCTGGGTGGCTACATATGTGTGGGTGTGTATGTGTGGCCTTTCTGTTAGGAAAGGATGGCTAAGATCTGCAGATGATGAGGATGTCCAAGTGCATGGCCCTGTGTGCGATCTGATGAGGCCGAAGCTCTTTTAACCAAGAATGACAAGGTCTTTGCCCAGCAAAACCCAAGACTGCTTCAAAAAAGACATGACATATATTTTGAAAATGAGCACATTAAAAGATGCCTTTATATATGGAGAAAGCAGAGAATTTTATTTAAGTTTGGGCAGCCCTTTAGAACGTTCATGAACGTTTTTAAAAGCAAAGTTCCAGAGGAAGCAAATGTTGCTAGTGACAGCCCAGAGCTCAGGACATAAGCCGAATGAAATAAAAAATCCAAGGATTTTTTGTTTTTGGTTTTCTCTCCTAACCTCTTCACCTGGCCTTCGCCTCCCCCTCCTGCATCCTTCTCCTTCCCTATAGGAGTCCTTTCCCCTCCTGGCCGACATGGAGAAGCAGCATGTTCCAGAATACGCAGTTCTCTTAATTTAATACAGTGCTGATGGTTTCTTTTATTAAGTTTCAGCATCCTTCTGAAAATCTGGCAAATACTATGATACATGCTATCTCCGTTAAATGTATTAAAAGAACATTCAATCAGGAAATTAGTCAACTATTCTCTAAATAAATTATATTTGAGATGCTACATATAAAATATGATAATTCAGAGAGTAAATCAAATTATACATAATATTTTAATGTTCTGTTGAAGAGAGTGAACAGGGCATAAGCTTTAGGGCCAGACAGAGATCAGTTTGATTTATGGCTCTAGATTTGGGGAAGTTATTTAGGCTTTCTGAATCCATTATTAGATTCTCATCCATTACCATTGTTTCTGAACCGGGCATTATTGGCATTTGAGGCAGGATAATCTATTGTCCCATGAGGTGGTCCTCAGCATTTCTCACCATGGTCCTCCTCCTTTTTCTGGCTACTAGATCCCAGGAACATTCTCAGCTCTCACCTTGAGATACCCGAATACCGTTACAAACCTGCTGCAAACTGCCCCCCCCCCCCCCCCGGGAAGGTGGTGATGCTCCCAGCTAAAAGCAGGTGCATTAAATGAATAATAATAATGCCTCTCCAAGTTGGAAAAATTTTCCTGGCACTTTGGGGTAAACAAAGAGGTAGCTTAATCCCAGCCCGGTCCACAGGGGCCGCTGTGCAGAGCAAGCTGCTTCATCTAAACATCCCACCGATAACACTGCAGTAGGAGTAAGACCTGAGGGTTGGCCTAAGAATGCAATGAAGCATCACGCGCTAAGCACCGGGCAGCCAGGCTGGTGCAGTCAAGTCAGTCACGGTGGGTGCTGTCCAGATGGGAAAGCCAGATGCCGGAGACGAAGGACAGCGGAGGTGGCCAGGAAATCAGTTACCTTGTTTAAGACGTTTTGCAAAAACAGGGAGGTGGGAAGTAAAAAGTTACTAGACAGATTCCAGTTGTCAGTTTCTCTCCCACGCCCCTCCCCTTCCTGAAAACACTGTGTGTACTTGACGCGCTCTCTTGAAGGCCTCGGGCTGGGATGGTAGGGAAAATAAGGCTGAGTTTCAGGAGGATGTAAAGGGCCGCGAGGTGGCGTGAGAGGATGAGGATGCCAGCTGGGCACACAGGGACGAGAGCTCACCAGCATTCTATGCGGCTTTTCCAAACTCCAGGCTGCGCTTACGTGTTCGCGGACCATGCCCAATGTCCCCGAGATTTTCACCTGCTCTGCACTCTATTAACACCCGGCAACAAGAGAGATGGCCAGCACTCATCAGAGCTGCTTAAACGAGATGAAGCTCAAGAAAAAGGAAACTGGAACGGATAGTGTGCTAGCTAAAGGAGAGGCTGGATCTACCGGGAAGGGAAGTTATCTCTTCCCTACAACCTTCTGCTCCCGTTAGACCTTGGCCTCAGAACGCTGATATCCAACAGGGTTTAAAGACCACTTTTATGTTTGTTTTTTTAAAGCACATTTTCGATGACTTTTTTTTTTTTTTAAACCCTCAGTTGCCCTATCTTTTTCCCTCTACCTTCTTTGAGTGGCACGAAAAAAACCTTTTGTATCTGATTCATTCCAGGATCCGTTCAGTTCCTAATCTCACTTTCCTTTGCCAAGAAGTATTTTCCAACACAATTATTGCCAAGTCATCCCTCACATAATCTGCCGAGGCCCTTCCCACGTTCTCTGGGATGATTCAGAAATCATAGGAGAAATGTAGTCCCTGGCTTCTAGGAGCTGGGACTTTGTCTCTTTTTGATCAACTGGTCAGTTTTTTTTTTTTTTTTAACTAAATGAAAAGTAACCCATGATACCAGAAAAATGGTAACATGATTACAGGGGTTTCAAAAATTTTTAAATAAGGGAAAAATTAAGTTTTAAGAACTATGGGGCTGCCCTAATGCTATGTAAGAAGAGAGTGTAACGTTTAAGACAGCCTCGGAATAGGAGCGCCTGGTGCCTCCCTCGGTCGAGATGCTGACTCTTGATTTCCACTCAGGTCATGATCTCAGGATCATGGGACCAAGCCCCACCTCAGGCTCCTCCCTCAGCACGAGGGCTGCTTGAGGTTCTCTCTCCCTCTCTCTCACTCTTTCTCTCAAATAAGTAAATAAATAAATCTTAAAAAAAAAAAAAAAGGACAGCTATGGGCTACTAACTCTTCATAAAGGTCTTCCTAGGACAGTCCCCGTTGCAGGTAATGTACAAATGCAGGGTTTTATGAGATCAGAGGCTTATCCTACCCCTCTCCTGGAGGTTAACAATGCAGTCTCGGAGGAGCCCTGAAGACATGAATTTACCCGACTTACTCGATCAGTTCCTCCCAAACCTCTTGAAGGATGTTATGCCCTTTTGTCCTAACCTTATTCCCTTATTCATATCCCACAGAACTGGTGTTCTGTAGGTCATTAAGATAAAGAACAAGAATTTTGTTTGTTCGTGCTTTGGTTATTGTGACTGCTTTTCTTTTTTCTTTTTACTTTCAATCAATTAGTAAGTAAGATTTCCGCTAGATAGAAAAGCATATGTTTGAATGTCATGCCTATATGCCATTACTATGAAAGGTTCTAAGCACATACTCTGAGTACCTGGTTTATCTTGTCATTGATGGGTAGCAGGCAGTTTGCAGGAAGGCTCCGGTCCACAGATGAGCCGAGGAATGACTCCATCATTCACTGGGCACTACCCTTAACCTTAGTGGAATGCATCGCGCTAGGAAGAGGACGATGGTGAATCTAAAACGAGCTTCCACGCCCACCAACATGAATCTGTGGCATATGGAAACACACTATTCCTTTCTCTTGAGGAATGCTGGTCAAAGCCACTTCCTAAATCAACAATCCAATAACATTTCAAAGCTAAAGTCTGGACAAAAATAGAAGCCATCTCCCTAAATTGCTAAGAACATTTCTGCAACACAAATCTCTTCTCCACAGATGTTAAGTATTTAGCAATAATAAAAAGATGGCCAAATTCTTTCCATCATTTTTTTTAAAACCTGCACAAATGGAGTTTAGAGGCAGAGAAGAGGGGCCAGATCTCCATTCCTTGTTTACCAGCAGACCAGCGTTCATCAAACATGCAAAGCACAAAGCCTGGTAAAACAGCAAATGCGAGTAGCAATGCTAGCTGAATTCCAATTGAATTCAATCATTTTTGAACAGGGATATGTCTAAGTGCTTTCTACTGTGTTCCTTCGCCACAAGAGGTAAGAATGCCACACTAGTGTGACTTTTTTTTCCAAGCAATTAATTTGCTATAATATAAGTGGAACTCAAGTTCTTGGAGTAGCCCCAGTGAGAATAATTCCAGCAAATTACATTTTTGCATCAATGTCATTAAATGATGGCTAACTATCTATTATTACAGCATGAAGAGGAGAATGACACGGTGTGACCTAAACTAACAACAAATCTGGACCTGTTCCACATCTAGATTTGCCCCTTAAACGGTAGCATTCAGGACTTGTTCACAGAAAAAACCGACTCACAGAGCAACAAAATAGGTGCTTATCACCTTGCAGAATTCCTAACCTGGAGGCCAGAAATGACGGGGCCGTAGAGAGCAGTGGGGATGATGGTGATGGTTATGAAGGAGAGGAAGATGCTAAACAGGACGGTGATGGTGATGGGGTGACAGTGATGATGGGGACTCAGAGGCAGCCATCAGTGACATCTGACTCAGTCACCATCCATGCCTGGCACTGGACTAAAGGCTCTCTATACACCCCACCCCCCACTTAATTCCCACAACCTTCTGGTGAGGTGGGCACTGCCCCTGTCTCTGCCTCACAGCTGGGGGATTTTAGGGTCACAGGGACACCTAATGCAGATCTGTTGAATACCTAATGCAGATCTGTTGAATACATGCATGGAATCAGAGGAGGTCACGTGGTACACCACCCGCCTCAGACTGATGTTTCCCTTGGTTAGATTTTTACCTAGTTGCTTTGTAAAAACCTACAAATATTAAAACTCGAGAACTTGAAAATTATGCTGCCGTCTCTTACTCTTTCCCATTAGGGGAAGAGGAACCCAGATATCTTTTTTTTCTACCCTTTCAAAGGACCTATTTTCCATTCATTATCTTTTCATATCAGCCATTCTTCTCTGTATTTTCTTTTTGTTTCTCCTTTTTTAAAGGTATAATAGAAATAAATGGATACAACATATGAAGAAAATTCACCAACCCATCTTAATAAAAACATTCCTTTTTAAAACTTGTATGTTGCATTTTAAAAAACAGAGTCTTGCATTGTATCAGCTTTTTACATTCATCAAGTGTTCACCCATTATTTAAGCTCTTTTTCTTTTAAATTTATGATGAGTCAGTCTTAACCCAGCATATTACTGCATTTTTTTGTACTCTACTTGCTTTGCCAGGACTTCGTTTAATTTGTGTGGGCTTATTTTCCTATTAATAACATATTTTGAATTTTAATTCACCCTTTGAGAGCATTAGAAATGTCATTTCATATGGGACCTTTAAATCTGGTAAGCATATTCTGAGTGCTATTTCCTGGGTCATCAATTAAGTACAAGTTCTTTGACATGGCTCTGGGCTGAATTTGATAGGTTCTTCAAAGTTGATGCCTAACCATGGGTAATTATCATTTAGGAGAAACCTTTTGTAACATTCATACTTCTCTAATATTATTATGAGACTTTAGTCAAATTCCTACCTCTGTAAGACTTAGGAGAAACCTTTAATAAAGTTCATGCTTTTTTAGGATTCTTATGAGACTGAAATCTATATTGTTAATTCCAGTACTTTTGTGTGTGTGTGTGTGTGTGTGTGTGTTGTGTTACATATATTGCAAATAGAACTTATACTGGTCTAGTATAACATTATTTTAACAAAGAGATGACTGGTCATATCCAGATATTGGTATGTTTTTAGTTGGTTTAAAATAACCAATTCATTTCCATGATTTGTTCTATTCCTCCTTTCAATTCTGTCAGCTTTTGCTACACGTATTCTGGCACTTTATTGTTAGGTGTGTGTATATATACTTATAATTTTGTATCTTCCTGGTCTACTGACCCTTTTGTCATTGTGAAATACTCCTCTGTCTCTCCAGCAATATTTTTTTTGTTTTAAAGCCTATTTTGTGTGATATCATTATAATAACTATATCTTTCTTATGGCTACTGTTTGTATAATATATCTTTTTCCATCATTTATGTAAATAAATTTATATCTTTGAATCTAATTTGTGGTCTTAGTAGACAGCATATAGTTGGATCCTGCTTTTTAAATCTAGTCTGCCAAGATGTTTAAACCATTCATATTTAATGTACATGGTTGGATTTATATTTTTTCATTTTGCTATTTGTTTTTTATATATATCCTGTCTTTTTTTTGTTCTATTCCTCATTTATTTTTGATTAAGTGTATTTTTAGTGTGGTATTCTAACTCTCTTGTTGATTTTTCTGTGATTTTACTCAAATTATTGTCTTTATGGATGCTCTAGAGTTACAACATACATTCTGACGGCAGACTAAGAGTCAATTAATTGCAGTAAAATATAGAAAACTGGATCCTTTATAGCTCCATTTCCTATCCATTTTGTGCTATTATTGTTATAAATATTACCTATATATGAATGTGTACCTATATATCCGAATATAGTAATATAATGTTATGATATTTAAATTACAGATTATGCCTTTTTAAGAAGTCATTAGAAGAAATGATAAAATATACTTACAGAGCCTTTTATATTAACCTACACATTTCGTATTTCTAGTGCATTCCATTTCTTTCTGTGAATTTGAGTTCTCTTCTGGTATCACTTCCTTTCAGCCCAAATGATTTCCTGTTGTATTCTCCAAAGGCAGGTCTACTACCGATGTGTTCTTCCAGTATTTTTATTTTCTTCTTTAAATCTGAGGATGATTTTATTTCTTCTTCATTTCTGAAGGTAAGTTTTGCAGATATATAATTCTTGGTATATATATATTTTTTCTGTCCGCACTTTGAGTGTATCCTTCAGCTGTTTTCTGGACTCTGTTCTTTCAGATGAGAAGTCAATCATTAAGTGCACCAGATCTTCAGGTAATGATCTGTTTCTCTCTTGCTGCTTTCCAGATTTTCTTTCTTTGGCTTTCCAGAGTTTGACCATGATGTGGCTAGGCGTGGATAATTTTGTGTTTATTTTTCATAGGATTCGTTAAGTTTCTTGGATCTGTAAAGGTAGTTTTCAAATTTGGAAAGTTTTGAACCATTATTTCAACAAACTTTTTGCTCTGCTGTTTTCTCTCTTTCTTCTCTTTTTGGGACTCCCATTACATGTATGTTGGTATTTTTGTTGTTGCCCTATAAATCTCTAATGCACACTTACTTTTTCTTCAGTACCTTTTATGTGTGCTTCAGATTGGATAATTTCTATTGATCAGTCTCAAATTATCAGATTCTTTATCCTGCCATCCCAGATCTGCTCTTAAATCACTCTAAATTTTTCATTTCAGGTCCTGCATTTTTTTCTTATTTATTTTAATTTATTTTCAGCATAACAGTATTCATTGTTTTTGCACCACACCCAGTTCTCTATTCAATCCGTGCCCTCTCTAATACCCACCACCTGGTTCCCCCAACCTCCCACCCCCCGCCCCTTCAAAATCCTTGGATTGGTTTTCAGAGTCCATAGTCTCTCATGGTTCACCTCTCCTTCCAATTTCCCCCAACTCCCTTCTCCTCTCTAACTCCCCTTGTCCTCCATGCTATTTGTTATGCTCCACAAATAAGTGAAATCATATGATAATTGACTCTCTCTGCTTGACTTATTTCACTCAGCATAATCTCTTCCAGTCCCATCCATGTTGCTACAAAAATTGGGTATTCATCATTTCTGATGGAGGCATAATACTCCACAGTGATCAGGTCCTGCATTTTTAACTTCCCAATCTCCATATGATTCTCTTTAAAAAATAATTTCTATCCACTTACTGAGATTTATTATTTGTTGATTCAGAATGTCATAATTTCCTTTGATTCTTTAAAAATAAGTTCATTTAGCTGCTTTGAAGTATTGGTCTACTAAATCCAACATTTGGGGAGACTCAGATAATTTCTATTGACTGCTTTCTTTCTTAGTCACACTTTCCAGTTGCCTTAACTTTTTGTGGTAAACTGAACATTTTAGATAATATATTGCAGCAACTCTGGATTCTGATTCCCCCCCCCCCCAACAGTGGTGGTTTTTTATTTGTATTGTTGTTTGTTTTGTTTGTTGGGCAAATTGACTGGGCTAACACAAATGAAATGTGTCTCCCCACGGAGTATAGCTAGTTATGTCCATACTTGGTTTTCTTTTAATTCTTGTTTTTATTTTTAAACCTGATTCCTAGGGGTCACCCTTGCAACTGCACAGTTCAGTGGTCAGCCAATGACTGGATTGAGGTTATTCCACTCAAACATCTTGAGCTAGTAAAGTCTCCATCCTCTGATGAATAGATCCAACAGTAAATGGTTTTCCAAGCATAAAGCTTCTCAGATTATCACATGTCTTTGGTTGATTCTACAACACTTAAGTTTTTCTTTTTTTTTTTTTTTCCAGCTTTATAATCACTTTTTTTTGGGAGGAAGATTAACCAAGATTCTTATTTGGTCACAGCTGGAAGTCCTTGAAATCAGGATCTTGACTTTTCATCTCTGCATTCTAAGGTTTAACTCATAGTAGGCTTGCAGAAACTGTTGGCAGAGAAGTTCACTTTTTAATTTTCTTTTTTTTAAGATAGATACATTTCCTAAATATCACATGGACAATTATTTGTTACCTCTGATTTTTCAAGCTGATGGCTACTGATTCCTTGATGACATTTGCAGGTTCCCTAAAAGTCATATGATGCATGTCACAGAACTTGCTTATTAAATAAATTTATTGAATTTACTGAATAAATTTAGCCTTTTTAATTTAGTCTTTCTTAGTACTCTCTCCCCTCCTGCCCAGTTTTATTGAGATGTAATTGACATATAATTGTGTACATATAGGTGTACAACATGATGATTCAATACCCACACATATTGCAAAATGATTATCTTGATACTCTTGAACTATTTCTTCTCTTATTATAGTTGTGTTTTTTATAGTTTTACCTCTCAAAGACCAAATACAATTTTTCTTGACAATTTCTGGGTTCCCATCTTTGTTTGTTTCTCTTTGTTCACAACAATTTCCCTCAGAGAATTGATAACCTCATGCTACCTACTGTGTAAGCAGTTATACTCTAAATGAAGGAAAACTGCATGAACACCTTACAAATTGGGGGTAATAACTGAGTGTCTTTTGCTGATTACCTATTTGCAAATGAACAACCAAGTAACTATAATGAAGATAATTAGGGATATTGCATCATAATATGTATTATTTTCTTTCTTTATTTTATGCAGAGTAATATAGGTTTGACTATCTCTTATTGAAGATACTCTTATAAATAACATCCAATTTATCAGACCTCACAATTCTCTTTTTTTAAGATTTTATTTATTTATTTGACACAGAGAGAGAGGTCACAAGTAGGCAGAGCAGCAGGCAGAGATAGAGGGGGAAGCAGGCTCCCCACTGAGCAGGGAGCCCAATGCAGGGCTCAATCCCGAGACCCTGAGATCATGACCTGAGCCAAAGGCAGAGGCTTAACCCACTGAACCACACAGGCACCCCCAGACCTTACAGTTCTTAAAAGCCCTGTGTTGGTAACTATATATATATATATATATATATATATATATATATATATATATACTATAATTTATACCAAGTCTTTGACAAGATGAGAACCAAAAGGAAGTTTCCATAAGAATTATTCATTTGAAGTAGGAATAACACAGAAGTTTATGAGGGCTCTCAGTAATAGCTTGTTTTAATTGCAACAGCTACCAAACCAACTCTACCAGATAATTTAACCAATGACCAATTCTAAATTTTTATTATGAAAAATCTTCTTCAAAAAGATAGGCTTCCCTCTTGAGAAATTCACTTCACATATGTTCTGAGTATTCACTGATAAGGCACATTAACAAATTTAGGAGGTAGCCTTGGATAGCTAAAAGCACTTATTTGTACTTTCTTACTATTGCCAGTTGTCATTCATCTATGAAAATGCAGGACATGGAATGGGAACAAAAAGATAAGTGAAATCCCTAAACACAACATTCAATCTCTTCTTCCATAAGGGCTTTTAATAGCAATGACAAAAGAATTTGAGTTCAGTCCCATTTCTCCTCTCTACCCCATCTACCCCAAAAGACACTAATGAGAACTAGAAGTGCCAGAAGGTAGACAGAAAAACGGAAGAAGAGAAAGAACAAAGTGCCTAGAGAATACATAGAGCACCTAATGATTCCATGAATAATTTATTGTAAACACTACTTTTCTAAACTTTCCATCAGTCACTTTTTTTTTTTTAAAAGATTTTATTTATTTATTTGAAAGACGGAGATCACAAGTAGGCAGAGAGGCAGGCAGAGAGAGAGAGAGAGGGAAGCAGGCTTCCTGCGGAGCAGGGAGCCCGATGCGGGGCTCGATCCCAGGACCCTGAGATCATGACCTGAGCCAAAGGCAGCAGCCCAAACCACTGAGCCACCCAGGCGCCCCAATCAGTCACTTTTTCATTAGTGACTGAAGGTAGAGTCAAATAGCACACCTTTAAAGTTATTATTTCTACAAAGTTGGACTGCAACACAGAGAAGAAGGGGGGGGGGAAACCTTACAAGGCAAGTAAAGCATAGCAAAATTTCTAAATGATCAGTTGAAGCATATCTCTCTATGTATTTAGACATTTAATTTCTCTCAGCAATTTTTGTGGTTTTTGTGGTTTCAGGGTATATAACTCACACACAGTCAGATTCATACCTGAGCATTTCTTAGTATTTGATGCCTGTTCTTGGGTCAAAAGACTCGATTCATTAAAGATGTCAATTTCCCCCAACTTGATATTATAGATTCAAGAAAATCCCCATCAAAATCCCAGCAAATTTTGAAGCAATTGAAAAAACTGATTCTAAATTTCACCTGGAAATGCAAAGAAACGAGAGTTAATGAAGCAACTTCAAAAGGAAGAACAAAACTGGAGGAATGACACTAACTGATTTCTAGATTTATGATAAAGCGACAGAAGTGAAGACAGTGTAGCATGGGTGTAAGACAATTAGGTTAATGGAAGAGAACAGAGGGTCTGGAAATCAACCCACACATACACAGGTGATTGTTTTTTTGACAAAGGTGCAAAGGCAAATCAGTGGAGAAAAAAACAGTCTTTTCATTAAGCTGTTCTGGAATAACAACTGTATGAATATCCATATGTATAATATGACCTTTTTCCATACTACATACTATATATAAGAATTAACTCAAAATGGGTCATAGGCATAAGGTGAAACCTAAGGTCCATAACATTTCTTTGCAGTGAAGTTTGAAGAAAATCTTTGTGATTCCAAAGATATAATCACAAAAAATAAATTCTCAAATTCTCCTCCTTCAAATTAAAAGCCTCTATTCTTCAATAGATACTGTTAAGGAAAAAAAAAAAGCCAAAACTGAGACAAAATATTTGCAAAGCATATATTTAATGAAGAACTTGAATCTAGAATACTTAAATAAAGAATTCTCAAGACTCAAAAATTTAAAAAGCAACTGAATAAAAAATGTACAAAAAAATGTATAAAAAAGATATTTAAATAGTGTTCTATATCATCTGTCACTAGACAATGACACATAAAAATTAAATTAAATGTAAATTAAAGTCACAATAATATACTTCTACACACTGACTAGGATGACTAAAATGAAAAGACTATACAATGCATAGGCAAGACGGTGGAGGAACTGGAACTCTCGTATGCCACTGATGGGAATATAAAATGGCATAAACATTTGGAAAAGAATTAGACTATTTCTTAAAAAATTAAACCTACAATTCACCTATGATTCAGCCATTTCATTCCCAGGTATTTAAGTAAGAGAACAGGAAATATAAAGACTTGCCCAGGAATGGTAATGGCCATTTGTTATAGCCCAAACTGGAAACAATTCATTATCCATCAACAGATAAATGGATAAACCCACTGTGATATACCCATATATGAATACTAATGATTAATACAAAGAAATGAACTCTTGACACCTACTATAGCAAGGATAGCTTTCAAACTAATTAGACTGAGAGAAAGAAGTGAAAAAAGGGTACAGCCTGCATGATTCCATTTATATAAAATTCTAGGTAAGTCAAGAGTCTCTACAGAGACAGAAAGCAGATCAGTGGTCGCTTAGGGATGCAAGGGTGGAAGGAGTGATGGGGTGGACTGCAAAGAACCATGAGAAAATGTGGGGGATTGTGGATGCCCTTATTATTGTAAGTGGTTTTATGAGTGTACAATACATAAATCTTATCAGATTGTACACTTATTTTTTCTAAAGATGTATTTGTTGAGAGAGAGAGAAAGCATGCGGGGGTAGGGGGAGAGGGAGAGAACCTCAAGCAGACTCCCTACTGAGCATGGAGCCCAATGTGGGCCTCGATCCCAGGACCCTGAGATCATGACCTGAGCCACAATCAAGAGTCAGACGCTTAATCAACTGAGCCACCCAGGCACCCCATACTAAATACTTTAAATATATATTAAATACTATTAAATATATATATTGTCTGTCAAATATACCTCAATAAATTTAAGGAAAAAAAAAACAGTGAAATGTTACCTGTTAAAAATGTCTCAGAGATGACTGTAAGAAAAAGGCCAATAAATGAATCAAAGAAAACAAAATATAAAGTATGAGAACATGGGTTGAACAAGGACATAAATGTGAGGAAACAGAGGTTGAAGGCTAAGAAAGCAAAAGTGCCAGAAGCCAAATTTTCCATGATTCTTGTCACAGCAATAAGGGTGCTACATTCTTATGTAAAAACAGAAAAGCAAAGTAATTTGGCTTCAATTAAAATATTTGAGGGAGGAATTTGGGTCATAGTTGTGAATGGCAAAGCTGCCAATGTTTAAAATGAAACGTGTGCATCTGAATATTTCAAAGACTTAAGAAAGCATTATTCGTTAGTTTAGCCAGCATGGCCTCTTTTCAACCACCACGTGCTTTCTCTTCAGGACACTTGAGTGATTCAAGCGAGGATGGGGATCTATGAGACAACCCCCTCCACACAGTGGTCTTGCTTGGAAATCCAAGAATTCTGGGTCTTGGTCCCAATTCCATTCTGGACCTGAAGTCAGCTTGAGAGGCAAATGATTGGTCATTTCAATATCTTCCTATTTAAAAAATGGGGTGGGGGGAAGAGGCCTGTGTTCTATATGGGGAGAGGCCAACTCGGGTTTTCTTTCCCTGGAGATAGTCCCTGCCCAGGTGAAGTTAGTAATTAAATGGCATCTTTGCCTTTATCACTGCTGTCCTCATAACGTAAATGTTAAGTGTCCTCTTATGCTCATTGCTTCTAGGAAGACTGCTTTTGTCTGTTGGCAAAAGGAAAGGGAGAAAGCAATCCTCCTGCACACTGACTGATGACCTGTGCATTTCAATGGCACTTAATCACCATGGTACCCGGGTACTCAGACCCTGCGATACATTGAGAACAAGAACATCAAACCCACAGCTCTGCACGACGAGGCCGGTAGGAATTCTAGGACATGAGTCCTTTGAATCTGTTCCCTTTGTGTAAACAAGCCGAAGGCCAAAACGAATGTGGAGTGTATGGTTCCCAAGGTTTTTCAGATTGAAACTGAATAGCAAGACCTCCTCAATTCGAGCTCCCCATTTTCTCCAAGAACAGATAACCCCTTTCAGCGGGCGGCCACACCGGTATATCAGGCCTGTCTCGGGAGACGCTTACGGCAGCAAAGTCAACCTCATGGCCATGTCTGTGGATGTGGAAGACTCGGTTCATCAGCCGAGATTTTGAAGACCATTCATTGGTATTCTCAAGCTGTTTGTACCCAGAAGCAATTCAGAATATGGAATCAGAGTATTCACGCTGTCATTTCTTATGAGAGAAGAAGGGAAATTCGAAAGTCTGGCCTTGATCAAACTACAAACTCTTTTCTGAAATACTGATTTTCCATATTGAGCAGCTAGATGGGCGGCAACGTGAGGCAGCAGCCCATTGCTCAGCTAAAGGGACCCCCTGTCTTGGAAAATTGATTAGAATGACATTAAAAGTCTCTTAAAACTCTTTGGAAAATAAACCTTCTATATGGATTTTTGGCTGGATTTTACGGGGAGAAAACTATGTGGCAGAATGCTAATTTCAATTTGTTCACTTAGCCATCAAAAGGACCTGGTTTAAGCTGATTTAAGAGTAAGCTGCAGCAAAACATTTACCTTTTAGAAACTGAATTAGTGAAATTATTTTGCAATGCCTTGAGGTAATTCTCTAATATTTAATCTCCAAGTTTATTAAATATCAAGTAGTCGGAGATTATTTTAAAGGAAGCACACATAGTAAGCAGTTACTTTAATTATGGTTAATCCCTTACTGTGCCATTTTAAACCAAAAGTTTTTCTTCACTCTTACCTATGATCTTTTTAACCTCGTGAGTGGGAGCACCTACAATCTTTATGTAAAAGAACCGTGTGCACACAAGATGAACGTTAGGCACGACTCTGGCAATAAATTACTCAACAAGATCAGATGATAGAGAACGTTGTCTGTTTTTTAAGGTCAAGAATCCTGTTTATTCTCAGCAAATGTAAACACAGTTTTTGCAGGAGTAACGTGTTCTAGATCTCTTAAAAGTAAATTTACAAACTGCAAGTCACAGTCACAACCCATTTGAAAAATATGACATACTCATTTTTAAAACTGGATTTTTAAAAAAGTTTTTATTTATTTATTTGACAGAGATTACAAGTAGGAAGAGAGGCAGGCAGAGAGAGAGGAAGGGAAGCAGGCTACCCACCGAGCAGAGAGCCCGATACGGGGCTCGATCCCAGGACCCTGGGATCATGACCTGAGCTGAAGGCAGAGACTTTAACCCACTGAGTCACCCAGGCGCCCCTAAACTGGATTTATTTTGATGAACCATTCAAATTCTCAGAATTCTAAGGTTGTACAATAAAGCATCAAAATATAAACCTCTTCTTAACTAAAACTGGGATTTTATTCAAAATTTAAAATTTTGTTTTTCCTATAAGATTTCTTGAAAAGACTACAGCTATGCAATTCAGCCACAGCATACAAACTACGTAGGAGTTGTAACATAGTAAAGCCTAAAACAGGAGGAAAAAACAACCAAACCCCTGGGGCATTCCAAACCCTAGTAAATATTTTCCTGTGTTATAGACCCCAAAATGGATTGAAACCGACTCTCCTCTATCAGCTTCCATTGTCTCTTGAGTATACATGAGCTAACCAACGAACTAACGTATAATTCCCAGACAGCCTATTTAGTACTCTGGCCCCTATTTCAAAACGGGATTTAATGTATCAAACTATCGCATTAAGCTGCCATTTATGAAGATTTCCTCCACCTCACTGAACAGTGCTGAGAGTTCTCCATCCACAGCCCTGTGTGTCTGCAGCATATGCAGCAGGAGAAGGAGCATTAATTATAATTACCCCTAATAGCGCTGCCGAACTTGAGGCACTAGGGCTGATGTGACAGGAGGTGACGAAGGACCATGAAGGTGAAGGGCGGCCCAGTGTTTTCTGAAGTGAGACTGCCAATTCTCAGAGCTGGTAAATGGTGTGAGAGTAAAATAAAATAAAAATAAAGTAAAGTAAAACAAAACAAGTAACATAAAAGTTTGGTTAAAAAATACCTCAGAAGTATGTTTGAGAAAAACTAGGATAAACAAAGTTAAATAACTGGCTTGACAGCAGAACTTTCCATATACGACTACGCATCATGTGTGTCAAGAGGAAAAGAGATTGTGTGAGAACCTCCTAATATTACTTTACTGGGAACTCCACAGCCCCCCTCCCACCACCCCTCAGCCTGCAGAACTTTTCTTAGGGTACCCTCGTGGAACAGGTGCCCGCTGCATTTCAGAAGGTAATGTTTGAAGTAACATTCAGTCCCCATAAGAAACATCAGGAAAGGGCGCCTGGGTGGCTCAGTGGGTTAAGCCGCTGCCTTCGGCTCAGGTCATGATCTCAGGGTCCTGGGATCGAGTCCCACATTGGGCTCTCTGCTCAGCGGGGAGCCTGCTTCCTCCTCTCTCTCTGCCTGCCTCTCTGCCTACTTGTGATCTCTCTCTGTCGAATAAATAAATAAAATCTTTAAAAAAAAAAAAAAGAAACATCAGGAAAAATCCAAGAGGTGGGTATTGTAGCAGCTATGGGAAATGGCATACAAGCTGCTAATGTATTTATAACAGTAAAATGTAAATTTTTCACCTGCTTTTGTGGGCTTTTTATATTTTCCCAACATGATTTTCCTGCTCAGTTTTGTGTGTGTGCAATTTTATCCCCTGTTTTCAATCTCTTCATCCCTGAATATTACCAAAAGGTGACCTGTAGATGGTTTCTAAAAGTAGGGACGCAGGGGGCCCTGAGTGGCTCAGTGGGTTGAGCCCCTGCCTTCAGCTCAGGTCATGATCTCAGGGTCCTGGGATCGAGCCCCACATCGGGCTCTCTGCTCAGCAGGGAGTCTGCTTCCCCATCTCTCTCTGCCTGCTTCTCTGCGTACTTGTGATCTCTCTCTCTCTCTATGTCAAACAAATAAATTAGCTAATGAAAAGTAGGGAAACAGAAGACCAAACTTAGAGACAGGATAGCCTCTGTTCCCTCCCTACATGTATGGCAGTCCTTCTTCCACACAGGACAAACTCCTGTAAGACTGAAAGTGAATAAGATCTGAAACCATTTAACATATTTTATAACCCAGAACATTTGCAGATGAGGCCTACCTCCAATAGCTGACCTTTTACACTAGTCAACTTTTCCTGTTGTACAAGAAATTCAATCAATGCTATTTTTCACTGTCTCACCAGCATGAGTCACCTCTGGCTTTGGCGTGTGTTGACTTACAAGCCAGCGTCAAATAAACCATTACAATGACCTGATGTAGCGTCAGAAAACACAATAAACAGACTCTTAATAGGAGTTACATATACTATAATTGTTTTCGTCAACAATGTATATTCTGATATTCTGGCAAAGTAGATAATAAAGGATATTTATTTATATAAGTGGATATTTAATAGAGGCTTGAGCAGATAATAATCTGGTTTTCCCCCACCTCCTGCAGAGTATCTTTGGATGTTACCAGAAGCTATATTGGAACAGAGGGAAGCATGACACCTGAGTATCAGTCATCAGTTAATGAGCAACTACAATGATATCAGGTGGTCTGTGATTTTGTGTAATGCTCAGCAGAGTGTCTTCCCCTGGTTCATTTTTTAATTTGTAAGTTTCCCAGGTTTTCCTCTGTACATTATTTTTGAGACAGTGAGTGCTCTACTAGTCCTTATCACTTTATAAGCCAACTCAAGACCACAGTCTTCCATTTTTGTGGGGCTATGACTATGAATTTAGATCTGTTCATATTGTGGGAGAAGACTTTCCCTTCCTTTTTCTCTCTCTCCTTCCCTGTCCTTTTTTATCTTTACCCTCTTTTATCAAGCAATAAATTGAAGGCACAAATCTTAACTCTCCTGATCGTTCCCTTTGATGGGATGTGGGATGTGAAGTCACTTCTCAAATCTCTATTTTTCCATGTTTTTTTTTTTTTTTTTTTTTTTTTTTACCACTGTGGATGACTGGGTTATAAAAACATCCCCAAACAATTCTAACATTAGTAGAGCATAAGCAAGATGGAAAACACTGGAAGCCATTCAGATGACAATGTCTTGACCTCTGGCTCTGAAATTAACCTAAAAGAAGATAGATTATCCTTCGTCATGATAGTACAACATAGATGCCCGTGCCTGATGTGCACAGGGCTCACACACACAAAATCAGGTAAAGGGGAAGAAGACGGCACACATGGATTCTGTTAAAATACACACAGGGACAGTGACAGATTTTTGAGAGGAATGCAGAAAGCAGGAGTTGGGTCAGGGTCAGGGTCAGAGTGGAGAAAGTACCACGACAGGAAGTTGTGTGGCATCGTGATTGACTACTATTTGTTTGCAAAAAAGTGGAAGTATGAAACAAAGTTTTCTGACTTTCACTTTCTTGATCATCAGCATACAAATGGAATATTTGTTCATCTCTCCATTCAGCAAAACACTTTCTCACTCATGCTGTGAACAGGCTCAGCTTTGAGCCAGTACAGAACACAAGGATAACTACAGAGCTTAAAGAGGAGTGAATAAAATTAACAGGAGACTCTACAATTTAATTGAACAATATTTATTATCACTTTTTCATTTTGTTAAAGGATTTATGAGAAGCTCTTCTTACTTTTCAAAAGCAGTCCTTCTGTTGTTTCTAAGGTGACCCAAGAGCATTGGGAAATTAAGCGTGAGGTCTTTCTGAAGGTGAGTGGTGCCATATTGAAAGGCTAGCCTGGTAGAGGGAGTATTTTCAAAAGATAATATTCCTAGTGATGGTGAAGCTATGTCAGAAGGGCATCAGTGGGGTGCCTGGGTGGCTCAGTTGGTTAAGCGTCTGCCTTCAGCTCAGGCCATGATCTCAGGGTCCTGGGATCAAGCCCCACATTGGGCTCTCTGCTCAGGGGGAATATTCCTCTCCCTCTGTCCCTAATCCCACTTGGGCTCGCTCTCTCTCAAATAAATAAGTAAAATGTTGAAGAAAGAAAGAAAGAGAGAGAGAGAGAGAAAGGAAGGAAGGAAGGAAGGAAGGAAGGAAGGAAGGAAGGAAGGAAGGAAGGAAGGAAGGAAGGAAGAAAGAAAAGAAAAGAGCAGAGCATCAGATCTGGGAGCAGAGAACGTAGCCCAGGTCATGGTCCCACTGCTGTGCCAAGTACATAATTTGGGCCAACAGTAACTCCCCAAATCAGTAGTGAATCTTTCTCTAGGCCAGGGTTAATTTTTTATTCTTTTTAATTAAAAAATTATGCAGAAATCTCAGGAAACCAAGACACTAGATAAAGTCACTTATATTCTAGATTCTAGAGAGTAATAAGCAACATTCAAGTATTACCTATTTCTTTGTCTTATCACTAGATAAAACGAGTGTGACAAGGGAACTCTGGGTTTGTGGCAACTGGTTGTGTGGTGTTAGACACATAAGTTAAACTTTTCAAGCTTCACTTACTATCTTTATAAGATGGAGCATAGAATACATTTGCTCTCAGTACCTAACAGAGATTGTGTCAAAACAAATCATCTCCATTTAAGTGAGTGGAGCACACTGCAAAGAAGGGAAATCAGGGGGAGACTGCTGGAGAGGGTGAAGGGGAAGGGAAATGAGGGGAGAAAGAGGATGCAGAGATGGGAATATGACGGCCAATATGGGGGAGGTGGGGGAAAGCCTGCCTGGGAAGGAGCAGGTGGGACAGTAGAAGAGGGAAAAGGGAAGGCGTATGAAAGTGTGGTTTGGGTGTAGCGAGGGCAGAGCTAACCAACAAAGGAAGTCAAGAGCAAGAGCAATGGAAGTGGAAATGAGAGAGTACAGAGACATGTATCCCAGCATATTTTCTCTTTTGATTCAGGATTTTGGTAAGTGTCAGCTTCGAGTGGGCATTTTGAAAGGAAGAAAAGCATATTTGGAAAACTAGGGCAGGACAGAGGCAGCAGTTATCAAAGTTGTGGTGGGGGACACAGAAGACAATAAATGGAAAGGAGGCAAACACCTTTCACCTGTCTATTTTGTCCTCCATATGGACCACAGAAGGTACGGGAGACAGAAGGAAGAGGGCAGGGAACATGGATGTAGCTTCTGGAAGGGAGAAATACTCCAGAAGGACACCTGGAAGGAAAACTATTTGTAGTCATCTGCCTACGAAACAGGAGAGCAACTGCCCAGTAAAGCAGAGTGATTACAGACTAGAATGCAGGAATCCAACACCGTAACTAATGCCCCTGGGGTTCGGGAATTGACAGGATTTTCAAATTGCAAAGTTGGGTTCTCTTGATGAGAAAAGGATGGGAAAACTCCAAGAGAACTCTTCAGAATTTCAGTAACCTGGGAAAAGCTAAACCCAGTACCCACTTGGAGAATGGCATAGAAGAGGAAGACTCTGGTATTGATGATTTACTTCTTAAGATGCTAAAATGAAAAAGAGGTAGTCTGGTTGGCTTTTAGACCAGAGAAGATGAACTTAGACCAGAACTTCAGAAAGAGAGGCAGATGCTTTTGAGAATTTGATGAAGCCATAAACCCTCTCCCCCAAGAGAAATGCACAAAAGTCTGGACACAATTTCAAGGACTTCACAGGCTACCTGTGATCATGTGCTATGTCCTTCACTATATACAACACACAACAAACTGCATTTCTTTTTTTTTTTTAAGATTTTATTTATTTATTTGACAGACAGAGATCACAAGTAGGTAGAGAGGCAGGCAGAGAGAGAGGAAGGGAAGCAGGCTCCCTGCTGAGCAGAGAGCCCGACACGGGGCTCGATCCCAGGACTCTGGTGATCACAACCTGAGCCGAAGGCAGAGGCTCAACCCACTGAGCCACCCAGGTGCCCCAAACTGCATTTCTTTTAAAGAAGACTTGATTTCATGGAAGGGCATGGTTAAAGCTCAAGAAATGGTAGTTGTCATTCAAAAAAACACTTCTCTGTGGGGTGCAGCTGGGGAAGGTTTCAAGTTTGAGAACTGCCAATTGACCTGGTATTTTTTAAGAGGGAGACTATATGGAATTTTTGCAAGAATACAGACATAGCTATGGAGATGGCCAGAGCACAGGACATGGTAGAATAAAGGCAAGAACAGGTACACCAAAGGTTTAGAATCTCACACTGAATGTACTGCTTCTCTGGGAAACATATCAAAATGAAAATGAAGGGGAAGCTGTATAATGGGCACTCATGAGAATGAACTTGACTGCTTGCAGCCACACAGATGGGGAAAGCATATGCAATCTGTGGTAAATGGAAAAATGAACAAACTATTTGTAAAAAATGAGTTCAGAGTATTTTTGGAAGACAAGCTGAAATTGGTAAAAATATAGAAGAAACATAACCTAAGGGGAAAAAGTAGTAATACAGGTAATGAACCCAAGTCAGTTCCCTGGAAGCAGAGGTGCTAGAAAGAACAGTACAGAATTTGCTCATTTTTGCATTCCAGCATTCAAAGATGTAAGATGACAACCACCGGGCAATGGGCTTCAAATTCCCACAGCCCACATGGGAAGAGATCCTAAGAGGCTTGATGAAGGTGACCTTCCAAAGCTAAAATGGCAGAGGTAGAAGAAGGACACTACAAAGAAAGTGGAAGATTTGGAAGCTCAAAGCCATGGTTATAAAACAACGGCGACTAACAATGGGAAAGTCTTTCACGAAGGAAGCTGTTAAATGCCCACTTGAGAAACAGAAGTAGATGTGTTTCAGGATGTGGGCATTAAAGAGAAAAGATTTTTGTTTAAAACCAGGAACAGTCAGGAGAAAAACTGGGACAAAGCAGAAATGTCATGTGAAATGTCTTACATAACAAACTGATGGCTTAAGCCAATAAAAGTTTGAGAGAGAACAAGCACCTGTCCAAGGAGAAGGTGTGAGAAGGAAGAGACACAACAACACCTGGTCTATGAAAATACCGTGGAAGATATCTGGAGCCAACGAGCTAGAATTTGGAAGAAACTCTGAGTAGAGTTATAAAATAGTGTTTTTGAGGTCATTTAGGAGAGAAAGAAGCAAAAAGTCCTGGTCAAAGCATAAAATTTATCTGGATTCAGTCAAGAATCATCCATGGATGTTGAAACCAGTGGGTTAAAAAAAGATATTTACATAGTCCAAGTATCTCCCTACAAATTACTTATTAATTACAAAGAGAAAATTTGTAACTTGACAGTAGAGAAATCTGACAAACATCCTCTTACCCAGTGATCATCACCAGTTACCACGACCAAGGTAAAGTGATGGGTAAGTTAACCAGTGGTGGGGTAGAGCAGCATCACATGGCTTGTAACACAATGTTCTGAGAAACACACATCACATCCAGGCAAAAAGGCAAAACCTGCATCTAATCAGGAGGAAACATCAGACAAACTGAAATCAGGGGACACTTTGTATTACAATTGTTCTGTACTTTCCAACTTTTCAAAAGTACCAAGGTCATGAAAGACAAAGACTGAGGAACTGTTCCAGATTAAAAAACCCAAAACCAAAAACCCAACAACTAAAAAGACATAACAACTTAATGTACATGTGATCCTGGATTGAATCTTGGAGTATAAAAAAGTAATATTTTTCTGTTGTTATAAAAGGCATCCCTGAATCCACTGGCAAAATTTGAATAAAGTCTGTAGATTAGATAATATTGTATCCATGCTAATTTCCTGGTTTTGACAATTGTACTATGGTTATATAAGAGAGTGTCCTTGTTTTAAGGAAATATGTACTGAAGTATTTAAGGATATGAAATATCACTTCTGCAACTTACTCTCAAACAGTTCAGAAAGAAATAACAATTTCATCTTATACACGTACAGAGAGAGAAAGACTAAGACAGAGACAGAGAGAGACAGACAACAAATGAGGTCAAGAACTCACATTTAGGGGGGCGCCTGGGTGGCTCAGTGGGTTAAGCTGCTGCCTTCGGCTCAGGTCATGATCCCAGGGTCCTGGGATCGAGCCCCGCATCGGGCTCTCTGCTCAGCAGGGAGCCTGCTTCCTCCTCTCTCTCTGCCTTCCTCTCTGCCTGCTTGTGATCTCTCTCTGTCAAATAAATAAATAAAATCTTTAAAAAAGGGGGGGGGGCACCTGGGTGGCTCAGTGGGTTAAGCCGCTGCCTTCGGCTCAGGTCATGATCTCAGGGTCCTGGGATTGAGTCCCACATCGGGCTCTCTGCTCAGCAGGGAGCCTGCTTCCCTCTCTCTCTCTCTCTGCGTGCCTCTCCATCTGCTTGTGATCTCTCTCTGTCAAATAAATAAATAAAATCTTAAAAAAAAAAAAGGAATTCACATTTAGGGAATCCAAGTGAAAGATACATAAGAATTCTTTGTATTATGCTTGTAACCTTGTAACTCTAACTCTGAAATTATTTCCAAATTAACAATGAAAAACTCCCTAGAGAAAGCTGCCAAACTAAAACAATTCATGAAATGGCCTTGGATCCAGCTTTGGGGTGGGGGAGTGGTGGTTGGTAGGGAGATCCAGCTGTAGTTTTTTGAGACAATTAGGGAAACCCAGATATAGACAAAATATTAGGTGAAATTACATAATAACTGATCTTTCTCAGGTTTAGTGATGGCGGTGTGCTTATGTAGAATGATGTTCTCAGTCTTAGGAGATGTGCTGGAGTGACGATAGTAAAAGCTCCATGTGTGGAGAAGGTTCCATCGTTGCTCACAAGGCATAGTGGCAGCAGTCATACTCACCAATCTGTGGTGCTCCCCAACACTCAATATTTCCTTTGTCCCTTAGTTGGGCACAGCATTTCTCTGCCGGTGACTGCCTTGATCCCCGGGGAACAAGAGCTCCTATTTGATTATTACTCTTTTAGATGGATTTTGAAGCAGGATTTTTTGGTTCTCATGAGCTCCAAAATGTAGTGTAAATAGCCTTTCAGTATGTCCTTACAATTCTCTCTCTCTCCCTAGGATTTAGGCCTGTGTTCATAATAGCTAACACGGTACAAGCTCTCAACAAAAATTATTTCTTACTGTGACTTCTTTGTCAGGCTTTTTTTCTTGAAGGGGGGGCATATGTTGCATTCTCCCCTACTTCTTCCCTCTCCAAGGAGGCTTCTTGGTGGCTCTGTATGTAGGTTTATTTGGACCCTGCCCTCCCCAGTAACCAGGTAGCTGTGGATCCCAGAAGTAGACACAGCCTGGGTTATTTCTCAAATAGCTTTTCAGGCTCTTCTCCCTCAACCAGCTCTGCAATCAATTTCTGCCAGCTCTGACCCAGCACATTTGCCCTCATATCCCTAAATCCCAGGTCTTGTTCATCATCCAACTGAGATCCAAGAAGAACATATAACAAATAAGCAGATAAGCAAGAAAAATGCACGGTGGTCTAAAGAAAAGTGTCAAAGAGATAAAAGGGAGAGGCAGGAATGTTCTGCATATATTTATAAGATATGCACATCTTCAGAGATTCTCTGGTTAGCAAGATGAGGCATGGAGAATTGTGAATAATGTATACTCATAAATATCCTTTACAATGACCCGGTAATGATTTAAAGAGGGCACAGTTCTGCTTTGGTTAGAATACAATTTTTTTGAGCATTTTCTAAGCTGTTATTTCTGTTGTTGCACCAAATAGAACTTTTGACTAATGGGACATGAAATTCAAGGGATTATTCTCAAATACCTTAGCTGTAAGTTACCTCCTGGCTGTTTGAACAGGAGGCCATCATTTCATTATTTCAACAGAGGAGTCATCTACCCCACCAGTGTCTACTCTCACTGCAGACAGTAAGGAGAGCCACATGCCTCACTTTCAGCATTGGGATTTATACAGACCATTATATAATCTGTTCCAGCACTGATGTTAGACATATTTGAAAGCTGAATGAACTCACTTGCGCTCGAGAGACCTGTATTTGCTAAACTAGATGCTCTACTCTAGAGTGACTTCAGGCTTCACCAGAGTTAGTTCTGACCTATTGTTCAGGGACACATGAGGAGTCGTTAATGCTCCTGTGGCCACCTGGACTTTTAGATACACTTCAATTCTTCTACCTTTGTTTCGTTTTATTCAGGATAGAAGCAGTTCTTCAAAACCACAGAGAGAAATTAAGGCGAGCAAATCGCACTATTTAGTATTGACATTTCTCTGAAATTGAGATGAGTGCTCAATTCAATCAACACCATTTATTCCAAAGATATATTTTAAATTATCCTCCTCTTCAAAAAGTTTGGCTTGCTTGCTACACTTTTTCTCTGTGCTTACTCATCCCTTTAAGAGATGGTGTGGCTCAGTCAGTTAAGTGGCCGGCTCTTGACATCAGCTGATGTCATGATCTCAAGGTTGTGAAATCAAACCTGGAGTCAGGCTCTGCATTGAGTGGGGAGTCTGCTTGAGCTTCTCTCTTCCCTCCTCCTCTGCCCCTCCCCCTCCCCTATCTATCTCTCAAATAAACTCTTTTTTAAAATTTTTAACTTTTTATTAACATATAATGTATTATTAGCCCCAGGGGTACAAGTTGTGAATTGCCAGGTTTACGCACTTCATAGCACATACCCTCCCCAATGTCCATAACCCCACCACCCTCTCCCAACCCCCCTCCCCCCAGCAACCCTCAATTTGTTTTGTGAGATTAAGATTCTCTTATGGTTTGTCTCCCTCCCGATCCCATCTTGTTTCATTTATTCTTTTCCTACCCCCAAAACCCCCCACATTGCCTCTCAACTTCCTCATATCAGGGAGATCATGTGAAAATTGTCTTTCTCCGATTGACTTATTTCACTCAGCATAATACCCTCTAGTTCCATCCATGTCCTCCCAAATGGCAAGATTTCATTTCTTTTGATGGCTGCATAGTATTCCATTGTGTATATATACCACCTCTTCTTTATCTATTCATCTGTTGATGGACATCTAGGTTCTTTCCATAGTTTGGCTATTGTGTACATTGCTGCTATAAACATTCAGGTGCACGTGCCCCTTCAGATCACTACATTTGTATTTTTAGGGTAAATACCCAGTAGTGCAATTGCTGGGTCATAGGGTAGCTCTATTTTCAAATTTTTGAGGAACCTCCATGCTGTTTTCCAGAGTGGTTGCACCAGCTTGCATTCCCACCAACAGTGTAGGAGGGTTCCCCTTTCTCTGCATCCTCACCAGCATCTGTCTTTTCCTGACTTGTTAATTTTAGCCATTCTGACTGGTGTGAGGTGGTATCTCATTGTGGTTTTGATTTGTATTTCCCTGATGCCGAGTGATGCAGAGCACTTTCTCATGTGCCTCTTGGCCATCTAGATGTCTTCTTTGCAGAAATGTCTGTTCATATCTTCTGTCCATTTCTTTATTGGACTATTTGTTCTTTGGGTATTGAGTTTGATAACTTCTTTATAGATTTTGGATACTAGTCCTTTATGTGATAATGTCGAATAAACTCTTTTTAAAAAAAGATTACTCATGAGTGAGAGATACGCAATAAAAATGTAACTCAGTCTAGCAAATGGACAAATTAGATTGCTTTCCCTTACCCTAAATGAATAGCCACCATATAATGAGATTATTGTCTTAACTCAAGAGACAATATATGATGGATTAATATATATTGAATACTATCCTTCATTTATAACTGCTTAATAAAAGTTAGTTATTATTTTGATGCTACTGAACTAAGAGAGTCTTTCTCCTGCTTGGCTATTAGAAAACAATTAATGCCAACAATATGAATTTAATTCCACACTACCTTTTTCATTTGCATATTTTATATTCAAAGCATGTGGGTTCCTCTTTAATCAATAACTGAAAACCCTTGGGGCACCTGGGTGGCTCAATGGTTAAAGCCTCTTCCTTCAGCTCAGGTCATGATCCCAGTGTCCTGGGATCGAGTCCTGCATCGGGCTCTCTGCTCAGCGGGGAGCCTGCTTCCTCCTTCCTCCTGCCTCTCTGCCTACTTGTGATCTCTGTCAAATAAATAAATAAAATCTTAAAAAAAAAAAACCAAAACCCCTGGAACTTATCAGAGATGTCATGCAAAAAATAAACAGTTTTCACCATTTGACGAGACCAGCTTGAAACATGATTCTTTAGAAAAGCAAACAATGATATATTCCTCTATATTTTCAGAGCTCCTGTTATCTTCTGCTCAACCCAACAAGAAATCTGATCTTTACTCCTTACTGAGAGCTGGTAGGATAACATGGACTCAGCCTAAGTCTTTATACACCTGTTATAATGCTTTATGCATGTCATTCTTCTCTACCAGTTGGCAAGTCTCTTTAGGAAATACAGCATAATGTATGAACATCACATTCATCTTTGTATCTATCATACTGCTTGACATGTGAAAGGGCCCTCACTATAAATCTATAGAAGAGTGTATATCAAAATTGAGGCCTATTTATCACCGAAATCAGAAACACCAGGGGTATTTGCTTAAAATGCAGATTTCCTTATTCTACCAAAATGTTCTAAATGATAATTGCTGGTATTGGGACCTGGGGACATTTTAACAAGCTCTATATATAGGTGATTCCTGTGTATGGTAAAGTTTGGGGACTCTGTCGCAGAAGAAGGGCTACGTGTTAGAAAGTTGTGGCTCATTCTGATGACCGGAAAAGTTGTCAGTCATGAGAAGAACTGCTCATCTGCCGTGTTTTTGTTTTTGTTTTGTTTTCCAATGATTAAAAACACTTATATTCCCTTACTGCAATAAATCTTGGGCAGAAAACTGAAATGAAAAGAGATAGGTTTTCTTTTTCTCTCCCCCCCTTTTTTGACTTTTCATATTGGAAAGCTTAAAAAGTATATAGAAGTAGATAGAACAGTATAATGAGCCCCAAAGCTTCTCTCCTTCACAGAGCTTCAACAATCACCAACTTAGAGTCAGTCTTTCTTTATCTATCACCTCACTCATCTCTCCCCATGCTCCCCATGATCTCCTCATTGTCTCTTCTTTGGTTACATTTTAAAAATCATTGTCCTCAAAACATTAAAACAATAACTAAGACACTTAGTAGCATAGACATGTACGGTAATCCACTAAAATGTAATATAAGGTGTACAGTCATAGCAACTGATTTACAGCCAGGAAGCTCATTAAAACTATAAAGCTATGATGTGAGAGATGTGTGGCACGGGACAGGATGGTTGTTAGCATTAAGTGAGATAATGCTTGTGAGTTCATATAGTACAAGTGCTATCATGGAATACGTGTTTTGAGATGAAGTCTCCACATTAGACAATGTGGTAGTTGGAAAAATATGTTCACACATTTTTTAAAATTAAATTATATTAAATTAAATTTTAAATTCCAATATAGTTAACATACAATATAGTACTAGTTTCTGGCATACAATATAGTAATTCAGCAGCTCCATACATCATCCTGTGCTCATCAAGACACATGCTCTGGGGCAACTGGATGGCTCAGTGGGTTAAGCCTCTGTCTTCAGCTCAGGTCATGATCTGAGGATCCTGGGATAGAGCCCAGCATCGGGCTCTCTGCTCTGTGGGGAGCCTGCTTCCTCCTCTCTCTCTCTGCCTGCCTCTCTGCCTATTTGTGATCTCTGTCTGTCAAATAAATAAATAAAATGTTAAAAAAAAGGGGGGGTGAAATGTCCATGCACTTATTCTTGTCAAAAGAAACATAGGAAAAAAAAAATAAACCTGAGACTAATAAACACAAATAGAATTAAAACATCTCAATTTTTATTTTTATGTAATTTTTTACTTCAGCCAAGTAAATATTTCACATATTCAAACATAAAATGAAATAAAAATAATTGGGAAAAAACCCTAAAATGGAATAAAAACAGGAACAACTACAATAAACTGTCTATCAAATTGATAACAAACACAAATAAAAAATAATTTAAGACCCTTTGAAGCACAGAACTCAGACTATTTACCACACTCAATACTAGACCCTGTAGTAAATTCTGACACAAAATTATAAGGAAATCTCGTTTTCTTAGTAGTTCCATTATTGTTGGTTGAAGGACCGCTGTTGCAATTCTGAATCTATTCTGTGTGCACTAGAGCAAATGAGTATGTATATACTTTAAAGTTATAAGAAAAAAATTATTTTAGAGCATCAGAGTTTTCACTGCAAATGAGTGTGGGGACCAGTGGGGACCAGAGGAAGGTGCATTTGATGCTGCATTTGAACTGAAGATATCAGTGTGATCTCATCACTTCCGAAGGGATGAAGTCTCGGGTTTGTTCTCTGACACGAGTGACACTCCAGTACAATTAGAACCCCCCAGCACGCAGATACTGGCTTCTAAATGATATTCCCTACTAAAAGGAGTCAGTTCTCCTTAAAGAAATGGCAGGTTCTGGGCCTAGAGCAGGAAAAATGCAAGGTGAGAGCTGAACATCTTTTGCCAGAAAACAAGGCAATGCCTGAGAGTAATGGCATCGTTTCAAAAGGACCCAGAAGGGGCTGTTACTGGATAAATGTGGAAAATTTTAAGATCTCCAAATAATAACAAAATTTTAAAAATCTTGATCCAAAGTGAAACTCAGAAACAGGGTAGGTGGGAGGAAGAAAGGAGGGAGAGTGGAAGAGAGGGCAGGGAGACAGCGAGCGAGAGAGAGAAATTGTATGTGTAGTAGGTGTGCAGGGAGGGGAAAGAAAGAGACAGCGAGAGAGACAGGACATGAGGGAGAGTGTAGGGGTGTCTGGACAGGGAGAGGGGAGGAGGAAGAAAGAAAATTGACAATTGATTCAGGCTAGGATTATCACTGGGTGCTAAAAGCAGGTTGCTAAGGAATAGAAATTCACAGTCTTCTCCTTATAGATTACTTATTAATTACAAAGCATCATTCCATAGATAACTTATTAATTACAAAGGAGAAAAACGATCTTTTACACTGGAGAGATCGAGCAGTTGGTACCTTAAGCAAATGATCAAGCTTATCATCAGTAGTGGAACTGGTCTTCACCTTTTGCCCTATGTTGCAAGAAATGTACGTCAGTGATGTAAAAAATGCTTAACCCTGTGGTTTTCAAAGTGTGGTCCTCAGACCAGCAGTATCAGCATCTCCTGGGATCTTGTTAGAAATGAGTGAGTGGACCCCAACATAGACCTATCGAATCAGGAAGCCTGGGGCAGGGCAGGCAATCTAGGTTGAGAAAGCCTCCCGATGATGCAAGAGCATGCTAAAATTTGAGAACCCCTAGTTGCACCTGAATCTAATGAGGGGAAAATTAGACAAATTCAGATCAACAGATTGTCTACTGGCCTATTTGTTCACAAATAACAAAAAATTAGAGACTGGGAGGGTTTGTGGGAAGAAACCTTTAGATAGAAGCTAAAGAGATGGGGCATCTCAGGTTCAATAGGTTACTTGCCTGCCTTCGGCTCAGGTCATGATATCAGGGTACTGAAATGGAGCCCTGCACTGGGCTTGCTGCTTAGAGGGGAGTCTGCTTCTCCCTCTGCCCCTGCTCCTTGTTTGTGCTCTGTCTCTCAAATAAGTAAATAAAATCTTAAAAAAAAAAAAAGCTAAAGAGATATAACAACCAAATGCAATGAATGAGATTTAACTGGATTCTGATTTCAAAAAAAAAAAAAAAAAAAAAGAAAAGAAAAAGAAAACCTATCAAGATGTCTGCAACTTATCAACTTACTTTCAAATGATTCAGGAAAAATAAACATAAACAGATAAATTAAAATTTCCCTCTATTTACCTGGACATAGGAAAACTCAATCTGAAAGAACACTAATAGTTAATGTATATAAAAGTCATTGAGCTCTTTTTTTCAGCTTTTCTGCAATTCTGAACATTTTCCTAAGAAGGCGAACCAAAATTAATGCCAAAAAAGGTCTAGGAACCAAAAGACAAAAGCCAAAAAAGCCAAGAGTCAACACACAGAATAAATCTGGGCATGCATTTTTGCCAAGTGAAAGATTGAAGTATTCCCAAAGCAACAAAATGCACAGCCGAGATCCCTAGGGTGGCAGGGACCTGCGGGAGCCTGCCGGGGCCCCGTGTGCTACCCACACATGGACTATTGTCAAAAAGTGCTGTACCTCCAATTTTCCCCTCTACTACAGAGGAAATGCGGAGAGCGTTAATAACATTATCAACCATAAGCTTGCAAGGTTCAGCATCCCAATAAAACTGAGGAATCTTGACTTGCAACCTCAGCAGTTAAATTACTGCCATGAAAATCCCTTGCCAATGGCCAAGTGCATGAAAGAATAATTATACATGTTTACTGTTAGCCATCAGTCAAGTCCAAACGCCACGAGATGAACTATGCAATGCAATTAAATATGAATGCATAGTCTGAGGGCCTCCCAACCCACCCTCCCTCTCTCTCTCTCTCTCTCTCTCTCACACACACACACACACACACACACACACATACACTCGTACAGGAAGTGAGGCTAAGAATTCTCTTTGAATGTTCTTCCTGGTAATTTTACAAGGTTATTGAAGAATACGGAATGTAAGTCTGAAATGGCATCCTCCAAAGAAGGAGTCCAATCAGCAGCAAACAAACCAATAAAGAACGAGCTCTGTTCGTGGAAGTATTAAACCCTTCATTTCACGATCATCTGTTCTTGAGAAACTCTACAATCGACAGCAAGACACTCCCCCCGTATTTAAAGGGTATGATTTATGACTGACTTTCTTCCACAGCTTTTATGAGGAGGCATTTTTTGAGCCGTCCCATGTGAGTTGCTAACATCTGCATTGATGAAAGAATTGTAAAGAGCAAAATTCACAAAGGATTACCACGATCAGATTTTTTAAAAGAGAAGCGATACATTATAATTTGATGGACTGCTCGTTTTTGAAGTACTTTCCAATGTAAACTTCAAAAGATCATAATGAATATTTAATTTCAATGAAGCACACATTGCAAGTTCAAAATTACCGGCCACTGAGAAACTAAACCCACCGATAAAAGAACGGAACCATTTATTACGTCCATGGGCATGACTTTGAACTTTGATTCTATGTAAATATAATGTCTGTATGACTGGTAACTGCAGGATTAACTGGGTATTTCTGCAACCTTAAAATAGGGTAAACAGTCAGTAGTGAGAGCAGTTAAGTTAATGGAGAGCAGTTGCAGCTGCGAAACGAATCCCCATTCTTTGAAAATCTGGATTTTAATCTTGAATGGTCTCTATACTGTAAGTAAGCACTATTTTGAAGCCTTTTATTAGTAAATCTCTTTTCCTGTCTGCAGTCGCCAGCTGTGTATCTGTGAGACTGGGGGAAAAACAGCAAAGCCCAAGTGAAGATCGGCTTGAAATGGAGGGTACCTGAGTGAAGGTTCTCGAGTGAAACTGGGCTGCAGAGGGGAACCGCAGCCTGTGGTTATGACGGTGTCCCCTGTGGTCACACAGACCTGGGTTGTCATAACTGCACCACTTACAAGCTGTCAACCTAATGAAAATCGCATGTTTTCCATGCATTCACTTCTCCATCTGTGAGACGGGGATGTAATAATGACCTACCCCATTGGTAGGTTGTGATGATTCCACGAGACAATGTGTCTTTGCCACCATTGTCCCATCACTAGCTTGTGAATCGATTGGGGTTAAGCTTGTGGCGGTGGTAGCCACAGTAGCCGTGGAGGTGGGGGAGCTCTGTGTCCTTTGGTGAAGGCCGATTTCCCATAATCCCCTCCACTGCTTTCCCCGCATTCTAGCCCATCCAGGAAGGTCTATCTGAGACCTTATGTATGCAGAAGAAAACTATGCAGAAATTTAAAGAAACACTGGCACTGATAATGTCAAATATTCCCCCTTCCAGCTTAATCCCTAAATATAACTGCTGATTTACGAGTTACTGTCACCCTCCCCCAATCCTTTCTGGAAGACACGGCATGCTTCTCTCTGGGTCCCAGGATGCAATCGTTTTAAATGACTGTTCTTCCTTTGGTGATGCACTTTTTTGGCGGGGGGAGGATGTGCCGGCTCTTGAACCTCTTCCAAGATTGCCAAGATTGCCCCCATGGAGTTCTCCTGCATTCTTAAACTGAATTTCCCTTTGGTTTTTATCTGACCCCCAGCGAAGTGATACTGAACAAAGGCACAACCGTGAAGATCAATGTCGCGACACAACTAAGGACCTAGACAGACTCATCACTTTCTCCTCTATTTGTTTGATGATGATTTTGTGGAAGGCTGGCCTCTGACCCTGGCACACAGGCGATGACTGCTCGCTATCCTAAGTGAGGGACAGAGCTGCCTTTGCGAGCTCCGTGGGACAAGGTACCACATGGACCCTGCTCCCCCACTGCATTCCCAATACCCAGCAGAGTGGCTGGTGTGGCTAGGTATTGGGAAAGCATTTACCGAATGACAGAATAAATGGCAGGAAGACAGTAATAGAGAGAGCGGACAGAAAGGGAGAAAGGATGGGCAGAAGGAAAGGAAGGAAAAGGGCAATTCTAAACTCCAAATAAAATCTATAAAACATCTGATCGCTTTAAAAAAATTAAAAAGTCACCCAGGGGCACCTGCATGGCTCTGGTGGTGAAGCCTGTGCCTTCATCTCAGGTCATGATCCCAGGGTCCTGGGATCGAGCCCCATGTTCAGCTCCCCGATGAACAAGGAAGTCTGCTTCTCCTGTCATCCCTCCCCCTGCTCTTGCTTTCTCTCTCTCAAATAAATAAATAAAATCTCTCTCTCTCTCTCTCTCTCTTTTTTTTTTTAAGATTTTACTTATTTGACAGAGAGAGATCACAAACAGGCAGAGAGGTAGGCAGAGAGAGGGGAAGCAGGCTCCCTGCTGAGCAGAGAGCCCGATGCGGGTCTCGATCCTAGGACCCTAGGATCATGACCTGAGCCAAAGGCAGAGACTTTAACCCACTGAGCCACCCAGGCGCCCCAATAAATAAAGTTTCTTTAAAAATGTCACTCAATGGTTAAGCCGAATGTTTAAGAACTGTTTAGGTCAGGAAAATGAAGGATCAAGGGACAATTCAAAAATAATTGTGGTGCACCTGGGAGGCTCAGTCAGTTAAGTGTCCAACTCTTGATCTCAGCTCAGGTCATGATCTCAGGGTGATGAGACAGCCCACAACAGACTCCATGCTCAAGTTGGAGTCAGCTTGTGATTCTCTCTCCCTCTGCTCCTTCCCCCACTGTAGCTCATGCTCTCTCTCTGTTGCACACGTGTACTTGTGCCAAGTAAATGAATAAACAAAATCTTTAAAAATATATAAATGCAAGAAGTGATTATAAAGGTGAGCTGTTCTCAAATAAGAACCCAATGTTAGGAGGGAGGCTGTCATGGTAGCATCTGGAGGGAAGGAGGCCCTCACAGCTGGTCATTCAATACTATGGTAAGACACCAATGGGTCATATAATCTTTCTTCTTCAAGCATCTTTGAAAACAGGAAGAGTGATACCCATCTGCCTGGAACAGTTTAGGGCCACTTCTGCCAAGATGACTTCTCAAGCCCCATTCCAAAGCTGATAAATTTTTCATCGCCTCCTTTCCAGCTATGTCCAAATGGCCATTGTAAGTAATCTCCTAGAATATTAACATTTGGAGTACATGTGCGACCGAGGCTTTTAATATAAATGAACATTTAGAGAATAATTTAGGATTGGAAGTCTCCACCATTTCACATTTCGTGAAAGTATGTCAAATTTATGTCAGCCTTTCACATGGAGGACTATATTTTTTCCAACAGAATAGCAGGGCTTGTATAAGAATTGAATGCACACAGGATATCAAGCAACCGCTGGTTTAATGCGAAAGAGGACTCCCTTTAAAAAAATAGAAACAAAACATTTGGGCAGATAATCCTAGCCATCCTGACATAAACTGGTGAAAAAATAGCACAGAAAAAGATAAAAGAACACTTTTAAATTTTCTTCAATTATACAAACTAACAAGGAATTATTTAATAGTGTCAATTAAAATTTCCACTGACTCATATCACAAACAGCTTCAGAATCAAGCTTTTGACAAACATCTCCTGCCCCTAAAATGTTTCACTCAACAGTGAACAGCTTTTAGCTTCCAGCAAAATCTCTGTTAATAAAGAGGACATATTTGTATCACCAAAGATGAAAATAAAAGGTAAGCGAGTTGATATTTATTAAAGGCTTACTATATTATAGTGCCAAACACTGTATTTGTTTTAAAGAGTGAGTTGTTGGGGCACCTGGGTGGCTCAGTGGGTTAAAGCCTCTGCCTTCAGCTCAGGTCATGATCCCAGGGTCCTGGGATCGAGCCCCATATCGGGCTCTCCGCCCAGCAGGGAACCTGCTTTCCTCTCTCTGTGCCTGCCTCTCTGCCTACTTGTGATCTTTGTCTGTCAAATAAATAAATAAAAATCTTGCTTAGGTGTAACAGAAGCCTCCCAAATAGAACTTCCCCAAGCTACTGCAGCAAGAATTATGGCCGGACGGGACTTGTTCCTGACAAAAGGGCGTCAACACTCTTCTCTCTAAATCCCACCTTCTTTAAAAAAAAAAAAAAATAGAGGTGCCTGGGTGGCTCAGTGGGTTAAAGCCTCTGCCTTCAGCTCAGGTCATGATCCTGGGTCCTGGGATCGAGCCCCGCATCAGGCTCTCTGCTCAGTGGGGAGACGCAAGGTCTCCATGCGTGCATATAAAATGGAGGCACGACCACTTCCAGCGAAAAGTGCTCTGTGTTCACCAGGCGTTCCCCATTCCATCACTTCACTGGCACTCAGAAAACAAGGTCAGCAAAAGTCTACCACGATGCCGGGTGTCAGGAATCGTCGGGTCTCCCTCTTCTCTATCCTTCGGCATACAGGACTGCAAAGTAACTAATCTTGAACATCATGCCCGGCTCCCGGCGTCTGTAAGATCGTGGATACCGGGTTCCTCTGTGGCCTGGCCCTCGCGCTCTCCATGCGCATTCTTGCACCGCAGCGCTCTGCACTGCTTCCAGGTCTCCCGCGAGAGCTTCCCCTTCCCGCCTGGGGCGCTTCCCCTGCTGGTGGCTGTGTCCTCTCACGTTGCTCCTCTGGTTGGAATGCAGGGCTCTCATCCATCACTACTAAACAGATGCCCGGGGCAAAGGTCTGGGATTCAGTCAGAACTATGGCCCTGCTCTGCCTTTCCCGCGTGCTCGTTGTGTGACCTTGAACAATCACTGAGCTTCTCAGAAGCTCTTTCGGCCCCCAGCAAATGGTGCCAATGATCTCCCCACCTTGCAAGATGGTGGTGACAATTATGCAAAGTAACACATCAAAAGTGGCCCAATAACTTTCCATTATGTTTTTAAACTCTGTTTTTGAATAGACGGCAAATGCACATGATTCAAAACTCAAAAATATGTCAAATAACAGATCTCCTTTACACTCCATCCCCCAGATGAAGTTCCCCTACCAGAGGCTACATTTTTTTCCCAATTTTTGTGCATCCTTGTAGAGATATTATCCACAAAGGTGGTATACAAGCACAGTTACTGACATTTTTCTTCTCTCACTTTATAATGTATCTTGGAGAACCCTCTCTGTCTGTACACAAGCAACTGTCTTAATCTTTTTTTAAAACAGCTGCAGTGATCCAGGATAATGAATCACTCCCCTATGGATAGACTTTAAGATTCCTACTCATATTTTTTCTCCAACACATTATTATAAAGCTTTCCAAACATAAACAAAAGTTGAATTTAACAGGAAACACTCATACACTTACCACCTAGATTCTATAAATAATATTTTATTATATACTTGCTTTATCCCATCTCTCACATTTTTGTTCATTGTTAATTTCAAGACATGTTGCACATATCATGACACCTCCCTCAAAATACTTAATGCATATCATTTATTATTAAGTAGTAAGCTTTACCATTACAATGCCACAATGAACACTTGTAGAAACGCTATTTCACATAGTGTGTAGCTATTTTCCAGAAACTGGATTGTTAGGAACGTGTGCTGATAATTTTTAGGGATATTGCCAAATTTTCCTCTATTGAGGTTATAATAATTGATATTTCCACCAGCAATGTAGGCAAGTTATCTATTTCTATTTACCTTTACAATATTATTATCATTAAATTTTTATCTTTTTAATTTTTTAAAAAGACTAATCTATTTATTTGAGAGAGAAAGAGAGGAAGAAGGGTCAGGCAAAGGGATAGAGAGAATCTTAAGCAGACTCCATGCTCAGTGCTGAGCCTGGGACTCGGGGCTCAATCCCAGGACCCCAAGATCAAGACCGGAGCCAAATCAAGAGGTGGATGCTTAACAGACTGAGCCACCCAGGTGCCTCATATTCTCAAATTTTTAAATATTTGCCAATACCAAAGGTAAAAATGTATAGTTTTATTTTGTATCTTTTTTTCATATGTGTAGAAGCCATTTCCATTTCTTTTCCTTTCAGTTCTCTATTCTTTGCCTATTTTTATACCAGATTACCGGCCTTTTCACTCTGAGTAGTACAACTTTCTATACTGAGGAAACTAGCCCTTTCTTTCTTTCTTTCTTTCTTTTTTTTAATATTTTATTCATTTATTTGACAGACAGAGATCACAAGTAGGCAGAGAGGCAGGCAGAGAGAGAGGAGGAAGCAGGCTCCCCGCTGAGCAGAGAGCCTGATGCGGGGCTCAATCCCAGGACCCTGAGATCATGACCTGAACCAAAGGCAGAGGCTTAACCCACTGAGCCACCCAGGTGCCCCCAAAACGAGCCTTCTATTACAAGTTGTGATTGCTATTTTCCAAGTTTGTCATTGCTATTTTGATTTTGCTATAATTTACTTTTCCAATCGTGACTTTATCTTTATGTTAATTTATTTCCAGGCAGTGATAAATATGTAGTATTTCTCCATCACTGACTGCCCCAGTCTCAACCCTCACAACTGCTTCACTCGCATTCTACTGAGTTATTTGCAAGGTTCAACTCGGCAGCATCTCTCCCACCTACGGGCTCTTGTAAGATATGGCTTCTTTGTGGGATGTTCTCTCAGTTCTTTTCTCCTGGATGATGGCTACCGGTCCTTTCAGACGGAGTGGAGAGGCTGCATGGACAGCACGGTGCCCTTAATCCCCGAGGCTGGTCTCGGTGGTCTCATCCTGTCTTGTCACAGTACCCTATGTGCTCCCTGATCAGAACACCTTCCTTCTCTGACATTATGAGCTACTTCCTTGCTTTCTCCTCCAGATCTGTGAGGAAAAGGGCTACGATTTATTCATTCATCATTGTGTCTTCAGCCACTAGCCCAGTACAGGGCATATATGCAAGTGATCAATAAATGTTTAAGGAAAAAGGCAGGGAAACAGGAAAAGAGGGAAGAAGCAAGGGAGAGTGGGAGCAATATATACAGGGTGTTGTGGCCTGAAGTATGCCCTCCCCCAAATTCATACAATACACCCCTAACCCCCAGTCCGGCAGAACGTGACTGTATTTGGAGACAGGGCCTTTAAACGGTGGTTAAGGCAAAATGAGGTTGTTGATGTGGGGCCCTAATCCAATCTGACTAATGTCCTTCTAAGAAGAGTAAATATGGACCTACAGAGAGATACCAGGGATGTATGCATATGGAGAAAAGAGTGCATGAGGACATGCCGAGGAGGCAGCTGTCTGCAAGTCAAGGGAAGAGACCTCAGGAGCACTCAACAATACTTTGACCTTGGATTTGGAGTCTCTGGAACTGTGAAAGAGGAAATTTCTGTGGTTTAAGTCACCCAGTCTGTGAAATTTCCAGTACGGCAACCCTAGAAAAGCACAGTCCCAGAAAAGCAACGGAGAGGCTTAGAGGATGCAGAAGGAGGATGGCTGGGTTGGGGGCTGTCTAAATGTGGACCATTAGAGGCACAGTAGAGAGCCGTATGTCTTGGCAAGTATGTCCCAATTGAGAAAGAAAGAGAGGTTCTTTATTTTCCATTCAGAACAAAGAGATGAGGCTGATTTTAAACTAAAACCTCTGTTCTCTAGATTATAATGTGAACATATAATTAAATTTGATTTTGATTGGGTAAGGCTCTCTCAATTATAATTCTCATGGATTTAAGTCATAAACTATAATGGATTTACATGGTGTGAGAATTTAGTCTGATTATAATAAGCCACTCAAGCTGAAGGAGGTACATGCATTCCCAGCAACACTGCATTGTTGGGACTGTTGAAAGATCACTATAATTTTTAGTCTGCCTATAAAGTGAAATGATATTTTTCAGATTTAGTTCCCTCTTTCCCACTGGGTTAGTTTGTTTCAAAGAGATGCTTTCTTTAGAAAATGAAATCTGATACACTGCCATACTCAATGGCATTACAAGAAAAAGAAAAATTAATCATGGGACCTGAAGTCCTTGGGAGTGCTCTTGTGGCCATGCGTTTCATCTGTGATGATGGCCATAATTTTGTATTAAAAACTATATGACAACTTTGACAAACTGTTCATTTCCCTTCTTATTTTGGGTAAGTCAATATAGCTATGGCACTACATAAATCATTAACTGAAATCAAGTAATGTCTGGTTTTCACTTGAAGTTATGATGGAAACGTGTGAAATTATATTGTCTCTATTATGATGGCTATGATCTGGAGGCTACATGGTTAATTTCCCTGACAGACTATAAAATCACCCAGCCAGGGACGGTGAAAGCTGTTAATCAAGAAGATGACCTTTGAAAGCCTCACTCCTTTCATAATGGTTGCTAGTTAAATATGAACATCTGGGAAATCATTATGAATTCATTGTGCATAAATCTATTACCCTATGTACAGAACTCCTTTTTATTACAAACAGACTTTACATAATAAGGAAAGAATAAATGTATCAATTTTTTTGCCATGCACATATTTGATGCACTATTTATTAACAAAATTCGACATTGCCCTTGGATGCCTATAACACTGGCTATAAAATGGGGATAATAATATTTAGTTGAGAACATATCTAAAAGGTTTAATGTTTTAGCAATGCTTTGAGAATTTAAATGCTTTAAATGTGCTAATTTTTATGATGTTTTCTCAGAGGTTCATTTTGATATTTATCTTATGTGTGTACAATATAAACTGGGTGAAATAACCTTTTGTTTTATACATTTATATATACATACATAATAAAAGTTGACAAATTTAAATTGTGATTTTTCCACAAGCCATTCTTTTCTTCTTCAAATATTTTTTACCAGTAATCTAGAATCTTCCTGTATGGGCATCTATACCATTCAGCAAAGGGATGTCTTCAAGATTTGTTATTGACACAGTTGTCTGAATGCCTAAGTTACTTTCGAAAAGTGAAAAAACTGAATAAAGATTTTCCACCTAACAAGGCTTGATCACCAATGCCAGAAGATTTTGAGAGGCAATTCTCATGCCATTTGAAAAGGAACACTGACTTTTACACAACGGGAAACAATAACCAGATTACAGTTCTGCCTAATGGTGTTAAGACACTAGGACTGTTCTGTTATAAACTTTGTTTTTCTGAAGTATGTAACTAAGACAGACCCTAATCCCAAATGAAACTTAATTGAAAGTTGTTTTTAAAAACATGGTAGGAGAGATTTCTCTTTCTAGTATTGCCAAATAAAACTGACTCCGGACTTTTCTTCATTGTCACTTCAGCCAAGTTAGACCATAATGAGAACTAGTCTTTTTGACTTTAACTCAACAGCTTAAATAAAATTTAAAATCTAGATTCTTTATTAAAATACATTAAAAAAGGTTTTCAAAAAGATTGGCATTGTGTACATATTTACCCATAATAGGAAGTAACATACATATGTAAATATAACCAAGGGCAAAACATGGTGTGCATTTGTTCATTTATAATTGTGGATAAGGGATTTCTATTCCCTACAATAAGCTTTCCTGTATTGACACTGGAGAAAAAATTAGTTCAATACATCAATATGAAGAAAAATCATAGCTAAAACAGAAGGCTAACATACTGTGTAGATTAGGTCAGAAAATCCCGTTAGAGACCACCATGCCATGCAATTTACATCTGTGACACTGACAAAATTGTAACTGAATGAATGTTGGTATAATTGGTTTGTCACTCATCTGCCCCATTAGACTGTGAAAGGGGGAGCTAAAGCACTTGTTTTGAAGAATAACTGTTTACCCAGAGAAAGGGGCAGAGGATACACGGGAGGAAGTAATGGTCATTGTCTACTACAGATCACCTCCTAGGGAGAGGTGCTTTCATTTCCTTCATTTCCTTTACTTTCCTTTACTTTACTTCATTTCCTTCATTTCCTTTACTTGCCCAGATGCATCACAGCTCTGGGCAGCAAGAATCGGAGTCTCCATTAAGCTGCTGGGAAACTGGGAGAAAAGAGATTAACTGACTTTCTCCCTTAGCAGAGCCGAGTCCAGGACCAGACCCCAGCGCCATACTTTTTCCATCTGACCACTGCATCCTCAGGAAAAGAAGAAATAATCCTTTGGCTTTGTTTTTTATAAAGCAGAAAACCAGCACTTTCTCCAGCCTCCAATCGACGGTTCAGAAGCTTGGCTGCTCATCAGAATCCTCTGAGGAACATTTTAAAAGTATCTGGGTCCCCTAGCCAGAGATCCTGAATCAGAAGGTCTGGGATCCTCCCAGGCATTTCTATTTTTAAAAAAGCTCCACAGTTGAATATGATGCATATTCAGGCTTGAAGTTCTATTCTTGTCCAAACCTAGCAAATGCTCTAGCCCTATCCTCCCCTAAATTATAAACATCTTTCTGGTTGAAAGGAAAAGATAAGAAGTGCATGCACAGTAATACTTACTGAACATCTACTTAAGTTCCAGGCATCGTAAAAAAGGATTTCATAGATATGTATCTCCTTTAGTAGGCAGTAAACGTCAGATCAATGTTTATAGAGACCCAGTTACCATTTCTTTAAACTTATTAAAACAAAAAAAAAAATACATATCTTTTTCTAAAATACATCTTATCTCGCTCTTTAAAGTTTCAAATATCATTATTCACTTCAAGAATTCCTTAACAAACCAACCGACAACCAGACAAAGCCTTCTTCTAAGCCCAAAACACTTAAGAATTCATGTTGTGCTATGTCCCGATCCCACCTATTAAAACACAGTGTTTCTGATGCCCTGCAAAGCCTTTCACAAATAATTACAACCTCTATGGTTTATCTCATGTGTGCTCTTGGCCCCATCCCCACTATGTCTGAAACCCAGGCTCTGAAGACTTCTATAGTGTCTAAGTGTGTTTATCGGCAGCCTCTGGCAGACAGATCCCTGATTTCCCACCATAACTTCCTAGACGTTGTTGCATCTGCCAAATACTGCCCGTTTCTGATGGATACCACTTCCTCCCAGTGCTCTCGGGCCAATGAACCGGAGTCCTTGAAGAGCTCAAGGCTCAAGGTCTGGGCTCTCTGCAGGTCATGAGATGCAGAAGTCACTGCACGTTGCATGGGAAGTGGACAGTTGGCTGGGAATCCCACGCTCCTGGACACAGTGTTCTTTTTTTATCACATGTGCGCTATAGCAGTCTTGCCCCACAGACTTCCAAGACTGTAGGGCAGAGCTCTCTGTTTTTCTTTCAAGTTCCCTCCTGCCTACATCTCCATAGGATTCACCTGGCCTTTCAAGTGGGAAAGGCTGGTAGACAAACCAAGCGATGGGCACTGTGATCTTCTCAGTTCATGCCCAACAATCACCAAAGCTGTGTTCTTGGACTAACTCTGTCTAACTCCATCCACCCCGTGACAGCTTTTCTCTCCAAAAGTTCTGACCCATCTCACCCATGAACTGTCTGCCAGCTGGGTCAGTTGTACCGGCCCCACAAGACATGCCCAGATGTGTGTAGATTTGGGTAATGGGCCTGGTTTAGGCTGCAGCTAGCAACCACCACGATGTCTATGTCACTAAGAATGTGCTTCCGAGGACTAGCTAAGACCACAAAGGGCCTACTGAGGTAGTGGAAGAGCCGAGGGGCCTCTGCGTGGCCTTCCCCTGCCTTCCTCTGTGTCTCACACGCTGAGCAGGGCCAAGCCACACAGCGAATATATATCTTACTGAACAGGTGCCACAAAGCTTCCACCAAGAGGAGAAGTTCTAAATCCCTGAGCAGAACTCTGCCCCCTGAATACCAGCCTACTGAAAACAAGCTGGAGAGAGTTGTAGGAAGGCAAGTCATCAAAAGCCAAGATGCTATGTAGACCCTCGTTTATACTAATGTACCGGGCAGCCCTGGGGTGTTCACTACTTTTTCCACTCTAGAGATCAGTGCATCACGCCCTCCTCCATCACTCTTGTTCTCCCATTAAGGGCACCTTATTTATTTCCTGCCCATATGCATTGTCTTCTATAGGCTTTGCTGGGAAATGTGCTTAAAATCTTTTCTGTCCAAATCAACTTATTCTTGAATTAGCCTGTTCTGGTTCAGACCCTAACCAAGGGTACACTTTTTCCCTGTCCTGACTTGCAAAGGTTTTGCCTTTCAGGGAACTAACTGGATGGTTCAGAAGTTGGGAGCAGTGAACAGAGGCAAGACTCTAGAATAATCATGTTTAATATTCTGACCCCATTTTGCTCCCAGGTCTGCGTGTCCTGAAATGTTGGGACTTCATCCCGCAGATGTCGGGGAACCACTGAAAATTTCTGAGAAGCATGATGTGATGAAATCCCGTCTGCCCATAATGGTTTAATATGGATTATAAAGAGGAGGCCCCCCAAAGCAGGTGACCCCGAGGAGAGAGCAGAATGATAGAGGGGCAGAATGAAAAAAAAAAAAAATGAAGGAGGTTCTAAGTGAAGGAGGTGGATATCAGCAAAAGGAACGCAGCAATCAGGACTGGGCAATAATTTGGGAGAGAATAAAATGTACTCAGTTTGAGATAAAACACATTTCAGGTAATGGTGTTTGAGATTGTTAATGGTATAGAGCTGAGGCTTGGACAGGGAAGATACAAAGATAAATACAGACAAAAAGAGTTAAAACTGTAGCACAGGATCGTATCACCAAAGGAGAGAACAGAGAGAACCGAACACCAAGAACTAAATAAACCCCAGGAACACCCACAGTTACCAGAATGGAAAGTGAAAAAAAGGAGATTCAGATTTTGGCCAGTAAGTGGACGTGAGAGGGTGACTTCTCTTGGAACTCTTGTTAATTGGTATTACCCAAGAAACTCCTAAGTAAGGGCTGCTTCACTTTTGCCTCAGGGGTAAATGCTCAGACTAGCCTGGGAAGGCTCGGGTTCCTGGTCGCTCCAACACCAGAACATCACCTCAATGCGGTCTTCAAAGTCTCTCATTCTAATAAAGACTTTTTTATACTTCCTTAACTACATTTCCCCATAAACAAGGCCAGTGCACTCTTGCCTTGACTGCAATGAGGTTGCAGCAGTGATTTCAAAGGATTGATTGATATGTTAAAAATGCGCATGGGAGGACAGGCAGTGCCTAAAAAAAATAGGAGTTCAGTAAACATATGTGGAGGAACCAACGAGTGCCTGAACAGGGACAACTTTCCTCTGCACCAACTTGATGGAGAAGTTGGAGAACCAAATCAAATGCTAAATGGCAATGGTGTTTTAGAGGTTGGCTAAGAGAGACAACAATACAGATTTGACAGAGATGATTTTTCCTCCTGAGCCAATAAAGACTTTGCAAGCCTGGTGTTGAGTATCCATGACGCAAAAACAAAAACAAAAACAAAAACCAGAACAGAACAAACAAACAAACAAAAACCTGTGGCCCTAAAAAACAGGGCTAAAATGAGCTGAGGACGCTACAGTTTAATTTTCAAAACTGAGTTCTGTGCAAGAGTCTTTGTCACATGTCACCGATGACTGAAGTCAATCTTGCTCCATCGCGCTCAGCACCAGGCCAGCCTTCGGAAGGGTAATGATTAGCCTCCATTTTAGGTCTGCAAACTGAAAACATCTATAGCATTTGGAAGGAATCCTAAGGAGACTGATCAAAGAGATGAAGGGAATTAAAAAATAAAAGTAGGATAATTGGCCCCAAAGAGAAAGACAAAAAATACGGTTTATTTAACCAAAGAGAGAAGGCTGATAAGCCAAGAGTCATCTTTAAGCATTCTGTCATTGTGGTAAGCAGCTGGTCGGCTTCCCTGTAGGTAGCACAAGAGAAGACAGGCTTCCTGACAGGGGACACCAGAGTGGTTTTTCACCCAATTACTGCCTGCCTGCAGGGGCTGGATGGTTCTGTCTCGTAGACTGTAACAGGAAGTTTGATTTCTTGCTCTGGACCCTCCTTAGCATGAGGGTACCTCTATGGATGGAAACATCTGTCCAGGGAAGAAGGAACAACTTTGGAGACACAGAAATCCTGTTCTATCTTTACAGCTCTGAAGTCCTCACATACATTCAGGCATCAAGAGATGTGAGAAGGAACTCTCACAAGAATGCTTTTTCTTAAGAAGCTTAAAAGGGTGGATTCTGAACCTTAAATCATAAAGATCTTTTTTAACATTGTTGTTGATTAGCTATAGGTCTGTTCTGCCAATGTCCCATTGCGCTGTTCAGAAAACAACTGTATTCAGTTGTCTATATTCCCAGCTAAGTGCAGAACACTGGACCGTCTACCATCCCACAAACCTGAATGTTTACAGACTTTTGGAAAGTAAGTGACAACTTTTCTAAAAGGAATTGTTCACATGTAAGTTTCAGCCTCTAGAGAAAAATGACTAGATCGTAACATTTTTATTATTGTCCTCTCTATTCTTGTCTCCTTTGGAAGTCAGGGGTCACTTTATATCAGGTTCCAAGCTCGGGAACATTTGGCTACAGTCCATCCTGCCCTTTGAGTTTAGAAAATTACAAAGAACAAAACGAAATATTCTTTTGTTACATTCTACAATCTCAGATTCATGAGTCATTGCAGCTTTTTGGTCACAGACTCCATTTAAAAAAGAAGCCAAGAAAAGTCCTTGTTAGATATTGTAGAGAAATGCAGAATCTAGCTGGGGCTAGGGACCACAGTGGTTTCAGAATGTCACTGTTCAGATCACAAATTCACCCTGTTGTCTCCTTCTGCTGAGCCAGGACACTGTGTACGGGAATGAGCGAGTGGCGGGCTCACACCTCAGTCTACATCTGCTTGCTAGACGGATTTCATCTGGGCTTATGGTCACTTGGCTTAGTTTGGAACAATATTGGATCCTGGTTGAACAACAGTCTTCTGGGATGTGCCCTTTACCCTGCCAATCTTGAAACAATTTCTACTTGATTTTGGCTCTGTTTCTGTTTTAGCTTCTTGAACTCGATCTGGTAATTTTTAACCATACATCATTTCTTCAAACTGATTAAATACAAACAATTCTTCAGGTCTCTTGGCTTCTGTCCTCTGTCCTTGGCTGTAGGCAATGTTCCTGATGATTTTCTGGGCCATTCTCTTCTTTCTATCATGTTCTAACCTTAATTGGCCAGCTTCACGTAGATATTGTGGCCTTACAAAGTTTTAATTTATTTCAGGATGAATTCAGCAACGGGAAAGTTGCTGACCTCAACAGGTAGTGTAATACAGTAAGTATAGAAGAGAACTTGGCGAGTACTTAGTATTTGTTGAATCGGTGTGTGAATAAATGAACCTGTATCATAGTCAAGCTACTGGCAATTTTCTTTTTTGTAAACTAGACCTGCTACTCAAAATAAATGTACTCTGCAATTTATAGTCCCAGGCAATTGTAGAAGAACATTCTATTAACTATTAGCTATTTAGATTTATCTTTTTTAAGTTCTTAGTTTATTCATCAACCCTCTTCTGAAAAATCTGCACTATGACCACAGATAAAGTCACTGCAGAATCCTTACTCCTTCTGTTGTGCCAGCACCAACATTGGCTTCTGCAGTCCCCCTGACTTTCTTCATTCTGTTCTTGCATTCCTTTGGCTGTTTCCTTGAGACCTTTTTTCTTCTCATACAGCCCATATCTTGCAAGTCTACATTTGGGTTAACTTTTTTTTTGCATAATCCAAGGACTCCTAAATCATGCCAAAGCCAGTTGTCTTCCAACCACCAAAATGGGCTCTGAATCCAAGGACAAAGATGACATCTGGTGTGGTTTTGTACATTTTGGCTAGTTTCCCCCCAAATTTTGTCTTAAGTACTATTGCCTTTCTGTGGTGGAGAATATCAATGACTATTTGTTGGTCATTGGAGCAGTTCAGGTCACTGAAGTGGTTGGCTGGATATAAACTTCCTAGTCTGGATAGCTACTGTGTCGTTCATGATGGTGGCAGGTGAGCTTCAAGCAGCCAGGGAGGAAAAGGCTAGCTATTTAAATTTAAATTCATTAAAATTAAACAAAATTTCAATTCCTCAATCACACTACACATATTTGAAGTTCTCAACAGCCATATGTGGTAGCATCTACTAGATCCAACAGTCAGGATACAGACCATTCCCATCACCACAGAAAAGTTCTTCTCTATATTCCTAGAGTAGACCATTTTCAAATTTATCTGTATAACATTGGCTCTCTGGATAATTTTGTCCAAATACTGACTCTATTTAGCCTTTCAACACACCTCAAGTACTAAAAACCCTTGCCCTAGTCTGAAAGCAGATAACACTATAGTTTCCTTACCCACCCCAATGACCCAATGGTAAGAAATATTGGCAAGGAAATGGGCACCTGGATGGCTCAGTGGGTTAAGGCTTCTGCCTTCGGCTCAGGTCATGATCTTGGGGTCATGGGAACGGGCCCCGCATTGGGCTCTCTGCTCAGAGGTGAGCCTGCTTCCCCCCATCTCTCTCTGCGTGCCTCTCTGCCTACTTGTGCTCTCTGTCAAATGAATAAATAAAATCTTAAAAAAATATATCGGCAAGGAGAAAGTTGACTTTTCTGTCATCTGAGTAACAAAAAAGGATGCTGCATTTTTGTTGTTGTTGTTGTTGTTGTGTGTGTGTATGTGTGTGTGTGAAAGATATATTTGAACCAAAGACTTCATATCATCATTAATTCATTCTACATAAAATCCTCAATCCTCATATGAAATAACGCTCTACAGAGCACAAAGAAACCTGTAAACCTTCTCCTTTCACAGGATGATCAATGTTCTTCAAATGTACAAATGCCCTGGGGTCATCCTGGTAACTGCACGTAGAGTGCCCAAGTTCTGGAAACAGTTCAGGTGGTGGAATCTGCAGCAGAGCACAACAGCATTTGGCGCCAAGGGAAGAGGAGCATCTGTAAACAGGTTTCTAGCAAGCTTCATTTTTATTTTCAATTTATTTAGTTTTTTTTTTTTGTTAACAAGAATTATGTTTACAAATAACACTCCCTGAGTTTGCAATCATAGCTTAGATGTGCAATTCTATAAATACACACACATATGCCCATATCTGCATATATGCACAAATGTATATATGTACGTGCACACACGTGCACACAAGCACATGCAAACACTGACTGACTGGTATTCAAATAGATTTTGTGGTGAAAGAAGTAATCCATCATCTTCTAGATCACTGTATCTTACCAAATTAGCTATTCAGGCTTGTAATTAAGATCTTTCAAGGGCATAGCCACACACAAAGAAGAAGCACTCAGGTCAAGTGGTTGGTAAACGATATTACTTTCTATTGCTTGGACAGAGGGCTGCTGCAGGGTACAAGCAGGATCGTAAAGATGCGATTGGGTCCATTCATCTGCCCCATTAACTTTGTGGGATGACAGGAGGTCCAAGTGAATGAATGTGCACACCAAAGCTGGACCTTCACCCTTAATTAAATCTACTTCATCTTCTCAATCTTGCAAAGGACCCTAGCACCTTACTACTGCCAAAGAAAATCAGAAACAGAATAAACAAAATCTTAAAAAAAAAATCCGAACAGTAAGAGCAACGCCAACAACTACAGTATTGAGTAAAATGCATCAAACCCTTCACTACCAAATTTAGAACTCACGCTAGAATGAGTCAATGCAGAAGTTTAGTAAACCAGAAACCTTGCCCCAAATGATAAAGAAGTGAGTACTTTCCAATGAAACACAACGAACAGAGCGTCCGTGTTTTTTTCTACTTCTTTACGATTTCCTACTAAGATGACATTACCCACATAAAAACAGAATAAACACAAAAGGACAAAGAACATTTGAGAAAACAGTAGGGGAGGCACAGCACCAAAAGTTCGAAACTCATTCAGTAGATGGACGCAGGGAAGTTTCCCAGGCTCATTAGAGAGAGCCTGAACTCTAAGTCTGAGAAGCAGGTAAGACATGGGAAGCCCGCAGAGATGCAAAATTCCAAGAAGATTCAGGAACTGTGTCTTAGAAGGAACAGGGAGGGATGGAGAAGAAAACAAGAGTATGGTTGAGTCCTTGGGTTCCAGGGATTCCCCCCATTTCCTCCCCTGCCCCTCACGACCAGAAGACTGTGAAGTCACTCTTGGGACGCTGAGTCAGACAGGCTTGGTTATCTGGGTACTGGTCGCTCTCCTCAGTGCAACAGAGGATTAAGGGAAAGCCTACCCATTCACCGGTGAGACCTTCTCCCCTCCCCGGCTTTCTTCCTCTACGTGGCTCCTGGAACTCTGGCACCAGACCTTTAGACCCTCCCCACCCTCACAACCCCAGCCAGCCTCACCCCCAGGCAGAGCACTGACCATCTGAGGAAAAAGGCCTAAACACACCAACATTCAGGAGCTGGGCCCTCACAGTTTCTCAGGCAACAGACATTGCCTGAGAGGGTGAGTAAAGAATGAAATCCAGTCTTTACCCCCCATACAAGGGAGGGGGCTACCTTTTTCTAATCAGCATGAAGTCATCCACAGGTCAACAACTCATGTGCTCCAGGGGATCCTTTTTTCTGATTCCTACAAAGGGGCTATATGGGTCAACTGCAGTCCTGTTGAGTGGTCTCCTCGCCAACGGTCAGAACTTTGCCTCCTTCAGTGAAGTGTGCCAGCCCACAGGTCCCCTCTTCCCACTACACAAACACACACACACACACACACGAAACTTTCAACTGGCGTTACAGCAGTGTGCCTTTAAAATAGAAACGGACGACCAAGGGTCACCGGCCATGAAGAACACCAAAAGCCAAAAGCAAACAAACAAAAGCAGGAACCAAGAGGAAAGGTAAAGGAAACTTGGAAAAAAAAGTTTGTTATCCTCAGATGGATAAGAGAAGCTATTGTATCTTATTTTATAATAAAGGACACAACAATAAAAATAAAACAGTCAAAAACATGCAGCAGTAGGAAGGAAGGATAACACTGAAGAAGACTTGAAGAGTAGAAAAAAGGGGGCACCTGGGTGGCTCAGTGGGTTAAAGCCTCTGCCTTTGGCTCAGGTCATGATCTCAGGGTCCTGGGATCGAGCCCCACATCGGGTTCTCTGCTCAGCGGGGAGCCTGCTTCCCCCACCTCCTCTGCCTGCCTCTTGGCCTACTTGTGATATCTGTCAAATAAATAAATAAAATCTTAAAAAAAAAAAAAGTAGAAAAAAGCCCCAAAGATGGAAAGCAGTAGGGAAGAGTGGGGAAAAGATGCTTCTAGAGAGGCATGTTTGAAGAGTGAATCTCCCATGTACCTGTTGTCAGGAAACCACAGAGAGACGCCTTCTACCTCAATGAGGGAGTGAAGCAAACAAGCAGGAAGTAGGCCATGACATAGGGCAGAGGTGGTGGAAATATCCCACATGATGGCGAATGGCAGCTCTGAGGCGGGATCACAGAGCAACTCACGTAGAGAAGAGCTCCAGAAGGGAGAGCACGAAGGGAGAGAGTCTCTCAGAAAAGGAAATAATAAATGAATTCATGAATGAAAATACATACATAAACTAATTAGTTGATAAGAATTTCTGCTGTGATGGGACGGGCTGTTTCCAGATGTGCCAATCAGGCTATGAATTAATGATATTAATGACTCATGTCCTCAAAACTCCTAGTATCCTGAGCATCTGGAAGCCACAGAAGACCGATTTACTCTTGTTCAAGTGGGCTTGGGAGGATTATAGAAGATTTCTTCCTGACTCTTCCGATTTCCAGTAGGATAATTTTCTCTAGAAAGTTCCAGCCTCTCTTGCGTGCCTCAGTCTTCCACAGTCGTGAAATAAGGCTAGAGGGGCCATGGGGAGGAGCTGGGTATAGAGAGCTCAGCTGCTTCCTCCCTCATGCAGGAAAACTCCAGTCTGGTCTTTCCTCTCACTGGCGTAAATCTCATGGGGCAGGCCCTCCCCTCCAACGGTCCATGATTCTCCAGGGCCACCTGCTTGGCTGGATAGGTCTGTTCAGTATTGAAAGCCCACTTTTGCCACACACACCCCACCACATTCTCCAAGATGTCTTGTAAGTAACAAATGGTGATAGTCTGATTTGCATTTATCTGACTTCTTTGTCTTTGTCAATTTGGTTCCAAATTCGAGTGAAGGAAAGGTCTGTTAGGTACTGCTCCCCCAAACAGCAACACTGTTATAGTTTTGTACATGCACAATGGTGGGTAGCAGTGTATTCTACAGAATGAGCCATATGTAAAAAGAACAATTTAAAATTCAGGATTCAATGACTAATTTCCTAGAGTATAGAAGAGAGAAGAGTCTCCTTCCTAGGACTGTTTCTTTGCTTTAAGAGAAAATATGTTAATTGTGAAATATTCCAAACATACAAAGAGAATAGAAAATATTACAAAAACACTTGTGAATCATCACCCAGCCATAACAAAGTGTAACATTTTTGCCATGTTTGCTTCATACCATATATTGTTTTTTTAAAGATCTATTTATTTATTTGACACAGAAAGAGAGAGGAAGGGAGAACATGGGGAGGGGTGGCAGGGTCAGGGAGAATTAAACGGGAATCAGTCCCGGGACCCTGAGATCATGACCTGATGTGAAATCAAGAGTTGGACGCTTAACCAACTGAGCTATGCAGGCACCCCACAGACCATATATTAAAAACAAATACATAACAGATACAGCTGAAGCCCTCTGAGATCATATACTATTTTTCTCTCTCTCTCTCCAAAGATAACTACTATCTTGAAACTGGCATCGTTCTGGAATTCTGATGAATGTGTTTTCCCAATACTTTTAACATACACTTATGTATAGACCATATATACACCATATTTTTATGGTCTATACGTATGTATAGACCACTGTTTTATGGATTTTAGCATTTTAACAAGTGGCATCATACTGAATATACAATTCTGCAACTCGTGTTTCCCAGGCAACATTAGCGATTAAACAGTGATGCCAGTGGAGAGTATTAGGCCCAAGAACACTTGACCTGAATCAAATCCTGGCTCCAACCTTGAACCTGTGTGACTTCTGGCATGAGACCTACTCTCTCTACACTTCAGTATCCTCATTTACAGAATGGGAGTAAGAAATGTCCCCCCTTCATGGGCTGTCGGTTAAGAGCCCATGAGCTGCTCTGGATAGAGAACTCAGAGCCACACCTGGCACACACCAGAGCACCTGCACTGAGTCTTTCTTCTTGGTGGGACTGACATGTTGACATGAGGTTGACTACCAACACTCTGAGCTTACTTCTGTCATCTTCTGTATTTTCTCTTCCCTTTGTTCATTTTCTTTCTTTTCCTAACTTTTATTGAATGGACATTTTCCTCAATTCCATGTTCTTCCCTCTTCCAGTTTAAATATTTATTTATTTATTTATTTGAGAGACAGCGAGAGAGCATGAGTGAGGAGAAGTCAGAGGGAGAAGCAGACCCCCCTTGGAGCTGGGAGCCCAGTGCAGGACTTGATCCCTGGACTCCAGGATCATGACCTGAGCTGAAGGCAGTCACTTAACCAACTGAGCCATCAAGGTGACCCCCTCTGCCAGTTTAGAAGCTATAATTTTATCCAGTTATTTTTTTCTGGAATCACAAATTTAATCACCCATTGAACATATGCACATACAATCTCCTTGGTGCTGTCTAGTATCTTGGTTTAATGTTTTTAAAAATATGAAAAAATAGCTATTTGTTTGCAGGTGATAGTTAATTACATGTACATATCCATTGATGAAACTCCATGCTCACTATTGCTTCCTGTATGTCTTATTTTTTTCCTTTGGTCTTGCTTTTCTTCCTGTTTAAGTACATCCTTTAATAATTCTCATAGTGATGGTATGTAAATAATAATTATCCTTTAGCCTTTGGATAACTGAGAATTTATACTTTTTCTCACAAATGATGGCGTTCATTCTGGATGAATATAATGCCATGTGTTGTGAAAGTTTTCTTTTTTTTTTTTTCCTATTCAAATTAATATTTAAAACCTGAGCAAAGCTGGAAAAGACAAAGTGTACACAAGACATGTCTTATTATTATTATTATATTAAAATATTTTTAAATCTTTTAAGAAAAGGATTTTATTTATTTATTTGGCAGAAAGAGAGAGAGAGAGCACAAGGATGGGGGAGTGGAAGAGGGAGAATCAGGCTCCCTGCTGAGCAGGGACATCTCCCCACTCTGATGCAGGGCTCAATTCCAGGACTTTAGGATCATGATCTGAGCTGAAGACAGACCCTTAACCAACTGAGCCACCCAGGTGTCCCAGAAAGAATTGGACTATTAAAATCATCTTCCAAAGTCCCTTATAAGTTTAGGACAGAGAAGAGAATATTGTCAATTAGAATCTTAACTGATTTTTGTAACAACTTTTACACTTACTTTAAATAGCCTAATTTAGATCTTTTCATTTTATGTATATATTTTAGCACAAATAACCATTACACATCATGTACTAATAAATATTTTACAAGATTTGGAATACACGTTTTACTTGCTATCATAGAAGATTTTAGTTATTCTCTCTTTTATGAAGCACTATTGGCTATATCACTATTGGTATATCTGAAGTTTACTCCTTGATTTGGAATGGAACTCCTCATTAGTACAGTACATTTATAGAAAAAAATGGCCCATTTTTCCATAAACTAGATGGCATTGTGTCCAATGATGAGATCTAGCAAAAGGCAAAGCTTGGTTCTATTGGGGAACCAATAGAAAACAGAATTCAACAAATACTTATTAAATTTTTACTATGTATAAGACATTTCCATGGATTCTGACAAAGGTACAGAAAAGAACAAAGCACTATTCTTGCCTTGCAAGAAACTGAAAACCTGGTAGAACAGATACGTACTCAAACACTCAAACCATGGTAAACACCATAGAAGACCTAAGGGAAAAGTGTCAGGTCATCAAAGGAAGTCTTGCAAATTGTTTAATGATTACAACATCAACAGTAACCTAGTGCTAAATGTAGATATTGGAAACTCTGCACAGGTGCATACAGTTCTATGAAAGAAGAGACAGGGAAGAACCACTCAAATTCCGTGCAAAGACACTCATAAATGAGGATCTAGTACAGAGAACCCAAGTAATTAAAGGACTGATGTGGTGCTTGTAAAATCAAGTTAATTTAAAAGGTGCTCTAAATAAAACTAAGTTTCTGAAATTTTTAAAAAATCATTTATATTTGTGTTGCAAAAGTCAAAATCAATGTGATTGAGTCACTTTATTTTACAGTTGCCAGAAAATCATGCCAAAACGTGATCAATAATTGCTCTTTGTACTTTCCAAGAATTAGCACATAATTTCATTTATAACCTAAGTCTTATTAATTATAAGGAAAATAAACTTATGTTTATAACATAATTTTCAGTTACACTTTGTAAGTTAAAGTCCCTAATCAACCCTCTTATTCTTGCCAAGTATAAAATGTGGGTCCCATTCCCCATTTGAAGTGGATTCCCTTTGATGGGACTTATCCCTTACTGTCCATCATCCCTGGTTTAAAAGAAAGAAAAAGCATTAGGAAAAGATTCAGAAAAGGGAAAGTGTAGACACGTCAGGAGAAAAAAAAAAGATTAATTTGATTTGAAAGATCAGTTGAAATTAGATAAAAAGGGGACACAGACGGGTCAATTTTAGTTGGTGGGCACCAGGGAGACCTCAAAGTTTATTTGGATGGGAGACTGAAATGACCCGTGGTGCCCTTAAGAAAAGGACTTTGGTTTCGGTTATCAGGCTGGGTTTAAGTAGAAATGAGGAACAGGAAGAGCCCTTATAAAAGCACAGGCAAGAGGTCAATGAGGCATGGGGTCACGACAGAGAGAATAGCCAACCAGTGGGATGAAAGGGAGGAACAGGTGTGGGGTGGAAAGCAAATGCCAAAATTTGCTTGGCACGAGTTGAACTCCACAGGCAGCTCCAGCCCTGGGTCTAAATCTAACATAACATAATAAAAAATAAAAAAATAATTAAAAATAAAAAGGAAATAAAGAAATCACAAAGGAGAAATCAGGGCTAAAAATAAAAGGATTTGGGGTCTTCTGCACAGGAAGTCCTGGGGTAAATGAGATCGCTGACAGAGAGAGAACACAAAAAGAAGAGAGTTCAAGGCAAAGCCTTGAGTATTGGCTGTATTTTAGGAGGAAGGGGAAGAGTCACTTAGGAAGGAGAGAGAGTGTGATTGCAGTTAGAGAGAAAGCAAGGCGAGTTGAGGTGCCGAGTGGCCAGGGGAAGAGGCGCCTCAGAAGAAGGCTCTGAAGGAATGAGGGTGAAGACTGAGAACAGGTTCACATGGGATGATGAGGCCACTGGATGTGGGCTTGAAGAAAAAGTTTTTATCAGAGAGTTAACCAGAGGTTTGATTTTGTTGGATGGACCTGTTCACATACTTGCCCCCTCCTGCCTGGAGACCTGCACGTCATGTCACAGAGAAGCAGCCCTGCACTGGGTGTGGTGAAGATGGGATCCAGCCCTGGCTTCCCAAAGTAGCCCTCGACCCGGTGCCCATCACACACCCCTCTGGACGTGGACATTGTCACTTGTTTAACGGGAGATGGAACACACTGGGGAGAGGGGCTCACACCCAGCTGGCATTGCATACTGACTACCATTACCAAAAAAATAAAAAGTAACATTCCTTCTCCAAGGAACGTTTTAGAGGTTATTAAAAGCATTGGTTTTAGGGCGCCTGGGTGCCTTAGTGGGTTAAAGCCTCTGCCTTCAGCTCAGGTTATGATCCCAGGGTCCTGGGATGGAACCCGCATCCTGCTCTCTGCTCAGCAGGGAGCCTGCTTCCCCCTCTCTCTCTCTGCCTGCCTCTCTGACTACTTGTGATCTGTCTCTGTGTCAAATAAATAAATAAAATCTTAAAAAAAAAAAAAAGCATTGGTTTTAGAAGCAGATGCACTTGAGATGGGTGCTGGCTTGGGGGACTCCTAGATCTAGAGCACTAAAAAGGGATTTAGGCTCTAAACTGTGGTTTCCCCTTGGTTCAGCTGAACTCCCCACAGGCTGTAGTAAGTAGCTCCCCCACAGGCTGTAGTAAGAATTACAAGAGACATGGAAAGATTCTAACTAGCATTCCTGGTACCTAAAAAAGTTTGTAAATATTTGTTGGCTAAATGAATAAACCAGCTGGTATTCTTGGAAAAAGTAAAGCTAAAACAGGATGGAGTCATTCAAGGAAGAGCCATCTGAAGGAGGTATGACCTTGAAATAATACTAAGTATGAGCGGGAGGATAGAGTTTACAGGGACACTAATGAAGAGTCTTATATCTTCTGGGCTCTAATATCAGCTCTTTCCCTTAATGGTAGCGTGACTTGAGCAAGTTGTCTCATTCTAAAGCTTGGGGACAGGAAAAAATTGAAGCAAAAATGTCAGACTTTCTACATAAATTAAATCTGAGGGTTGAGTCCATGAAGGTTAACTACATTGTTCTCGGTCCTTGTTTTGTAGATTTGTATCATAATAATCATAATTTTAAAGTTACTGATCAACTGGGACAATAATATTTGAATAACATGAAAATAATGTGAGGGTCAAATAAAATAAAGTAAAAAATATAACTTTTTTCACATGGTTAGTGCTCAATACACAGTTGCTGTTGTTATTTATCACTAGAAGTATGATGACTAAGAAGTACAAGCAAAGAGGGAGGAGTAAGCATGAGTACAGTGAGCATGAGTAGGTCTACCGGGCAAGAGGCGGACGGTGCACAGGGTGGAAATGAAATGAGCTTGACTGAAACCAAGAGGGAATCCTGGCTAACTAAAATGCTGAGTTTCTATGATTTAGGGAAAAAAAATTATATCAACTCAACAGAGTCACTCTGGTTGATTTATGTGAATCAGACATTCTCAGTGATGTGTTTCATCAATAAAATTGAAAACATAAAGGGGCGCCTGGGTGGCTCAGTGGGTTAAAGCCTCTGCCTTCAGCTCAGGCCATGATCCCAGGGTTCTGGGATCGAGCCCCGCATCGGGCTCTCTGCTCTGTACGGAGCCTGCTTCCCTTCCTCTCTCTCTGCCTGCTTCTCTGCCTACTTGTGATCTCTGTCTGTTGTATAAATAAATTAAAATCTTCAAAAAAAATTGAAAACATAAAATACGTTGATGACCTCCTATGTATATAGATACAAGAGAGATGTATACAAATTGCTCACCAAGGGAAATCCAGAAAAATGCTCACAGGAGCGAGCACTATCTGTAGAAGCATCAACAAGAAAACTGCCCAGATATCCATCAATGGAAATGGATAAAATGTGCTAGGTCCCTACAGTGTAATACTACACAGCAGTAAGAAGAAACAATTTTGGGTGCTTGGATGGCTCAGTAGATTAGGCATCTGCTTTCGGTTCAGGTCATGATCCTGTGGTCCTGGGATCAAGCCCCATATCAGGCTCCCTGCTCCTTAGGGAGCCTTCTTCTCCCTCTTTCTCCCTGTCTCTTATGAATAAATAAATAAAATCTTAAAAAAAAGAAACATTTTTAACTACATGTATCAATAAGATAACTCTTACAAAAAAATGGCAAGAGAAATAAGCTAAACACTTAAGCACATGTACTGTTTGATTCCATGTAAATGAAGCACAGAAACAGACAAGAAAAATCTATGCTGCTAGAAGTTAGGCAGATAGCTACTGGGGGATGGGAGAACCATTGATGGGACAGGAGTGTGAGTAGGGGCTTCTCAGGGCACTGGTGTGTCTTGTTTCTTGGGAGGGACACTGGTTATTTGGGTGTATGTTCAGTTTGCCAGAATTGGCCAAGATGTGTACTTAATACACATGGATTTTTCTATATGTATATTTCAGTAAAAATAAAAATAAAAGGCAGGGGGAAAGATGGTGTGAATGATGACAGTTTTATAAGTGAACTCCTTCCAAATCTAGGATCCCCAAGGGACCCTGGAGGAGAAAAGAATGAAATACTCATTGAGTCACTTGAGAATTTCAGCAGTGGAAAAGTGTAATTTATGTTCAGAGATGGTTAACATAGCACAATTGTGTGGAAATAAAGAATTTATATATGAATTCAAAACAAGCCTCAGATGCAGAGATCCAGATGGGGATTTTTATTTACTTATATGTGATTCCAAAAAAATCTATCTTTGGAGATTAACTTGGAGATTAACTCCCACAAATAATGGAAGTGTCTGGCATTCACACAGGGGAAGGTTCACTGGGGGCCCAGAAGTTGGCTGATTCTGAAATGGATGCACTATGAAAGAAATTTATTTAAAAGAGTTGACTAAAAACAGCTGCACTTTGTCATCAGAATAAAAATCCACAAGTATTCAAAGACTTCAAAAAATATGACAAACAATGTGACCTCATTAACCCTCAGAAAAGGCATTTCTGCTATGCTTGTGTTTGATCACCATTTATCTCTCCTCAAAATCTCTTGCAATGCCTGCCTTGAGAGATGCATCCAGAAAAGTGTAAAGGGGGCAGAACTTGAAAGAAATAATAAAGCACTTTGTTGCCCATGTGAAATCTGATTTTTTTTTCTTTTCTGAGGTTTTGCACATTCTCAGTTGCACTGGATTCTATTGTACAGTTAAGAGGGCTTAACTATGGGTTGAGGCCTTTAAAATAGAAGCAAAATGACAGGAAAACTTGAGAGGTTTAGGGGTTAGTTTTAGGCATTATCCTGTCATGTCCTTTGTTCCAGTTCTCCCCAAGAAGGAACCTACTTAAGAAAACACCCGTGGCTGCCAACTTAGGTTACTGAGGGAAATTATAACTCCTTCCTGGGACAGTGGTTAAGAAAAAAGTCAACTGGCCCTTTTTTTTAATTATTTGGAATTACTTCTCCCCAAAAGGCAGCAGCCAAATAGGGTGTCTTCCAGATTTATGACTTCATTTTGTTCCCTGTTTCCATAAACAATATTGAGAGTCTCTCTTTAATGGAGTGACACATTCTGTACCCACCAGAGAACATAAGCTCTAAACCAGAGTGAACGTAAACTACAGTTTCAGGGGGTTTAGAAATTGTTTCTATGAAGACTAAGTGAGGAGGACAGTGGAAAAATTAACCAGCTAATTCAGGCAAAAGTATCTCCAATTTTTTGAAAAAAGACCTTCAGATCAGCTAATTGTATTATCTGCGTAACTGTGCGAGTCGAGTCTACGCTGTCCTTTGTGTACATAAAGCTCAGATGTTTTCTGGTTGTGTAATAACACAACTTGGGAGTGAAAAGATTTTACTAGTTCATGAAATGCTTGCCCAGAGTACTTGCATGTAACAGTACATATGGAGAATACGAAGTACTTCGGGGTGGATAGGACACTATCACTTAGGAACAGAAGAGAATTCAGAAAATCATAGTGTATATTCTAATCGGAGAGGACTTTGGAGACCATGAGTCCAAATTCACCACACTTCAAAGGAGAGAAGAGAACCCGGGGATCTGGAATGAGAACACGTCTATGGGATGCAGGGTTGCTGCAAAGACTCCTAGTTCAGTTCATACCCTCTGGAGCCCACAGTCAATGGAGTAAGTATGCTTCCTGTTTTCCCAGCGTCTCATGCATCATCAGGAACCACAGAAGTTACTCAGCACAGATGCGTTGTGTAGGTTAATTTCTGTAAATATCTAACTTGCAATGCCTTCTTGAGTCCGATTTCAGATTCCTCATTTCGGAGTCCGTGTAAAATGTTAAAAAGTTAAATCATTCAAAACAGAGATTTTACAAAAGTAAACCTGTATTTACTTTCGAATGCTCCATCAAGCTATTCCGCAATGCATCAAATGTGCATGATCTAATTTGTCAATACTCACATGCATTTATCCTACAAGTAGATTTTTAGCCACTGTTCATGAACAAAATACAGTGTTATCACTTTCATAACATAAGCCACAAACTCACAAAGATGAGTTAGACTGGACACCACCTCCACCAGATGTTAATATGTTTTCAACCATAAAATTTGTATTGTGGTAAAGAATATTTTAAGTAATCACCTAGTTTTCAAAATATAGTACTTTTTTCCTAATTTGCAAAGTCTTGCTTTAGTAATGTGTTTTCACTACTAAAAGATGTAGTTGTGGCACAAATATGCTAGGTTATGCTATTATGATTCCTGAAAATGTCAAGATCACATATTCCTCCAGAGGTCAAAGGCAAGCATTTCATAAGCTACTGTGGCCATGAGAGCAGCAACTGTATTTGGGTTCAAGGAAGTGAAAATTTCTAAAGCAAGGTATCCACTACCTTGCTATGACACATGTAACTATAAACTATTATATATATATTTTTAAATATTTTATTTATTTGCCAGTGAGAGAGAGAGAGAGAAAGAGTACACACAAGCAGGCAGAGAGGCAGGCAGAGGCAAAGAGAGAAGCAGGCTCCCTGCTGAGCAAGGAGCCAGATGCGGGACTCGATCCCAGGACCCTGGGATCATGACCTGAGCCAAAGGCAGCAGCTTAATCAACTGAGCCACCCAGGCATCCCAAACTATTATATTTTTCCAACAAATACCTAAGCACTAACATATCCAGACAACTGCACTGTTTCAAAGGTGATGCCTCTTGTACCAGAGTTGTTACTATTATTCTAATCATTTTAAAAAAGTCCCCTTCTGGAACTGCTTTTAGAGAACACAGTTCATTCTTTTGACTATCTGCAAGGATGGCAAATCTTTTTCCTTTGAAAATGGAAAATAGTCTGAGAAGAGTCAAAAATTGTTTCAGACCATGGCTAGAGAAGTAGGTGTGTATCTAAAAGAATGTGTGACTACAACAGCAATTTGAAGAATGTTTCCAGGGTGGCTCCAAATTCCCAAATCCGTGTTTATGCAGTTTTGAAAAAAACAAAACAAAACAAAACTTTGTTCTAGTTTTATTTAAGAGAGTTGACAATAACTTTTCTTTAAAAAATCTTCCCCAAAATTTCAAGAAAATATTTTGAGAATTATAGAGTAAGTACAAATTTCCAGAGCAAATATCTCAAGGACATACATTGTCTTTTTTCTACGTATCTATTCAATATTTTGATTGATTCAAAATTGCTACGCTTGTTTCACATCAACTGTATTTTTTTTCTTTTTATCTTTTGATCCCCTTCACCCATATTTCTCACATGCCCACCCCCTCCCTGATTCTGGCAGCCACCAATCTGTCCTCTTTATCTATGAGCTTTTCATTTTTTTTCTTTTAAGATTCCACATGTAAGAGAGATCATACAGTACTTGTATTTCTCTGTCTGACTTAGCTCACTTAGTGTAATACCTCAAGTTTCAGCCATGTTGTCACAAATGGCAAGATCCCATTCTTTTTAGTGGCTAAGTAATATTCCATTGTATACATACACCACATCTTCTATAGCCATTCATCACTACATGGACACTTGGGCTCTTTTCATAGTTTGGCTACTGTAGATAACAATGCAATAAATATAGAGATGTAATTTTTTTTTGAATTAGTGTTTTCATTTTCTTTGGGAAAATACTCATGAGTGGAATTGTTGGATCCTATGGTAGTAGTTCTATTTTTGATTTTTTGAGGACCCTCCATAACTGTTCTCCATGGCACAAATTTACATTGCCACCAACAGTGCATAAAGGTTCCTTTTCCTCCGCTCTTGAACATATTTCCTGTCTTCTTGATAATAGTCATTCTGACAGGTGTAAGGTGATATCTCATTGTGGTTTTGATTTACATTTCCCTGGTGATTAATGATGCTGAGCAGCTTTTCATGTATGTGTTCACTGGAAAATCATCTATTCGGATCTTCTGCCCATTTTTAAGTCGAATTGTTTTATGTTGCTATTGAGCTGTATGCATTCTTTATATATGTTGGACATTAATTCCTTATCAGATACATGAGTTGCAAATATTTTCTCCCATTTGGTATGTATTTTTTTCATTTTCTGAATGGTTTCCTTTGCTGTGAAGAAGCTTTTTAATATGATGTAGTCCCACCTGCTGATGTGTGCTTTTGTTGCTTTTGCTTTAGGTGTCAGATTTTTAAAAAATCATCACCAACACTTATGTCAAGAAGCTTATCACTTATGTTTTCTCCTAGGAGGTTTATGGTTTCAGGTCTCACATTCAAGTCTTTAATCTTTTTTGAATTAATTTTTTTGTGCATGGGATAAGACAGTGGTCTAGTTTCATTCTTTTCCATGTGGCTGTCCAGTTTTCCCAACACCTTTTATTTCCAAAACTATCCTTTCCCCACTTATATTCTTGGCTCCTTTGTCATAAATTAATGGACCATATATATATATGAGTTTACTTCTGGCTTCTCTATTCCATCCCATTGATCTGTATGTCTGTTTTATGCCAATACCATATTGCTTTAATTACTGTAGCTTTGTAGTATAGTTCAGAATCAGGGAGGTCTCCCCACAGTAGGTCTGCTGACTGTGAAAACTGCATGAGCATTTCTATTATAGAAATGTGAGCAGTTTCAGAATGCAATACATAAACTGAATTCTCTAACTAGAAGTTCTCTAAACTGCAATAAAAAGTGTAAACCCAGGATTGGGAAAACAAGGCTACTCTGATAACAACTGAATTGAACAATGTGTCTGTGTACATGTCTTAACTCTTTTTCACCATGATGTAATTCATTTGCTTCATGTTGATTTTTGGCAGATTCTTGCTTTTCTCAATGAAAACAGATACTTGGCCATGATCTGAAATTAAATGCTGAAACAAGATGAAACACATCCTTGAATTTCCACATAGCCTTTTCTATTAATATGTAGTGTGTTATGCAAATGACCCAATACGTCTGACACATTCAACCCCTTTGGCCTTCCACAAGTATCAACAAAATAAGAAGCACATGAACCTTCTAGACTGTTCCAAGAATTAGTCTTGAGAACACACTGTACTACAGTGCACAGGAATCAAGGCAGGAAAATTATGTTTGTCAAAGAAACGAGCTCTAACCTTCTTAAGCTTAAGAAGACAACTGACTCTAAAAACAGCTCCTGGGGTGCCTGGGTGGCTCAGTGGGTTAAGCCGCTGCCTTCGGCTCAGGTCATGATCTCAGGGTCCTGGGATCGAGTCCCGCATCGGGCTCTCTGCTCAGCGGGGAGCCTGCTTCCCTCTCTCTCTCTCTGCCTGCCTCTCCATCTACTTGTGATTTCTCTCTGTCAAATAAATAAATAAAATCTTTTAAATAAATAAATAAATAAAATAAATAAAATAAATAAAAACAGCTCCTTCATTAGCCTTGCAATTTATAGCTGTATATTCTGGTCAAATCTGAGTTGGGGTCACACTGACCACTGAGGCAGGGAGAAATATCCTTGTTCCACTCTGAGTCAATGCAGGGAACTAACAAGGACTTCCTGCTGATGATGTTTATTGGATGATTCTTTTTTAAAGTTTATTTATTTATTTATTTATTTATTTAGGAGACAGAGTGAAAGAGGAGAGACTGTTGGGGGGCAGTGGAAGGAGAGGGAGAGAATCCCAAGCAGACTCCCCACTAAGCATGGAGCCCAACGCAAGGCTCAATCTCACAACCCTGAGATCATGACCTAAGTGGAAACCAAGAGTTGGGTGCTTCACCGACTGAGCCACCCAGGCTCCCTTATTTGAAGGTTTTTTACAGTTGAGGAAGCCTCAGGGGTTGAAGTGTCTATCCGGTGAGGATGGAGATATGGGGACAGGAGGACTGGGGGCTGAGGGCATTAAATGAAACCCTCTACAGCCCACTCCAAAGGACAAGATGGGACTTTCTGAGAGGTGGGGGTGCAGGAGCAAAGAGGAGAAAGACACCTTTGCATCTGGCTTTGGGACCAGTCATGTGACTCTAAGTCTCTATCCACTAAGTTTCTGCTTAATTACAAGGCATGATTAAAGACAGATCCACGTGATATAAAAATTCAAGGTTACAGTGAATGGAGAGCTAGCATATCAAACTAATGCAGACCCCCCTCTACAGGCAGGACCCCCTTGCCCACCCCACTCCTTGAACCTAGCATCTTGGAATCAGGTCTGAGAACTTAAGTGTGAGGTTGGATTTGAGGATGATTATTCTGTGCTACAGGAGCCAGAGCTCTGGTGAGAAGAGAAGAAAGCCCAAGGATGTGCCTGGGAATGAGGAGTACATCTCTCCCTTTCCAGTTCTGTTGCGGACTCAGTGCACTTGGGAAAATATGTTCTTATTTGCTTTCACTCCTTCATCTGAAATGACAACATGCCTATCTTCCAAGAGGGGGTGACATTCCCAACTCTAATGCAAACATTTTTCCTGTCAATGGGAAGTCTTCCTTGGTGTGACACCAATGACCTCCCAGGGAGGCTTGAACACGGGGTGGAAAATATCAAGTGATTGCTTTGCCAAATTCAAGTGTTAAGAAGAGATGGGAAAATCCCAGGCAGTATAAGTCAGCTACGCGCCTAAAACCTACTGTCAGGAACACTAGACAGCACTGCAGGACAGTCCACAAACCACAAGCGATGCGGAAGCCGCGAGGTGATCCAGTGGCTGGTGGCTCAGGTGAGATAATAGATGCTACCATTACTGCTGGAGAAGCAGATTTGATTACAAAGAGACCCAAGAGCAGGAAAGCCCTTGGAAGGCTTACAAGAAATAAGATAAACAGCATCTCCAACTGTAATCACAAAATACAATACAAATGCCCTCAGCCCTCATAAGATTCTTGAGTGACAGAAAACCGTTCCTTTCCTAGAACACAACAATGAAGACAGTTACCCCCAGAGCAAGGCAAGGTCTAGTTGGTGGCACAGATGACATCACACAGAATATTCTTGAACTGTGTTTTTAAAACGGCTGGACTTCTTTCAGCTGACCCCGCCCTATGCGTTCTCACTTCTCTGCCCTTTTCCCCTTTGTCTCCAGACCTCAGATACAATCCTTTGCTCAGTATTTCCAGCCTAACCCCTCATGCTATCTGATGACCCACGTGGCTGCCAGTGGCCCCTCAACCCTGACACCCCCCAACCCCGTCTACTGCTCTTCCCTGCCTCCCCCGCAGTCCCTAAGTCATTTCTGCCCTGGGTCCTGCCTGAGGTCTCTCTCTTCTCGCTTGCCAAGAGAACACTTCAGACAGGAAAAATTAAAACCTACATGTGAAAGGAGCGCCTGGCTGGCTCAGTCAGAAGATCATGTGACTTCTGCTCTAGGGGTTGGGAGTTTGAGCCTCGTGTTACTTAAATATAATAAAATCCTAAATAATAATAATAATAATAATAATAATAATAATAATAATATCTACATGAAAAGAAATTTACTTCAATATTACAAAAAAAAATCCAAACTAAAATTGGTTATCTGGAAATTCTCCATCTTCTGAAATTTCTCCAATGCCACTTCACACTTTCTTGGTATATATTTTAAATCCAGATGGACCAATGGGTTGTCTGGTGGTTGTCCAGTACAATCTAAATTATCTTTCAAGAAATTATGTCTGGGGGCTCCTGGGTGGCTCAGTCAGTTAAGCATCTGACTCTTGGTTTCAGCTCAGGCTGTGACCCCAGGGTCAGAAGACTGAACCCGTGTCCTGCTCCGCACTCAGCGTGAAGTCCGCTTGAGATTCTCTTTTCCTCTCCCTCTGCCCCTCGCTCCCCCCACCCCCTTTCTCTCTAAAATAGATAAGTACATCTTTTTTAAAAAAGAGAAATCACGTCTGGTTAAGAGAGACACAGAAGACGATGAAATGCCTCTGGAAAAGCAAACCTAAAATGCACAAAGATATTTATTTAACAGAAACAATTATTCAAAAGGCACTAAATACACATAAACGTACTTCACACACCTTAGGTGATATTTGTATATTAATTGTAATAAAATGCAAAGATTGTGAGTGGGTTCAAATGACAACAGAAGGTATCTTTGGCCCCAGGGTTCCGAAAAGCTAGTCTGCGTGAGAACTGGTTCCTAAAATAGGTCTTAGTGGCCAACTGATGACTTGAAATCTGAATGACCAAGAAGCAGATGTCTGAGACACCAGAAGGCTTTTGCTTCAGAATGGATAAAGTCACATATATTAATAGTCATGATTCTTCAGACAACACTGTCCTTGAAATACTTGTTTCCAGCGAAGTCTGACAAGTTCAAGGCACAGCTGTAGAGCGAGGGGTGTAGCCAGGCAGGCTGGGTTGGAGTCCTTGCACAGGCTAGGTCATTTACAAGCTCTGTGTCTCGGGCAAGCTACTTGACTTCTCTGTATTTCAGTTTCCTCATGAAAATGCGGACAATAATGTGAGGGTTGTTGCTAGAATTAAATTAGTTAATATACTTAAAACATTTAGAGAGGACCTGGCAAGCACTATTTAATTGTTAGCTCTTTCGTCGTTTTTCTCTTTTTTATTCAGAGAAACAGGATTTCTCTACATCCTTCTGTGTGTTTGCCTCATTTGGAAGTACCCCGTGGGATAAAGAAAGGCCAACAGCTGCATATCTCTGTCCTTTTGGACTGGCCTGTGGTGAGATGAATGCACTCTGGTGCCCTCCCTCTGATTTCTACCAGCTGGAAGGACTGCTGTCTGTCTTCTCCTTGGCTTGACACGTCTCCTCCGTGCTCTCCTCCTGTGCCCCTGTTATTCGCACAGTATAACGGAGAAGAGTTTGCGGAACTTTGAGGCGGGAAATACATGAGGCTATCTGTCCATCAAACTAAAGGATTTGACTTTCAAGAATCATTTCCAGGGTCTCTTGCCTCAATTTAAAATGTTGCATATGGTGGGGATGAGCGCTCTGAGAAGCAGGGATGCCCAGAACCACTCGATTCTGAGAAAACAAACAGCACACGTGCCTGAGTGACCTACGACCCCTTGAGGACACCCTTGACTTGGATGTGGATGACTGTTGACTTCCGGTCTTCTTTCCTGATGGAGGTGGGAACTATCCCTCTGGAAAGGATGCTCTCAGAGAGAAGATGAGTTCTGCTTGGTTTGGAGTCTGACTGCTTTAAATTCAATTTGGAAAGATGGTAGGCTGTTTGTGCTGTACAGTATGGAAATGCAGAATTAACACGGCAGTCCTGTGACCCAGGCGCCCCGGGATCATCCCGTTTGGTCGTTGTTTGATGATGACGGTAAGGTAACGCTTCAGCGAGTTTCCAGCAGCAGCTCATCCGAGAAGGTCCCCGGGCCCACAGCACTGCCTTCCCAGAGACGCCTGCTGCTTTGCTGAAGCCACTCTTCCCTGCTTCTCCGGGGATTCCACAACATAATCTGTATTTTCCATCCAGCAAACCAAGGAGAAGTTCCCTGTGTCTTATCCCAAACTTTTTCTCTTCATTTTTCTGGAGTACTGACCCAAAACTTAAATTGAGAAAGACTTTAGTGGAAAGGGAAAAAAGTAACAATATTGAGAAAGACTTTAGTAAGGGAAAAAAGTAACAGTATAGAGTCCATATAAATGGAACAGCACAATTCGGCATTATGTGGCTCTTATTATGAACGAGCTAACAGTTCCCAGAAGTTCATTCTGTCAAAAGGTATTGTTTTCTTGACAATTTCTTCCATGATGTTTTGCTCTACATCCATCTCGAAATAAAAATAGTGTGAGAATTGCCGTTTCAGGGAAAATATCCAAATTATGCACTCGGATTAACTGGAAATTTTAAATAAAAACATTTTACCAGTAGCACTAATGAATAATAAAAGTTAAGTAAGAGTATTCTAAGAATTTGAATTCCATAAATAATCACTAAATTAAAAATTACATGTATGTTCATGGGAAACGAAGTGTTCTAAATTTGGGGGGTTATTGAGGGAAAAAATACATGTCTGGCATGTCGAGGGCTACTGAAAAGTAATTATAAAGAATGTGGAATATATTTAATATTTACATATTGTAATAATAGGAGAATTCTGCAATTACTTTCACATCAAGAATGAAAACAAACATCCAAACCTATGTAATTCTCTAACCATCCTAAGTATATCTGACTGCCGATGCCCTTCTCATAGTAATGGATAAAACTCTATATTCACTTTCTGTATTCACCTTATTGTAAAGTCATCGGTAAATGCAAAAGAGTATTCTGGAACTATCACCTATTCAGAACATTGTAAATTATTGTAAAAAGAAAAAAAATGCTTTGCTGATCTTTTCACCTACTGGAACCAAAAATGAAAATTCTAAAATAAATAATGGTGACTTTAAAAACTCTGAACAGTTCAAATAAAGACAGAGTTCACTGATTTATGTTGAGCACAGTTAGTAGAAGAATGAGGCTGTGCCCTTTGTGCTTATTGCAGAGACACGGGTTTGTTTGTTTTCTGACTTTCACATAAGAAACAATGAACACGTCAATGAACACTCCCACTGAAAAAAACTTCTCATAATGATAGTGGTTAAAAATAGTTGATTATTGCCTTCATCCTGGAGATGAATAGAAATGTTATCATCTAATCCACAATTCAGAAAACCGATGTCATATGTTGATAATCAAACAAAAAGTTAACAAGGCAAGAAATGTTAAAAATCTTTCTTAACTAGCCATAAACTAATCATCATGCAGGCTAAGTAAAGTTTCTGCATAACAGGTGTTAGAAAATCCAACAATGTTAATTCAAAGACAACAAGAACTTTCAAAACCTGAACTGATTTCTTAACAAGACACCAAGACAATGGTTAGCTGGCAGGTTGTAGTATGTAAAAGACAAGGAAGGAATTGTTGGGGACCGTCATGTCCCAACAACAGATGTCCAGTACACACTAACTGGACCAGATCCGCGGTGTGGGTCTGTGCATACTGGTGCAGAGAGGACAAAAGGCCGGGGACAAATGAGTGTCAGCTTTTATCATTTCACTGTTCAGAAGCAATGGTCCCAAACGGGGTATCAACCCCTTGACACAACCTTCAGAGGTATTATGTCCTTAGTTCAAGACTTCCTTCTTTTTTTTTTTTTAAGATTTTTCTTTATTTATTTGACAGAGATCAAAGTAGGCAGAGATAGAGGAGGAAGCAGGCTCCCCGCTGTGCAGAAAGCCCGATGCAGGGCTCCATCCCAGGACCCTGAGGTCATGACCTGAGCTGAAGGCAGAGGCTTAACCTACTGAGCCACCCCACCCAGGCACCCCAAGACTTCCTTCTATTTACTTTTAAATTGTTTTCTCTTTTCACATTGATTTGCGATGGCACTAACCTAAAGAGAACACTCCAAGTCCAAGTTCACTGAGCTCCAGGTGAAAGAAGATGGGAAAGTGCCTCCAACTGCCCGTCCTGGCATCTGCTTCTGGTAGTTCTGGTGTGCTTCCTGGAACTTTATGAATTTGGCAGCCACATTTCTTGTCAAATAATTAGTGGGGTCTTACAAAACTTACAGTCACACACATCGTTACAACATGCGAAGTGAAACTAATTGCAGATAAAATAGATTTTATCGCGGGTGAAGTAAATACATTTCCAAAAACATCAGCATTTTGAAACTTCAAAGCAATTTTGGCTTTCCCAATAACGGGCAGGATACAAGTAATCCTCTATGAAGGGGCAACCCTTTCCACTGTAAAACAAAACAAAACAAAAAATTTAAAAATAATCTCATTAAAAGGTCTAAATAAGTTCATAGGTCATTTCCAAGTAAATTGCTCTCAAGTTCCTTGAAACTAGTTAGACGATCAGTACTCGACTTCACAAAACTGTAAGGATGTAAAGATTCTTTCAAACTGTCAGAGAAAGCAGTCAATTGGGATCATTTGTAAGAGAGAAGAGAGGCAAATCCCTCACAGTTCCTACATATTCAGTCAGTAATGCCATAATGTTCAATTCGATGATCATTCTCAGGTAAGAATGAGCTAGTTTCATGAAAAAACGTTACTACTAATAAAAACAATTCCTGGGAATTGTAGTTTCTCATGCCACTGTAACAAATTATGACACACAGAGTGGCTTCGAATGCCACACATACACTGCCTCACAGAAGTCCAAAATAGGTTTTCCAGAGCTAACAACATGGTGCCCACGAGGCTGTGTTCGCACCTCTGGAGGCTCGCTGGGAGAATCTATTTCATGCTGAAGGCCGACCACAGTCCTGGGTCTGTAGCCCCTTTCGCCTTCAAAGCCACCAAGAACATCTTTCTGAGCTTTGTTCTCACAGCACGGCTCATCTGCCTCTGATTCTCCCTGCCCGCTCTCACTTACAAGGACCTCTGAGATTACACCAGGTCCCTGGATAACGGAGATTGTCTCCCCGTTTTCAGACCCTTAGCTGCATCTCCAAAGTCCCTTTCACCATGTAACACAACATACTCCCCAGTTCCAGGGATCAGGACAGGGACATCTTTGCAGGGCCATTCTTCTGCCTTCCACACTGAACATGAAAACACAGGAAGTGAACAATTGTGCATCCTGCCCTTCCACTGTGGTTCTTCTACCTGCAAACCCATGGCTCATGTGTTGGGTATGAGAAGCACATAAATAGTGGGAAGTGTGATGGAATGGGGAAGGCCCGGCCCCTGGACTCAGCCTAACTGGGTCGTTCATTAACTGTATCACCATTGCACAATTCTCTCATCTTTGAAGTGGGAATAATAAACACACTTAGATCTGGGGCACCTGGGTGGCTCAGCCAGTTAAGTGTCTGCCTTCAGCTCAGGTCATGATCTTAGGGTCCTGGGATGGAGTCCCACATTGGGCTCCCTGCTCAGTGGGGAGTCTGTTTCTCCCTCTGCCTCTGCTGGTGCTCTTCCTGCTTGTGCTCTCTCTCTCAAATAAATAAATAAAATCTGAAAAAAATATATATGTATATATATACTTAAATCTTTTTCTCAGGGTTGCAGAACAGAGAACAGTTATGATGGTTTAGAATTATGCTCGTGTTGAAACTATGAAATCTTCTGAGAGTTGCCTATGTAGGACACCAGTTTCGCCAGCAGTGATTTGAGATTTTAGTCCAATTTTCAAGTGATCATCATCCTCTGTGGCAGTGGCCTGAGAGCTAGGCATTGCAATACTGAATATGATTGTGAAAATTTAACAGAAAAGCTGAATCCGATGATGAGGTCCCCTTTCTTAAATACCTTTATTTCAATGTGTCCTCAGATCTCTTCAAACAGATCCCTTCGGTTCACTACCTCGTTCTGATGAACACAGAAGAGGGGCTGGTGAGGGAGGGATGCTCCTGAGTCCGGATAAAGGAACATGGGTGTAGACATCTGTTTCACGGAGCACCTGGCTTGGCCATACCAGGACTCCTTTCCACTGAGCTGCATTTAAGGGCAGAGACCATATTTCACCCTATGACACATAATATGGGCCACTCAAGATAGAAACATTTGATGGGCACTAAGTATCACCTCAGTTTTCTTCCCCCCAAATAATTTATGCAGTGCATTTCATTAGGAGTTTTAAAAACTCTCTCTGAGCAAGCTACTAGGGACCACGTAGTGGAAACGGGAACCACAGCATCCTGAGAAATGTCTCCAAAGCCAAAGTGTATTTATCAGCGATGTTCCCTGATCCCAGCATCCTCACAGCATCTCCGGGGTTTCTTGGCACAGCTGCATTTCAGTGGTCGAGACAGCTGAGAAAATTGTTCTCATTACCTTCCAGTCATGTTTTGTTTGTTCTTATTAGTTTCCAGACCAGTTTCCCCTGCTGGGTCGTCTGCTTGATTGAGTCACCGGCCAAGACTCCGGGTGCCCATCTCCACATACCAAAGGGTCATGACCCACGACCTCATCGGGCAGCGCTAAGAGCCGGCGGAATGATAGCTGGGACAGACACATTCCAGAGCAAAATACCGAGAGGGCAGTGTCACCATAACGACCCCCACATCGACTAATTTCAGAAAGACACAGAGAACATTTAAACAATTCATTTAGGGGTGCCTCATGAGGTAATTATACCACATATTTATATGATTACAAATATGTCCCTACCTATTGCTGAGAAAATGTGTATTTTTTTAAAAATCCACACATTCAAATACCAACAAATGATAAGGGAGTTCATTTAACACACATGCTCCATGGAGCCTTCCAGGAAGTCCTGTGCATGGGAAGGAAGGCTCGCCCCCCACTGGGTCACAAGACAACAACTTCAACAACAAGACCCAGAGATGCTCCTTCAGAACCATTCATAAGAGGAGTGAACTATTGCACCTGAACAACCTCAACAGCCCGGCGAGGTCTCATTTCACACTTAGGGGAGTGATGCCAGGAGTGCTGACAGCAGACGCTCACAGACTGTGTCCAGTGTGACAAATCCTGGGGAGAGCTGCATACACACGGGGCCATGGAGAATGTGGGTCTCCTTGTACATCTGCTGGCCTCCACTACCCCAGCTTCTAACAGTTGGTCTCATGTATGTCAAAATGAAGAACAGTGCCAGTGCCTGTAAACACAGGGATAAAAAAACTTTTTGCTTCTGATTTTACATTTGTTTCATGAGACAAGCTATGAAATGGGAAAATAAAAAAATATATATTTTTGTTTTGAAGAGATAAAAAGGAGGAAGCGAAAAGAGCAAGGGAAAAGCAGCAAAGGAGAAATACCACTCGGGGTCAAGCTGGAAAGCTAGTGTTGGTATCAGACTGACAGGCTGATATATATAATCAGTGAATGATTGCTGCATCAAGAACCTTAGACATCGTGTACCCCAACCCTCTTATGTCACAGTTAAGGAGACGAGATCCAGAAAAGGAAGTGCTTTGATCTTTTTTTTCCCCTGCATTCAGAAATTGAAATACAGTTTTTAAACTTCTCCATGCATAAAACATTATTAGATTTAAAACAACTAATATTGAAACTTACTACTGTAGGACTCAGTATTCAACCTATGAGTAACTTCAGAATATATACAAATAATTATGTCTTTAATTCCATTTCTCTTTCAATACAATATCCACACTCACACCCACACCTAACCACCTATCCACTCATCCACCCACATAATCCCCAAACTTCCTTTTCTTTTGTTTGTTGCTATCTTTTATTGTTGCTTTAGACATACCTTTTGGCAAATGGAGAAAAAGATTTACCCAAATTCCTGCTATATTCCATTCAGTGCTTCTATCATACAAGTAGAACTGCTCTGTAGAAATAAAGATTACTTGTTTATATTTGGAAAACTTCAAAAAATCATTCAGCTAGCCATCAAAAACAGATTCATTTGCTTTTCCTTCATGAGAGTTCAGTGAGGGAACAGGCTAACCATTTCCTCTGGTTGCTGATTTTTCTTCCTTTGGCATACCATACATAGCTGGCATGTGCTAAAAAGAGTACAGATTGAAAAAAGTCTTACTTTCGTGTCGTCATCCCACAATGTGTAATCAAGTACACTGGGGCTCTCATCATTCAATTCATAATCCACTCATTCCAGAAATATTACAGTGGTAGGTAGCAGAGCTAGAGTAAGACTCAAGGAACTTAAGCGTAGTGGATGTAAGGAAGAATTTAATGTTTTGTTTTGTTTTGTTTTGTTTTGTTTTGTTTTTTGAGAGAGACAGAGAGAGTACAGGCTCCATGCCCAGTGCACATCTCAGTGTGGGGCTTGGTCTCACGCCTGAGATCATGATGTGAGCAAAATCAAGAGTTGGACACTTAATCAACAGAGCCACCTGGGTGCCCCATTTTTTGTTGTTGTTGTTTTTAATGTGACTCTTGGTCTGAAAATGAGCAGCCTTGTTCTTTCCTCTGCCCAAATCCAATGTATTCAAGGAAGGTGCAAGCTTGCTAACCAAGGTGTTTGTAAACAAGGATGAAATATTTCTCTCTCACTCACCCATCTTAACATTTTATAAACACACTTTCCAACATCTTTGTCTTATGAAGTCACTTTCAAGGAACTCCCTTTTTAAGCAGCGGTTGCACACACACAACTGCCTTTTTGCAGAATCATTTCTGATTAGATTGCACACTAAATTTTAGATGTGGAAGGATCTTTGGAGACCTAGAAGTCAATGGTCTCATTTTAAACTAGAGGAACATGAAGTCCAGATAGACTGGCGTTTGCCCAAGGTAACCATTTAGAAGTTGATACAGAGAATCTACCTAGAATTCTAATCATTCTAATTTAATAGTTTGTTTGGTTTCTCTGCAGAAAATACACACCCACAAGCTCCTCTTTCTCAAGCCAGAGACCCTTGCTACACTGAACTCAAAAGGCAATGACTGAGAAATTGCGCCTCTTGGGTCAGCTGTCCATTTCCTTAATTGTTTCCCATCTTTCTATGGCTGATGTCCTCAGGCTACCAGGGACCAAGACACACAAGGTAAAGACAGAGAAATACTCCACCAAAGCAAACACAGTTTTCAAAGTTTACTTCTTATGATTAAAGGAAAGTCAAGATATCAAAACAATCCTTTTATTAAAAAATCAAAGTGATGGGGTGCCTGGGTGGCTCAGTCAGTTAAGTGTCTGCCTTCAGCTAAGGTCATGATCCCAGGACCCTGGGATTGAGTCCTTTATTGGGCTCCACGCTCAGCAGGGAATCTGCTTCTACTTTTTCTTCTGCAATCTCTCCCACTCCCTCTTAAATAAATGAATAACTCTAAAAAAAAAAAATCAAAGTGATGAACTTTCATCAAAAATTTTAAAATATTTCCAGAAGTCTAAAGAAAAAAAGCATTCCCTCCACCCCCTTTAAAAATAATTTGACTTTCAGTGGATACAGAAAAATCCACCGATACAGGTGGTGAGAACCGAGAACTATTTGGGGAACTCTGGTCTGTCCGTGGACTAAGAGTCACACCTATTTATAAAAATGCAGATCTCCACATCTTAGCTTGTTAATGACATCATCAGGCATCCGGATTTTGAGCGTTTGAGCCTGTGCCCGAATGAGATTCTACTGCCTTGTGATCACAACACACTCATTTTTCAAAACAACAACAACAACAATTAGGGCATTTAGAATGAGAAGGGAGCTTGGACGCAATGTGTGGCCCTAAAGAGGGGACAGGCTTTCAGGTCAGTACTTCAGTTCTTCCAGTAGGTGGTGCCATAGCCGTAGACAGTGACTCTTCCCTCCTGAGTCTTCCCTCAACTGTGAGGGTAATAACAACACTGGGCGGTTTCAAGGATTAAAGCCGTGTAAAATATCCAGCCCATAAGGTGGACCTCCTTCAAGGCACTTGGCTTCTAAGTTCCCAAGAGCCATGTGCTTGAAGAATGGATCAGCAGCGAGGGAATGAAAGTGGACAAAACCTCTATGGCAGTCAGTGCCAGCTGTGTACCCAACACAAGGGAAGAGGCCACAGCAGAGTGGCTTCCCCTGACACCTGACCCTGCGCCAGCGCCGGACACGGTTCTGTCATCCATGATCTCATTTACTCTTCCCAAATGAATGCCCCAACATGGTAGGAACTGTCAACTGTACAGAAAAGAAATCAGGGAGTCATGCGCTCGAGGTCACCCAGCTGACAAGCAGCAGAGCCAAGACAAGGAAGGGCAGAAGAAAGGACCCAACATTGCCCTCCACCCAACTGCACACAGGGTGACACATTTCAGAAGAACTGGGAGAAAAGTCCAGCAGAGACCCATCTTCCCACTCTGGCCGAAATTCCCGGGGTTAGGGCTCTGCAGCCTATGTGAACTCGGGGTCCGGGACAGTTTCTGGAACATGCGGAGTGCTCAGTCGATGTACGAGTATTATAACCAACTGGAATGCAATGGGCAATGTGGGCAACAAGGAATCACGTCTCTCAAAGCGAAGTCTTTGTGATGAGGAGTAAATATAAAAGATGGAGGAGAGTGAACGCGTCCAGGAAAGACAGCAGTTAGGGACTAACGATATCTTCATGTATCTACTGCCCCATAATGACGACTATGCTCACAGAGCTTTCCCACCAGCCTATTATCATGTAAGGATTCCAATCACCAAGAGTGGCATTACCCTAAAACGTAAGGGACAATGGAGAGGAACCACACACGTACGCGTGCATACACACGAACACACACACACACACACACACACATCTGTATTTGGGGGATGGCTTAAATACACTCTTATATATGCTGTATGGAAAAGATTCTCCATGAAAGTGAATCAAAAGTTTAGTTTTCTCTTCTTTATTTTCCTATGTAATCTCTGCTCAACATGGGGCTCGAACCGACGACCCCGAGTTCGGAGTCACTCACTCCATAGAATGAGCCAGCCAGGCACCCCAGCTTAGTTTCCTTTCACTCAAATGCTACCTATAACTTACAAGTCACGGTAAAATAAATTCACAGTCCTGTCAGGTACGGGCGGCCACAGGTATACAAGTGAAGCCTCAGTAACCCGAGAGCTTGCTCCTTTGGGGGGTGGAGTAGAAATACTATGAAAACAGAACCGGGATCTCACAGAATTTTCAAAGAAAATACCACTTTGGCCAAACCCAAATTCCCCACAGCAACAGCCGACGTCCCCACGGCCACATCCAGTGACTGAACTGTGTTTATGCTTTTCTTAAGCAATGGAGCTCGTTCTGACAATTTATCTACTGAGAACTGTGCCAGAAAACTGCCTATTCATTTTCTATATTCTGTTTGGCAAACAAAGCATGACACACAGCAATATAAAAGAAAAATATAATCCCGGGATGCATTTGCAATCATGGTAGGGAAGTGTTCTGAATCCTCGGAGGCCTGGGGCGCCGGCTTTCCGAACAGCATTTAAACACTGCCCCCTGCTGTTCCTCTGTGTGTCCTGCAGCCCGGGAGCGCCACGCGTGGCCCGGGCGGAAGGACGGATTGCAGGCTGCGAGCTCTTCCAGGCACCAACCGGTCCTGAACAAGGGACGTGTATCAACTTTAAGAAATTAGTAATTCCTGAAGAATTAATCATCTGGCTAAGATTCTGTGAAACACACCGTTGTATGCATGATAATGCAGTCTCCGTGAGCACATTGCTTCCTGTTGGAAGAGCAGAGCATCTACCGGCAAGATTTTATATAAATGGATGGACTTGACGAAGGTGTTTGAATTTCTTATTTTACAAATTTCACAGCGTCTTCTCTTCATCGGTGCACATCGGTGTGGTGCTGCGTAGGAACCATGCTCCTGACGCGTGTTACCTCGAGCCTAACTTTAGATACCCTGAAGCAAAGGGCAGACCCTTCTAAGGGGAGGGCAACGTGAGATGCCTGTAGGGTACTTCCGGGTAGGCATTGTGTTAGATTCAGTTTTCTCATCAGTCCTTCTGGGCCTGATAAGAAAGGAGAGGCTGAGAGAAATCCGTGGGGAACGAACTAACGGATGAATGAAGAGGCACGGTTCAGAATTAGAGATATTTCTAGGGAATGACAATCAGGTCCTCAAATTAACTACCACGTACTTCTAGTTTCCTTTTCAACAAAAATAGCATATATAGAGAAAGATTCAAAATGATCAGTCATTTTTACCTCCTCTTCCCATATTCAACAGCAGCATGAACCACAAAAAAGCACTAAAAATCCCCGTTCATTTCAGTTACTTGTATCAGAAGAGCTGAACTAGCGTATGCAATTCTGTGTTCTTATCTGAAGTCCTTAATTTTAACAAAAGCAAGCATAAAATATCGCAATTGAAAACATCTATGTGGTATGTGACACCTGGGTGGCTCAGTGAGTGAAGCCTCCAACTCTGATTTCAGCTCAGGTCATGATCTCAGGACTGTGAGATCGAGCCCCACGTAGGGCTCCACACTATGCATGAGCCTGCTCAAGATTCTCTCTCCCGGGATGCCTGGGTGGCTCAGGTCATGATCCCAGCGTCCTAGGATCGAGTCCCACATTGGGCTCCTTGCTCGGCAGGGAGCCTGCTTCTTCCTCTGCCTCTGCCTGCCATTCTGTCTACCTGTGCTCACTCTCTCTCCCTCTCTCTCTCTCTGACAAATATATAAAATCTTTAAAGAAAAAAAAAAAAGAAAGATTCTCTCTCCCTCTGCCCTTTCCTGTACTCCCCTGCCCCCACTCACACTCACTCTCTCCCTAAATAAAAAAAATAAAGAAATAAAATCTTTAAAAAATACATACAAGTGCTAAACTAAAAAAAAAAAAAAACTTACATAGCATGTAGCATAAAGTTAATATTATATTAACGCACTTCATTTATGTATTCATTGTCTCAAATATTTAAAATCTCAAATGCAGTTAGGGGAGAACATGAAAAACATATCTTCAACTGATAACCACGGACTTCGAGTGGCTCTTAGCACTACTTAGCTAGCCTACTACAATGTTCTACTTGGTTCACTCCCCAAAGACACTATCACTCCTCTGCTCTCCCTTTAAACCTTTGAATGTCCTGCCCCTCCCCCATCTCAGCTGATGACCTGGCTTCTTGTTTCACTGAGAAAACACAACAACCAGAGGAGGACATCCACAGGCTCACCTCCAGGGACCACATCCCAGCAGCCCCTGTATTCTGCACTTCGCATCTACACCTGCTCCATCAGGAGATCCATCAGGCCGTTAGCGAAGGTCCCTATGTGCTAGCTCCTACTCAAGACTCTGGGTTACAGAACTGTCCAACCTCGTTCTTCATCAGGTTTCCCCCATTCTACTAGATTCTTCCCATCTGCACACAAATATATATATATATATATATATATATATATATATATATATATATATATATGTTACAATATATCCCATCTTAAAAAATACAAAATAAAGATATGACCCAACCTCCTTCTCTAGCCTCCAGCCCAATTCCTCACCCCCCCCACCCCACCTCACCCTCCCACAATAGGAAAACTCCTCTAAAGAATTTTCTAAATCATTCCATTCCCAATAGGGGTGATACCACCCTCAATGGACAAAAACTGACTCTTGCAGGGTGAGAAATTCTTACTCTTTCTATGCATAAAGTAAGTACATATACATACAATATATAACAAACATAAAGCCTATCAGCAATATCTGAATTTCATCAGGGAGAGAGAACAATTAGGAAAAAATGTCTAAAAAAGCTCCTTAGGGAGGTAATTATTAAAATAAGATTGACAAACACAGTCTAAACCTACAATCTCAGTATCTTCTCTTCCTGTTTTTTCTCAAGCCTTCTTCAATCTGTTTTTCATTCCTAGTACCCAGAGAGGAGCATCACCCCTGCCCTGTCATATTCCTAAATCCAATGGCCAATTCTTAAATGAAACTGGAGGCAGCATTTCTCATAGATGACTACTTTTTCTTTCTTCGAACACTTTCTTGGCACCGTCGATCAGTGTGTGATTTTTCTAACTCTCTGGAACCTTGAGATCCCGTTTCACGGAGACCTAATGCAAAAACTAGAGATTCTTGTACAAGTGGATTGATTACACCACTCTGGGACACACCCCCAACATGCTATAGCCCAAGCCGCCTGCATTTCTGGCCTGTATTTTTATAGTATCAGTCCATCTGGTCAGGCCAGTCTTCTTACAGTCTTACTTCCACACAACAAGGAATGCCTCCTTAATCTAAGTCAGATCACGAAATGCCTTCCAGCTCTTGTGGAGGAAAAGCCAATGTCTTCATCAGAGGACAAAGCCCTCCACAGCTAGGCCTTGCTTCCTGTCTGCCCTCATCTTCTGCCACCGACCCTCCATGTGACTATTCACCAGCCGCACGGGCCTCCTTGAGAGACTGCTCATTCTTCATCCTTTACCATACGCAGCCGTTTCTGCTTGGATATCCCTCCAGATACCGCTGTGGCTCCCACTGTCACCACCTTCAGTTCTCGGCTGCTTGAAACTCCCGTTGTCACAGAGCTGTTCACCCTGCGTACAGTAGTATTCCTTATTGTATTTTGTTCTCCCTATCCTGCTTCATTATCTTTCCCCAGCACTTACTATTACCTCTCCTAGATATTTCTTTATTTTTCCTCCTCCCCCTGGAATAGAATATTATAAGATATTCTGTCTCCTTCCACTGGAGCAAGAGCTCCTGGCAGCTTTTATTGTTTGGTTCACCACTGTATTTGAAGCACCCAGTTTCTAGTACATAGTGAGAGTTCAAGCAAATATCTGTATAATGATAACCCTGATTTCAACATCTAAATAAAAGACTACAACTCTCATTTTTTAACAAATAAAACTGGATTTTAATTTTCCTTCTTGAAATAAAATATCATCTCACTGGCCTGTGGCAAATAGAAGTATAAGAGGCAAAGAAAAAAAAAGTCTAACAACTCAGAGGAATGAAAAGCAAACTCCGCTTTGGTTAGAGTGGTTTTCCTTGACTATTACGTCATAGAGGAAGTGTTAGCAGAAACCAACAATCAGACAGTTTCCTCAAATCAAGAGACTTCTACACTGGTAAACATGAAATGCTCATTTAGAGGATCTCTTTCACTGTTTTCTAGCAGCAAACATTCATGTCAAAATGAGAAAATGTCAGACTCTGGAACTCAAGCTTCGGAAGAATGAGAGAGGATCCAAACATCCAGTCAGCGCAGAGCCCTGTCTTATAAATCTGGTCCAATGAATAAGAAACTTCTTAAATGGGATCCATTTGTGAAAAACAAAACAGGTTCGGGAGAGTGTGGATCCATGCAGAAGGTTGGTACTACGCCATCTTTCTCTTCCTCTCTTTCAATGTTAATGTTTACAGCTCCTTACTTTCAAATTAGGAGTTGATGGCCATAATGCTTTCTTTTTTGTGTGTAGCACATTTTGTCTGAATCTTCAGAGATTTCTGCTAGAAAGCTAAAAATCTCAGTTCTCAAGTTTCTTGTCTCCTCCAAAGGCCTGTGTCAGCCCAGAAGGGAAAGAGTCTCATTCAAGTCACTTGGTGGCCAAGTCGGTGATAACTACGTGATTAATAAGTTATAGCTCTCAGCTCCTTCATCTCACCGCATATCTAGCTGTGGATTTTCTTTTTAAAGCCTTTCTTTTTCGAAGAACTCCCAAATGGAAAGGAGAGTTCCCAGTCCTAAAGGAAGTGCCCAGTCAGGAAGGAAGATTTAGGAAGGTATCTTTTCTTAAGCTCAACTAGCAACCTGGTGAGCACCTTTCAGATATCACACAGCTCTCAACAGCACGTGTCCAGGAACAAAGGGCCCAAATATTAACATCATTGATGCATTTATATCAAGCATGGGGAGATGACACACAATGGTGCTGGGGACAGTGGCCAGAAGGTACACGGCCTCCATCACCAGAGCCTGGAGAAGACTGGATTCCAGATGGCCACCCAACAGCTCTGTGACCTCCGGGACCTCAGACAGGTTAATGTAACCTCTTAGAGTCTCACTTTCCTCTGCTGTAAAATGGGAGTAAAACACTCAGGAAGCAATTGTGAAGAATGAGGGAAGAACAGTGAGGGTGAAGTGGTTGATACAGTAAGTACAAACTGCTTGTGATACCAGTTCTCTTCACCTTCCAGATCCTTCCAGATGCCCTCTTACTCTTCTCTCCAACTCCAGCAGTCAGTCCCCAGAGCGGCAGGTATGGAAGGAGAGATGCTTGCTCTGTCCCGCCAGGACCTGAGTAGGCAATCAGCACAAAGAGTGGTACCAAATTGCTCTAGACCCCACGATGGGTACAGGACTCTGACATACCCACTGACTTCTGGGCTTCTGCAGGAAGGCAAAAATCAGCTTGGGCTGCCTCTTGGCTACTAAAAGAAGGAGACATCAACCAGAACCAATGCTCACTCTCCAATACTATGCAAATAATAATAAAGAAAGACAAGTAGATGAGGGAGATATAAAAGGTGAAGATCAAGACATGACAAATAAAGGGAATTTAATAGTAATAATTGGTTTTTCTAAAAATGGAGATCTCAGTTCATAAGCTTGCAGGCAGCCCAACAGAGCAGTTAATATCCAAGACATTTTGAAACTGAATTATCTCCCCTGCTATGGAGACGGTCTGCTGGAAAAAGCAATGAAGCATGTTACCTGATGAAGAGAGGACCTTTGTTTCCTGCGCTTTTAAGCAAAATCTCTTCACCAAAATGTCAAAGGAAAATGAGGAATTTAAACTTCTTTTAGCAGAAAAGAATTGGTTCTCATTTTTCCATCAAAGATAATGGGAGATTCTAGCAGTCATGGGAAGGATATTGAAGGTGTTTGTAGTGACCAATATTCATCCTTTTATTCTATAGTACACGATAGGTTCTGAGATTACGTATTTTTCCAGTTCGGTTTACTGAAGTGCTAAGTGTCTATTTAAGGACAGACAGTCTGTTCAGATGAAAAGCCTTTTGGACAATATTCCCCAAAGTCCCACAAGGATTTCCTTCCTCTCAGTCCAGTTGGGTAAATTTATTTACCAACTCAATGTGCCCAGTCAGGTATTAAAGGTAGAATCTGTATTTCTGATGAACTAGGGCTTCTGTTCAATGGATGTCCACATCCGAGGCTCGCCAATTCTGCCCCAAAACCACATTTCCAGCTTTATCTCCCTAACTTTCCCACCCCAAAGCCTTCTCTCCCACCAAGCCAGTCCATTTTCAGTCCCCAAAATATAAGATAAGCACCTCTACTTCCAGCTTTTTGCTAAGACCTCTTTTCTTCTCCAGAGCATTCCCTTCCTGTCCCCTGCCTGTTCTGCAAGACTTACTATAGATCGTGCTGTCATTCATTCAGTAAACAGAGCCTGAAGGCCAGCCACAGGTGACGGGATCCTGGGAAAGTAGGACAAGGTGAGTTGGAACCAGTTTTTGTCTTCATGACCTTTCCATTCTTCCAGGGAATACCAGCATCACACAGTGGATTGAGCCACTAATTAAGTGCAGCTGTAGGGGGTGCTAAGCATATGAGGCACAGAAAACTGGGATTACTTATGGTAAGAGAAATGGCCTGGAGGTCAGGAAGACACTCCTGAGGAAGCAGTTTTGCTGCAAGTTGGGAGGATGAACAGGAGGCTAACATAGGGCAGAGGGGGCCAACAAGTCAACTTTCCCAACAGGAGCATGGTTATGATGAAATTGGGATCTAGTCATAAAAGTGTGGGAAGGAAACTCCTGCCTTCCAAGTGTGAAAACTGCAACAGCAGTTCTCCCCTGCTCTCTGTGAAGCTGGGACAAAAAGCACTCATGATCCTACATTTGAAGTTCCAGGGATCACCAAGAAAAGGACTGAGCCAACCGCTCTCAGCAAATTCTGAGAACTCACCAGTAAGACTTGGCCTTGCTCCTCTGAGCTCCACTGTCCGGTCAATATAAAGAGAAAATCCCAACAGGATGTGAAATGCCAAAGCTCAGCTTTATGGAAATGCCAGTATTCCCAGAGAGAAGCTCGACCTCCAGTCCTGGAAGCCCCCCAGAGAATAATCCAGAAACACTCCTGGAGAGGGAGTTCCAAAAAGGAGAGGCCTTGTTTTCTAACCAGGTACACGCTGAAGGGCAGACCCCACAGGGACTGAGGTGAAGCTCGGCAGGTGGGGCTGCCTGGGGAAGACATCACTGCCTCTAGACACAGGGAAACAGCCCTGGAAACGTTCGGTATGAAGCAGAAACCGCCTTCTGGGCCAAGAAAACACACCCCACCTTGTCTACACGTAGACCCATCCCCTAAGGGTCAGACTATAGGATGAACTCCAGGGAGGAGTGGGCGTATATTCAAAATTGGACCCCAAAGCCACTCTGCCAGCATCCCTTGGTACCAGACAGGCCTGCTTGGCATTAGGGATGGAGCAAATGAGCTCAGAGTCAAGACTAAAATAACCACAACCAGCCCTAAAAGCCAACATTAGACTCTTCCAAAGCCAAAGATGGCTAGAAAGTTGTTGCCAGTGACCAAGACTCCATACAGGCCCTAACTCTGTGGAAAGACCTGGAGTTCACACCAGAGAGTCTGAAGGCCATTCCAGAGAACAGTCAAGCTTTCTCATGCTTACACCCCACACATTCGGCTCAGACTCCCTAAAAACAATTTATAACTACAAAGTGACTATAAGTCAAATAGCAATGGCATTGGCACAGGAATAAATAAACAGAACAAAACAGATATCCAAAAACAAATGTAAGTATATGTGGAACTTAACATATGGCAAATAAGGAATTTCAATTTAGTGGGAAAAATAAATCTTACGATGTTGATAAAATCGGTATTCCTATGGGGGGGAGGGAACCCCACAAAGCCAGATCACTATCTCATACTCTATAAAACACATATTACAGATAAAGATTTAAATGTAAAGCATGAGAATTAAATGTATTAAAATACTATTTAAGATATTTACAAGACAATTTAAAAAAAAAGATATTTACAAGACTTCGGAGTGAGGGAAATGAGAAGCGAGTTGGGAAATCCAACAGCCATGCAAGATAAACATGCTTAACTGAATAAAAATCTTAAGAAATTATTATGGCAAATGACATTTTAAAAGAAGCAAGAGACAAATAAATGATAGTCTGGAAAATATTTGTGATATTATATGAAAAACATTAATATCTTTTATATATGAAATGCTCCTAAGAGACAAAGAGCCCACTAGAAAAGTAAGCAAAAGAGAGGACCTGGATATTCACATGAAGGGAATCCAATGAGCAACACACATGAAAAGAGGCTCAATTTCATTTTCAGTCAAGGGAAATGCAAGTTAAAACAAGAAAAATGTACCTGTTTTCACTTATCACTGTGGCAGAAATTTTAAAAGATAAATTTAAAAATATCCACTGCTAAGAGTATATGGAAAAGCAGATATTCTCAAACATTAAGAATGCACATCATTATAAAATTTTTAGAAAGTATATAACTTTTAGAAAGTGATATGGCAATATCTGTTAAAACATACAGATCTCTTGAGCCCAAAATTCCAATATTGGCACTTTATTACTCCATATAGCAGTAAACAGGAATAAATAGAAAAAAACTAGAAAGCACATGAATGTCCATCAATATACAACAAGGAATGAAAACTAAATTCTAGAACTTCCAAAGTATAGAAGATTATGCAGCCATTAAATAGAAATAGATAAGATGTATTTATCTGAAGAAATGTCAGATTTTTAAAAAGATTTTATTTGTTTATTCTGAGAGAGAGAGAGCATGAGAGTATGCATACAAGTAGGTCGGGAGGAGCAGAGGAAGAGGGAAAGAGACACTCTCAAGCAGTCTTCCTGCTGAGTGCAGAGCCCAACGTGGGGCTCAGTCTCAGGACCCTAAAATCACGGCCTGAGCTGAAATCAAGAGTCAGATGACCCTGAAGAAAAGTCAATTTAAAGAGCCAATTTCAAAACAATACATTTAGAAGGCACTCTATGCCAGAGCAAGGTGTGGAAGGGCACTCACCGCACCCCTAACATCAATTATCTCTGGGAAATGGGAAGAGAGGACAGTGCAGGGAATTAATTATTAGTTCAACCTCTGATTGTTTCTTTTGTTTTCAGATTACTCATCAGCTTTTTCATATAAAGTGATAAAAAAATATTCTGGAAGAAGGGAAGGATCACTTAATTTTTTACCTTATTTTTATTTTTTTACGTTACCCAACAACATCGAATACAAAGGCATTCAAAATTTTTTTGTGGAATAAAGTGGAAAGGAATAGGAGGGAGATGAAATAGGTTTAAACATGTTTGTAAACGATAAAAGGATAAGCATTCATGGAATGACAAAGCACTGTCGATCCTATAAATAAATGGCATGAGAAAAGGAAAAAGAGAGACTTGATAAAGTTGGTGAAAAGAAGAAAAAGAGGGGAAAAAACTACAATAAAATAAATAACAGACATCAATGGAAAAGATAAAAGTAACAGGCTATTTACCCCCAGAAACGGAAAAGGGTTTAACTCCACTATCAAAAGAAACAGACCTCTCATGATGGATTTAAAAACAACTAGGTGGTTTTCTCTGAAAATGCCTAAGTAAACCTAAAACAAAAGTGACATTCTTCACAATCTCCAAGACATCATAAAAGATTTCATAATAATCCTAATAAGAAATGTATAGGATCTTAAAATCAAAGCTACCAAATTATACCAAAGGGCATAAAAATTCCTAGAGAACGGTTTTGTTTTTGGTGTTGCTGTTTTTGGGTTTTTTTGTGTTCTTTTGGGTAGAAAGATGCACTATTGTAATAGTGTCCTTTCTCCCTAAATTAATGCTTACGTTCAATGTAATTCGAGTCAGTATGCTAACTGGAGTTTTTAATGAAACCTGATTCTAAAGCACAAAGAAATAAAACATAGATTAGCCAAGAAAACTTAGAACAAAAACCATCAAGAGGCCCTAACTCTACCCTATGTTAAAATTAACTGTTTCCATGAGGAAAGGAATTTAGTGGAGAAAACCTCTGTTTCATATTTGCAGTTAACAACACGGTTAGCATTCTGGGAGCAACACTTTATGAAACTGGAAACCTCCATGTCGATCAAACTGGTTTAACACATCAAGGTGAATCTAAAGAACAGAAATGTTAGCGATATTAATAGATATATCAAAAATAGATCCTGAGCAATTCCATAAGCCTGAAGTGCACCCAGTCAGGGTATCTGAAGGCAGACTGTGTAGCCAGGGGCTGGACAGGAGAAGAGAGAGTGAGACAGCATGAGGAGGAGTTCTGCCTGCTTGCTTGTTAGGGCCCCGATGTGGAGAAAAGGGACGCACACAGATAACTACTAAAAAAGCGGATATTCTCTGGGACATCTTTACAAATTTAGAAATGGACCCCCAAGATTGTAATTTTTTTTTTACAATAACTCGACAATTTTTTAAATTTTTTATTTTGTATATTCAAATTCTTTTTTTTTTAATTGTGTGATGATAGTCACCACACAATATATCACTAGTTTTTGATGCAGTGCTCCAAGACCTTTAACAGTTCATCAAAAACCTCCCATCTGTGAGTCTACTGAAAATCTTAAACTATTACATTTTAGGCAAACAAGTTATAATTTTTAAAATACAAGCAAAGTAAGCATTGCCTTTAGACTCAGTCAAACAGATAATATATTTTTTTAAAGATTTTATTTATTTATCAGAGAGAGAGAGTGGGAGAGAGAGTGAGCACAGGCAGACAGAATTGCAGGCAGAGGCAGAGGGAGAAGCAGGCTCCCCACCGAGCAAGGAGCTCGATGCGGGACTCGATCCCAGGACGCTGGGATCATGACCTGAGCCAAAGGCAGCTGCTTAACCAACTGAGCCACCCAGGCGTCCCCAAACAGATAATATTTTGTTGGAGGGCAAACTTCTCTATGACGAATTAGAGTGCATGTCCTTCATCTGAAATTATCGACTTTAAGGCTTCCAGTTGCTGCTGCTCCTTAGGTGGTTGTATTCTAGAATTTTAAGAGCAACTCCATGTTATCCCCATTTCCTTCTGTTAGCCTCTAGTCACATAGACGCGTGACCCTTCGTTATTACAGTGTGCCTTCTTGAGAGCTCCTGCAGCTTCGTTCCAGCTTTTCTATCACACAGCAACCAGAAATTCAAGAATTTACCAAGATGAGTAATTCAGGGAAAACCAACTCTCTTGTCCCCACCCTCCAGTCTAGGAAAGAGATGCTCAATGGTGTGTTTCTAAAAGTGGGGACGACCCCAACCTCCCCCCGCACACAGTCAGAAGGAAGTAAAGTGTCTTTCTGTTGCAGGATTATGAGGTGGGTCAAGGGGGTGGATCCCTGAAAATGGAAAGGCAGGGGCTGGACATGAAATGTCTAAAAGGGAGGAGTTTTGGGGGGTTCCTGTCAGGGTTGAGACCTGGCTCCCACTCACGTGCTCTGCCTGGGAGGCAACTTGCAGCAGAATTCATGAGGAGCATGTGTCTAGGCCTGCAGGGCCATGGAAAGGCTTCTGGGTCAGTGCATGGCTGTCCCCTGAGATGTCCGTGAGTCCTGCCAGACTGAGCGATGTCCGAGGACTGAGCTGGGCCCAAGCCGACAGAGCAGAGGAGCACCAATAATGCTGGCAACCTTGTGCACTTGGGAGCCATGCCCCCCCACCCCCAGTTCCCTGGCACTATGGAAGCCTGGAATTCCCATGTGACCCCAAAGGGAAAGGAAGATATCCTCATGAGGACAAGGGAGGGTTTTCTACCAGGTAGGTGGAGAGAGTAATTTGTAAACTTAGAGTGACGAAGAAACAGACATTCCTTGCACCTCAGCGTTGTAGACTCTAAGGTGAAGGGACCACACAGTGTTCTGGATCCAAATATGCCACTGTTATGCACAAGAGCAAAGTAATGTTCCCCGCTGTGTTTCCAGTATCCTTACTGATACAGGGGTTTTTCTGGCTGCCTTAATGCCCAACACCAAGCATTCCACCCCTTAAACAGATGCCCAGGCCTTTTCCCTAGTGGTAAAGAAGTCACAAACATTAAAAAGTCACCAAGAGTATTAATAAAAGCATTGTGCTTACTATGTGTCCAATGCCCTGACAAGGTCTGTACTCAGAGTATCTCACGGAGTCTTTGCTATGATCCCATGTGTCAATCATGTGATTTGTCCTCATTCTGTACGCAAACTTAGAGAGGCTGAGTAGCTTGCCCCAGATCACCCAGATTGTGAGTGGCATGGTTGGTTACAAGCTCTGGCTCCCTCTGTCAGTGCCCTGAACTGTCCTCTGCGGAGGAGCCAATGCCAGGTGCTACATGAGTGTAAGGACGTGGTGCTGGAGAAGTCTCCAAGGTGCTTTCCCTGAAGAGCAGAGCTGTCAGAGAAGCCCAGGGAACTCTTTGGTGGGGGGGCTGGGTCCTGAAGGAGGGAGACAGAGCCCGTGTCTGAGTATGGCAGGCAAAGGGAGCTTTAGGAAGAAATGCACGAAGAACGTATGGTTCATTCCAGGAGCCCAGAGCAGACTGGGATTCCTGAAGGGAGGAGACTCACTCTACGGCTGTCCCTGCCTCCCCCTCAGCTTCCTCCTAGTGACCCTTCCGATGGGCTGCATGTGAACCTTTTGCTTTCATTCACTTGCCTCTTGAAGTAATGTTCGGCAGCTTGAGGCCTTTGGTCTAAAATTAGCAGTGTTTTGTGGGTTCAAGGCAGGGGAGGACTCGCATGTTTTCCCCCCGGGGCTATCTGACCATGTTTCTGCTCAGATGAACACAGTGCAGTCATGTGGTGGGAGCAGGAGTGAGTTACAGGGGGGAGTGGGGTGCTCCCTGACATGCCAGTATCTGACCTGGTTCGTGTGTTCATTCCTTCCTGTCTCAAGAAAACAAATTACCCTCCTGGTGTTAAGGATGTGAGAGAGCGTATCAAACCAATAAGGACACAAATCCATCAGGAGACTTTAATGCACGTGTCCCTTCCATCTAGGCATGTGGGAGGCAGCATGGCACAGGGAGAGGAACCTTCCAGGCTTTTCACGTCTGACAGTCACTCACCACGTCCCACCTGCTTTATTCTACACTGTTCACCCCACAATCTCTCCACTGCCTCTGCTACGTTCCTAGCAGGAGGATGTGAGAACTCCAGCAGGAAGTCCGGTATGTGGATTCAGACCCAGATGCCCTATGACAGCTCAATGAAGAGTTGTATTTAAATGTGTCAGAAACATGGGGGCGCCTGGGTGGATTAATCGGTTAACCGTCCGACTCCTGCTTTCAGCCCACGTCACGATCTTGGGGTCCTGGAACAGAGCCCCATGTTGGGCTCCCTTCTCAGCGGGGAGTCTGTTGCGGATTCTCTCTCTCCTTCTCCCTCTGCCCCCCTCTCTAAAATAAATAAATCTTTTTAAATAAATAAGTAAATAAATGTGTAGGAAACACAAAATCAAGACCATAGTGATATTCGAAAGGTGCCTCCTTTTCCTCAGCCACACTTTCTCCTGCATGGTCCCCACTAAATCGTGTGATCTTGTAGAAGGCGGATCACATCTGAAACTCCCCATCTCTAAAGTCAGGGTGGCAGAAGCAATGAGCCCCGAGGTCCCTTCCAGTCCTGAAACCCTCAAGGTTCACCCTTTTATCCCAGCACCCAAATGGGGAACCAAGCCAGAACCAGTAGACTCCAAGGTCATCTGACCACAAGGAGCTTATAATCAAGTGGAGGAATAAAACAGATGCTTATTCCTTCAGCACCAAGAATGGAAATAATCATAATAATAATGTCTTAGGATCACGAAAGATAATCCTGTGATATTAATACATAGAGAGCAGCACAGTTATAGTACCAAAAGGCAAACCACAAATTCTAAGAGGTTGTCTCCATGAGCCATAAGGATTCCCTGTTCTCCCACCTGAAATAATGTAATAAATGTAACAAGTAATTGACAAAAAAAAAAAATAGTAGCTCCATGTCTTCTGTAAAAAGCAAAGTAAGGAGAGAGCAGTGCATACGGGAAAACCCAGACCACGTGTAATCAACAGGGAAGTGTCTCACGGGAGCGATGGTATTTGCATTGATCCAAAAGGGCAGCCATGATTTAAAAGGGGGATAGTGTGAGAAGGAAATGCAAAGAAAGTAAAGGCTCAGGGCTGCTCACAGTTGGTAGGAAGGCGAGGCCTGTCACTGACTAGCACTTCTGAGCACGTTACTCAGTTATTGTGGGTCTAAGGTGATTTCCCTGTGACACTGTGGGGTTTCATGAATTACAGTCGCGGTTTTCCGTGTTTTCTGTTTTGCACTCTTCTTCAGAGTTCCCTCTGGTTTAAACATTCTGAGGGGACCTGCACTACACAAAGCGTCCATGAGGTGGCAGCACGTGGCTTCATAGATGGATGTCTTCATCAGGGGAACTTGGACTCAACCAGGTAACAATGACACAAGCACTATTTAAGGCTCTCAGGGGAAAACAGAGAGAAGACCTGAATAGTCCTCATACTGAGCTCCGCGTTGAGATTTAGAATTTAAAGGGAAACCAGATGTTTTTGATCCCTGCGTTTTAGGGGCACCTGGGTGGCTCAGTCTTTTGAGCACTGGACTCTTGATTTCAGCTCAGGTCAGGATCTTAGGGTCAAGAGAGGGAGCCCTGCTCTGGCTCCCCGTTTAGTGGGGAGTCAGCTTGAGATCCTCTCCCTCTGCCCCTCCCCTCGCACTCCCTCTCCCTCCCTCTGTCTCAAATAACCAATCCCTTTGTTTTAGACCCACAGGTGGAAAGGATTATGGTGGGGTGTTCTGTTTTAGCCCTTTATAGCTAGGGTGGCTTCTTTACAATGAACTAAACACAGGCTTATTTGCATGGGGTCCAATTCTGATTTGAGCTGATAAAACCCAAAGAAACTTACCCTCCGTCAAGTGTACCAAGTGAATCATTCATAAACATTTTCTTTTTTTTATTCTTTTTTAAGATTTCATGTATTTATTTGAGAGAGAGAGCGCACGCGCACGAGCAGGCAGAGCAGCAGGCAGAGGGAGAAGCAGACTTCCCACTGGGCAGGAAGCCCAATGAGGGGCTTGATCCCAGGACCCTGGGATCATGACCGGAGCCAAAGGCAGATGCTTAACCAGCTGAGCCACCCAGGTGCCCAATGCGATCAATTCTTGTATCATAAAAACCTTCTTATCTTTAGGCCAAACAACTGCAGGTTCATTAAAAACATTTACCTCTTAAAAGCAAGGGCAGTAAGAAAAATGTTCAAGTTTTAACTGGTTAAAAAAAAAATCTGTGGGTTTAAGTTTAACCTTGACTAACATCACAGACAAGGCCATAGCATCGGTTTCTAAAACACGCAAATCAATAGAATCCACAATGTGCTGTTTGCTGAGAGAGTTACACTAAGCTCACGCCCTGTGAGAGGAACCCCACTCCGTGAGGTGGGTGGCCAGGCCAGGACTTACAGTTTGCGATGTCGCCTTGGAGCTGCAGAATCCGCGGAACCGGCATCATGAGGACGATGATATCAAACTGCTCGGGGGGACCTGTTTCCTTGGAGACTTCCCACTTGTCATTCCGCAGGTTGACCTGAGTCACACGGTGTCTGAAGCAGACATCAGCACCTGTCCAAAAGCAAGGTCATGTTCACATCCTCAGGGTTTCCAGTATGAATAGGCAGAGAGAGAGGAGTTACAGACTGGATCCATTCAGGGGAACTGAACAGTGAAGGTGCCCTTCTCGGGGCTCACTTCCCCATTAAGTCGGAATTCCTCTCTTTCCCTCTTAAACCTGAAAAAGGTGTCTGTGAACGAGATCCAAGCTCTCGTTAGTGGATCAATTTACCTTTATTAAGAATTGGAATGAGGGGGCACCTGGGTGGCTCAGTGGGTTAAAGCCTCTTCCTTTGGCTCAGGTCATGATCCCAGGGTCCTAGGATCGAGCACCACATCGGGCTCTCTGCTTGGCAGGGAGCCTTCCTCCCCTTCTCTCTGCCTACTTGTGATTTCTGTCAAATAAATAAAATCTTTAAAAAAATTAGAATGAAGAGAAATACGGTTGAGAATGTCCTCTCATCGCATTTTTCCTCTTTATCACCAAGGTATTTTGATAATTAACTGAGTAGTTATTTGACTAATATTTTCTTCCCTATTAACCTGTGAGCCCCCAGGGAAGGAACCATGTCTGCTCTGTGTCTGTGTCTGTGAAGACCGTATCTCATACACAGTAGAGTACTCGCCACATACTGCAATTTCCTAAGTACCAGTTGAAGAGAATGAATCAGGAACCATAAACCAAAAGATAAGAAAATATCCCTGGATCGCTAAGTCTCCGTGAGACCAAGCACTTACTCACTTCTCAATTACCAGAAAACTTGGATTTGTTTTTACAAATCTACTTGTATGCAGTCTCAGGAACAGAAAAGCAAGAAATGAAGAAAGAACAAGACACAAAAGCACGTTGGAAGATCTCGTGCATCATTTCCAGGGGACACCACAGCATCCCAGCCACGCAACATCCGGCTTATGTCCGCCTGGCCCTGAAGCTTCCTTCCTGAGGCGACTCCATCCTCCTCCTCTAGAAGGTCCCTCCACAGTCCTTCTGACATTGATTCAAAATATCTGCCTGTATCAGGTATGTCTTATCCATCCAAAACCACTCATTTCCTCGATGTCACGTCTCTAGATCTCCGATGCTTTCACTGTCCTTGGAATCCCACGGCAACACTGTGAACATTCAGTTTTTAAATCAAATGCAAATATATTAGAAGGAACAAGGTGCTAACTAGGCCCAGGCGTCCGTCTCTTTGAGGCAATTAGCTTCGTTCTGTTCATACACTGAAGCAAGGGCTAGTAAACAGCCTCCAACCTGCCTGCTTGCCCCGAGGCCCCTTCAACTCCCACCCGCCAGCTCCAGGCCGGTCTGAACCGTTCCCCTTCACTCAGTTCTATTTATTTAGGGTGCCGTGGGAAAGAGCAGTGCACAGTTACGGGCAGTGGTAAGCAGGCATGTGTGCTTCAGGGAACTGAAGTCCACGGACCTAGAAATTCTCCATACCCAGCCGGATGCCCTGGATATGCATCCCAAGGGTCCCAAAGTATTCTGCAAGGTGTATGTCTGCAGTTCTCTTAATTGTGGACCCCAGGCCGGCAGCACCGGCGGCACCTTGGATCCTGGTACAAGGGTACGTTCTGAGACCTAAGCCATGTACAGGATAGGTTAAACTCTATGTGAGCCACAAATAATTAAATATGACCTCTTTTCCCAAGAGCTTCCAAAGCAAAATTGGAAGATAAAATATATATTCTCCCAAACACCTACCAAGAGAAGGATGTAGGTACTGTGTATTCAAGAACTGTTCCTCTGCCAGAAGAACAACAGATGTAAGAGGGCAAGGACTTTGGTTTTTGTATCCTTAGCACCTAACACAGCATCTGGCATATAGGAAGTACTCAGTAAGTGTTTACTGAAGGGATGTGTACGTGTGTGGACGGATGGATAGGACATATAATACAGCTGGTAAGTACTTGAGGATTTCAGTAAATAGGAACATCCAAATTGGGTCAAATCATGATGGAAATGAGATTTTTTTAAAAGTTATATGGTGGCAAGAGATGAAGCTGACGGTGACATTCTACAAAAATCCAATGCTATCACATTCTGTAAGGGTTAATTTTATGCACTAGCTTGACTGGGTCATGGAGTCCCCCCCAAGATATTTGGTCAAATATTATTCTGGCTCTGTCTTTGACAATGATTTTGGATGAGATTAACGTTTAAATTGGTAGAATGAGTAAGGCAGATTACCCTCCCTACTTAATACCCATGGCTCTCATCCAGTCATTGGCACGTGTGAAACAAAAAGACTGACCCTCCCCAAAATGAAAGAATCTTCCTGACTGAGAGCCTTCAGACTGGGAGAAGGAGTTGTTGGGAGTTTTCTACCCCTTGTATTGGGATTTGCCAGTTCACCCTGCAGATCATGACACCTGCCAATCTCCCTAATCAAGAGCCAATTCTTTGTAATAAATCATATACATACAAATATATCTTATTATATATAATAATATCCTATTATATATATTTGTGTATATAATACATATACATATATTATATATTATATATAGTTATATGTTAATAACCAACTCATATATAAAATATATTAGATATTTATATATAATTATATCTATAAAATATATTAAATATATAATTAATATAATATAATACTATATAATTATAATTATATATTATATATTTTACATTATATATTATATATTATAAGAAGCTGTCTAAACAGAATGACATCTACTATGTCCCCATGTTGTATGATATTGAATCTAACCGACCCCTCCCTTGCCTGCTATCAGGGATTCTTGGGGTTCCCAACAAGTAAAACTTGATGAAGAAAATCAAAACAATAATTATTCTAGAAAAAAAAATAATTATTCTAGAAACAGTTTATAGAAGAAAACGTCTCAGCACCTTTCATCAGTGATCTTGAATTGGGCACCTTACTTACTTATGATTCATCAAGAAACTTACTTCTGTTAAAAAAAAACAAATTGGGGCGCTTGGGTGGGTCATGGCCCACATTGGGCTCTCGGCTCAGCGGGGAGCCTGCTTCCTCTCTCTCTCTCTCTCTCTCTCTGCCTGCTTGTGCTCTCTGTCAAATAAATAAATTAATTAAATCTTAAAAAAAAAAAACAAAAAAAATTAAAAAAACAAATTGTTGGGTGCCTGGGGGGCTCAGTCAGTGAAGCATCTGCTCAGGTCATGTTCCCCGGGGCCCTGGGATCAAGTTCTGGGCCGGGCACCCTGCTCACCCGAGGAATCTGTTTCTCCTTCTGCCTGCTGCCTCATGCACATGCGCTTGCTCTCCCCCACAAAAATAAAATCTTTAAAAAATTAAAAAAACCCAAATTGTTTATCATCCAAGATCACTTATCAACTTTTTAAAAAAAGATCATTTCATAACATGCATAAAATACATAAAGAATAAATGAAAATCCTAATAGAAAATGGACAAAGGTTATAAGAGATGGACATAGGTACTCCATAAAAAATCCATAAGAAAATGGACAAAGATAAATAAGAAATTCACAGAAAGAAGGTGGAAAGAGCTCGCTAAAAACACAAAGATGCATAAACTCAGTCATAACTATGGAAGTACAAATCAGAACACAAAAAGACATCAGCTTTAACCTGCCCCACTAGCAAAAATTAAAAATCTCCATAATATCAAGATGCACAGAGAGAGAAATTTTCATTCACTGCTTTTAAAAAAATTTTTTAAAGATTTATTTACTTGTTTTAGAGAGAGAACATGAGTGGGAGGGGCAGAGGGACAGGGAGAGAATCTCAAGCAGATTCCCCACTGAGCTCAGAGTGGGGCTCCATCCCACCACCCTGAGATTGTGACCTGAGACAAAAACCAAGAGTCGGATGCTGACTGAGCCACCCAGGCACCTCCTCATTCACTGCTGACGAGATATTCTTTAAGAGGAACAGATGGAACCACCTAGTTTAATTAAAAATTCACAATACCATTTGATACAGCAACTGTCCTGTTAGAAACTGGTCCTACAGATAGGCCTAAAGAAGTGTGTTACACTTAAACAATGCAGCAATACCGGTATTAGCAAAAACCAAAACAACCCCTCACCCCACCAACAACCTAAATATTTTCCAGAAAGCTAAACCTGACATAAGCAATGAATTTATTTATTCATAAAGAAATCATATAACACTGAACAGGCATTGAGAAAAATGAAGCATACTGAATTTGTTGTTATGAAAATAGACCTAAGATATGATTTAGTTTATGATGATGTATTGGGATTTTCCAGAGAAACAGAACCAACAGGAGGTAGACAGATAGATAATGGGGGGGGGGGGGGCTGATTTATTACAAATAGACCAAACAAGGTGTTGGTTTATGAAAAATAATCCCATTGGTATACTTAAAAAGAATAAATATAAACACACATGAATAAATAAATAGAGGCAGCCATGTAAATCAATACCCAGATGCATAAAGTTTTTTCTAGACGCATACACTGAAAACTATTATTAGGGATAAAAGAAAATCAGCTATTGGTAAAGAGAAGAACATCTATTTTATAACTTTCTTTATAGTATTAATATTTAATTATGTTTACAACTTTTATCTTTAAATGCCAATAGTAAAAGAAAGCAGAGAAACTCCTATCCCCATCTGATTCTTTCAAGTAGTGCTTAATAATTGAAGAAACTCCTTGAGGTGCCACAAAGTTACAGTCTCCTTCTTACATCACCATCCCTTCAATAGGAGAGGTCAGAGGCTTCAAAATGACAAGAGCTAACAGGTCATCATAAAAACTGAAATAAATCAATATATATGATATAATTAAATACCACTATCAGTTAGCTTAAAAATACTGTATTCTCTTCCAAGAATTCTTAGAGAGTATCACTCTACATAATAACTAGAAATCTTCATAAGATTGACTCAGTGCATATTTTACGTTAAGAAAACAATTCAAGGGGCACCTGGATGGCTCAGTCAATAGAGCAGGGGACTCTTGGTCTTGAGGTGGTGAGTTCAAGTCCCACGTGGGGCACAGAGTTTCCTTAAAAAATCAGTAAACCATCATCCAGGTGAAGAACAGAAACGTTTTGCGAATCTATAAATCTTGCTGACATTAGCTGAAGGCCTATTTTCTTGTATATCTCAAAATTACAGACAGTGAACATAGAAAGGTATGCAGTCCCCCCAGGACTAGCTGTCCTCTTTGCCAACACAGCACAGTAACTCATATTTAAATTGAACCCTGGATGTAGCGTCTCTTCCAGTATCCAGGACCACCCTTGGGAGGAAGGGACTCTGGCTTTCCCACTTAACTCAGGCTAATGCCATCAATGACATTATTGTAATATCTTCACTATATCACGGGGCAAGGTGTCGCTCTGTTAATGATTTCTATCTTTTTACATCCTATGGGCATGAAGATTGATTTCTGCCAACTAACTCACCTTTGGTGTTGCTTGGCATAGTGAGGCGTGCAGGTGATGTACTGAGCACCCAAGTCAACCGTACTCTGTGGATTATAAGGGCTCCTGGCTGTCGTCAATCTTCCCCCTTGGATTCATTCACAAGAAACATCTTAGTGCATCAGAATGACCCTTCTGCAATGAACACCTCAATTATGCACCCCCGGGGGGGGGGGCCAAAGAGATTAGGGCTGTATTAAAAGAGGACTTTGTTGTGCTTTTCTGTTTTAGTTTTGGGCTTTGTCCTCTACCATCCTTAGGACAACTTGGTCACTGCGAAGTATTTTTAAAGAGGACACAGCGGTGTTCAGCGCTGTGCCTGGCCCCTGGATTCACACATTTAAACAACAGGAATGGGTGCGTGGAGAACGTCCAACGAAAAAACGCATGACATGTCAGAATAATCACTGGGAGCATGTTTTCACTCCCGCAAACAGGTTTCGTGAGAAAAAAAAAGGGAGTCTGTCAACTAGATCCTGGTAGTCCTGGTCCAACGGCACTTTGGGATCCTCAACATGTGCAGATGGCCTGGAAAGCAGGGCCAGGTCGAGATGAAAACCAAAACAACAACAACAAAAACAAAAAAACCCGCGCACTGGCCAAGGCGGTAGGCCCAAGCTGTGCAAACCGCCAGAGCTCCTGGGCTGCCCTCGGGGTGGCACACCTCCCGCTCCTCCTCCCTGACCCCGCGCGGGACTCCTCCCGCTCGTAGTCCCCAGACCTGTGCTCCTCCCGCTCTTCCCCGACCCTTACCAAGGTTCCCTCTCCTGCTCCCCTCCCCCCCCGCCACGCCCACTTCCCCAGCCTTGGGCTCCTCCTGCTCTTCCGGAACCTAGACCCTGACCGAGGCTCCCTCTCTCCCTATCCCCCTTCTCCTCCTACCCTAGGCTCCTTCCTCCTCCCTCACCCGCGCGGGGCTCCTCCCGCCTCCCGCCCCAAACCCCCACTCCTCATCCCGGGTGTCCTCCCTCCTCACGCTCCTGACCCCGCGCGGGGATCTTCCTACTCCCCCAGTGGCCCCCTCCTCCTACCCAGGGCTCCTCCCGCTCCTCCCTCCCCGCCCCGCCGGGCTCCTCCCGCTCCTCCCTCCCCGCCCCGCGGGGCTCCTCCCACTCCCTTGCTCCCCGCCCGGCGCGGGGGTCACCGCCTACTCCGCCCCCCTCGGGCGTCTCCGGGGAGCTGGAGGCTCTGGTCACGTGACCCGGCTAGCACCGCGCACGCTGCCGCCGGGAGGTGGTGGCCGCGGTGACCGGATCGTCCCACAGACCTCCCGGTGTAGGCCGCCAGCAGGCTTCCTTTCCCCGGTTTCGACCACCCCACGACCCACCTGAGTCCCCAGCCTCCTCCCACACCGTGAGGTGCACTGGAGGGGGCGCCTCCTTCCTGAGCAGCGCTGCGCACAGGCTTCCCGTCAGCCCGGCGCCCGCGAAGAGCACCCGCGCCATGGCCCGGGGTCTCGGGGCGAGGCAGCACGCGGCTGTCGGATTCCGCGCTCCAGGCCCGCCCCGCCCCGCCCGCGCGCAGTGCCGCCCGCCGGCCTCCAGGGGGCAGACGGGAGGCGAGCGGGGCGGGGCGGGGCGGGCCACGCCCCGGTGCTCCCGAGCCTCGTGGAGGGGACAGGGATGCAGCATGGAGCGCGACAGCGCCGCCCCAGGCCGGAGCCGCAGCGGGAGTGACCGCGCAGTCCCGCAGGGCGGAGGGAGGGACCCTGAAGGCCGCTGCTCACCTCCTCCTGAAGCACGTGAGTGCAGGTGCTGTCCTTTTCAGGTTGGCTCCGGCTCTGTGCCTGCCCTGTAACCCTGAGCCTCAGTTTCTCCATCTGTCAAAGGGGGACCGTAACGTCTGCGTGTCAGATTGGTGACCGTTCACCAGAAAACTTGAGCTCACTCGCCTCTTCGGTACATATTTTAGAACACATTCCACGTGCTCTGAGGTATATAAAGATGAGCAAGTCAAGGACACATGACCGGTTCGTTTCTCTTCAATATTGTCCTGGACATTCTCAGTGAAACAACAAAAAGCAATGAGAACTGTGAACTGTTAAAAAATAAAGAATTCAGTTACCCTAGATTGTGGATAAATTACTACCTGCAAAACTAGAGAAACTGGATAGCTATGAGAAGTGCTACGAAAGTTGACAGTAGTAGCCAGATAATGAAAAAATTTAAAAATTAAAAGTTTTACTTTATGCCCCCTTGTGAAGAAATTACCATACATCAAATTGGTGGTGGACCAACAATACATATATCTGATAAAAGAAAAGAAAATATAGATTGAAATATAGAATTACAGCCTGTAAAAAGACATAAAAATAAAAGATAGAGCTGAACAGAAAAACACTAAATACATAGTTATTTACAACTTGTGTGTTGCAAAATGCACAGGACAAAATATAATAGCAAACCAGAGTAGAGTTTGATAATTTATCAAAAATCCTAAAACTCTGTTCTTTGAATGAAACATACCAGGTCTAGACATTTATCTGGGGGAAATAATATATAGTTATACATTAAAATTTACATAAAAATGTGTTTACCTCAATGTTATTAAAACATTGATGTCTAGGGGCACCTGGGTGGCTCAGTTGGTTAAGCGACTGCCTTTGACTCAGGTCACGATCCCGGAGTCCAGGAATGGAGTCCTGCATCAGGCTCCCTGCTCAGCAGGGAGTCTGTTTCTCCCACGACCTCTCTCCTCGCATGCTCTCTCTCAAATAAATAAATAAAATCTTGAAAGAAAAAAAAAAAGAAAGAAACATTGACGGCTATAACCAAACAACCTACTAAGAAAATATGGCTTTAAATATTTAAGGATGTACAGAAAATTACTCATTCTATAATGTTGAAAAACTGGCTACAAAACTAGTAAAATCCCAGTTTTACAAACATACACAAAGACAAGTATGACCGCAGTATTAGAGAAATTCGAGAGGAAACAGATGTATCTACATTTTTCTATTAATTTCAAGGTTTTATAAAAGTCATATGAATCTATTAATTTATTTGTTATAAACAAAATAAAGCTGATATTCTAGACAGAAGTTAATCCCTGCTTTAAAGAGATTTCACAACCATATGCTAAAGATCTCAGAACTGTCTGGAAAGGAGATTTGAGGTAATCTAGTTCAACCACGCTCTGCCAACAGCATTTTACATAATGTAAATATAGACACTAAGTTAAAGTGAATTTGCCCAAATTTATGTAGTATTTCAAGGATGAGACCAGGGCAGGTCTCCTGGATTGTTTTGAGTCTGTTCTCAAACAGCTCCTGCTTCCTCGTTTCTTGTACAATCAGGCCTAAAACCTCATGGTCATCTTCAATAGTTTCTCTTTTGTCACTCTTATTAACTATTGGTCCTCTGGTCCTTTGGACCTTTTCTCCTCTGTCTCTTATATTCAATCCCATGCAATTCTACACCAGAAAACTCAAGCTTTACTTTTTTTCTTTTTCTTTCTTTCTCTCTTTCTCTCTTTCTTTCTTTCTTCTTCTTCTTTTTTTTTTTTTGTTTTTTGTTTTTTGTTTTTGTTTACTCCGGGCTCAGTTTCGCGACCCTGAGATTGTGTCCTGAGCTGAAATCAAGAGTGGGGCGCTTAACAGACTGAGCTGCAGAGGTGCCCCCAAGCAGTCATTACTTCTTAACTGGATTATTATAATGACTTTTTATTATTATAATGAATATTATTTCATTATTATTATTATAATGACTTTCTCCCCTTTCCTAATCTATGTTTTCCACTGAGCTTCTGGGTCAGTCACTACCATTCTCAGAAAACTTGCAGTAGCACTCAGTTTCATACAGAACCAAGTTCAACTGCTTGGCATAAAAACTGTTGTTCAGTGATATTTCCCCATCCTATCTTTATATCTTAACCTTGGTAATCTTTGTATGTCCTGTGCTATAGCTAAATGGAATTATTTTATGTTCCCCAATAGATTTTCCACATATCTGTGAAAGTGGTAAGCCTTTGTTTATGTAGTTCTTGAGTACAGAGCATACTTTCTTTGACTTGTATTTCTAGTATTCTTCATTTGCATGAATTCTTCACTCTTTTCCTTTTCTGGTGTGATCACTCATATGTTCTTTAAAAAGAATGTAGAATTGGAGATGGTTATGATCACTGAATGGAGGTGGCTATCATGGCTTGTGATTTCTCATTAGTCTTTAAGGACCAGTATAACCACCCACCTTACCCCCATCCCCAATCTCCAGAATGGGTTCCATCAGCCCAGAGCTATAACTGTAGGGCTGTAGGTCCACGGTTGGCTACAGGTACTAGTGCATCTTTCTGGGATATTTGAGAATGACTAGACAACTAAAGAAAGTAGGGTTGCAAAATAGCTAGGACAGGCTTCTGTATTTACTCTTCCTAGCCACCTTGACCTTTTCTCTTCTTTCCTATTCCTGATCTTTGCAAGGCTGGCTCTTTCTGTTCATTTAAGTCCCGCTTAGAAGTCACCTAAAGGAAGACTTTTCTAACTATTTGACTTAAAAGAACCACCCTGTGACTCTATTCCCCCAACCCGTTTCATTTTCTTCATGTTACCTAATCACTTTTAGAAGTTATCTTGCTTTCTTGCCTACTTATTTGTTGTTTACTTAATAGAATTTAAGTGGACAGAAACATTGTCATAGTCAATACGGTATCCCTGGCAACTAGAATCAAAGTCAGAATTCTCACACAGAGCTCAGTAACTCTTTGACTAGAAAGTATGCAAGCCGTTCAAGAATTATGCTTAAACTAAGATAGGCCAAATGTTAATTCAGTGGGTCAGTTTCAGTATTGAAAATACCTTCTCAGAGAGTGCTTTTTTATGGTATAATATGACTGTAATACTATAAAAATATCATGCCAGTCAGCAAAGGTTGCCTGCTTGTGTGAGGCACAGCTCTGTCTGTTCTCACTAACCATGTTATTGATAACTTCGATAATCATTAATGGCAAATCAGTTTTTGATGGCATAAAATCAAGGTGAATAGCCTCATAGGGTTACTTTAAGATCAGGAATTTAAAAGATTTCAATAGAAGTCACTGAAATTTAACAACAACAAAAAAAATGGAGGAGGTTATTTGAAGTCTTACCTTTGCATCTAAAAAACAATTTTACAGAATCAAGGAAAGAGAGCTTAGAATTTTACTGGGCTTAGGTGCCTGGGTGCCTCAGATGGTTAAATGTTTTCTTGATCTTAGCTCAGGTCTTGAACTCAGGGCTGTGAGTTCAAGCCCCGTGTGCAGCCTACTTAAGAAATAAAAATTATACTTGGCCTTAAGTTCACTCTGAGTTAACAATATAATAGAGCTGTTAAGACAAAAAGCTAAATATAAACCTAAGCTACGACAAATGGATTAGAGTGTGCAGAACAAGGCAGGCGACAGTCCCACACTATTTACACTGCTCAGAACACATTTAGAATACCAGGTTCAGTGCTGGACCCCAGATTTCAAAAGGGTTGTTGATAAATGGGGCCATTCAAGGAAAAATGTCCAGGATGATAAGTGGACTTGAAATTATCTTGCTTGAATAGGTAAGAGGGATAAAGATTGCTAGGTTGCTAGCCTGAAGAAAATGTCACAAAAACACGAAAACCATCTGCAAACATGTAAAAGATCTTAAGAAAGAAAAATAATTGGATACATCAGCATATTAAAATCAGTTTATGAATATTATAAGGAACTAGATTCTGGCTTAAAGATATTTAAGGAATAATATAGATATTTATTATTTGTATTATATATTAAATATCTATGTTATTTATTGAGAATATAGATATTCTCAAAGAAAAAATTTAAGGAATAATTTTAAGTAGGTGCATCTAAAAATGGAACACACTTTCTCATGAAGTAGCTCTCCAACGGGGACACCTTCGGAATGTGGATGGGCACAATGGGGGATATTGCCAAAGAAACTGAAGTACTGGATAGGACAGTGGTCCTGGGACAGTGGTCCTCATACAGGATACGTATAAGTAAATGAAGATTTTCTAAATGGTAGACAGAATTTTAAGGAAGTCAATTTCCACCTTCTGAACTGCTGAAAGTACTTTTCACTAATACGTCTAGAAAAGCCTTTGTGGTCAAGCAGATTTGCCTTTCCTAACCTTCCCTTTCACAGTTGCTCTTTACCAGCTTTGTAAGAAATCTAAAGATTTACCACCACCATGAAACACTAGAGTTTTCTGAATTCAACTATATATTTACCTGAACAGTTTTATAGTTTCACATGATTTCCCGTTACTTATTTTCATTTCAGCTTGAGGAAGTCCCTTTAATGTGTACTGTAAGGCCCAATTAGTACAGGTGATAAAGTCCTTCAGCTTTTACCTGTCTGAAAAACTATCTGCCCTTCCAATTTGAAAGGCAGCTTTGTTGGGTTGTTGAATGTTCATGGTTGGCAGGTTGTTGTTTTTTTTTCCTTCCCTCCTTTCTTCCCTTCCTTCTGCACTTTGAATATATATTCAATATATATTGAATAGGGGGTCTGGGTGGCTCAGTGGGTTAAAGCATCTCCCTTTGGCTCAGGTCATGATCCCAGGGTCCTGGGATCGAGCCCCACATCAGGCCCTCTGCTCAGGGGGTAGCCTTCTTCCCCCTCTCTCTCTCTGCCTGCCTCTCTGTCTACTTCTGATCTCTGTCTGTCAAGTAAATAAAACAAAATCCTAAATACATATATATATATATATATATATATATATATATATATAATATATATTTTTGCATATATGTATATTTTGCAATCTATATTTTGCAAAGTCTCTGCTAAAAAAATTTGCTGATAGTCTTATGGGGGTTCCATTATAGATAACAAGTTATTTTTCTTACTGTTTTAAGATTCTCGCCATCCCCCTTCCCTCCCCCAAACTCAACAACTGTTAAACATACTTTGAACGAGTGTTAGTCTAGGGACGCCTAGGTGGCTCCATCAGTTAATTGTCTACCTTTGGGTCTGGTCATGATCCCAGAGTCCTGCATCTGGCTCCCCATTCTGTGGGGTGTCTGCCTCTCCCTCTGTGCTCTCTCTCTGACTCTGTTTCTCACACATACACACCAACACACTCACACACACACTTTCTCAAATAAATCAATAAAATCTTTAAAGGAAATAAACAAGTGTTAGTCTGGTAAGAATATCATTACATCATTAATTCAGGTATCAATTAACTTGTAGTATATGATAAAGTTTTTGGAATTGGGCTAAACAATTCTATAATGGAGACCTCAAAGAGGGTTTTGTGCTGCAAAAGAAGACAGCTGGAAAAGCACTGATGTGGGAATGAAGCAAGAATGAATTGAACTCTTGACTGCCAACTATACATTGTGTGTCCTTAGACAAGTTACTTAATTTTTCCAGGCTTTGGTTTTCTGACCTGAAAACAGTAATATTCCCTAACTCACAGAATTATTTAAACAGTCAAATGGTATCACTTGCTGCAATTTTAGTAGTATTAACATCTCCTTTTATATGCAGATCCCAAATGTCCTATCTTTTCAGAGTGACCTCTCTTATTTTAATTCTTGGGACTATGCAAGTAGTAGGACTATGCTCTTTCTATATGGAAGAGCTCAGAACCCTGAAGTGAACATGAACATTGTAAGTTGCTAGGAAATAAATGCTAAGCTGCTGAAATAACACAGTGGATGCTACTCTTTAATTGGGGAGGGTGGGCTTTTATTTTAATAGAGCTGCAGTCAAAAAAATATCCCTGTATTCATATATTTTGATATGGGTCAATGAATAGTCCCCATTTACCGTTCTGTAGCTCACAGTTTCCCCTTCACCCTTACTTTGTCCCTGGGTGAAAATATATATACCGACATTTAAATGCCTTTGTGGAAGACTTATAAATTCTTTTTTGTATACACACACATACATGCAAATTCCAGATATAAGCTTAGCTATAATCATAGACATGCAAATATTTGTGGATAAACATATATTTTAAAATTTATATGGCTGAGCAGGTAAAAGTTTGAGTGATTAGTAGTTAGGCAAAAAGTAATGTATAAGAATGATGTTTATAGATGTACTAAAATATCTATTACTGAATGAATCAGTGAACTAGTGAAAAAAAAATAGTCCTGAGGTTGAGAGACTGACTATACAAGGTTCATTATTACATTAACAGCTTAGGTTATTATCAGGTTCCATTAACTGACCAGAAATTGTATCCTAAAAGCCTTCCTTTTTCTTTATCTAGAGCCTAATTATTTCTTATTGGGGCTACCCAGATGAAGTGTATGGTATTATAACTGAAGATGGTTACATCCTTGGCCTTTATAGAATTCCTTATGGGAAGACAAACAGTGAAAGTTCAGGTAATATTCAATTCAGAACAACTTGGTGACTATCTGGGCCCTCAGTGAGTGTCAGACAAGGAAAAGACTTAAAGATGAAGCGCACAATTAACTTCTCACCCATGTCTCTACATGCCCCCAGATGAGAGCCTGATTCTCCCCTGGCTTCTTGTTCACAGGATGGTTTTAGAGTGTGATGGAAACTAAGCTGTTCCAAATGTGCTTTGTGGGTCCCTTTACTAATTTCTGTTGGTTCTTTCCAATCTCTTTGTTTCATGAAGGGTTAGAAATGGTAACATGGTAACATAAGTTTGGAAAATGGCTGGTAAACATGTCCTTCCTGTCTCCTCTAATAATAGCAAAGAGATGAGTTTGGTCCTGGTTCTTTATCCCAACAGTAGGTACATCACTATCCACAAATGCGGTGAAAAAGATAAAGCACTCGAATTTGTCGCTAGGGTTATAATCCTATATCTGTCACTTACTAGAAGAATATGCAATAGATTACTTTTGCTTATTCATCTAATTGTTCAAACAAAAGCCAACTTTTTTTTTTTTAGTTTTCTCTTTAGATATTTCTCCGTGAAAAGGATGTTTCTCATATTATAAAATGCCCTCTCAAGTTTTAAGCAGTAAAGTATATTTCAGGAAAGATACTAATTTGAAACAACCTCAATCAATGTAATTTTGGATTCTTATAAAGGTCAGAACTACCAGACAGAAAATGTTAACATAGATTTAACATAATTATAGTAATCATTTTTCAGGGTCTGACCTAATTTTGTGAATACTGTAATAAAATATTGAAAGGTAATTTCAAAATACAGTAAGTGCTTTTGAGTTGTCTAGAAGCAGTGCCAGAGACAGGGAGTCAGAAGCATGTGATTTATTACTGGTCTACCATCAGGAGAAGGTCATGTGGAAATCCAAGAGGGCTAGGAAAGGAGCTAGAAAGGGTGTGTCTCAGCTAAGTCCCGCTGGAGTCTGATCTCAGGGGAGCTTATGGATCCAGGAACTGCATTGTGGAAGCTGTCCTGCCTTGAAGTTAAGGAGTTAGCCTTTTGCATTGCCACAGCAGTTAGTTATTGCCTAAGGCTACTTTTATTGGTGTAATCTCCTAGGTAAGGCAACTGCCATTAGCCCTGGGGGATAGAGGGGCAATAGTGAGCACTTAGAAAGCAACACCCACAACATCTGGGAGCTCCACCTACTTTGGAAAGGAAGTCTGGGTGAGCACCAAAATAACAGAGAGTGCACCTCTTACATGACACAGATCCTTTTGTTTTTCACATTAAACTTATTTCATCCAGGTGCAGGTTTTCCAGGGTACGGGTAGGTCAGAATTTCTGGGGAAACTTATAAGAGGAAGCTGAGTGGAACAAAGTGTGACATCTGCCATTGCCACTGATCCTAATGCCATGGCTGTCACTTGTTAATTCCCACCTGTACTACCCACTGTAGATTCCCCTCCCTCTCAGCTGTGTCCCCTGATGTGGCAAGCCAGGCCCTTATCCTGAAGGGTTACTGTGTCTGTAACAGGTCGCAGTTGCAGTACTTGTACATTTTATAGGGAAAGCAAGGCAACGGAGTAGCAAAAGATGTCCCACTGAATCTCGTGAACACCAAGTATGTTTTTCCATCCTCATTCTGTATCAGAAGCCCTACCTCGTCATGATGATCAAGGCCAATGACTCCTGCCAATATAGTTTTTCCTTTCTTTGCCACTGCTGCCCTCTAGTCTTCTATCATGAGGAGTCCAAAGTCATAGCCTCCCAGCAGTCATGGCTTTATTATTAGGATGTTTACTGTGTGAACTAGTGGACATGTCTTCTGTCTGGGGACCAGGGCCTCTGGATCTATAAGAGCCTTAAATTGTGAAGACAAAAAGTACAAACTCTCAAGTGAGTTACTGGATGATAGTGAGTAAGACCATTCTTCATCCTACCCCTTTTCTCTTAGACTCCGTGTTCTACTGATTAGAGGAAGCAGCAATATATTCAGTCATTTGTTTAAGGTATTAAATGAGTCCTTAAGGACAGGACCCACAGTTACAGGATGTCATCTCCCAGCTGGCATCTCTACTGGGTGCTGATTTCATTGCTTGGTTGGGCTGGCAGCCTCTTGATGGTGGTTACGCTCTCAGACCAGTGGCCTTCCAAGGCCATAATACTGAGGAATGCACCTTCTTTGACCTGCAATGATTCCCATTATTTGAGGTATGTCATGAGGGGTTCCATATTTGTAGATCAGACATTCCATGAACTCTTGGAACTCTGCTGTGGTCCTATGTGGAAAGAAAGGCAAATCATAGCCAAAATATATATCAATGCCAGTCATAGTGGGTTGTTGACCTTTCCAGAAGAGAAAAGGTCTGATGCCCCCAACTAGTCTCCAAGTAGCTGGTTTGGTCTCCTTGAGGGGATGGTACCCTGTGAGATATCTGTTGCAGGCAGGTTAGACATACTTTCCTAGCAGTAGCCGTGGTAAGGCACCCACACTGGGGGGCCCAAGTTAACCTACATCTCTCTCATCATGGCTACTTCTTTCATGAGCCCACTGCACAGCACTGGGGTGACTAAGACCAGTATCTGGCTGACATCTACTGTAATATGTTATTTAAAATGTATATGATGGAAGTGTGAGTGGCTCAGTTAAATGTCCGACTCTTGTTTTTGGCTCAGGTCATAATCTCCAGGTGGTGAGCTCAAGGTCTATGTTGGGCTCCGCGCCCAATGTGGAGTCTACTTGAGATTCTCTTTCTCCCTCCCCCTCTGCCCCTCCCCCTTCTCACTCTCTCTCTCTCTAAAATAAAAATAAAATAAAATAAAATAAAATGTATATGAGTGCTCTCATGACTATTAGCTATGTGAATGTTCTAATCTTTAAAGTTTATATATTTAAGTGAGACATGACCTAATGGTATACTTGGTCATTTGAAAAAAAATTCTTTGTAAACTTTGCTAAGTGTGCAACTTTGTAAACTTTCCTAAACAATGACAATGGGATTAAACATGAAAAATTTACCATATTTATACAATATAAAATTTAAAAATATATTTTGAAAACTTCAAACTGTCATGTTAAAAGATTTAATTTCAGATAAGATATCTATACAGATACTACAACATTTAAGAAGAAATTCTCTGCATTTTTTTTTCTAGCTCAGAGGCTTGTTGTCTACTTGTAACATGGTTTGTTTACATCTGCCAGCAGCTGGATCTCCAATCTGCCCAACAACAGCCTGGGCTTCATTCTGGCAGATGCTGGTTATGATGTGTGGATGGGGAACAGCAGGGGGACCACCTGGTCCAGGAAACACAAGTACCTGAAGACAAATTCTAAAGAATTCTGGGCCTTCAGGTACAAATAACATCAAGTAATGTTTCATTTTATTTTATTAGTGTGTCAAATATTTTGTCTTGTGTTTGAGTGAAATAAAGTAGAACAGAAGTGTCTTTTCTCAATCAGGTCTTGTAACAGACCATGACAATTTATGTCAATTTTTGCTTGAAAATGAAAGAATGCTTGCTTGACCTTAAGTGTGTTTCTCGTTTGTCAGTAGTAACCTTTATTGGCTAACCCCACCCTTCCTATTGTTTTGCTCCTTAACCTATATATTTCCTTTATCCCCCTGTATGCAAAATAAACAGCCTCTTTATAAGACGATCTTGGGGCTACTTTATTCCCTGACTTTGTGTTCTCACGGAAGTCTTTATTAAGTAGATATATTACACCATATAAATTCTTTTTTAAGAAAGATTTATTTATTTGAGAGAGAGCTGGAGAGAAAGTGCATGCACATGCATGAGTGGGGGGAGGAGCAGAGGAGAAGGAGAGAGAAGCTCAAACAGACTCCACATTGAATGCAGAGCCAGACACAGGGCTCGACCTCACCACCCTGAGACCACGACCTGAGCTGAAATCAAGAGTCAGATGCTCAACCAATTGAGCCACCCAAGGGCCCCATAAATTCTTTTTTTTAACAACTTTTTTTTTTTAAGATTTGATATATTTATTTGACAGACAAAGATCACAAGTAGGCAGAGAAGCAGGCAGAGAGAGAGGGGGAAGCAGGCTCCCTGCTGAGCAGAGAGACCGATGTGGGACTTGATCCCAGGACTCTGGGACCATGACCTGAGCCGAAGGCAGAGGCTTTAACCTACTGAGCCACCCAGGTGCCCCACCCCATAACTTCTTGATAATACCCAAAGAGAGTTGAAAATAGTTTGCCTTCACTTACCTGTTCATTATCTTCAAGGGTTAGCATCACATTCTAGAAGCAAGGGGATTTCAACTTCGCTTTTTCTTTTGTAGTTTTGACGAGATGGCAAAATACGACCTCCCAGCCTCCATCGACTTCATCATGAAACACACGGGACAAGAGGAAATATTTTATATAGGCCATTTCCAGGGTACCACTATTGGTATGGCCAGAAGGATTGTGGCTCGTAGTATGCAATGTCTTTTGTAGGGTTTGCAGACACACCTCCTAAGGAAGTGGGCAAGCTCCCAGAGCTACAAGTGACACAAAACAGAGCGCCGAGAAGAAGACCCACAGCCGGGCCCTGGACAATTACCCCCTTCCTCCTTCTACCTTGTCTACTCCAGTCACAAAGAATTCATTGTAATAACAGGTTGTCTTTGTTCCCAAGTGTTCAGAAGTTGGATATCCATCTTGGGATCAAAGTGAGATCATAAGATCATAACTACCCCTTGATTCACAAATAAAAATTTCATACTTATAATTGTTATTTAAGTGTGGCAAAGGACCTCATGAGGAAGGGATGTGAGAAGGCCATTCATGCTTACACATTTAGGACAGATTAAACTTTAGACATGCACAAAGATGAGCCTAAGCCTTCATATGTTTAAAAAGACTAAAAAAGAACTTCTTTCAGCTCACAGCAACAATGCTTCCACCTAATATGAAATAGTTTCACTTTCAGAAAATAATTCTCTAAAACCCAACATAATTCTCTTACATGATATGGTAAACCTTCTTACTCCCACTCTTTCTACTGGGAAAGTTACAAAGCCTACTTGATAGTAGCAACCAGTATTCACTGAGTCTTTTCTAGGCTGAAAAATGATCATTTTCTTATAGGAATAAGCCACATCCTGCTTTAAAAGAGTATGTTGAAGAACAGTCTAATCCAATTTTCCACAGATATTTTCTCTGACATTTATTAATCATGTGTGTGAGTTGTACTCTGGATTTTCCAGCTGTAACAGTTATCTGGAACCAGGAATCTTGGAAAATTATTAAATAAGAAAGAAGTGGCTATGTGCTAAAATTTACTGACTTCTAATATGTTATATGATTCTCTGGTTGTGTGCCTTCTTAGAACTCAGAAAACAGAAAAGCTATAAAAATAAAAAAGATGTGGCCTCCTGCTCTGAGCCTCCGTGTCGGCCAGCGTCGTCCCGGGCCCTCGGAGCCACCATGTCCACTGCCTCCTCCTCCAGTTCCTCTCAGACCCCTCATTCCCCGCCGCAGAGAACGCGGCAGCGGGAACGGTGCGGGCGGCGGCGGCGTGGGTTGCGCCCCGGCTGCGGGAGCCGGCCGGCTGCTGCAGCCCATCCGCGCCACCGTGCCCTACCAGCTCCTGCGGGGCAGCCAGCGCAGTCCCACGCGCCCACCCGCCGCCGCCGCCGCCGCCTCGCTGGGCAATCTCTCGGGGCCGGCGCGGCCCGCGGCCCCAGCCCACCCAGCCCGACGCTGCCGCCGGCCGCGGCCCCGACTGAGCAGGCCCCACGGGCCAAGGGCCGCCCGAGACGGTCCCCCGAGAACCACCGGAGGAGCAACTCACCTGAGAGACGGAGCCCCGGCTCGCCCGTGTGCAGAGTGGACAGGCCAAAATCTCAGCAAGTTCGAACCTCTAGTACAATAAGGCGAACCTCTTCTTTGGATACGATAACAGGGCCTTATCTCACAGGACAGTGGCCACGGGATCCTCATGTTCATTACCCTTCATGCATGAAAGATAAAGCTACTCAGACACCTAGCTGTTGGGCAGAAGAGGGAGCAGAAAAAAGGTCACATCAGCGTTCTGCATCATGGGGGAGTGCTGATCAACTAAAAGAGATTGCCAAACTGAGGCAGCAACTACAACGTACTAAAGAGAGTAGTCGGCACAGTAAGGAGAAAGATCCTCAGTCACCTCTTCATGGCAACCATAAAACAATCAATCACACTCAGGCTGCTGGATCAAGATCAGTCCCTATGCCGCTGTCAAATATAGCAGTGCCAAAATCTTCCGTTTCACGTGTGCCCTGCAATGTAGAAGGGATAAGTCCTGAGTTAGAAAAGGTATACATTAAAGAAAATAATGGGAAGGAGGAAGTGTCCAAGCCCTTGGAGATCCCGGACGGTCGAAGAGCCCCACTCCCTGCTCACTACCCAAGCAGCAGCACTCGCAGCATCGACACTCAGACCCCCTCTGTGCAGGAGCGCAGCAGTAGCTGTAGCAGCCATTCACCCTGTGTCTCCCCCTTTTGTCCCCCCCGCCCCGAGTCCCAGGATGGGAGCCCTTGCTCAACAGAAGATTTACTCTATGATTGTGATAAAGGTCTGGTCAGCCTATCTCAGCCCCTCTCTTTTCCTGTCCTGACAAAAACAAGGTTAATTTCATCCCCACCGGATCAGCTTTCTGTCCTGTAAAACTTCTAGGCCCTCTCTTACCTGCCTCCGACCTGATGGTCAAGAACTCTCCTAATTCAGGCCAGAGCTCAGCCCTGGCCACTCTGACCATGGAGCAGCTCTCCTCCCGGGTTTCCTTTATGTCTCTTTCCGATGACACCAGCTCTGTGGGCACCATGGAGGCCTCCTTCCAACAGCCATCCCAGCAGCAGCAGCAGCTCCTGCAGGACCTGCAGGGCGAGGAGCACATCTCTGCTCAGAACTATGTGATCATCTAAAACCGAGGGGGAGCTGGCCTCTACCCTACCTTCACGGATTAGGAACTAGACCTCAGACAGCTTATCTGCATGGAGTGACAAACTTTCAGAACACCACCACCACCAACAGAATACTTATCAGCATCAGAAAGTATCTCTTAACACTGATCTTGGCAGGGACGGAACTCCTATTCAGCAGTTTTTGTGGAAAGCAGGACTGCTTGCAAAATGTGTGTGTCATTCAGCGTTTTAAGTGGAGACTATGCATTTCATAGTATGTTTGACAGATTAGTACTGTGTCCTGTGTTTTGTTCCAAATTCTTCAGTATAAATAAGCTCTATATCAAAAAGTTGCCTGTCTAAATAGAAAATGTCTTGCTGTGCTTTGTCCTATGGAAAATATTGTACTTCAGGATTGTTTACAATTGATCCAGGTGTTTGTTTCTAACTTCTATAATACATACAATGCAAAAAAATAAAGAAGTAAATGGCCACAACAGTTGCACAGAGCCCACCCTATGGCCTAGCTTCAGGTACTTCAGTTGAAGTCTAAACTCAGGTAACTTGGAATGTATATCATATTGGGATATTAAATATTTCACAGCTAAAAAGCTAAAGAGGGAGCATCACTCTTTTGCCTTTCCTTATTTTATGCATTTCCCTTTCCTCATTACATTCCACATTCTTCGAATAAGAAGTGCATTCAACCCTAGGAGAACAATAATCCTGGACATGGGTGAACATGAGGAGAACCAGCAAATCTGTGGTGTCTGACATCACTTTTGTCCTGCGGTTACAAGTAAAACACAACTGTTGAATTCACTGTTTCAACATGTGTACATGTGGCTTTTTTTTTTTTTAAACAAATTCAGGTGTTGCTCAGTTCCTGACTGTTACAATGTTGCAAATGAAGTGTCTCCGGTACCAGGCTGTACATAAACATTCCAATTGTGCCTGTTGGAATTTAACAAGAAAGTCTAGGTTTAATTGCAAAAAAAAGTGAACTCTCACAAGGGATGGGTGAGATTTTTTTGTTTATATTGGCCAGCAAAGTCACAAAGTGCTGTTTTAGCTAAAGGCATTATTAATGTTCAGTTTCTCTCTCGGAAGTTCTTTAACTTGAGGGTTTACAAATGTCACACTTTTTGGTTCTTGTTTTCCTCCAGCAGTTGAGGTGCATGAGTTGCATTCATGTGGAGAGAGAATGTGTGGGTCTCAGAAGCAGTACAGCACAGAAAGCTGGTTGTTTGGTGACTTAGGAAAGCAGTAGTTTGCAGCTGTCTCTCCAAGCCTCTCCTCACAGTATTATGGATGGTTCTGTTAGTATTTCAGATGTGCAAAGTAAAGCAAAAACCCAAGTAAATCGCCTTGCACTTGCAGACTCGACCTGAATTCTCAACGAAGTTGTGTGATGAGAGCCCTAGATAATCCCAGTTGGTCAGTGGAAGAGCCCAACTCTCAGACTTTGTTTTCTGCAGCACAAAGAGAGTCTCCAAAAGCAAAGGGAAGTTTTTGTATTTTTATTCCATTGCTTTTAGTTCAGTAAAGCATAGAGTTGTTTTATCTATACCTACAGTATATGGCACTGTTTTCTTAAGAATTAGGGGAATAAGGTGCTTACAGTCACAGGAACGTTTCAGTTCCCTTCAGTCATTCCTTGGGGTTTCTTTGTTTTATTTTCTAAGGAGGTTGAAGAAGGAATAGGTGATAGAGAAGAAAGCAACACCATTGATTTAAGAAATTATATATATATATATATATATATATATATATATATATATATATTTGCGTGTGTATGTATTCTGTGTATTATTTTCTCAAGATCCCAATTATCTTCTTTCCACCAAAGTTTGCAGTAATATTCTTTCCTAAAGGTGCATTCTGGCTCCTTTAAAATTAGTCAGTGTTATATTGTAGGAGACTGTCATGGAAAAGGACTCAGTTTACTTTTGCCATTTTCACAGGGGAACCTTTTAAAACAATCTCTTCAGCAGCAGACACCTTTAACCCTAATAATCTCAGGCCTTGATGAAAATACTATATTTTGTAGATTATGGTTAAAGGGAGAAAATTATTAGTTCTGTAAGATAAATATGAGCTCCATTAACTTCTGATATCTGGTTTAGCATTACATAATGTGTTGACCTTACGCTCTGCTTTTGTCCAAATATGATGCAATAGTGTATCAATATCAATTTCTGAAAGATGGACTGAATGGTTTTTTGGTGATGAAATCTGATGTATGATATTTATAGTGACATGTGCTTTTATTTTCTCATGAGAAACTAAATATTAATTGTGTTGTACATTTGTTCTTAGCATATATTAAAGTTTTGAACCAAATGTGTTAAAGCGTATGCTTTGCCACGTAAACTTCCCAGAAGTTGTTGAGCTCAAATGTATCCTACATCCAGCTGTAGAAATTTGTCAGAAATTGTTTAAATTTTGTATATAGTTGTACTGTTTAATTCTAGCCACTGCGCTGAACAGTATTGGAGTTACCATACAATATGGCTTTACACAAGGAAATGTGTGGCTTTTGTTTTGTATTTTTTCGGTATAGAAGTTCCTGTGTCTTATTTAAATAAAGTTATTGGTAAAACTGGAAAAAAAATTAAAAAAAATAAAAAAGATGTGCCAGAATGTAGCTTGATAAGATGTCATAAAAGGGAAAACTATTTGTCATATTAATGACTCTAACAATAAAATATAAACTAGTATCTTCTGCACAATAAGGCAAGGATGTTTTAAAATATATTAAAAGTAAATATAAAAACAATTTGACATGTATTGGATCTGTCATCTAAAGTGTAAGACTCAAATATCCAAAAAGCTCACTAACCTATTTTCAGCATTGCCAGTTATAGAAATCTTCAATACTGTTTCTGATTTCTCAACTATAATGTTACAAGACTCTTTTATTGTTGATTTATCATTGTTTATGGTCTAGACATTGTTTTTAATATTAATCATCAGTCTGATGTTTGATCGATATGTATGTTTCATACTGGGTGACTGAGAAATGTTTGATAAGGGAATTGAGAAATGAATGAGTCAATTAAGTGGTCATAACATATTGAATTTACTCTCACTTGCCATGATATCATTTCTTACATGCTAGTAATGGTGTAAGAATAGTTAATTTCTATCTTGTTTTCTTTCAGCTTTCATAACATTTTCCACAATACCACAGATAGCTGAAAGAATCAAAATATTTTTTGCCTTAGCTCCAGTTTTTTCTATCAAATACTCAAAGAACCCTTTAATTAAATTGGCATACAAATGGAGGTCAGTGTTAAAGGTATGTTATTCCTTTCCTTTACATAGCTTATAAATCAAAATGACAATGATTCTGTCCTTTCAAAATAAAAGGTCTTGACTATGTTTGCATGAACTTAATTTTTTGGTTTCAGCGACACTGGATTCTTTCTTTTGTATTTACAAAGGAATAAGATTTTATTTATAATAGCTTTGGACATCTCATTTTGAAGGAAAATCCAGTAGTCAGCTTATCTCTATCTCCTGCTTCCAAGTTTTGCCCTTAATTTGAATGTATTTCTTTTAGGGTGCCTGGGTGGCTCAGTGGGTTAAAGTCTCTGCTTTCGGCTCAGGTCCCAGGGTCCTGGGATCGAGCCTCACATTGGGCTCTCTGCTCAGCAGAGAGCCTGCTTCCCTTCCTCTCTCTCTGCCTGCCTCTCTGCCTACTTGTGATCTCTATCTGTCAAATGAATAAATAAAATCTTGAAAAAATAAAGAAATGTATTTCTTTTAAAGGTTTTATTTAATTCTTTATTTGAAAGAAAGAGAGTCTCAGAATGTTGAAAATAGAACTGCCCTATGACCCAGCAATTGCACTATTGGGTATTTACCCTAAAGATACAAATGTAGTGATCCAAAGGGGCACGTGCACCCGAATGTTTATAGCAGCAATGTCCACAATAGCCAAACTATGGAAAGAACCTAGATGTCCATCAACAGATGAATGGATCAAGAAGATGTGGTATATATACACAATGGAATACTATGCAGCCATCAAAAGAAATGAAATCTTGCCATTTGCGACAACATGGATGGAACTAGAGCGAATCATGCTTAGCGAAATAAGTCAAGCAGAGAAAGACAACTATCATATGAACTCCCTGATATGAGGAAGTGGTGATGCAACATGGAGGCTTAAGTGGGTAGGAGAAGAATAAATGAAACAAGATGGGATTGGGAGGGAGACAAACCATAAGTGACTCTTAATCTCACAAAACAAACTGAGGGTTGCTGGGGGGAGGGGGTTTGGGAGAAGAGGGTGGGATTATGGACATTGGGGAGGGTATGTGCTTTGGTGAGTGCTGTGAAGTGTGTAAACCTGGTGATTCACAGACCTGTACCCCTGGGGATAAAAATATATGTTTATAAAAAATAAAAATTAAAAAAATATATATATATAAAAAAAAAAAAAGAAAGAAAGAGAGAGAGAGAACACAAGGGCAAGGGTGGCAGGGTAGGGCAGAGAGAGGGACAATCAGACTGCTCTGAGCATGGACCCAACATGGGACTCCATCTCATGACCCTGAGCCAAAATCAAGAGTCACCCACTAAACCGACTGAGCCACCCAGGCTCTCTCATTTAAATATTTTGAACTAATGTGCGACAGTGAATTTCATTATAAATATAATGAGCTCATTGCACCATTTATTTTGGTCTTCTAAATATGAATAAAGTAAACTTGTCTTACAGGCTTTTCTTGGCAACAAAGACTTCCTACCGAATACCTCATTCAAAAGATTTGTTGGTTCCAAGCTGTGTCCACTGAAGATTATTGATAAGATTTGCCATGATATCTTGTTTATGATATATGGATATGACCAGGAGAACTTAAATATGGTGAGAACAAATTGAATTTGAAATGTACTTTGTCCATTTTTAGAAAGCAGCTCTTAGTACTTTATGCCTTGCATGTCATTGTATGATTTATCCACTTGTACTGATAGATTCTTAGCCTTCCTGGTTTGGGGACTACATCAACATTCTGAAACTAATCAGCGTGAGCATGCTGGGATTAGTTTGCATTCCGATTTGTCTTGCTCTCTGTAGAGAACAGAGAGCAGGTGCTGTGCTGGGTCTTTTAATTGGCCTTTACTATTGGGTGTTAGTTTCCTGAAGTTTCTTGTATTTAAGTTCTCTCCTATCACTTATTTTTTAAAAATATTTTATTTACTTATTTGACAGAGAGATCACAAGTAGGCAGAGAGGCAAGCAGAGAGAAAAAGAGAGGAGGAAGCAGGCTCCCTGCCGAGCAGTGAGCCTGATGAGGGACTCGATCCCAGGACCCTGAGATCATGACCTGAGCTGAAGACAGAGGCTTAACCCACTGAACCACCCAGGCACCCCATCTTCTATCTCTTATTTTTTTTTAACAACTCCTGCTCTTATATCTTGGTTCCTAACACTCCCTTGCTTTCTTATTGACTCTTTTGTAATTGGCATTTGTGCCTGCTAATAACCTTACTGGCTTTGGGCATTCATCAAAATTCCTGGAGTAGGACACTGTTTAGGGGCTCAAGCTACTATTCCCAAAGCCATACAGTTTGATTGTGTATAGATGCTATTACAGATGTACGCATTCATTCTAAGACTTTTTAAGCACATTAAATTTAAAAACAGGCTTTAGCAGAAGCAGTTGTGGCATTCAAACTACTGGTTGGTTCCTGCACCTGTACCATTTAATAATTTCCCAGCAAGAATCAATTTATTCATTCAAAGAAAGAGAAGTTGTCAAGATGTTCATTCTTACCAACATAGTCTATGGATTCAAGGCAATCCCAACCAAAACCCCTGCAAGCTAATTTTAGGATATTGACAAATGACTTCTAACGTTTATGGAGGGAAGCAAAACCTGGAGTAACCAACACAGAATTGAAGGGAAAGAGAAAGTTGGAGGACTGGTACTGTTGAACATTAAGACTTAGTCTTCACTACAGTAATCTAGACAGTGTGCAATTAATGAAAGAATCAAGAAGATCAGTGTAGCAGAATAGAGAGTGCAGACACAGAGTCTCATGAATACCATCAACAGATCTTTGACAAAGGAGAAAGGCAGTGCACTAGAAAAACCATAGTCTCTTCAACAAATAGTGTTGGGACAACTGGATGTCTACATACAAAAAAATGAAATACCCTTCACAGAGTTAACTCAGATTTGGATCATAGACCTAAATGTGAAATGTAAGACTCTCAAACTCCTAGAAGATCAAATAGGGAAAAACCTAGATGATCTTGGATGTGGCAAGGACCACCAGGTTGTACTTTTTGTTATAATTGATGAACCTACATAGACACATCATAAGTACCCCAAATCCATAGTTGACAGTGTGGTTCACTCTGGTGTTCTACATTGTGTGAGTTCTAACAAATGTATAATGACATAGACCTACCATTACAGTATCATGTAGGATATTTTCACTGCCCTAGAAATCCTCTGTGATTTGTCTACTCATCCCTCCCCTCTTAAATCCTGGCAACCACTGATACCACTGATTTTTTTACTGCCTGCTACAGTTTTGCCTTTTCCAGAATGTGATGTAGTTGGAATCATAGTTTGTAGCCCTCTCAGATTGCCTTTGTCCATTTAGCAGCATAGATTCAAGGTTCTTCCATGTCTTTTCTTGGCTTGGTATCTCATTTATTTTTAGTGCTGAAAAAATATTTTATTGTCGGGATGTATCACTGTGTATCTATCCACCTACTAAATGACATTATCGTTCAAGTTTTGACAATTATGAATAAAGATGCTATCAAGATCAACGTGCAGATTTTGCGTGAACACAAGTCTTTACCCCCTTTGGATAAATACCAAGGAGTGCAATTGCTGGATTGTGTGACAAGGATACCTTTTGTTTTATAAGAGACCACTAAACTGTTTTTTTCCAAAGGGGTTGTACTATTGTGCATTCCCACCAGCAGTGAAGGAGAGTTCCTGTGACTTTTTCCTCACCAGCACTTGGCGCTGTCCACATTTCAGACTTTCGTCATTTTCATAGGCGTGTAGTGGTATTTCATTGTTCTTTTAAATTGTATTTCCCTGATGGTGTATGATGCAGAGCATCTTTTCATGGTCATTTGCTATCTGTATATCTATTTGGTGTGCTGTCTGTTAAGGTCTTTGGCCCATTTTTAAATCAGGTTATTTTCTCATTTTTGAGTTTGAAGAGTTCTTTGTACATTTTGGATAACACCTTCATAGATATGTCTTTTGCAAATATTTTCTTCCAGTCTGTGGCCTGTCTTCTAATTCTCTTTGTCTTTTGCAAAGTGGACGTTTTTGACGGAAGAAGTTCAGCTTTTCAGTTATTTCTTTCATAGGTTGTGCCTTTGGTGTTTTATCTACAAATCCATCACTAGACCCAAAGTCAACTAGATTTTCTCTACTAGGTCATCTTATAGGAGTTTCATAGTTTTGAGTTTGACATTTAGATCTGTGTTCTATTTTGAGTTAACTCTTGCGAAGGGTGTGAGTCTGTGCCTCAATTCTTTTTTTTCTTTTTCTTTTCCATGTCGTCTAGTTGTTCCAGGACCATTTGTTGAAGACACCATTGTTTCTTGATTGTATTGCCTTTTCTCTTTTTCAAAGATCTGTTGACTCTATAGGGGTCTATTTTGGGGCCCTCTTTCCATTCTATGGATCTGTTTGTCTATTCTTCCACCAGTACCCCACTTCTTGATTACTGTAGGTTGATAGTACATCTTGAAGTTGTGTACGTCCATCCTCCAACTTTGTTCCTCCCTTACAATATTGTATTGGCTGTCCTGGGTCTTCCGCTTCTCCATCTGAAAAACAGTTTGTTGATATCCTTAAGAGAACTTGCTGAGATTTTGATAGGACTACATTGACATTGTAAGTCTTGCTCACTGACTAAGGTTTCCAGGGACATTGTAGGTAATTCAAACCTTGATGACAGGTTGACATGAAAGCTGCTGCATTTCTGATTGTTTCACTGTGAGTTGTGTAGCATTTCAGGAGCCCGGTTCATCATGGAAAGGGTTTCTTTTTAAATCTCCTAATCACCCTTGGCAGGCCGTGGGCTGATTTTGTTTGTTTGTTTGTTTGTTTGTTTGTTTTCCTCAACTAGCTTAGTTCTTACAATTAAACTTCAGATTCTCTGGGATTGGCAAATACCTTGAAGAAAAAACTGGCTTTAGTACTTTGCTTTTTTGAGGGTTTTTAAATTTTCCTTTTCCATTTCTCCTGGTAATTTCTATCTTTTCAGTCATTTGTGCTCTCCAAAGGGTCTGTGTGTGAGTCCTAAGAGTTTAGATTGTTTTCAGTATGGGATGACAAACTACATAACTCGGAAATCCAATAATAGCTTCTACATTAATGTAAAATTAAATATTTAGTAAGTACATTTATGTACTTAATTAAAATATAATTTTATATTTTATTTATATTATTTGCTTAAAATTACTTTAAATTTTATTGAAATTATTTAGTGTAGCAAATATAAAAAGTTATGCTTTCTCAGGGTGGCCTAAGTATAAAAAAAATTTTTTAACCCCTCAGAGTCGTCTGGATGTGTATTTGTCACATAACCCAGCAGGGACATCTGTTCAAAATATGCTACACTGGAGTCAGGTATAACTTTTCAAGTGCTTTTTAGTACAATTTTATTTATACTACTCTGGTTTATCCCATCATTCTGAGAATCATGCCATTGTCATTAGGATGATAAATTTAGAAGGATAAAATGTAACTATTACATATTTATGTAATTCTTCATGGTTTCTAATATGTTAATATCATAATCTATTAGATCTTCTAACCCTAAGCAATAATCAGAGCAATATACCTATTTTCTGTTTTACAAATGAGAAAAAGTTAATTTGGAATAGTAGACTAGGAATCATTGAGGCCATGTTTATTATTTGACTTACCCAAAGATTCAGAGTTATTCCTTCAAAAACACCTAAGACTAATAATAATAATAACAACAATAATAAAATTTTAAAAACCTAAGACTAAAACACAGGTATCCCAATGCCTAGTCTCTCACTAGACTTCATTCTCTCGTCTGTTCAATTGTGAACTTCATAAGGCCCTTGAGCAAGTTTTATTCACTTCTATATGTACAAGGCCAAGAGTTCTGGGCAAACAACAGACACTCAAGAATATATGTTGCATGAATATTAATGAAGAAAAAATCCAGTGTGAATATCATCTTAAAGTTGAGAGCCAGGATAAAATCTTAGAAGGAACAGTATACTTGAGATCAAAATATCAGGCACTGAATCTTTTCTCTAAAACTTACTGCTAGTGAGACACTCAGCAAGCTCACTTACTCCTTATGAAGTCAGTTTCCTTAATTTTAAAAATGGAGTTAATAATAATGCTCTGACTTAACTAACAAAAATATTATGACAGTTCAACGGTGATGATCAAGAGTGTTGTTTAAATTTAATGAACACTAATGAATTCAAGTATCATTGAGATATTGGGAAGGACTTTCTCATTTAACATGTCTAAATCTACAAAGTGATTGTTTTGAGGTAAATTATTAAAAATCTTTAACTTATATTTAGATTTAGTTCATTCCTGGTGATAAATAGACCAGGAAAGTCTAAGCAACCTTTGCATCTATTTATCTATTAAAACAATATTTACTGAGTACCTACTATGTGCCCTGTACTGTTCTATGCTTGGGGTAGACATCAATGAACAAAGTAAATATTCCTGTACTCCTTAAACTGACATTCTAGCAGTTAGATATACAGACAATAAACATTAAGCATAGCAAATAAATAAATTATTAAAACTTTAGAAGGGATTGACCAAAGCAAAGCCCTTTACGTAGGAGCATTTCTGAGAGGGATGGCTAAAAGGTCACTGTGGCTGATTTCAGCAATTAAGAAAGAAAGAAGTAGGGAAAAGGGGGCAGAAATGTACTAGAGCCAGAAAGGAACAAGGACTCCATTGGGAGGACTTTGGCTTTCTAGCTAAGTGAGCAGCCACTGCAGGTTTTTGAGCAGGGAGCAGACACAATATGACTTATAGTTTTAAAGGAATGCTTAGGGGACACCTCAAAGGCTCAGTCAACAGAGCATGTGATGCTTGATCTTAGGGTCATGCGTTCAAGCACCACTTTAGGGGTAGAGTTTACTTGGGGGAAAAAAAAGAATGCTTTGGGTGCCATGTTGGGTAGATTGAAGTGGAAACAATGAGAAATTTTGGAGACCACCACAATCCAGATTGATGATGGCCTGCACAGATGTGTTTCCAGGAAGGGTGCCAAAGAGGGTTGGGTTCTGAGTGTACGTGTGTATTGTAAAGACAAAGACAGCCAAAGACATTTAATATGGATTCCGTGAAAGGAGAGAGGGCAAAGTCCTGGATGATTCCAGACTTTCTGGCCTAAGCAAGGAAAATATGCAATTGCCATTAAAGGAGATAGGGACATTTGGTGGCAGTGCATGTTTGAGGGACAGAGAAGATGTTCACATTTGGAGATGTTAAGTGTGAGGCATCCCAGTGTTTAACTTGAATAAGCAGTTGTGTATAGGAGTCTTGTATTTAGAAGAGACTTACAGAAGAGGATAAACATTTTAAGTATGGACACTACTGAAAACCAAGAAACTGGATGAGAATACACACAGAGTAAATACAGATGGGGAGAAGAGGAGCATGGGTAGAAGGCTGAGACATGGAAGGATTCAAAGGTCAGGCAGTGGCAGTTGGATGGATACAGCAAAGAAACCAAAAAGGGGCCGGGAGTGAAAAATGAAGATCAAGAAATGACGGTATTAGACAAACCATAAGGGACTCTTAATGTCACAAAACAAACTGAGCATGGCCGGGGGGAGTGGGGTAGGGAGAGGGTGGTGGGGTTACGGACATTGGGGAGGGTATGTGATATAGTGAGTGCTGTGAAGTGTGTAAACCTAGCGGTTCACAGACCTGTACCCCTGAGGCTAATAATATGTTATATGTTTATAAAATTTTTTTTAATTATTAAAAAAAAAAAAAAAAAGAAATGACGGTATTCCAGAAGCTAAAAGGAGAAAAGCTCTAGGATAGAAATGAACAGCTGGGTGCAATGGCATCATGGGTAATGTGAGGAAATTCCTCAGAATCGACAAGTTTTACAAATGCTAAGATCATGAATAACCTCAGCTGGTTTTGTGGAAGGAAAGAACTGCAGGGTAAGAAGTGTTGTTGGGAGAAAATCAGGTTGTCCAGAGAGCAGGAAGGTAAAGGAACCCATCAGAGATGGATTTTAAGATATACGCTAACAATGGAAGTCCAGATGGCAGAGAGAGTTTTAGAAGTTGGGAGGAGTTAGGAGAAGATAAAATGGTGGGTGCACGGAGACCTGTCAGGGTTAGAGTCCCAGAGAAGATCTGGAAGCTGAGAGTCTGAAACTTCCCTCAATGAAAACATTACCAGGGGGAGAAAGGGATATGATCAGATTAGACCTAAGAGGCTCACAGCAGGTGGTGGAGGTGAGGCTACAGTTATGAAAGGTGAAGCAAGCAAGGGGTGGCTTCTGGAACATGCTCTTGAGAGCTGTTGTTTGAAGCAAGGATGTTTAGGGACATGTTATTTCAGTGCTAGTGCACCTAGCACTAGACACTTTTTTTTCTTTTAAGATTTTTTAAAAAGATATATTTATATTTATGTATATTTTAAAGAGATATTTATTTATTTTAGAGAGAGAGTGTGAGCACAGGGAGGGGCAGAGGAAGAGGGAGAGGGAGAATCTTCAAGCAGACTCCCTATTGTGTGCAGAGCCCAATGCGGGGCTCACTCCCACAACCCTGAGAACATGACCTGAGCTGAAGCCAAGAGTTGGACACGTAACAGACTGAGCCATGTAGGTGCCCATAGACACTCACTTTTGTCCTCTGTGGATGGAGCTGAGGCTTTCCGGGGAGGGCTGATGAGCACACAGGCTCCCATTAACAAGGTAAAAGGCCTTGGGGGAACGTGCATTTATATGAAACTGATAGAATCACATTCCGTAGATGCCCCTGCCCCTCACCACCTCCCCCATTCCATTTCTTGCCCTTTTCAAAGGAAGGGAGAAGTGAAGACGTGTCCCTGTGCATATATATTCCAACAGGTCCCATACAGAGGGACAGTATATGAAACTCACACCTTACTTTACCAGCTGCACTGTAGGAAACAGATGAGTATAATCTTGCTTTAAATTTTTTTTTTCTTTCAGGTTTTTCATTCTAGTCACTTGAGAGCTTTTGATTGAGGCAGTCCCGTTCTGAACTTGGTTCATTTTAATCAGGTACATAATTATGCATAAGCTAAAAACTATCTCCTGGGTCAGTTCAGAGGAGGTGGCTACAGAGAAGGGCTCGTGTAAAGCCCGAGAGGATAATAACAGTGAGAAGGACCAGCAGGCAAAGACTGCCATGATTTGGCTCCATAGTCTCACATCCAATGGGGGCTTTTCCAGATTTTCTATGTATTTTAACAACAAATACCTCAGGTAAGCCTGGAGAAGTTTGACAGGCTATAGAGTAATTCATCCTCCCTCAGGAGAAAAAATATTGTGTGTATAATACACATAGCTCTGTGGTTAGTTAAATAAGAAATAAAAGGCATAATATGGTTCTTGACCCTAAAAGCTCTTGATTGTATTTGGGAAGATAAGACAAACCTGTAATTATGAGGAAAAGACAAAAGTTAATGAGAAGATAGTAATATTGTATGAAGAAGATGACAGAAATCTTGAGGTATTAGAACCCAAATCTGCCATCTTCAAAATTATTCTTTCCCATTATCCTCTTCTGCCTTAGCTAAACTTCATGCCTGGTGTGGTTTTCTTGTGTAAAACTCCAAAGTAAACTGGAAAGATTAAAATCAATAAAATCAGACTTGCTCCCCCTCCAATATTTACCATTTATTGATAAATATATTGACAGCTATACAGCTACAGAAATTTTTTTTAAAGATTTTATTTATTTATTAGAGAGAGAGACACAGTGAGAGAGGGAACATAAGCAGGGGGAGTGGAAGAGAGAGAAGCAGGCTTTCCGCTGAGCTGGGAGCCTTATGCGGGGCTCCATCCCAGGACCCCAGGATCATGACCTGAGCTGAAGGCAGATGCCCAACAACTCAGCCACCCAGGCGCCCCAGCTACAGAAAATTTTGATTAAAATACTTTCGTGCCTTATAAATAAAACGAAATTCCTTCTGTGGCATGTTTGAACACCCTGAATTAGAGCAAATGGTCTAGTTTTGATTTGTATCTGATCTATTTCTAAGTAAAAATCATAATAACAATTCTTTCAATATTCCTTGCTTCCATCATAGTAATTATTTTAGATTCAAGTACTTTAAACTTGTATTAATTAATCATTTAAAGAATAGTAAAGAACACCTTCTATGTATCATTTTCTGCGAAAACCTTCTACATTTAGTCCACTTCTCCATATTACGACGTGAGGAACATGAACGTATCGACAGCGACTTGGAACGGGGGCAATGACTTGTTGGCCGATCCTCAAGATGTGAAAAATCTACTTTCTGAAATTATGAACCCTATTTACCATAAAACTATTTCTTGCTACAATCATATAGACTTTTTGTTCGGTTTAGATGTATATCAGCAAGTTTACCGTGAAATCATTGACATTGTCCAAGGCAGTCTATAAAGAACTATAGTAGTCTGTGTTGAAGGATCCATTTCATTTCTCTTAAAAGCCAATCATTATTTTCTTGCTATGTATGTTTTTCCTGTTATTTAAATAAAATCTGGAATTTTTCCCTGTTTTTCTTCATTGCCCCAGGCCTTCCATTCATTAAATCAGTGACATTTGTCATATGAGGGGAAATGGCAGATTCCAACATGGCCCGAAGCAGTCTGTTGTGTTTTAAGTAACTAAAAGCAGAATTTTAAAGGGATAATTTTTTGAGAAAGGTGCTTTCTTTTCTTCAAAGATGAGCATATATGATATAAAAAGAGTTTGGGAGAATGCTTGCAGATATGAAAGCTAATTTTTCTCTGAATGAATGAAGAGTAGAAACACTTTTGAGCTATGTAAAGGAGTTCAGGGGAGAAAAAAAGGGAAGAAAGAGCCTGGATACCAGTGTGATAGGGCTGTATCTGCCCCACTTCTGGCCAAGCTTCAGAAGTAGGGAGATCATAAAAGCTATAGAGGGTTTGCATCACTTCACTTCCCGGGTGTATAGCTGACCTTTCCAGAAAGTGTGTGCAAAGAGTCGCAATTGTGGTTGGGGCAGCTGGGTGGCTCAGTCCTTATGCATCTGCCTTTGGCTCAGGCAATGATTCTGGAGCCCTGGGATCAGTGGGCATCAGAGGGTGGTACAGGGGACATCACATACAAGAACTTAGACCCCAGTCCTTCCAACTCCTCTATAATGCATAACTTCACAGGCTTTTCTTAGTCCCTGGGGACAGCAAGATGAAAAGGGAGAGTTCTAGAATTGAGTGTAAATTTACCCCATAAAGACAGAAAAAAAAATCTGTAATTTCCTGGATTAGAATATTAAGTTTCCTGCCCCAGGCAAAATGGAGGTTGAAAGCCAAGCCAAGTCCAGTTCACTCTGCGGTTGCTAACTCTGTGTTCCACACATGCTTAAGGGCCTTAAAAAGTCTTCTACCAAAAATAATGGAATATGCATAGATAGTGAGAAAAAAATAAAATACATGCATATAAGATTATTGGAATGCAACTAAGAGAAGACACATAACTTTAAAGGACACAGTTCAGGCTACAGGTCAGTCCTTCCCTTTTTATGGTATCAATTCTCAGAGCACTGAGAATAGATACACATTTAGAGAGGTCTTTTTAAAGAATTTAAGAATGTGAATATAGTGTTAAGTGTTGCTTCAAAGTTTTCAAATGACCCTTCAAATAAGACAAATGGGAGATGACAATTATGCAGAATTACTTAGGCTGAGATTTAAAAACTAAGTTGGGGGTATCTGGTGATGGTGGACTGGGACAATGTGAAAAACATTTATTTGAAAAAAAGGAGAATTAAAAATGCGGGGGAAAATTACAGGGTCAAGGAAAAGAAGCCGAGGAAAGTAAGCCTGGCATTTTAACTGTTTATATCCCAGCAACATCTGCTTACTCCAGGTGTATAATTAAAATCCTGAAAATAATTAGTTGAGAGCAAAAATTGTAATTCAGCTTACCGAAGGGAAGTTTCTCTGATAAACCTTGATCCTCAGGCTTTAGACTGAAACCTCAAAGTACTATACCTTTAGAATAAAGTCAAACTAGAAATTGATCACCCTTTCAGAAACTGCAGACCACCTTTGAATCTTAAGAATTCTTAATGTACAAAGATGATCTGGGAATACCGATGCCATAGCCATCCGTCAGAAACAAAAGTAAGTCTTCTCTGAAGGAAGATCAAGTCATATAAATACTAGAAATAATGCTAAAATCTTGCAATGTTTCAGGATAGGTTGGGTTACAAAAATAAGTTGTGTCTTTATATACTAATGTCAAATAATTGCAAAATGATATTTTAAACATGCCATTTACAATATTACAGACAATTATAATACTTACGAACACAGATAAACAAATGTGCTCAGGTTGAAAGGCAATGTTATTAAGATCTCCACTCTTCCAAATGTATCCATGTATTCAAAGGAATTGCAATCAAAATTCCACAGGGTTTTCTTTTTTTATGGAAATGGTTATACTGATTCTAAACTTTTTGTAGAATTACAATTAATCTAAAATTGTCAAAGTAATTTTTTTAAATATTGGAGGATTTGATTTAAATCACAAGATTGCAAGATTTAAATCACAAAGCTTCCTTAATTAAGACTGTGTGGAGTTAATATAAAAAAAACTTCTAGATCCATGGGACAATTCAGAGTTCAGAGATAGACTAACATATAGGTAGTCAGTTGGTCTTCAGTGGGTAAAAGATTATTGTCTTCCAAGGTGGATATGATTACCAAAAAAATGAACTTTGACCTCTATATTACATCACACATAAAATTTAATTTGAAATGAACATAGACCTCAATCCAAAACCCAAACTCTAGAACTTCTGGAAGAAACAGAGGAGAAATTCTCTGCAACTTGGGGGTAGGCTAAAATATCCCAGCTGAAACAGAACATGAGCAGTCATAAAAAAAATTTTGATAATTATAATTAAAATCTCCTACCTGTCAAATGACACTTTAAGAGAATGACAGACAAACCACCACTGGAGGAAAAAAATACATACAGCAAATAAATATGACAAAATCTATTTATCTGAAATACATAAAAATCATTCTCAAACTCAGAAGAAAAGGAACCTAAGGATATTTAAGTGAAAGACTTAAACAGGTTCTTCGTAGAAGATGTAAGAATGACTAGCGAAACAGGTATAGGGAAATGTGTTCAACATCATTAATCAACATGGAAATAAAAATCAAAACCACAATGAGATATCACCTCACATCTGTGGGGATGGCTAGAATCAAAAACTCAAACAATAGCAAGTATTGGCAAGAATGGACCGAAAAGAGAAACTTATATCCATTGTTGATGTAAATCGGTAGGTTCACTACAGGAAGTATTCTGGAGGTTTCTGAAAAATTAAAAATAGAGTTACCATAGAATCCAATAACCTCACAACTGGTAATATATCCCAAGGAAATAAAGTCACTATCTCAAAGAGATATCTGCACTCCTATGTTCATTGTATCATTATTCTCAGTGGTTGAGATATGAAAACAGCCCGTGACTGTTGATGGATGCAAGGATGAAGATCATTTATCTATCTAGGTGTACATAGAGGTAGATGTTTATGTACTAGCATCAGGTTTATCATCATTATCAATATACACTAATTATATATGCATATAAAATTCGGCCTTAAAAAAGAAGGAAATCCTTCCATTTACAAAGATGTGGAAACCTGGGTGAGCCTGGAGGACTTTACGCTAAATGAAATAAGTCAGAGAAAGACAAATGCTGTATTATCACATTTAAGTGTAGAACCTAAGAAAGTCAAACTCATAGTAACAGGGAGTAGAATGGTGGCTACCAGGGCGTAGGAGAAATAGGGAGATGTTGGTTAAAGGATACAAACTGTCAGAAATAAGATGAGTAAGTTCGGGGCACCTAGGTGGCTCAGTGGGTTAATCCTCTGCCTTTGGCTCGGGTCATGCCCTGGGATCGAGCCCTGCATCAGGCTCTCTGCTTGGTGGGGAACCTGCTTCCCTCTGTCTGCCTCTCTGCCTACTTGTGATTTCTGTCTGTCAAATAAATAAATAAAATCTTTAAGAAAAAAGATAAGTTCAAAAAAAAGATGAGTAAGAGACCTATAAATGAGTAAGAGACCTATATAAGAGATGTATATATGGTGACTATAGTTAATAATATCCTGTTATTCTAAAAAAATAAATAATAATATACTGTATTCTAGAAAGTTACAAAGGAGGTGGATAGTAAGCATTCTCACCACACGCACAAAAGATAATGACCTGAAGTGATAGTTATGTTATGTAGCTTGATTGTGGTCATCGTAGAACATACACATATAACAAAATATCAAAATTTACACCTTAAATATATAAAACTTTTGTCAATCATACCTCAATATAGCTGTGGGGGAAAAAAAGGAATGACCAATCAGCCTCTGAAAAGATTTTCAGCATTATGAGTCATCAAAGAACCACAAATTAAAAGAGTACAAAGTATTTCATAGTCACCAGAATGGCAAAATAAAAAAGAGGTTATTGTTAAGTATTGGGAAGATTGTGGAATAATTAGAATCCTTATACATTGCAAAACAACCCGGTGATTTCTTATAAAAGTAAAATATACTTAACATGTAACCCAGCAGTTCCATTCTTGGGTATTTACTCAAGAGAAAAGAAAACAGGAGTGAGTGCTGTGAAATGTAAACCTGGCGATTCACAGACCTGTACCCCTGGGGCCAATAATACATTATATGTTCATATAAATAAATAAATAACAGAAGACAGATAAGAAAAAAGAGCAAGCACAACTCTGAAACCACTATGCACATTTCTGTGTACTTCTATTTCTTCTACACACAGATGTGTATATTTTATTTTAAAGAAATTAAAAAACAAAAAAAAACAGGAATGCCTGAATATTGACAACCAGTACTGAAAATCACCATGTTAAGAGTATAAGGGGGAAGTAGAGAGCCATATGATCCTTTTAATAAATGAGAAGTATTCAACAAAATTTAAAATCTACTTATGATAACTCTTTGAGTAAGAATAAAGTTTTCTTAATCTGACAAAGAGTATTTAGAACATAATCTACATCAAACCTCATAGTGACTGATGGAGAATCGAAAGCTTTCCTGCTGGAGCTGGGATGAACAATACGCCTCATCACATACTCATGTCAACTTTGCAGTATAGATCCTAGCCAGTGCAACAGCACAAGAGTAGGAAACAAAGGTGTGAAGGTTAGTAAAATGAAAAGCAAAGCTCATTATTCTCAATTAATATAATTGAATACATAGAAAATTGAAATGGATTTACATATAAATCATTAGAATTAATCAGTGGGTTTAGCAAAGTTACTTTGACTTAAGGTCAGTCTTAAAAATATTATATTTATATGGACCATTTATATAGAAGCAGAACTGACACGTTGCCCCAACACTGTTGTCAATAAGCATACACAGTACATTTGTGGCCAAAAAGGCGGTGGGGGGGGAATGGCTTTTTACCCTGGGATAAAAAAGAATTGGGTCACCCTACCTCAGTGTAGGTCTCAAAATAAATGTAACCTGGAGCTTCTCTCATAAATTGTTGACTCTTGATTAAAAAAAAAAATCTTTATTACTGCCCTGTATAGTACTGTTGTCTGAATAAATTTCACAATCTTTGTGGTTATGATAATTACACAAAAACACTGCTGTTTTCCCAACATGAATGAACTAATATAAACAATACAACCTTTGTAATCTTGGTTTTTCTCCTTTCAAATACTCCTTATATTTCTTATTTGATAAGCCAGGCCTTCTAAAGTCTCTCCTTGTACTTTATGAAAGAAAACCCCTAATTTTCTTTTCTAATATAATAATTTCTCTCTGAGTTATCTATCTGTCTATGTCCAGAGAGACTCGCCTACCAAGAGTTGAAACTGACAGCGTGCTAAGTGAAGCTTCCATTGACCCCTCACATTGAGGCAAGCCTTTACTTGGCTTTTGAGGCTTTTGATATTTTTGATGTTATTGTACATAGCATACTTCTGAAAATTTTACTTTATGTTTATTTATGTTTATGACCTTATGTAGTCATAGAGTTCTCTCTTTTCCTCCCACTCTTTGTTTTCTACCTCTTATTCTAATTCGGTTCCAGACTATGTGCAGTTCTCAGTCCAGCCTGGTTCTGGTCGGGGGACTGATTTGTGTGTGTGGCCAAATATGTCTCTCTCGATGCTTGGATGAAGATATTTGGCTTAAGGATCTGATCATCTGGCGATCACTGTTTTTGGAAGAAATGTAGAAAATCACCTTATTGGTAAAGGGCTGCATGGATAACTTCCTAAATATTGATTCTGCAGCAACTAGATGAAGAGTTCTTATCTTTGGTCAGCCAGTTGACATAATCATTACAAATGGACACTTGTCAGATGGCCCCAAGGGCTATAATCAGGAATGCCAGCATATTTTCCATGCAGAAGCTGATTACTTTCTGGAGGGAGACTGCCTAACTCAACACCGGGTGAAGAACCATTTATGCAGGACAAAATATACTCTAATGAAAAATGTCTTTCCCAGTAATTTTTTTGCAATGCTGATGTCTGAAAAATATGATTTCTGGGGATGTGATGATTATGCAAAGAAGTAGCTATTTTTCTACTATAAACAGTCTGAGGATGATCTTGCTTTTTTTTTTTTTTAACACCTACTGAATTATTTTTTTCAGTTTGGTGAGCTGGTACTTCTAATTTCTGACTTCTTATATTAATTGCAAGTAAATTTCTCTTAAAAAATGCTTTTTCCTCTAGCTCATTTTTTCTAACCAGAATAAACATAAAGTAAATTTTTCAGAAGTATGCTATATACAATAACATCAAAAATATCAAGTATCTTGGAAAAAATATAATAAGAGTTGTCTGAGACCTCTACACAGAGGAAACTACTTTCCTAATAGGTTTCTCACTGTTTAAAGATGAATTATGGAATGCATGAGTTAATGGATAGATCTACCATGTGCAAGGATTGGGGAGAGTAACAGTGTAATCAATTCTCTTATTATAAAGCCACAGTAATTAATGCAGGGATTAGTCGATGAAATAGAAGTAAGAACTTTGGCTTATCAAAGCAGTTAAGATAATAAAAAACCAGTCACATAGTAGGAGATAAAAATTATAACACATGCAAGGGAAATGGGCTCCAATGTATAATACATGAATAATTTCTTTTTTTTTTTAGATTTTATTTATTTATTTGACAGACAGAGATCACAAGTAGGCAGAGAGGCAGGCAGAGAGAAAGGAAAGCAGGCTCCCTGCTGAGCAGAGAGCCCAATGTGGGGCTCAATCCCAGGGCCCTGGAATCATGACCTGAGCTGAAGGCAGAGACTTTAACCCATTGAGCCACGCCAGTGCCTCAATACATGAATAATTTCTACAAGTCTGTACGGTCAAGGGTTAGCTTAGCAGGCCAGTGTTGCGCAAACTCTGCACAGTCCCAAGAAAGGCTTGTCTTCAGGACTGGCCAGACTCTGACCTTTGGAAAATTCTACCTGATGAGACTATTTTTGTAGATCTGAGGCCTGGGCCACGTGGTACGGGTTGGATCAGGCAGTTCGTGCAAAGAGTGTGACTTAACAGTGACGCCTGTTTTTCTCTTGGGGCTGGAGTCTGAGTGGCCAAAGCCAGTCATGCAAACACTGCATGTTTACAGAGTTTCAGACATTATTCCTGGGGAAAGGAAACAGAGTCCCATGTAACTCCACTGGGAAAAGGAAGCTGGAAACTTGCACCTGGTCTGTCCTCAACTTCACCCTGGGGCCTTTACCTTTGCTGATATTAGCCTGGATCCATTCTCTGTACGAGCATAACTGGTTTTCTGTAGCTTGAAAGTCCTTCTCGTGAAACACTGGCCTTGGGGACTTTCAATGCAAACCAAAGAGGAAATGACAGATAACCCAATAATAAAAGAGACCAGATACTTGAACAGACTTTCATAAAAGAGAAAATCCCAAATTCCATGAAACCTTTCAAAACAGCCTCCACATTTGAAAGCTTTGTAAAGATGCAGAATAAAACTATAACAAGATGAGAGAATAACTGAAATTAAAAAGCCTGGAAATGCCAAGTGTTGGTCAAGGATATGGAACAAATGGAAATGTCATGTGCTGTTGGCAAGAATATAAATTGACAGTTATTTTGCAAAACCTTGGCATTGACTGCTGACATTGGGTAATAACTACGGACTGTAATTCCATATATCCAACAAAACTGAAGGCAGATGTGGACCAAAAATGTAAAAGAATGTTCATGACAGCATTATCCTTACTAGCAAAGACTGGAAACACAACAAATAGCCATCAACACCAGCAGAAAGTATAAATGAAATGTTGTATCCATCCAACACGTTGTGTGGTAATGAACATGAAGGAAGCATTGCTATACACAGGAACACATACGAGTCTCAAAAGCCTAATCTTCGGTAAGACCATGAGAATGCCTGGTTTAATTAATATAGTCTTCAAAAACGAAACAGTAGGGCACCTGGGTGCCTTTGTGAGTTAAGCCTCTGCCTTCAGCTCAGGTCATGATCTCAGGATCCTGGGACTGAGTCCCACATTGGGTTCTCTGCTCAACAGGGAGCCTGCTTCTCACTCTCTCTCTCTCTGCCTCTCTGCCTACTTGAGATCTCTGTCTGTCAAATAAATAAATAAAATCTAAAAAAAAAAAAAAGAATCTGTAATGTTAGAAGTGGAGATAGTTAGAAAGAGAAGGTTCTGGAAAGAAAGCTGGGAGTAAATGGGACAAGGCTTGGGCCTATTTCTTGGGTGTCAGTAGGGTTGGGTTTATTAATCTGGATGGTGGCTACACGGTTGCATTCATTTGTGATAACTCATTGATTCATGCCCTTGTGGTATGTAGATTTTGCTGTTTTTGTTATACATCAACCAAGAAGTTAAGAAATAAAAGAAAAATAAAGAGCTTAGTTATAATTGTGGGAAAAAATTCAGTTAAGTGATTCTTAGGGGATGACTGATTATAATGTGAATGTAGCTAATTCATTGGTGGGTTGATACAGGAAATATTAGAGATAAAGAACCCTTAACACTTGTTATGATAAAATGGTAGCCAAAAGAATTTTTGGGAACTTAAACATGACAGTCTTATTCAGTCTCCCTATGAATAAAGTATAGTCAATAATAACTAAGGAAATGGCACTATTTTTTAAAACATTTTATTTTATATTTATTTATTTATTTAATTTATTTTTTATTTTCAGCATAACAGTATTCATTATTTTTGCACCACACCCAGTGCTCCATGCAATCCATGCCCTCTATAATACCCACCACCTGGTACCTCGACCTCCCACCCTGCCGCCCCTTCAAAACCCTCAGACTGTTTTTCAGAGTCCATAGTCTCTCATGGTTCACCTCCCGTTTCAATTTCCCCCAACTCCCTTATTTTTAAATAACCTCCACACCCAACATGGGGCTTGAACGCATAAACCCAAGATCAAGAATCACACGCTCTACAGACTAAGCCAGCCAGGAGCTCCAGGAAATCACATTATTATCTTATGGAATATTGAATATTTGCTCATGTCTTAAGAAGCTATATCGACACATGTGAGGCATGACAAACACACACTGTTTTCTTCTTCTACATTTGTTGTTATAACTTTCTCCATTAGGACTTTATGTTTACATTCTACTCTGATAGGGTTTGGTTTATATTTGCTTTACTTTTTCTCATGCATTTAGTCCTCCACTATCTTTCTCATAGATAATTATTTTCTCCCACATTCAAATATTTATTTAAGATCCCTATTGTTTAAGCACATGCTCTTGGTGCTGGGCTGCCTTACTGAGAACAGAGAGAACTTTAAGAGCTGGAAACCTCTGTATCTTCTCCCTCTAAAGCATAGGATCACTTCATTTCTTCATCTTTTCTTTCCACGCTTCCCTACTTTTTAAAAACTATAGTCCATGATACTGTTGATTCTATTACCTGTACCCATATTCTTTCCTTCCCCCTTTCTTTCTCTTCTAGGATCTCGTTCTATTTATCATCTCCCTTTTGCATCTTCAATAATTTTTTTGTTTACAATGTCATTTTCTTCCATCAAATGATTTGCTTAGGTCTTCACAGAACTGACTACATAACTTACAGAGTCCAGTACAAAAGCATACCCAGGGCCCCTTGTTCTAAAATTACTGTTTTTCAAGGTCAAAGTGATGGTAATGCATTAAACCAAGGATGGGTTCTTTTTAATGTGGGACCCTGTGTCACTTGCAGGTCCCACCTTCCTGATACCATTGCTGTGTCTTCATTGACTTAAGTGAAAATCTATTCAACTGCATTGCCCTCTGTAACTGCTCTTCTGCTTTAGTCCTTGTTTCCAGGATGGTAATGCAAGGTACCCTCTCCTGAAAAGAGATCACATCTTCTTGATAATGCAGTAAGAAGGGAGGATGGGAAAACTTAGAAATTAATTAACCGTGAAAATAGTTATTCAGTTTAATAGGAATGTGTTGTAGCAAAGTGTGATCACTCAGTGAGTATAGTTGTCACTAAATCAACCTGAAATAGATGTATTTATACATGTCAACCATCTTATTTACACCTTCCAAAGACTTACTTAAGAATCACCTATTTTGGGGTGCCTGGGTGGCTCAGTGGTTAAGCCGCTGCCTTCGGCTCAGGTCATGATCTCAGGGTCCTGGGATCGAGTCCCGCATGGGGCTCTCTGCTCAGCAGGGAGCCTGCTTCCTCCTCTCTCTCTCTCTCTGCCTGCCTCTCTGCCTACTTGTGATTTCTCTCTGTCAAACAAATAAATAAAAAAATCTTTAAAAAAAAAAAAAGAATCACCTATTTTGGTGCACCTGGGTGGCTCAGTGAGTCAAGCCTCAGCCTTTGGATCAGGTCACAATCTCAGGGTCCTGGGATCAAGCCCTGCATCAAGCTCTCTGCTCACCAGGGGGCCTGCTTCCTCCTGTTTGTCTCTCTCTCTCTCTCTCTCTGCCTGCCTCTCTGTCTACTTGTGATCTCTGTCTGTCAAATAAATAAATAAAATCTTTAAAAAAAAGAATTACCTATTTTAAAAAATGCTAAATTTTCCTAGTATAATACTGACCTTTAGCCTGTCTTTACTTATAAAACTACTCTTCTCTTATGCTCCACTCCTGAACCTCCCAGAGAGATAACACAGGACTGTCTTGGAAAGGACTCAGGCTGGAAGTATCCTAGAATGTCTGGTATAGTGTGAACAAGGGGAAGATAATAGAATGTGGACATCAAGGTGATAGCAGGAGGTAAGTCACGTGGTGCAGCATCTTAGAAGCCATTGTTAGAATGTAAGTCTTCCTTAGAGTGGAATGAGGAGCCATTGCTGTGGTTATAGTTGGGAGGGACATGGTCTGGCTAAACATGTCTTCAAAAGGGTCATTCTGGCTCTTTCATTAGAATGGACTCAAGGAGACTCGAGTGAGAGCTGAGAGACCAGTGAAAAAGACATGGCAGTAATCTTCAGGGAAAAGTGATGGCTTACTGAGTGGAACCAGTGCAGGTGTAAAATGTAAATTATTGTGCTAGCTAATGCAACAAGACAATACAAAGAAAAAAAATAAAAGGTATACATATTGGGAAGGAAGAAATAAACTATCTTTGTATGCAGATGTCATGATTGTCTATGCAGAAGATATGAAAGAATTAAAAAATACCTAGAAGTATTAAACAATTACAGCAAGATTGTAGGACACAATACTAATACACAAAAGCCAATCAATTCCTTATATGCCAGTAATTAACCACTGGAATTGGAAATTAAAAGCATAACATCATTTAAATAACACTGCAAAATAAAATACTTAGATATAAATACCACAAAAGCAGTACAAGATCTATATTAGAAAGACTACAAAACTCTGATGAATGAAATTAAAAAACTAAATAAATGCAGAGATATCACATGTTCATGCATAGAAGGACACAATGTTGTCAAAATGTCAGTTCTTCCCAACTTGATCTATAGCTTTCATGCAATCCCAGTCAAAATCATAGCAACATATTTTGCAGATATTGAAAGACTTATTTTAAAGTTGTGCTATATGGAGAGGCAACAGAGCTAGAAAAGCCAACACAATACTGAAGGAGAAGAACGATGTTGGAGGGTCAACATTACCTAACCTCAAGACTCACTGTACTTACTTATAAAGCTATAATGATCAAGACAGTGTAGTATTGGTGAAAGAATAGATAAACAGATCAATGGAACAAAATAAAGAGCCCAGAAACAGACTTCTGTAAATATAATCAACTGATCTTGGACAAGGGATCAAAGGCAATGCAATGGAGCAAAGACTCATTTCAACAGATGGTGTAGGCACACACGTCCACACACACAAATAAATCTAGACACAAAAATTAAATCAAAGTAGATCCTAACTGAATATGAAATGGAAAACTGTAAAACTCCTAAAAAATAACACAGAGGAAGCATAGATGACCTTGAATATGTAGATGACCTGAGAATGTAGATGACCTTGGATATGTAGATGAGTCCTTATATACAACACCAAAGACATGATCCATAAAAGAAACAATGGAGCTCAAGCCCCATAAAATTAGAAATTCTGCTCTGTGAAAGACCATGTCAAGAAAATGAGAAGAGGGGTACCTGGGTGGCTCAGTGGGTTAAGCCGCTGCCTTCGGCTCAGGTCATGATCTCAGGGTCCTGGGATCAAGTCCCACATCGGGCTCTCTGCTCAGCAGGGAGCCTGTTTCCTCCTCTCTCTCTCTCTCTCTGCCTGCCTCTCTGCGTACTTGTGATCTCTCTCTCTGTCAAATAAATAAATAAAATCTTTAAAAAAAAAAAAAAGAAAATGAGAAGAACAGACTCGGAGAAAATACTTGTAAAAGCACACCTGATAGAGGACTGTTATCCGAAATTTACAAAGAACTTTTCAAATTGAACAATAAGAAAAATCAGGTTTTAAAACCTGATTTTAAAAACGGGCCAAAGATCTGAACAGACACCTCACCAAAGGTGATATACAAGTGGCAAATAAGCATATGAAAAGATGTTCCACAACAGGGAAACAATCTAAAACAACAATGAGATAGCACTGCACACCTATGAGAACAACCAAAATCTGCAGCTCTGTCAGCATCAAATACTAGTGAGAACATGGACAAGGAGGAATTCTCCTTCATTGCTAGTGGACACATGAAATGCACAGCCGCCTGGAGGACATTTTGACAGTTTCTCACAAAAGTAAACATATCCTTACCATACAACCCCACAATTTCACTCCTTGATATTTATACACAAAAGTCTGCAGCAGCTTGCAATTCTTTCTGGTACATCCATTTTACTCAAATAGTAAATTATCTCAGTTTTCATTGTATTGTGCCTGTGTATGGACTAGAACACAAAAGTCATACAAGTGTTGAATGTCAACTGAGAACTTGCAACTTCTCACTTGAAGAATCCCATCAGAGTGTGGCAGGATGAGGAAACCATTCTCCCATGTGTCTAAAGTTGGAGAGCACTAGTGAGAGTTGGGTATTTATTTGGTGGGAGAGGGAACTGTGGTATGCAGGAGGATATTTTGTATCTGTCTCTCAAGGGGGGAAAACACCCTGATTTGTAGAGTTTGCCGATCTTCCTGGTGAAAATAATTCTTGACAGAACTGCTTTCAAGCTACCACCTTGGAGGGGCTCCACGCAGAACTGGTGAAGGGAGCACACCCTCGGTTCTCCTCCAGACTATAGGAACAGGTCCCAGCACTGCATGGGAATTGGGAAGAGGCTAGAAGTTAAGGAAGATCATGGAGAGTAGTCCTTTCTGCTGAACTTTATCCTGCCAACAACAGAGAGACAGAGAGTGTGTTCTAGCACTATGGATTGGGTCTCATGTTATAATTTAGAAATTTCTCTTCTTGAGCAACAGGAAGGAAAGTCTATCTCTGAGACCAAACTGAACAAAGATGACTTGGTAAGAATGTAACAATCCAGATGAGAGAGAGAAAAGACTGGATGGAGGAAAGGTAGCAAAGTGGGAGACTGTTCATGATAAGAGCTCCTTTTATCCCCAATTAATGAATTCATCCAACAGTTCCTTCCTGAGCACTTGCTATGTGCTAGGTGGTCTGCTAGTCTCAGGGAGACAGCTTTAAGGAAACACAGTCTGTTATAAGGGATGCTATATTCTAATAGGTTGAGACAGACCATAAGTAAAAGAAACAGGGAAATCATAGATGGAGTTGGAAAGGGATATGTGCAATGGGGAAAAATACAGTGAGGAGTGGGTGGTATCAGACTAGTGTTAAAATTTTTGTAAAGATGTTCTGGTTAAAGTTTCATTGAGGCAGTGGCATCACACTCAAGACTTGAAGGAAATGTCTGAATGACAGTTTTATCATAAGTGTAAATTAGATCTAGTAGTGGAGAACACCTTGAACGTTCAGAATGGTCCAATGCACAAACTCAGAGTTCCCATTTTCACCTCCTAGGTAGGGGCTGCCACTGATAGCAGAGACTACAAGGTCATATACTTGGGTGTGGAGGGAAAGGGAAGGAGTGTTTGCTCTCTCTGACACTCAGCAAAATGCTCCATTAGAGGGCAGGACAAGTGAGGGTCAGCAGGAGTACCCCAAGATAAGGGGCCTAGCGGGGTGAGAGTGACACAGGGAGAAAGCCAAAGGACAAATATTACCTTTTAAACTTTGGCTAACCTTGTCACTGTGAGACAGGTTTTCAGGAAAGCAGGAGTTCCAAGCCAGACTCAAAAAACTATGCAGGGTCTGGTTAACACATTTCTCATGAGCCTTTTCTGTCTTCCTCTGTCCACCCACCAGTTTCTTGTGCAATCAGAAATGCAAATGTTGTTTTGGAGATTTGTTAAACTATGTGCTCCTCTCTACTGGCATTTAGGGATTCTTGGATCAGACAGTTTAGATGTTTCTGGGCTCTATAACTTCAGATCAGAGGTCTGCTATCTCAGAAGTATCTCCATGTTCCCCCCTACACACAGTGGCTTTTCCCCTTAAAATGGGTGAGTAGGGAGGATTTCTCATTTAAGAGTGAGATCTCAGGGTGCCTGCAAGGCTCAGTCTGTCAAGTGTCCAACTGTTGATTTCATCTCAGGTCATGATATCAGGGTCCACGCTCAGCACAGAGTCTGCTTGGGACTCTTTCCCTTCTCCCTTTACCCCTCCCCCTTAGGTGCTCTCTAAATAAATAAATAAAATCCTAAAAAAAGAAGAGTGAGAACAAAAACCATATCAAAAAGAATTACAGACCAATATCCCTGATGAACATGGATGCCAAAATACGAAAATACTAACCAATAGTACTTTAAAAGGATTATTCACAACAAGGTGGGATTTATCCCTGGGATGCAAGGGTGTTTCCACATTTACAAATCAATCAACATGATACAGCACATCAATAAAAGAAAAGACAAGAACCATATGATCTTCTCAACAGGTACAGAAAAAGCATTGGACAAAATATGGCATCCTTTCTTGATTAAAACTCTTCAAAGTATAGGGATAGAGGGTACACACCTTCATATCATCAAAGCCATCTATGAAAAGCCCACAGTGAATATCATTCTCAATGGAGAAACTGAGAGCTTTTCCCTTAAGGTCAGGAACATGACAGGGATGTCCACTCTCACCGCTTTTGTTCAATCCAGTACTAGAAGTCCTAGCCTCAGCAATCAGATAACAAAAAGAAATAAAAAGCATCTAAATTGGTAAGGAAGTCACTTTCCCTCTTTGCAGATGACATGATACTTTATGTGGAAAACCCAAAGACTCCACCCCAAAATTTCTAGAACTCATTCAGCAATTCAGCAACATGGCAGGATACAAAATCAATGCACAGAAATCAGTTGCATTTCTATATACCAATGATGTGACTGAAGAAAGAGAAATTAGGAAATTGATCCCACATTATCATTGTACCCAGAAACCATAAGATACCTAGGAATAAACCTAACCAAAGAGGTAAAGAATCTGTACTCCAAAACTACCGAACATTTATGGAAGAAATGGAGAAAGGCACAAAGAGATGGAAAAACATTCCATGCTCATGGACTGGAAGCAAAAACATTATTAAAATGTCCATGCTGCCCAGAGAAATCTGCACATTCAATGCAATCCCTATCAAAATACCATCAACATTTTTCAGAGCTGGAACAAACAAACCTAAAATTTGTATGAACCAGAAAAGACCTCGAATCGCCAAGGGAATGTTGAAATGAAAACCAAAGCTGGTGGCATCACAATGTCTCACTTGAAGCTCTATTACAAAGCTGTGATCGTCAAGATAATATGGTCCTGGCATGAAAACAGACACACAAACCAATGGAATGAAGTAGAGAGTCCAGATATGGACCCACAACTCGATGGTCAACTAATCTTCGACAATGCAGGAAAAAATATCCAGTGGAAAAAAGGACAGTCGCTTCAAAAAATGGTGCTGTTTGTTTTCCATTCAAGTCCTTAATCAGACATAATTTGCAAATATTTTTTCCCAGACTATGACTTGTCTCTTCTTAAGTGTCTTTTGAAGAGCAGTTTTAAGTTTTGATTAAGTCAATTCATCAATTTCTCCTTTTATGGATCATTCTTTTGATATTTGTATTTGAAAAATCTTTTGTCTAATCCAAAATCACATTTTAACCATATTTTCTTTTAATATTTTTATAGTTTGTGTTCTACATTTAAATCTATGATCCATTTTGAGCTAATATTTGTGTATCATGTAACCTATTCATTAAAGTTTGCTGTTTCATATATTCATATATTCATATATGAATAACTTTATTTTGGTGACATTTGTTGAAACAACTATCTTTTTTTCTCTGAAATGTCTCTGCAACCTTGGAAAAGTCAATTCCTCATAAAGAAATTAGTTTTGAACTCTTCATCCTTTTCTACTGATCAACCTGTGTATCATTATATCAATACTGTACTTTAACTTTAAAATATATTTTGAAATCAAGTCATGTGAGTCTTGAACTTGTTCTTTTTCAAAATTGTCTCTCTTGGTTCATATGCTTTTTCCTATAAATTTTAGAGTTAGCTTGTCAAGAACTACAATAGGACCCTCCAGAGACTTTGATTGAGACTGTGTAGAATTCTATAGATTAATTTAAAGATAATTACACCCAGTACAGTAACAAAAATATTTCTTTTGAATATGATTTATTTCTCCATTGATTTGGGTATTTTTCATTTCTTTCTTTTTGTATAGTTTCTGGCATATAGCTCTCATACCTTTTTTTTAAAACTTATGATTAAATATTTCCTGTTTTCTAGTGTTATTTTAAGTGTATTTTTTTATTTTATTTTTTCAGTGTTCCAAAATTCATTGTTTAAGCATCACACCCAGTGCTTCATGCAATATGTGCTCTCCTTAATACCCACCACCAAGCAGAGGGGGAGACAAAGCATGTAAAGGTATTTTTAAAATATTTCCATTTGTTTTAGCTAACATATAAAAATACATTGGATATTTTTGCATCCTACAACCTTATTAAACTTACATTATTTTGAATAGCTTTTTGGGGTAGATTCTTTGTGATCCATAATCACAAGCAGTTTACAGTTTGACTTCTAGGTCCCATGTGTGTATCTACAAAAGTAAGCATTTTAATGTAATTAAGATCGTAGTTATGTATCATGCTTTTTTACACACCATGAATATTTACCATTTCAAAGTCCCCAAACTGAGTATTTCGATAACCAAGAATACAATACACCAACTCCATCTGAAAGAAAAAGTGTAATCCTGCCTTTCTCGGCAACAAAGATTTCAGAGAGGACAAAAATGGCAACAGGCCTCTAAAGATACTGGCAGGGTTACCATTAAAATACTGCATTCCCTTAATGTTCAATTAAAACAGACATAAGTAAGAGTACACAATGTAGAATGCTTCTAAAAGAATTCATTATCCAATCTATACTATTCAAATATTAGCAACAGGGTATGTTTCCATTGAATCACTTAATGTATTCCTATAGTACAGCCAAAGAGAAGCACACACATTAACAGTTAATACAATGTAAGTATGAATGCATCCACATACAGCTCTCCCTCTATACTTCCTCCTGCCCCTCTGCGGCCAACCTAGTAAGTCCTCACATTTCTGAGACAGCGTAACAATTCCATGTCCAAGATGCTTCTTTCCTATCAATAATAACAAAAACTTATAAATTGGTTGATTCACTTGCTGTACCTTTTATCATACATTGTCACCTCAGGACATCCAAAAAGCTTAGATGTTACAAAATAATGACACTTGTCCACAACAAACACAGGTACTTCATCAAAATGCACATCCAGACCTATGGTTATAACCGAAAATGGTCTTCTATTTGTGGAGATAACTAGCAAAAAGCCCTTCCCTTCACCCCTCCTCTGCTCCCTCCACCATTTTAATGACCAAGCATAGGACTACATCTAGCTCTAAGAGGTGACTGACAGACACTCCCAGAACAGTCCTTCCTAAAAACTAACAAAAGGGCATTCATAAAGGGAGTATTTTACTACCTCTACTTTTAATATATTTTGGGTATTAGGATTTGTTTATCCTTTGACACACAGCAACATTAACTAAAATGTACATACAAAACTTTAAAGACTCATGGGCACAGAACCCTTTGCTCCTCACTTCCTTCCCTGCCCCCATCCCCATCCCCTAGTGAACCCAGTGAACAGTCAGCATACTCTCCAAGACATCAAGTTTAACAACTCCATTCCCAAAATACAAACATTCCTGTAAATTAACAATAAAGGGTGTTGCTACTCTACTCCTAACATGTTCACTTTCAAACATCCAGACGACTAGATGTTTCAAGTAAGGATTTATTTAAAATTTGCCCACTACATACATAGTAGCACTGAAAGAACATTCTGGCTTAGAATCCTTCCTTTTCTAATTTCTATCAACATAGTGGAAAGTAGAAGCATCTGTAATGCTTAGAGGGGATTTTAACAATTTCACTTCCTCTAGTTTTCAGAATAGTCTTTCCTTATTTTAAACACAAAGTGTACACAATGTATTTGTTTACTAACTACTTTTGTCACTGGCAACACTGGCAACACTGGCAACCTCTTAAACATCTAGAAAGACTAGATGTAAATTAGGACTCATTTGTCCTTTATATACACTATATACACAGCTAAATAAAACAAAATGCAGACATACAGGACAATGGTTAATCCTCCCTAACTGTAAACATACTGGTATAAAGCCCTTTGCTCTTTCTTCTCCCTCCTCCCTGAACCAGAACAAATATCATATAATGTGTACTGCTCTGAGAGGTGGTTTCATCATTTTGATCATTCCATTTTCAAAAGACAGTATTTCACATGAATTTTAACAAAAGGATTATCTACAAAATGTGTTATTTTACTATCTCTACTTTTAACGTACTTTGTGTACTTCTAAACATTTAGAAAGGCTAGATGTTTCAAATAAGGACTTGAGTTTGTCCACTATATACACAGTAGTGTTGAATAAACTACACACATGTAACAATGGGTTATATCTGAAAGTGTCTTCTGCATGGCAACATTCCAGTCTAGAACCCTTCATTTCTCACAACTCCTCTCTACCGCCAACCCAGCGGGTGAGTGCAAATAGGCACGTGTCACTTAGATGTGACTGTTATCTTTTCAAGTCCTTTTCAGAAGACAGCCTTTCGATGAATTTTAACACAAAGTGTACAAAATGTGTTAGTTTACTAACTCTACTTTTGTCATACATTGGCAACCTCTTTAATATCTAGAGACTAGATATTATAAAATTAGGACCTATTTGTCCAGTATATATACAATATATAGTCAAGTTAAATACACATAACATATAGGGCAATGAATAAGCTGAAATTTCCTACTACACACTAGCAAAGCATCTTTTGCAATTTCTTCCCTCCCACTTCCCTCAAACCAAGGAACAAGTATACTGTTCAGAGAGGTGGTTTAGCAATTCCATTTCCAAAATATTTCCCATCAGTTTTTAAAAGCTATTTATAAGAAGCATTACTCTACTTTTACATACATCAAACATTTCCAAATATCTAGAAAGACTAGATATTTCATACAAGTACTTGTCCACTGAGTACACAACAGCACTGTTAAACAAAATCGCACACAGCTAACAATGGGTACAATCTGAGGTATATTATAAATATGACCATCATTTGGGACTAAACTATTCCCTCCCTCACTTCCTTCTCTCCACCACCAATCCAGTAGACAAGTACAGGCAAGTGTAATGTTTAAAGGTGGTTGAACAAATTCATATCCAAAAGTCATTTACAGAAGAAAAGCTTTCCTTTGAATTTCAACACAATGTGTATAGAATGTGCTAATTTTACTAATTTGTCATACATTGGCAACCTCTTCAACATCTATAGACTAGATGTTGCAAAACTAGGACTCATTTGTCCATTATATACACTATATACACAGCAAAACAAAATGCACAAAACATACAAAAAATGGTTTTGTCTGAAAATGTCCAAGCACAAACACACTAACATATTACCTTTTGCAATTCTTTCCCTTCCACCTCCTTCAAGCAACAGAACAAAGATACATGATAGAATACTGCTCAGAGGTGGTTAAACAATTCCATCACCAAGACGGTTTATTTCCTATGAATTTTAAGCAAAAAGATATTTACAAAGCGGTATTTTACTACCTCTACATTTAACATACGTTGGGCACTTCTAAACATCTAGACAAACTAGATGTTTTAAATAAGGACATAATTTGTCCACTATATACACAGCAGTCTTGAATAATCTGCACACATGTAACAGTTATAATCTGAAAGTGTCTTCAAAATGTGAACATTCTAGCCTAAGACTATCCATTCTCATCTCTCCTTTCTCCACCAACCCAGTGGGCCATAATGCTCAAATTTTCAGAAGACTATCTTTCTAGGAATTTTAACACAAAATGTACACCATGTATTAGTTTACTAACTCTATTTTTGTCATACACTGGCAACCTCTTTAACATCTAGAAAGACTAGATGTTGAAAATTAGGACTCATTTGTCCAGTATGTACACTATATACACAGCTAAGTAAACCAAAATGCAGGAACATAAAGGACAATGATTCATCTTCCCTCACTATGAACACACTGGCAGAGCTCTCTGCACTTCCTTCCCCCACCTCCTCTGCACCAGTGCACAAACACAATGTGTACTATTCAAAGAGGTGGTTCGGCCATTCCCCCTAAATTAGACAGAATTCCATATGAATGTTAACAGAAAGGTATTTACAAGAATGTCTTTTTACTACCCCTATTTTTAACAGGGTAGTTATCAGGCACTTCAGAACATCTAGAAAGACTAGATGTTTCAAAAATGTACTTAGCATTGTCAACTATATATACAGTAGTTGAGGGATAAAATGCACACACAAAACAATGGTTGTCATATGAAAATGTCTTCTAAATATGACCAGTCTGGCACCGAACCTTCTTTTCTTCCTCCTCAAGGTCGTCTACTTCATGTCCTCTTACCCACTGAACAAACGTGGACGCGAGTCGCTCCTGATGTCCCTCCTAGAGGTGGTCTAGCAATTCCATTTCAAAGCCATTTTCAAAAGACATTTCTTCCTGGCCCGTTAGGGCCTCTGTCCACCGTTCTCCATAGAAAGTGAGGTTTCGTCCAGTGGGGGCGGAGCGGTCATTCCAGGGCCGGGCCTGTGGGGCTCCAAGGCCCAAAGTCTGCCGAGCTTGCGTCCACGCAGACCCGCCTTCTCAGGCCCTTGGCGGCCCCAATGGCCCTCCGCGGCATTCGCGTGGCCGCCATTCTTCTCGCTCCGCCACACCCGACGTCCAAAGGCACCCTGAGCCCGCTGGCTCCGGCAGGGGCTTGGCGGAGGCCCCGCAGAGTTGCGCCCGGGGAGTGGGCAGCAGGCGAGGTCTGGGCTCCGAGAGGCCGCTGCCATCGGCGCCAAGGTGGGGGTGGGGGTTGCGGAGAAGCTCGCAGCTGCTTCACTCTGGGCCTGGCCGATGGACAGCGGTGGCGAGGCCGCTGGGTCTCTGCAGGTCGGAGCCCGCGACCTGTCCCCGGGCCCCCCAGGTCACCCACCAGCCTCAGGCCGGAGGGCCTGGAGGGCCTGGGATCGACGGCCGCGCTGCGTTTCTCACCTCGCTCTCTGCCGGAACTCTTGCCTTCCCTATTCTTAAGTACATTGGTCTACATGAGAGGTAAGTATGGATTTTTATTTTTAAGATTTTATTTATTTATTTCAGAAAGAGAGAGAGAATGAGACAGAGCGCAAGCACGAACAGGGGCAGGGACAGAGGGAGAAGCAGACTTATCGATAAAAGGGAGCCCCATGCGGGACCCTGGGATCATGACCTGAGCCAAAAGCAGATGCTTAACTGACTTAGCCACTGAGGCACCCAAAGTGTGTATTTTTTTAATGTCCCCAAAGGACACCTAAATTTTAGTGCAGTTTTATTCTTTTTAGTAATTAGAGAAAAGAAAGTTGAGATTCTATGTGGACAATAATTTCTCGGTTTTCCATTTGACTCCTTTAGTGTCATTTCTTTGTGATACTTCCTTAAGAAAAAATGTAATTCTTGAATTTTCAAAAGAATAATGGTTTTATTTTACTATTTAAAAATATTGGGCAATTTCTGGTGATGACAAAATGTCAGAAAACATAGCTAAAAGACTTCTATGTTAAATATCAAAATCCAGTGCGACAGGTGTGCTTGTAAGAAGAGGAAGTTTGGACACAGACAGGTACAGAGGGAACAATATATAAAGACACAGGGAGAAGGCGGTCATCGGCAAGCCAAGGAGAGAGAGCTCAGATGAATCCAACATTGCCAATACCTTGATCTCCGACTTCTACTGCTATGGTTCAAGACACCCAGACTGTGGTATTGGTCATGGCAGCCCTAGTAAGCGAATGCAGTGACTTTTGTTGAATGCTGCAGAGAACCCTCAGGGTCACCCAGAAGGTGAACTGTATATAAAACCTGAAGCTCTTCTCCTAGCTTCTCCAGTAAGGTCGCTGAGCTGGTTCAATTAGAGGTGTCAGTTACAGGTGATCCCTACTGACTGTCTCACAGGTTGGCTCTAGAGATTGTATATCTTAATATGAGTGAAATCACATAAAATATACAACGTGTCTTCTGAGGCTAACAGAGTCTTAATATTTTTTTAATCTCTTCAACCTACTCTAAACCTTGAATGACACAACCAAAGACAACTTTGTTCTCATGCTTTTGTCATATATTTGACACTGAGTGGCAGATTCTGCTTCTAAATTCTTAGTCAACATATCCAAGAGTTTTCTCTCACCAAAGTAGTTTTCCATAACACTATCCCAATACCTCACTCTCAGCCAATGCCCCCTCAATTTCCTTCCTCCACTGTCCTCACTTGCCTCCATTGTTTTGTTAAGGTCCTTTCTAAACTTGCCTTACCCAAGTGGGGGCAGCACTGGAAGAGGGCAGGGACAAGTCTCAGCAGGGTTAGGGCAGGACTCCTTGAATCTAAGAGTAGAGCAACACCTTTATCTCTGGACCTAAGGGATCAATTCAAGACCAATTGACCAGAATAGGAAAATAGCTATTAACCCAAAGTGGTCTTTATCTAGAAATTCCAAAACACACCTCTCTTTGTTTTTTTGAGAGTGCCAACAAAGCAGATCCGGTTTGATTTTTAATCATCTATTTTACTGTTGCTTTAAGGATTAGGAATAAAAATATTGTCTCTCCCTTAACCTCCACCTGTGTGTAGAAGGGCACCAAAGCTTGCCAGGTATAGTGGGCCTGCTCTGATATGGAACTTTACACTGGCCAATGCACAAGGGACCTTTTTTCCAGAAGCTATATGTGTGTGTGTGTACATATGTATGTATGTGTGTGTGATGTGTGTGTGTGTGTGTATATATTTTAGCTATATATTTTAACACCAACTCACTTTCACTAATAATAAAAATAACGTAAATAAAATACACCTTCTCTTCTAATGAAATGGTTTTACAGAAACCCAATGTTGCTTCCAAGTACGATTATTCATGAAAATTCTTTATGTTCATTTAGCTTGTTCCTCTACAGTACTGTGTGACTGAGGGCTGCACTGTTGGTGGAAAAAAGTCCTGTGTCTGAAACTAAAGATGTCAGCAACATACTGTTTCAGATCCCTAACCTCATTCACCTTCCGTCTATACCTTCTACAACCAATTGGATTGGGTTGTAGTGTAGTGTAGACATGAAGCACTTCAGGATATTAACTATGAAATTTACAAAATTACTGACCCAATAAAGAAAACTCTACTAGATGCAAAGTTCTGGAATTTTCTTAATTGACAATGGAATTGTTTTTCCTTAATGCTATTGTTTATTTTTCATGTTCTTTCACAGTTATTTCCTAAGTTGGACTGTACTATTTTGGTTTTACAAAAAGTTACATAAATAATCATTACTACATCTATCTCCAATACTATTCTTTCAGTGCTGACATTGAATTCATAGTATGCATAAAATAACCTTTTTCATCATCTTTTTTTTCTTTTTTTTTCTTTCTTTTTTTAATGTAGATGGACTCTTCTATCCTTGTAAATATTCTGCTTTTCATTGTCATTCAGTCTTATTGGACATGTACTTATTGACCATTTTCTTAATTGTTGTATGAAGGATTGTTAGACATGACCCTAGTCTCAATGATACCTTTTTTTAAAAAATATCTTATTTATTTATTTTTCATAGAGAGAGAGTGAGTGAGCACAAGCAAGGGGGGTGTCAGGCAGAGGGAGAAGCAGGCTCTCCGCTGGGCAAGGAACCTGATGTGGGACTTGATCCCAGGACCCTGGGATCATGACCTGAGCCAAAGTCATAGTCTCAAAGATTCTTAACCTTTCTATAAATGAAGGAAAATTTGAGAATTTAATGGAAATCATGCAACTATTCACCTTAGAAATCTACATATTTATATGGGCCCCAGGTCATGAACATTTGTCCCTTACAATGTTAGTGTCAAGTATTCAGAGTAACGAGGTTTCTAAGAGAAAGTTTCTAGGTTTCTAAGAGGAGCTGTAAAGACAATGTTATCTCTGCCAAGTGATAAAGAAACTGGAATTTTATGGGAACAGTCAAATAAACTCATTTCCTAAGCACCAAGAGTTGTCTCCTGTATTTGTGAAATGATGCAGGAAATAAGCTAATTCATTAATATCTAAAATACTAAGCACCTGCTGAGTGAAAAGCCCTTTGCCATGTTCTATAGTGATATAAATATGTGCTCTAATGGAGTTCATCTTGTTGAGTTAATAGAGCATTTTCTGAAGTCATTAAGAAGCAATACAGAACAGCAGAGACACATGAGCCAAATAAACTTTATTGTCACCAAAGTACAATAAACAGTCATAAGAAAATGAGAGATCAGTTGGCAATGGGAACTTTAGGAACACTCCACTCCTGAAACATGAGAGTTCTCCAAAAAAATCCCTATTCTGTTGATGAAATACATTCTTTTCTGTTTGAATTCCATTCAAACAGATGGTGGGAGCCATTGCAAATTTTCAAGCCAAAAGGTGATACAATTTAGCTTGCACTTTGGACTCAACCTGGGCTCATCCAACTGCTTTCATACATGCCAACTGACTCAAAGCAGAGCAGTCACCTCTACTTTAAAGCTAGATTCCATGCTGAGCTACAACATGGGTGTGAGTCTTCAGTTACTACATGGAAAGCCCTTCTGAGCTGGAAAGACCAGGATTAAGAGCAGTGAACATTGGCAGTGAATGTGGGAGGAGGCCATAAATCATGCTCTGCGGGGTGTGAGAATTTGGAATACCTACAAGAGGACAGATGTCTCGGAGCGAATAATTTCATGTTCTATTGCATTGCATGTAAATGTCAGAGTGGAGTGGAAGCTCTTAGACTATTTGATCCAACCAAGAAGTTGGGAAAGTGTGAAGGAGTCTTGAACCACATGCTTCACTCACTTCTCCCAATTTGGGGCAACAAATAAAGGAAAATACCTCAGAATATGAGGGAAGATTATGGCCACTTCTTAGAAAGTGAGTAGTCAGTGGAATCAAATACAGCCCTGAGGCAGGCCCACATTTGATTAACAATCCAAGGGACACTGTAACTCAGTGGGAAGGCCGCTAGACCAATTAGGCATTGCACGGAACAAAATTAATATCGACCCTTCCTCTCTACAAATATAAAAATCAAATTGGCATGGATTGTAAACCTAAATGTGAAAAGGTAAACCAATAAGATTTTTTAGAGGAAAACAGAATTCCATGACCTTGGTGCAGGCAAAGATTTTTTACATGTTACAGAGAAACACCATAAAAGAATTGAGAAAAATTAGATTTCATGTAAATGAATGCTCTTTTCAGCAAAAGATACCATTCAGAGACAGTGAAAGTAAACCCCTAGGAAACTAGGAGAAAACATTCATCCCACATGCATCTGACAAATGACCAATATCCAAAATATAGGGACAATTCCCACAAATCAATAATAAAAAGAGATAGTTCAATTAAATCAACAGAATGATGGAAACAGAAACTTCAAAAGAAGGTCAAAATGTTCAGTATGTCTACAAAATGTCTTTTATTATTAATCAGGGAAAAGAAAATTAAAACCGCAATGAAATATCATTTCATAGCTACCGGAATGTTTAAAAGGGAAAGGAATGACCGAACTACATGTTAGAGAGTATATAGAAAAACTGGAACTCTCATTTCTTGCTGGAGGAGGTGTAAGTTAGCACAACTCTTGGGAAAACTGTGTGTCAAAATCTAATGAACTTAGAGGTGCACATATCCTAATACACAGTAATCCCATCCCTAAGAATGGACCCAGTAAAGGAGAAATGTATGTCCATTAAAAGACAAGGATAGCAACTTCATTCGTGAGTACTGAGAACTACGTCTCAGCAGGAGAGTGGATGAATTGTGGCAAATTCGTACAATCACAGACTGTAGAATTAGAAAAAGAACAAGTCACCTGTATGGGAAGGAATGACGGGTACAGCTCACAGAAATAATGTTGGACAAAAGAAGCAAGATACAAAGAATAGAGCCTAGAGAATTCCATTGATAAGGAGTTTTAAAATGTGCAAAACGAACCCATCCATACTGTCCAAGTCAGAAAGCAGTCACTTCCCAAAGGAGAGGGAGATAAGAACCAAGGAGCCTAAGAGATCCTTATGGAATTTTGGAAACGTTCCATATCTCCACCTGGACCATGGTTACTCGAATATGGACATGTACACAAAGTAATCAAACGTGGACCCGATATGTGTATCCTTTATCATTTGTATATACAGTTCAATAAGAAATCAGTATAAGAACACCGTATCTGTCCTCACCATACCTGACCCTTTAGTGACCCTGAAGCCAGTTAGTCACACTTTTTCCTAACAGTCTCTTGAGGGGCTCACATCTGTTGCTAGGCCTACCTGGCAGCTTTTTGTGAGTTCCCTTTGCTAGGGACCTTTTGGTCTCCAGGCACTGCCATGCCTTACAGCTCAGTCTGGGACCATCTTCCCTTCTCTCTCTGCAATTTCTCCCTGGGTTGGTGGTTTTCAGGTCTCAGAAATGCATCAGAATTAACAAAGTGGTTTTGTTGTTATTGTTATTGAATGCCAAGGTTTGGTTAGCACCCTAGGGCTGATTCAGTGGATGGGGACTGGAGACTGGCCATCAGTACTTAAAAGTTTTCTAGATGATTCCATGTGTAACCAAAATTGAGAGCTGCTCTTCTAGGTAATCCCATCTGTAGATGCCATCTGTATACTAATCATGGCCACATTTGTGTCTCCAATACAGTACTTCTTGAACTCCAGTCTCCATAAGAAAACTGCCTACTTATAATCAATGTGTCAAATATATGAAAAAATGAATGCGTTGGCTTCCTACCTTCACCCCTCATCTGTTCCTACCCTACAGTTCTCGTCTATGCAGTCATCATGACTTTCCCCCAGACCATCAGTGCAAGAACCTTTGATCACCCTTGTTTCTTCTCTTACCTCCATCCCGATCCCTGCTGAATCAAGTGGGTTAGCAAATTCTGTAAGAACAGAGTATATCTTGAATTGGTTCTTCTTACCTTCTCTACTACCACTCTGATCAAAACCTGTATTATCTCTCAGTGGGACATTGCAGAAGTTTCCAACTGGTGTTTCTGCTCTTGTTCTTACTCCCCCCCCCCATTTTTTTTTTTTTTAACACAGCTTCTAGGTTGGTTGTTAATGCATATATAACAAGTTAAGGCCTTCCCCTGCTCAAAGCCTTTCAACTCTTCAAATGAAGTCAGAATTGCTTATCACAGATTAAATGAGCCCTAGGGGTGGCTCCTGTCTCTCACCCTTGCCCATCAGATCCCTGCCACACCAGCCTCTTTGATGTCCTTCCAATGTGACAAGGCCTTTTGTACTTCATGGTCTTTGAACTTGCTCTTACCCCTGCCCTTTTTCATGGACTCTTCATAAGGCTGGCTCCTTCTTGTCACCTGGCCCTGGCTCTGTCCTTGGAGGAACATTCCCAACCTGTCCTTCCTAAATAGTGTGTCTCTTCTATTTCAAAGAGCCCTTGACTTCCTCAAGCCCTTTGTACAATCCACCAAGACTTATATTCATTTCTTTAACACCTTCCTGTGCCTCCAAACCAAAGCTTCTAGAGAGCACGAACCTTGCTTGCCCTTTGTAAGATCTTCTTTCTGGCTTCTGAGAGCTTCAAGCATATAATAAGCACTCAAAAGAAAAACTGGGGAATGAGGCCTTCAGCAATTGGTCAAATTTCTCATTATAAAAAATTTAAAGGATAATTTACCAAGAATTTATGCCATGCTTGATGCAATGGAGAGTGTAGAACTTACTTATTTTTCATAAAAGCCATCTGAGAGGAAGGCACTATCATCCTGCCTTACAAACTGATGTAAATCCATTGAGACAACAGGTGACTGTTGGACTTAGTGGGTTTGACACTAAAGCCATCCATTTAGACCTGTACTCTTCTTCCCTCTGTCCAGAAATAAGCATGAGAAATTCCCCCACTATATATGGGACAGCACCTGCAGGCTGGTGTCACCTTAGGGGTCTTATGGACACTACTGAAAACACTATCTTCTGTTTACTTCTCTAGCTCTTTAAGTTTTCCAAACCATTCGCTTTTGTTTTATTTCCTTTGATCTCTGTTCATGGGTTCATTCAACTACCTATCTGTTATGTCTCTCAGCAGACACCATCTGGACCAGAAAACAGCTTAGATTTAAAATATGGAAAGTGTCAGTGCACAAGGACCAATAAGGACCTAGAACAATGAGGAGACGGAACCACTGACTCGACAGGGAGATTCAGATGTGACCACGGAGGTGACATTTAGAGTGAACCCCGAATCTTGAAGAAAAGATAGGAAGCAACAAAAGAAAATCAGGATATTTCTGTGAGAAGCCCACCAGGTAGTTGGGTGGGTGTTGCTCCTGTTATAGAGTTTATTACACACACTAAGGCCCAGTGAGTAAGTGTTTTGCCTTGAGTCACCTAACATAAGGTTATATAGGTACAACCATTCCTCCTGCCCTTGACTTCTCTCAACAGTACAGTCTCACTCAAAGACACTTTCCACACCACAGTCATGTTTTCGTGTGTCCTAATTAAAGATACACACATTAATTGCATCGGTGGATTCCGATAACGTCTAACCCAAAGACTGTGTGGTCAAGGTGGTATCTGTGGAACAATTGGTACAACTCCTAAATTATGACTTTTCTTTCAGCAGCTTATAAATGGCTTTCTGTAATCGTTAGTAAAATCTCTTATGAGTATAAAAATAAGAGATCATAATAATTTAATACATATATTTTTCTAGTGTATATTTTGATATCCTCTTTTCATTTGATTTACATTCCATTAATCAGATTTTTAAAATATCCACCAGGTAGTTTAATATTACAAAATGTATTTGGTATGCTTATGCATGTGTATAGATGACTTGGCAATTCTTTTTCTTTCCCTAATGATTTTTTTCATCAGATACCTATGAATTGTGTACTTTGTTCCAGACAAGGGGTAGGCACTGGGGATAGAATAGCGATTGAACAAGGTGAAGCCCTTACAGTTACGGAGTTTACGTGTGTGTGTTGTGTGCCAGGGAAGAGATCTGACAAAGCCCATTGATCAGTAAGTCCTATGATGGGGATGACCATAGGGTTCCATTGCAGTGCATATAAAAGGACGAAGCCCAATACAGAGAAATGATAAGCACTGTCAGGAAAATACAGACTGAGCTGAGACCTGTGTATACATGAAGGACAGTTGCAAGGGGAAAAGGACAGTGAGCAGGGTGAGGGAGGTTCGAGGGGCTGATATAGTACAAAAGGCAATATGTTTCCTCATGGCCCTTAGCATATGCTGCACACTGGACCCTAACTCCTCTTTTCTAGTTTCTATGACTACGACAATTACCCCTAATAAATCAGAATTTAAGGTACTTATAAAGAAACAATTGGCCGATTGGCTGCATTGTTATGGCAAGAATTATGGGTCTCTTTACAAGATCCTTAGTGTTTAGATATACCACACTCTGACTCCAAATGCTTTTCAGCTACAATAAAAGGCCAAGGGAACACGTCCTGCATTCTCCTTTTGCATGAGTACACATGATGACATGAAAAACGTGGTCAAGCTCTTTCCCGCCTGCTGGGAACGTAAATTCAGACTGCATTAGGATAGTGAGCAACACCTTCCCATTCCACATTGACCCTAGGAGATTGTGCGACTCTCTTTTCAAAAATCTCCTATTGTCAATGACAATCAACCAGAGCTGAGTGAAGCTGAGATTTTAGAAACATAAGTATATGCAAATACTTGTGGTACTGGCTATGCCCTTTCTCCTAGTTTGTTCAAATCAAGCACTTCTGCTCAGTTTTATGATGGTACTTGGTGAAAAGTTGCTGTCATAGCCCACCATTGTGTTCCTTCCGGCAATGATTATTTCTTCACAATTTCTGCAGGTAACATAAGTGCTACTGAAAAAATGATGATTCCTAAAAATAAATTTGCAAATTATCTTAAGAAGTCAAAACACAATTCTCTTTTTCTCTCACTATAAAGTATGGGTGCTCATGGTGGTTATAAAGGATAAGCTATGTTTTTAAATATTAAGTTTTTAACTACACAAGTCATTTATTAACACAGTTACATTGTTCAAACTCCAAGTAATGATTTTATATAAGAAAATGGCACCACCCACATGTTTTTAAAGGGCAGCAGCTGGGGTTTTCTGTGAGTTAGATCATTATCTGCTGAGTTAGAGACCCTGATCAAAGACCATAATAAAATGCTAATCCTTACCGATTACATTCATTTGCAGGAAGTTATGTAAGTATCCAGTCAGAAGAGTTTATGTGCCATATTTTTAAAGAACAAGAGGAGACCTTTTATTATCTTAGGTCCCTTTATCTGAGCTACACTACATAATCATTTGTCTTATACCTTTGGTTCAACATTCTTTATATGTTTAAGCTATCAAGAATCATTTTTAATGTTTCCTAAATCCCTTTTGGGCATGACTCCTTTGGCCAATATTTGTGGTTGTTAGAAATTAAAGGTGTGATCTCAATACTAAGTGAAAATTAATGCAGTATTTGATTTTTAGGTTTGTCCTCTGATAATTAGGTGATGTCCAGATATTAAGATTATGGAATCTAATCAGTGGCTGAGTAGTTCTGGCCATTATTGGAAGTTTTGTATATAAGAAGGAAATGCAACGTTCACCAAGATACTAAACATCAAGAGAAATACGAGCTTGTTTCTGAGGAGATCGTGAGTATAACTTCTGCTGGGCAAAATTTGTATTTGAATTATTGAACTCATTTTTTTCCTATAAACCCTTGAATTTTTTAAGAGCTTTAATATTTGTTGCATATTCATCTATATAAATGTATATATATAATGTGTATATATTTATCTATATAAATGTGTCTATTTAAGTTAAGGCTCATTCTTTAAAATCCTACTTATTTTTTTCTTGGATTTTTAATTTATATGTGAACTTATTAATTACTAGATGACAGATTTGCTTATTACTTCAGCATTTTTATAGTGAACGCCTAATGTGAACATTTATCTCTCATATTCTTCCCTCTGAGAAGCAAAAATTAGTCCTCTAGCATCATGAGTTAGCTGTAGTAATATACTATATTGAATAATTTAATTTTATCAAGTGCTATTGAATCAACCTTTATTAATACCATTGCTAAAATTCAGAGGCTACTAATGCATTTCTTCAAATTATACACCTCTCCAAATAACTTTAGACCAAATTATATAAACCTCTGGTCAATGTCCCAAGCAGCATCTTATAGACGTTGGCCTTAGGCCATCCTAAAGAGGCATTATAGTGGAGAACATAATCATTGGAGACAGACTACCTAGTCTCAAACATGGGGTCAATTTCTTTCAAGCTACCTGTTGGCAAAGGCCTTTTTTTAGCCTCATCTCACTTATCCATAAAATGGGGATGGAAATGCTATCTACTGCATAGGGCTATCATGAGAATCAAATGGGATGACTGTAATAGTAGCTATTTATTCAGAGTTTATGATATGCCTTCCATGTTGTTAAGAACTTTCATTATCTTCGTGGGTTTGGATAATAACTTGGGGACATGCACCATTACTGGCTGTATTTTCTCAAAAAGGGAACAATCTCAGAGATGGTAACTCAACATGTGTGACACCCCACCCAGGACACAGTGAACCCTCTACAGATGTTAGTTACTGATACCATCCTAGAGCTGGCCCATGGGCATTTTGAGTACACTTAACCTGCCCCTGAGTACCTCTGAGCTCATGTTTATGACTGGGTTGTTGGGACATCCTATAAGTTAAACCATAGGTAAAGTGTCCTCACTTTACAATGCCAAATCACTTAATGAGGCAATAGAAGGTGAAAATTATGGCTCCTAGACATATTTGATCAGATCTTTCTGGTTTGAATGTGAAAACACTGTTGGTCGTTCTTTATGTATGAGTTTGTCCCTTTCTAAAATATCTTTGTAAAGACATGTAAAGACATTTGTAAGAGACACTACTATATCTAACCCTCAATAAAGAAGTGGTCAAACTTAGACCAGAGGGTCAGGTTGAGGTCTCGAGACCTTCAGTCTGGCTCTCCTGTAAGCTGCAAACTATACTAAGCGTTCTACGTGTATGATGACAAATGGTTATACTGCCTTTGTTGAAACATCAGCAACTGAGAAATCACCTCTTTCCAAAGAATCCCACTTGAGTCCAATGACATGAATCTTACAAAGCTCTTCTCTATACAGAATGAAAATCTTTCCATGTGTGACCTCCGAATACTGCTCCTAGTACTCACTAGTTTCTTTCTTTCTTTTTTTTTTAAGATTATTTATTTCTTTACTTGCGAGAGAGAACATGAGTGGGTGGGAGGGGCAGAGGGAAAGGAAGTTGCAGACTCCCCACTGAGCAACGGAGCCTAATGTCGGGTCTTGACCACAGGATTCTAAGATCATGACCTGAGCCGAAGGCAGATGCTTAACCCACTGAGTTTCCCAGGTGCCCCGGCACTTAGTAGTTCCTTAACGAATATTTATTGAATGACTTATTTCAGACGCACTACAAATGAATTGATTTGAAACTGTCCTTCACATAACGTCTCTTCAAATATTTGGGGACAAACATTACTTCTCCCTTGAGGCTTTTTCACCAGCTTAATATCTGAAGACCTATAGTTGGTGATTACAACATAGAAGGGACTTCAGATGTTCTGGGTCTAATGTCAAATAGTCTGTCTATGCTGAGAAATAAGTGATAATTGCCATCACAAGATCAGAAAAGTAAAGGGCTATGAAAGTGCTCCCTTGGAAAAGGTTTGTAAATTGCAATTTCTATAAAAATGCAAAAATGGTAAAGAACATCAGTTTAGTTCTAATAAGTTTGAGTATAAGCGGGATTCCTTATTTTCCTAGAGAAAATGCTGGCCAGCTGTCCCAACTACCACATGTTGACAAGCAAGACTGATAAATTTTAAATTGGGTAACCCCAGTAACTCAGAATAAGAAAAAAAAAATCATTCCTTTTATAACCAGCAGATTTTGTCACTGGGCAGTATGGCTTCATAACCAAGATGCCCAACAATTTTGGTGTTCTAGTTTTACTTTTCAAATGAGACCTTTTAAATTTTATAAATGGTACTACACAGACTGTATTAGATAAACCAAATGAACTGTATTCTGTGTCTTTTTTTTTTATAACCAGCTCAGATAAATTTTTATATAAATACTTTCTCACTTTTTTCTCTTTGGGGAGTATTATAGTATTTCTTCTTCTTATTTTGTAATTTAAATACAATTGCTATATAACATTATATCCGTTTCAATGTACACCATTAATGAGTCAATATTTCTATATATTGCAAAATGATCACGAAACTAACTCTAGTTAACATCCGTCACCACACATAGTTACAGAATTATTTGTTCTTGTGATGAAAGCCTTTAAGATCTACTCTCTTAGCAACTTTAAAAAATACCATACATTATTGTTATCAACTATAGTCCCCATGTTGTATGTTATATCCCCCTGACTTATTTATCTTATAGCTGGAAGTTTGTACTATTTAATTCACCTCTCTCATTTCATTCCCCCTCTACCTCCCTACCTCTGGTAAACACCCCTGTGTTCTCTGTATCCATGAGCTCAGTTGTTTAGGTTTTGTTTGGGGTTTTTTGTTTTTTTGTTTGAGATACCACACCTAAATGAGATCATATAGTATTCATCTTTCTCTGTCTGACTTATTTCACTTAGCACGATGTCCTTGAGGTCTATCCATGTTGTCACAAAGGGCAAGATTTCCTTCTTTTTAACGGCTGAATAGTATTCCTGTGTCTGTGTGTGTGTGTGTGTGTGTGTGTGACATTTTCTTTATCCATTTTTCCATCAGTGGACACTTACAGTGCTTCCATGTCTTAACTACCATAAATAATTCTGCAGTGAACATCAGTGAACATGGGGGTGCCAATATATTTTGAGTTAGTGTGTTTTTTCCCCTTTGGATAAATACTCACAAGTGGAATTGTTGAATTATATGACAGTTCTATTTATAATTCTTTTGAAGAACCTCCATACTGTTTGTGGACCAATTTACATTCCCACCAACAGTGCACAATGTCTCCCTTTTCTCCATACCCAGGTCAACACTTGTCATTTCTTATCTTTTTGATAATGGTCATGCTAACAGGTGTGAGGTATTTCATTGCAGTTTTTATTTGCATCTCACTTTTTTTAAACAAGAAGTATCACATTCTGTTGTATGGTTTACAGGATAATTTATAAGATTATGTTCTCTACTGATAGGCACTTATTTAAGTCATTCCCAATCTTTCCTGTTATATACAATGCTGTAGTGAACATCCTCGTACATATAGATGGTTTTAGACACATTTGTGGTTATAGCTGAGATTAAAATCTAAATGTGGAATAGAAGAGTTATGCATTTTAAATTTTCATAATTTTCTTGAAAGACCTAGCAAAAACTTACACTCCCACAAACACTTAGGTCTTCCACCCAATTTTGCCATCACTATGAATTATCAAACTTGATTTGATAGGTATTAAAACATTATAGTTTTAATTTACATTTCATTGATTATAAATGTAACAGAATATTTACAAATGTTTTTAAGTTGTAAGGTTTTAGGCCACTTTTCTCTCTAGGAAAGCTTTTTCATGTGCTCAACCAGTATTTATTGATTTGTTGGTCTTTTTTCTCACTGATTAATAAAAGCTAATAGATATTAAAGAAAGTAATCCTTTGTCATAGAAGCTACAGATATCTTATGGAAGTTAACATTTTTTTTTACTTTTGTAAAAAGACTTATTTATTTTAGGAAGAGTAAGAGAGAAACAAAAAGCAGGAGGGGCAGAGTTAGAGGGAGAGAGAATGTCCAGCAGACTCCCTGCTGCCCATAGAGCCTGACATGGGGCTCAATCTCACCACCCTGAGATCAGGACCTGCGCCCAAACCAAAAGTCAGACACTTAACCAACTGCACCACCCAGGAGCCCCTGTTTTTTCACTTTATAAAATAGCTTATAAAAGCCTACCAAATTTGAGAGGACATTATGTGAAAGACTGATCACATATATAATAGCAGTAATGTGATCCACTTGAAATTATCTTTAACTTCTCTGAGAAGTAGGTTGTTGTTTCTTACCTGTAGACTATGAGGGGGTTGAATTAGAAAATCACTAAAATTCTTTTAATATCATGATATGGGTTTTCCTCTTTGTTGTTAGATACTTTGTTGTTAGATATTTTGAACAACTGGTGGTGGCCATTAAGTCCATATAATTACCTCAGATTAATAAGCATTTATGGAGTGGCTATCATAAACAATGTTAAAGACATCATGATGGGTTTGAACCATGTTGTATTGATATCGAATCTAAAAGAATCAAATGTTAACACAATGCCACCCAACCCCAACACACACACATGACTTGGGGCTCTCAAAAAGAGTTGACAAAAGCTTTAAACATAAGGCATAATAAGAACATAATATTATGCCAGACAATTAGAAGACATTTTGATCAATTAAGTTGAGCTCAATATGACTTGAAAACCAAGTAGGAAATGTTCTTAAAAGGCTTCAAGGAGAGTGAAACATGTGAAGCATTAAAATACACATGCTGACCATCACATGTCCCAGTTTACTGCCCAAAAAAGAATATAATCAAACCTTGCATGAAGGTAAAAACTAGCACAGAATACAAGTGTTATGAAAGCATCATAGGCTAACCACTGCCATGGTTTCTTCTGTTTCAGACAAGAGCAAAATGTGGTTGCTATTAACTGTAGCAAGTTTGATATCTGCACTTGGAACCACACATGCTTACTTTGGAAAATTACATCCTATAAGCCCTGAAGTGACCATGAATATTGTAAGTTACCAGAGTTGTGGGGCAGGGAACCCACAGAACCAAGAGCTACTATCATGACTTAGAATCATGGCAAGCTGAAGCTTTTACATGACCAGTCAAGAATAACTTATCTACTTACTAGATGCTTTTAAAAACTCAAATGAAACTAGAAGCTTTGTTTTTCTTCATCAGAGTCAGATGATCTCCTACTGGGGTTACCCAAGTGAAGAGTATGATGTCATAACGGAAGATGGTTATATCCTTGGGATCAATAGAATTCCTTATGGGAAGAAAAATTCAGAGAATATAGGTATAATCCTCCCTCCCTTCCTTTTTTTCCCTTCTCTTTTCTTCCCTTCATTCCATCCTTGTTTCTTTCCTTCTTCCCTTCCTCCTTTCATTTCTCCCTAAAGACTTAGTGAGTCTTGCTCATTCTAGAAATGAAACCATGATGAAACTTTATCTCTCATCTTCAGAGAGATCACCATGAAGTTAGTGGAATCATGAACAGATAATTATAATGATACATGATAAGTGCAATGCTAGAACTCTGCAGAGGACATTAAGCCAGAAGTTCTGATACAGAGGCCTAACTCGGCTGATGGAGATCAAGGAAAACTTGCTCTAGAAATAATGACTTAGCTGAGTCCTGGAGGATCAGGAAGAGTTAGCCAGGATGTGTGTGACCATGGGGAGGAAAGGAGGTGATCTGAGGCTCATTTCCTCACTTACACAAACATTTTATCTTTTTCTCATCGCAGGAAAATTGTGAAGTACAAGGAGAATAAAATTAAGCATGATCACCTATCACTTTACCACTCACAAGCCACTTAAATTAACATCACACTGAATTTCCTCAGAATATAAGTTTCTCAATAGCCTTCCAAGGTTAAACTGCACAATCTGATGCGTTGTGTCACTTGAGAAACCACCACCATAATTAAAATGATATATTCAAATATTCAACTCAATCAAGCAAAACTATTTCATTCTAGTCGTCCGAAAGTCTATATCCTGTCTCCACGTTTATTTGAGAATGAGGAATGAGGTATAAATCTTGGATACAATTTTCTCCCTCAGGCCGGAGACCTGTTGCGTTTCTGCAACACGGTTTGCTCACATCAGCCACAAACTGGATCTCCAATTTGCCCAACAACAGCCTGGCCTTCATTTTGGCAGACGCCGGCTATGACGTATGGCTGGGAAACAGCAGGGGGAACACCTGGGCCAGGAGAAACCTATACTTCTCCCCAGACTCCGTGGAATTCTGGGCTTTCAGGTAAAGAAAAGGGACAAAGAAAAATGGACAATGAAAAATAAAATCGAGTTTAAAAAGTGTGAGTATTCATGTTTGCCTGTTCCAATCCAGTCCCATTTTAATACATTACACTCTCAGGAGGGAAGAAGCAAGTCCTTTTTATTCTAATCCCTTCTTGGATTCTGAGTCCAGGGGTAGCTTTTCCTCCATGATCTCAGTACGTGTGATGAACAGATTCCCTTTTCAAATGGAATGAGCGAAATGACCGAAGCAAGGAAATTTGGTGCCTTAGCAGATTCCAAAAGGAAGATCTATCGAGATTTGGGAGGATATCCAAGCTCAGTTGGGGTTTCAAGAACCCAAGTCACCATCAACAGTGAAGAGGGTGGGAGGGAGTTACTATGGACACCATGGCCAGCTTTTCAAAGGTTTCCTTTCTCCGGCCCTCTCATGCCCCATTCCTAAAAAGTGCTGATGGAGGGGGAAGTAGAAGAGATTTCGGTGGTGCTGCTAAAGCATAGAAAAGTGCTCTGAGTGTTCTAGGGCCTGCAAGGAAGCTCGTGTCTCTGGGGGGGTGAGAAAGAGAGAGAGGTCAGGTGGGCTCCGTGGGCCACGCTGAGGCCTTCAGAGCTCACCCTGCGCACAATGAGAAGTCACCGAGCAGTTTCCAAAAAGGCAGTGGCAGAATCCCATTTTCATTTTCCAAAGACCATTCTGGCTGATCTTTGGGGAGTAAAAGAAAGGGCGCTCTGACTCATCTCAATTGACCCCAGATTGTGTACAATCTGTGTACAAATGATGATTAAATCTGACATTCATTTTTAGGGATAGCAAGGTTCCCCACCGACAGAGGCTATCTTGTTTGAATTAAGCTGCAGTTGTAATGCTCCATTTCAGAAATGACGTCAGCTCTTGATAAGAAGCCAGCCCCCCCAAAGCACCTGACACTCTCTCCTGGTCTATAAGCAGCAATGCTTAGAGAAGCCAGTTTTCTATTTTCCCAGAGAGAGGCTTAGCTATAAATAGGCTTGACTTTTAGAAATTATAGCCAGGAAATGTATTCAGTTTTATTTTTGCCTTCGTTTTTCTCACAGCTTTGATGAGATGGCTAAATACGACCTCCCAGCCACGATTGACTTCATTTTAAAGAAAACTGGACAGGATAAGCTGCACTACGTTGGCCACTCCCAAGGCACCACCATTGGTAGGTAAAAGCAGCTGAAGCAGGGGGCTTTTGTTTATACAGACCCCTTCCCAGTGGTTATGCAGGCATGTCGGTCATTGTGCTAACTGTTTTCCATCCATCATATAAAGGAATGGCTACGACAATCCAATGATATAGGGACAATGATCAAATCTGTTGTATATATGGGGAAATAAGACAGGAGGGGAAATAACTTGTGCAAGGTAACACAGGTAGGACGAATAGGGTACCTCAGATCCCAGCTCAGGCCATCCTACTCCCAAGCCCATAATCTTAGACACTGCACCTCCTGTCCTCTGGACTGGACATCCCATCCACTCAACCACATGAGTGGAACATCTGCAATGTGTCCTAAGAATATAGCAATAAATAAAGGAGATGAAAATTTCCGTCCTTGTGCTACAGATACTCTAGCGGGGAGGCAGAGAAAGTAACAAGGGTTATAAAGTAAAATACAGAGTAAGTTAAATAATGGTAGCGTTATGGGAAGCAAATAATCAGGAAAGGCTATAAGGGAGCATCAGAGGGGACACGGCTAGTTCAGATAGAGGATATCCCCAGCACTCTGTGAAGGAGATGGGGGACTGGGGACTGGTGAGTCATGTGTATGCCTGAAAGACTGATGTTCTGGAAAGAGGGAAAAGCAAGTGCAAATGGTCTGAGGTTGCAGACTTTCAAGGAATGGTGATGAGGTGATTCACTGTGTAGCTGAATCAGACACAAAGCAAGGACGAGATGTGGGCACAGTCTAAGGAGGGCAGACTGTTCAGAGCTTTTGAGATGTTATAGGGATTTCAGGTTTTACTCTAAGTAAAGGGAAACCAGAGCAGAGTTTTGAAGATGGGAGTACCAGGATCTGACCTCAAGGCCCTCAACAGCATTAGAAGTTACACAGTCCCATTAACAGAATCACCCCAGCTGCTGATAAGGAACAAGGGTAGGGGTAGAGGAACTGGTTAAGGGATTCTTAGAGTGACCTATGAGAGGCATGATCGTGACCTGGATGCAGGTGGGTAGCTGTGGTGTATGGTTAGGTTCTCGATGTGTTCTGAAAGAGGAACCTATAGGACTTGCCTCCACATTGGATATGGGGCATAAGGGAAAGAAAGGGGTCAAGAATGATGTGAGATTTGTGGTCTGAGCCCCTGGAGTGATGGAGATGCCCAGTCCACAAGGGGGATGGCTGTGAGAACAACAGATATGGTCCAGGGGGACAGGGGCTCTGTTTTCTCGCTGTTGGGTGCCGGAAACCTGCTGGAGATCTGAATGTACAAAATGTACGAGAAACCGGGTGCAATAACCAGTAGAGTGAGTTCAGACAGGAAAGGGGAGGAGCCCAAGGACGAAGCCCGGGCTGCTCTTAGTCTAGAAGATGAGGAGGAATCAGATGAAGGAGCTGGGACATCATGGTGACAGTGCTATGGGGAGCCAGGAGTACCTCATGTTCTGGAAGTCAAGGGCAGAAAGTGTTTCAAGAAGGAGAAGGTGGTCAGCTGTGGAAGAGGCTACTGATGAGTCAGGGAACTGAAGTCTAAGAAGGGACCTTTGGATTTGGCAGCCGGACAGGTGGAGGGACCTTCCGAACAGCAACGTCAGAGGAATGGTTGAGATAAAGCATAATCGGGTGAGCTCCCGAGCGCGAGAGAGATAGCTTTAAGGGGAAGGGAAAGGTGGAAGCAGAAGGGGAAGGAGGGGTCACAGAGGAGGAATAATGACGTATTTTATGCTAGTCTCTGTTCTCAGCCGATGACTTGATTCCATGCTGGGAATCTAAGTAATCGGTAGGTCCATATATAAACATCGATGCAGGGAAGTGGGTGAAGTTGGTGGTGGGCGCGTGGGTCTCATCTATAGAATTTTTAAAAGTTTATTTATCTGAGAGAGAGAAGGAGAAGCAGAATCCTTGCTGAGCAAGGAGTCCAATGCCAGACTCGATCCCAGGACCCTGGGATCATGACCTGAGGAGAAGGAAGATACTTAACCAACTGAGCTAACTCACCTATAAAATTTTAGAGAAAAACATCATAGGTCATGTCCCCAAGGAGATGAGGACTAGTATTCAGGTTGTTTTATAAATAAACACTGCTAGGGTAAAGGGCAGAAGGCAAGACTGGGCAGAGGGAGCAGCGGGGACGTGACACAGTTCCAAAAAGCTCAGTCAATTCTGTATGAGAAGGTTCTTGAGAGTCTTTTGGAGTGGAACCAGGTGGCTGGGCCTTTTTGGCCACTAGTTGACCCGCCCATTCAATGAAGACTACCCGGGGAAGGAATTCTTTAGAATTGTTTGAGAACCATGGATTCTCCTGAGCAAAAGCAAAATCAGACAGGAGTCACAAATTCTCTGCTGCTGGGGTTAAATAAATGCCTCAGACATGAGGAGGAATCTGGGCAGGTACAGCACAGCATGTATCCCACATGGTCAACAATCGAGTCGATATCCTTTTTCTTTCTTTTTTTTTTTAAAGATTTACTTATTTTAAAGAGAGAAAACATGCACATGCATACGCAGGGACAGGGGCAGAGGGAGAAGGAGAGAGAGAGAATCTCAAGCAGATGTCCCACTGGGCATGGAGTCCCACAGGGGCTCGATCTCATGACCCTGAGATCATGACCTGAGCTAAAACCAAGAGTCAGGTGCTCAACCGATTGAGCCCAGGTGCTCCTCAAAAACCTTTGAGGATCCTTTGTTAAAAAAGGGGAGATGTTCTAGATTACCAAAATTGACTCCTTTGATTTCCGAAACCATACAAAAGTTGCATCATTTTGGAGGGAAATCTGCCTTAACTTATGACACACTGCTGTGTTTTTTTTTTTTGTTTTGTTTTTGTTTTTGTTTTTTAAATAGCACACACTGAACAGAGTTTAACTTTTCCTCATTGATCTAGGGTTATAAAATTATTTCCTCAAGATGCAATGCAATGATTTCCTAGGATTTATGGAGATGAGTAAAACTGACACTAAGTGACTCCAAACTACCACTCTTTGCAGTCATTTGAATTTTGAACATTCCATTCTTCTTGTCACTAATGGATAACATGTCATCACTGTCACCACACACATAGATTTCTGGAAGGTGTTTCTGCTTTGCATTTGCATCTTCTAATCTTCTGTGTACTGGGAAGTCAGATAAGTGTCCCTTTTAGGATTGTGTCACAAGTAGTTTTGTTTATTCTAAGCAAGGAAGTGTATTCTGAGAAGTCACCTGTCCTACCTGTGCTGGGACCTGTAGATACCCATGCAATCTCTTCCTGTGTGATTCTTGCTTTCTCTGGGTGATAGACTGGCTATAATCTACAGAATTAGGCAATCAGGTAAAGAATCCCTTAGCAAATGCCATTCTTCCTTAAGTAGAATTAGGCAGAGGTAGGTGAGGTAAGTGTTCACATTTGAAAGTCTTTTTTTTTTTATTGTTGTTGTTCAGAACTCTTTTGTCTAATCAATATGCTATTATTAACGAGGGGGAGAGATTATCCTATGTAGTTTGATTGTATAGAGTTTAGCTTAATGACTCTTTGATCACATCCCAGTCTACTAATATGCTACCATTCAAAACAGCAATTCATTACAGACAAGAGCTGAGTATATTTATGGAGCATAGATGTTTGAATTATTGTGGCTGGTCTCTTGTCCAGCATTTACAATGTGCTTAGTGTCCTGGTAAATACCTTCTATAATTCACCTCACTTGGTTCCTTAAAAAACCCTACTAAAGCACTCATTTTTAGTCCCATATTTCAGATGAGGAAAATGACGCTTTCAGTGCTTAGGTGGCCTGTCCAAGGTAACAAATCCAATAAACCCCATAGCCCGGATTCAAATCTTGTTTGGTCAGATTTAAAACTTTTTCAATCTTTCCCTTTGCATACCCTCCTCATATGAAGTGCTAATTAATTATCTCACTGTGATGACATGAATCTGAACTCATCAAAATCTGTTTGCAGTATAAGTAATTCTTCCTCACCCCACATGAATCTTAAAATTGGCCTGTTTTCTAAAGTCAGATGAAAGAACTTAACTTTTTACAAGTTCTAGCCTCAGGTTCCTAGAGAGAATCTACAAAAATAAAAAATATATACTAAAATTTGGTCGCTCTGAACAAGCAGAGGTGGTCAGTTTCTCTCTCTTAGTAAACAGCACTCTGTGTAAATCCAAATAATGTCCCACTTGTAAAACACACACACACACACACACACACACACACACACACACATCTACTTTACTGGTTCCTTGTCGTTCTGTTTCAGGTTTCATCGCCTTTTCTACCAACCCCAAGCTGGCTAAAAAAATCAAAACCTTCTATGCTTTAGCTCCCGTTGCCACCGTGAAATACACCAAAACCCTTCTGAACAAACTCATGCTTCTTCCTTCATTCATGTTCAAGGTATGTGATTCTCTTCAACTGAATCTAAGATGTCAAGTTGTCCGTGGGTCTCAGAGGGACGGAAAGAGAAGGGAAACACAGTACGGACAACCATGCTTCTGGCCAAGAATGGAAATGGGCCGAAGCATGTTTCAGTTCCTGCCTAGCAATGGCTGAATCCCCATGACAGCCACTGAGATCCCCCTTTCTATCCACATCCTTGGTAGCTTTACATGGGTTAGCGATACCAGGAGTGTCGGTCCCCATCATAGATGTTTCGTTTCCTTTGTATGTATGAAAACCACGATTCAGGGAGGGAGAAATAAGAACAAAAGGAAGAAAACCAGAAAGGGGAAGGGTAGAAAAGAAAGGGAAGGAGAGGGAAAAGGAGAAAGAGGGGAAGGGGAGCAACACTCGTGGAGACAAGGACCTTGAGACCCTTCATCAAATGCCCTTGACTTTCAGAACTTTAAAAGGGGTCCCAGAGGGCAGGAGTGTGGGTTGCAATAAACAGGAAATATTAAGTGTCTTGTATAGTAGGCACACACTGGAGGGAACTAATGATCCTTGTTTTCCCAACACTTAATCACCTACTTCTCCCACCTACCTAAACTGACGCATACAGACACCGATGCGCTTCCTTCAGGAGAACACTTTTACTGCAGTCTGTAAAACGTAATGATGCTATTTCCTTCCATGGTTTTGCACTATTCATTTCTTTTCACTTTGAACTAACTTGTGTGTTGAAAGCCCAAGAGACTCTACAGTCAAATTACATATGTAAAGCTTTTGCTCAAAACGTGAAAAATGTGTGATGACTTTGACTATCATTACCAGCTGCGCTGCTGCAGGTGTTTCTTTCCTACTTGGGCTCAGGTTTTCTGATAGGCAACGTAGATAGTTGGTTTAAAAATAATAATTAAAAAGCATTAGACCTTACGTCAGGGGTTTGAGGCTCGGATCAAGATGGTAGCTTTATAGAATCTGTGAACTTTTTAGTCACTTCTAGGTAAGCACAAGATCTCAACTATTTCTTAGCCTCCTGTTTCCTCCCATATAATATGGGGATAACCCAGGTCTATTTTCCTCAAGAAGATTTAAGGCAAATAATCAAGCTCCCGAGCCTCATTGTCTTTCCAAAGGTTTTCCTGAAAATACAATGGGGTCACCATTTCGGCTTCTGATCTTTTGATGTTTTGTTGCATCACTTATGACATCCTGCCACGTTGTTTTATGATTTTTATTTCATGGCACTTATTAGCCCAACTGGACTGTAACTCTTTGTGTCTTACACATCTCCTCGGCAGCCACTATATTTCTCAATGGAACAATAAATATTCAATGTTGGTCATCTGCCCTGTCCATTCCCCGAAAAAGAGTTTGAAATTCCTGAAACAACATAAAGAAATATGAAAATCTCACCAGCCAATTTGCAACTAGACAAATTAATGAGTCTTCTTTGCCACTTCATGTTTACAAAACTGTCCCAATGCTTTTATTTTTCAGCTTGTATTTGGTGACAAAATATTCTACCCACACCACTTTTTTGATCAGTTTCTTGCTACTGAGGTGTGCTCCCGGGAGACGGTGGATCTCCTCTGCAGCAATGCCTTATTCATCATTTGTGGATTTGATACTAATAACTTGAACATGGTTTGTATGCATTGACATTTTGATTCTGAATATTTTGAGCAATATTTTGAGGACTTGTTCTACCATGACTTAGACATGGTACTTTGAAAAACTAGGAGGAGTGGGGGCCTGGGTGGCTCAGTTGTTTAAGCATCCAACTCTTGATCTCAGCTCAGGGCTTGATCTGAGGGTCGTGAGTTCAAGCTCCACGTGGGGCTCCATGCTGGGTATGGAGTCTACTCAAAAACAAATAAACAAAAAAACTAGGAGTAGCTTCAGAATTGTGTCCATGCTTTGTAGATAAGCCCAAGGGAAGTCACATCATTGCTCCCAGTTTCGTTCCCTCCAGCTCCCTGCGGTCACCCAAGTGCTCCCTAAAGTAAACAGCATATAGAAAAAATAGTAGGTAGTGAGCTCTACTCACTTCTGACCTCCTAAGTAATTGGTATAATACTTAAATTCTGTGAGGGGAGGCACTGAACCATATATTTTAGCAGGCTTCTCTGCTGATGTCTAAGCATTGACTGAATGTTCTTAATGCTGATAGTCACTCCCATAAATTTTATAAAATTTATTTCAGAGCAACTATTTATGTTAGCTTTTGTCCATACTCTTTATCTAGCTATTTCCATTGTTTTGAATTGGGTTTGGGTTTTAAAAACATATATGAAAAAGTACCGTTATCAAAAGGAGTTAAGAATATAAATTCCAGTTAAGAGCCTAAACTCCAATCCTTTCTTTGGAGCTGAGTTACAATCATGTGTCTTGGTTTCCTTGTCCATCAAGTGTATTAGTGTGGAGATTAAATGAACTAATTTGTGTAAAGCTTAGAGACCATAGTTCAAAGCATATGGCTCATAGGAACTGCATATGTTTTGCTACTAATACTATTATATTTTGACAATTATCCTTACTCCGAATTGTTGGTTAACCAAGTTCATTGACAAGAAGATATAATTCTACCTCCAGGTATCTACTTATTAAACAATATTTACTAGGACACTACTAAGTGTTGTAGCTACTGGGGACACAATGGTGAAATCACAGATACCTTCCTGCCCTCATGGAAATCAAGGACACCCAGTCCTCTTTCTTAGTGTTGGTCAGAATCTGTGGATATTTTAGAATATATGTGAAAAAGGTAAATTTCCTCCATTTCTGTTTTGGATGGTAAGTAGAAGACTCATCCCTCTGTCTTGCAAGCAAGTCCCTCTCCTTGGCTCTGGGAATGGCTGCCATTTTGTATGTGCAGTATGATGGAACCATCTACCCTTGTCACACTAAGAAAAGGCAGAACAGATTACTGCATTCCATCTGTGAGAACCTTCTGAGAAAATTCGTAGTGAAATACAGACAAGGAGCAAAGGGAATTCGAGATTTCATCCTTCCACATGAACATTATGTGCAAAGGTATTTCGTTCTTCTATGATGATGGTCAATTTGTTTGACCCTAGCCATGGTCCTCTTTACAGTGGCACTAAGACCCACTATGAACCAGTCTATACAAGCTAAGACAAGATTTCAGTTTGTTGTCTGGGGTCTGGTCACAGTGGATTAGAGCAGTGATAGGATAGCAGGATAGCACAATGATTGTAAATATCTTGTATGTGTATTCTGACTATATATCTGTATATATACATATGGTCATATATATATATGACTATATATATATATGACTATCATATATGAGTACACGTACACATCTCGCTATATGTGCATACATTACATCTACTGTACTCCAACACTGGGTAGAGAGAAGCAAAAGCTGAGAAGCTAGAGATCTAGAGTAAAATCTCTGGCTTGATATGAGCTGCATGTCATTGGACATTTCTCCAAACTTCTCTGAGCCCCAATTTCCATTTTGATCAAAGGGATGATGAGCTGTTCTCATTGAGTGGTGACAAATCAAACAACTGTCTCATGCAATTACACTTTGCTAACTCTCCAGCAGCATACAACTATGTTGCTTGGCTCCTTTGGTGAACGCTGAATTTAGGCACTTGACCTGGATCACAAAAATTGAAATCTTAGCTATTTTAAGAAACCCAATATACATATGTGTGTGCCTTTGCTTTATAGAGTCGCTTGGATGTGTATCTATCACATAATCCAGCAGGAACTTCAGTTCAGGATGTCCTCCACTGGTCTCAGGTATCATTTCTCAAATGCTCTTAAAACTTCTTTTGTGGGGGCGCCTGGGTGGCTCAGTGGGTTAAGCCACTGCCTTCGGCTCAGGTCATGATCTCAGAGTCCTGGGATCGAGTCCCACATCGGGCTCTCTGCTCAGCAGGGAGCCTGCTTCCTCCTCTCTGCCTGCCTCTCTGCCTGCTTGTGATCTCTCTCTGTCAAATAAATAAATAAAATCTTTTAAAAAAAAAATTCTTTTGTGTGCCTGAATCCCTGGCCCTTTCCGTAAAGCACAATCTTGAAATACTCTGTCAAATGCTCCTAGCAGGGAATTTTCCTGGCATGTGGCTGCCAGCTGAAAATAGCTATTCTGTCCATGTAAATGAAATCCTATGAGGGGCTCCTGGGTGGCTGAGTTGGTTAAGTTTCTGACTCTTGACTTTGGCTCAAATCATGATCTTGGGGTCATGAGCTCAAGCCCTGCATCAGGCTCCGCACTGAACATGGAACCTGCTTAAGATTCTCTCTCTCTTCCTCTCCCTCTGCCCCTCCCCACCCCTCTTGCATGGGTGCATTCTCACTCTCTAAAAAAAATAAAAATAAAATCCTATGAAAACAATCACTTTGGGTAGCAAAGAAGTGAATGATTTTTTTTTTTAATGACTTGGCATGTGAGAAAAAAATTATTTCAAGCAAAGCCACACTTAAACTTGCATAAATATCTGGTCCTGGATGAACAACAGTCTTAACTTTTGGGAAGGAGAAAAATGTTTTTCAAAAATTGTCTAAGTTGAAAGTAAACTACCTGGAAGGGTTTGAATTTTGTTTTTCACATAGCAGGGAGAGCTTTTATTTCCTTGTATTATTCATTTCTCTCCATTAGGCTGTAAAGTCTGGGGAGTTCCAAGCTTTTGACTGGGGAAGCCCAGCTCTGAACATGCTGCACTTTCACCAGGTAAGCTTCTTAAAGTTGGAATTGTTCACATTTTGAAAGACAAAGATATAAAACTTTAAAGGTGAAATTATGATCATCAGGCATGTGTATTCCAAAGGAATGTTGGTGTCCAGACTCATCCTTAAGGAAATCAGAAAGTAGATGGTAATTTCCTTGTAATCCATGCATTATGCCAGACATCACCCTGTCTCCATACTCTCTCTGTGCACTCAGCTCCAGTGGCTGCATTCAGGGTACCGCACCTCCACCTGGGAGAACCTCCTAGAACTCATCCCCCTGCACCTCCTTATACAACCCTGCCCTGGATATCAGCTGCCCACACATGGCCCTCTCCTTTCAGAAGCGCAGTTCACAGATACAACAAGCCGACAATTCAAACTGTTTAGGAGAAAATCTCTGGTCTTCTTAAACAATAGCCCTTCCAGGGTCAACAGCCAGAGAAGTGATGCCACCATATTCCCAGAGATAAGATGTGAGGATGGTGTGCTCGCAGATCAAGGCTGGAGATACTCCTTGGCAGACAGGGGTCTTGTTGGAGAGGCAGACATACTGGCCACCCCCTGCCCTTGTTGCTGCACGAAGAAACCAGGCTTTGGGGCCATCCCATCTGGGGCCCCATAGGCATTCAGACAGCAATTTCTTCATTGCCCCACCCAAATATGTAATGAGAACACATCTGCAAGCCCTCAGGTTAGGGTACACCTGCAGACCATCACTGGCTACATTTGAATGGGAGAGCTACTCTGTAGCTTTCATAATCTTCTCCCCTTCCTTCTCCTCCCACCCCAGAGTTTCCACCCACGTACTGGCCAAACAGCCCTACTGATTTTCATCTGCTTCCACAACTCGATGTTTAGAAGGGATTTCTATCTCTTCACGACAATATCTCATGTGTAGAGATGTCCCCCTTTTGCAACAATTTTTGATGTCTTCAAAGAGGCACAATCAGATCAAACACCATTGAAAACACATTTTCTCCAATCATCACCTCCTCAAACCCCCCAAACACAGTCATTCTTTGCATCTACATTTCTCCTGGGCTGTACTACCAGTAATCAGTGGCATCCATATTAGGGGACCTGAAATAACAAATCCCAAGCCCACCCTCCCTCCGCCAAGCCATAGAACAACACAGATGGTCTTCAACTAACTGAGCCCTGACACTAAATTAAGAGCCAGAAGGTAACATCTAGAAAACTCTTTGAACAACGGAGCATGAATAAAAGAAGGTAGGTTTATAATTATTATTATGAATATTCTCCACATTTTACCCTTCTCTCCACTAAAATAAAGTATTAAAATATTATGGAAAATTATAGATGATGAAATATTTTCCTATGACAAGTTGACTATTATATAAGGTGAGATATGGAAAAATTTCATTTATTGGATTAGTATTCTGCAGAGTAGGATCTAAAAAACCAAAAAAATTCTCTGTGGATAGTGGTAAAATTGGTGATGATTTTCTTATTCCCTTGTCCTGCTTTATAAGCCTCTTTAAAACCTATGTGTAAATGTTGATTTTCTAGAAATAGCAAATGGGACTGACGATAGCTTTTCTCAGAATTGTATCCAATATTTAGTCAAATCAGCCAAGTATTCAACAAAACAACCCCTTCAATGAACTGACTGACCTGCTAACTGACCATACTGGTAAGTCAGTACAAAGCCAAAATAAATGACTCAAGACATTTCGAGATCATATTTTAGAGTGTCTGGGTAGACTATTATAGTTAGAATCCAATTAAATCCACTTTCTTGATTTGGGGTAGAAATCTAAATTTTTAATTTGTAAGAAACGTGATCTAAAGATTTGCTATTCAATGCATGGTCCAGGACCAACCGTATCAGCATTCACCCGGGAATGCAGAATCCTGGCTCTTCCCCTAGATGTACCAAATCAGAATCTTCATGTTACCATGATCCCCAGGTGTTTCACAGGCCCTTTCAAGTTTGAGAAGCACTGACCTAAAACACTGCATCCACTTTGCTGTGAATGAAGGGGACTTTCTCTGAGCAATCCCTGCTAAGAATCTACTTCTATAACCCAACCATGCCATGTGCAACAACATGGATCAAAATTGAAGGCATTATACTAAGTGAAATAAGTCAGAGTTAAGTCACATTCTGTATGATCTCACTTACATGTGGAATCTGAAAACAAAACCAACATCTGAATTCACAGATACAGAGAACAGATGAGTGGCTGCCAGCAGCGTGGGGTAGAGGGTGGGTGATATGAGTGAAGAGGCACACATTTCCAGTTTATACAATAAAGCCTTGAGGATGTCATGTACAACATGGTGACTACAATGAACAATGCTGTATTGTATATTTGGAAGTTGCCAAGAAAGTAGACCTTAAAGGAACACCTGGGTGGGTCAGTTGGTTGTGCAACTGCTTTTGGTTCCGATCCTGATCCTGGAGTCTCAGGATGGAGTCCTACATCAGGTTCCCTGCTCTGCAGGGAGTCTGTTTTCCTCTTGACCCTCCCCCCTCATGCTCTTTCTCTCATTCTCTCTTCAAATAAATAAATAAAATCTTTAAAAAAGAGAGAGACAGAGAAAAAAAAACTTTCAAGTAGATCTTGAAAGTTCTCATCATAAGAAAAAAAACTGTAACCATGTGTGTGATGGACTATAACTAGACTTAATGGGGGTGATTATTACACAATATATGCATCTATTAAAGCATTATGTTATACACCTGAAATTAATACAATGTTATGTGTCAGTACACCTCAACAGAAAAAATCATCAACCAGTGCAATATCCTCTAGCCAAGAAATAAGTATTGCGGTTTAAAGTGCAGTTACTTATAAACACTGGGGTTCTTTCTCTCTTATGTTTTAGCCCACACCTCCCTACTACAACTTGACGGACATGCACGTGCCAATTGCAGTGTGGAACGGAGGCAATGACTTGCTGGCTGACCCTCGAGACGTTGACCTTCTGCTTTCCAAACTCCCCAACCTCATTTATCACAGAAAGATCCCTCCTTACAACCACTTGGATTTTATCTGGGCCATGGATGCCCCTCAAGTACTTTACAATGAAATCGTTTCTATGATGGGAGAAAATAACTAGTACTTCCCCATTTAAAGACTTAACCAATTATTGTTCCAAAATAAGTTCTTCTCTCACACATGGTTTTCTACTGTGTTTGGGATTCAGTGACTCTTTCTGTAATTTTCACTTCAGAAATAAATCAGCATCAACAATCTATCCAGTTGTCATTTTTGATCTCAAATAAGTTTTATATGTTTTGTTTTTCACTTAAGATGGGTCTGGAAACACTTGAAAGGACACATTCCTGGGGAGGTGAAATGTCTCTTCCAGTCTTCCCATTCCAGTGATCTTCTAAACTCAACATAGATTGTGAGACATGAGTCATGAGTGTTGCCAAAAGGCCGTTGTTGGATTGAATACTGAACCCTCTGGTGTATGCTTGAGATCAAGTACACTGCTTTCTACTTGCTGAAGCTCATTTTCTCCCTCTGTTCGCTGCTGATATTCCTTGCCGTTTTGCATATTTAATCCCATGAAAAGACAAATTAAGCTATCAGCTGAATGAAAGTCAGCTCACTTTCACTTCCTAGAGGGAAGAGGGCAACAAGCAATAGGGAGCCATGGTTCTGGAAGTTGGGGTACAAAGTGTGTCCTGCATCCCTCCTGCTGTTCTACCCCCATCCCTGGACCTTGACCACAGAACATGGGACAACGAGCCAAACGATTTTTTACGTCACTGCCACCATTCTGGCACCCACAGGATCCAGAAACTCTGCCACTGGTAAATTTCAGTCAGAAGATACAACTGCCGCCAGTTGGTGCACTCGCCCCCCAGAATGGCGGCTCCAAATTTCTAGACTCTCCAGTAAGCACAGCCTCCCCTGAGAAATTCCATCAACCCTGTAATAGTGTGACCTCATATTTTATAAATTAAGCTTTTTGGGTCACATGTTTCATGCTATAAAATACAAATGAGATCAAGACTATCTTGTACCCACATCTCATGGTGAAGCATAGGGAGTATTCACAAAAATCTGTTAATGATTTTTATTACACTGCCACATCCCTCAACCTTTGCTAGAAAGCCTGAAGCCTTCTTGTTTGTTTTACCCCCCTTTATTTCAAAGATGGCAATAAGAAATTGCTTTAAAAAGATAGTTTGAAAGTCTATTTCAATGAACTTTGACGGCGGGCTTTAAGAAACTGACATGAGAATCTCAGGGAGTAACGACCAATATTCATGGTGGTGGAGAAGGTTAAGGAGGCATCCTTCTCAAGAAAACAACAATCATTCTACTTGTATAGTCTCCTGCGCTTTTGTAGCTAACTACCTTTCTTCTAGTCTGCATTTAGAAAACATGGGCAACTTTGGTTTTAGTTGTTGGATCAGGAGGGAGACAAACCATAAGTGACTCTTAATCTCACAAAACAAACCGAGGGTTGCTGGGGGGAGGGTGGGAAGGAGAGGGTGGTGGGGATATGGACATTGGGGAGGGTACGTGCAATGGTGAGTGCTATGAAGTGTGTAAGCCTGACAATTCACAGACCTGTACCCCTGGGGCTAATAATACATTATATGTTAATAAAAAATAAAAAATTTAAAAATTTTAAAAAGCCAAAGCCACAAGTAAATATATTTGTTCCAACAGAAGCTCTGCTCATGTTCCTCATTCCTAAATTCAAACTGTCAGCCTCTCAGCTGATCTTCAAGGACTCATTTCTCTAGCTATTACCTTGCTCCCATATTGACTTGAAGCAAATTTAAGATGTTACCTTTTTCACCCATGAGTATTTCAGATTGTATTTCTAGAAGATCAAGTCACTTTTTTGTAACCTAACAAAACCATTATCACATCCAAACTATTCTTAATATCATTAAACTTCTAGTCAGGGTTCAAATTTCCAAATGTGTCATCAAGTGTCAAAGTTTTATACAGTTTGTTTAAATCAGAATCCAAATAAGCTCTTTTCCTTGTTTTTGTTGTTTTGGGTTTTTTTTTTAAAGATTTTATTTATTTATTTGACAGTGAGGGGGGGGGAATGCAAGCAGGGGAAGTGGGAGAGGGAGAAGCAGGCTCTCCGCGGAGAAGGGAGTCCAATGTGGGGCTTGATCCCAGGACCCTGGGATCATGACCTGAGCCGAAGGCAGATGCCTAATGACCAAGCCACCCCAGGCTGCCCAACTCTTTGCCTTGTATTGGTTGATCTGCCTTTTATCTGTTTAGGTCTGTAGGTCATCCGCCTCCCTTCTTTTTAGTTCTTGAATTTTTTGGTTATTGTTGTTAATGACACTGTGTCTTTGGCTTGTAATTTCTTACTACTGAGATTTTGCTCATTACAGACCAGTCGTATTATTTAACATGTTCCTCTCCACTTCACAATTCCCATGAGTCAGGATTTCTAACTGCAGCACTATGGACATTCTATTTGCTAGATAATTATGCCCAGAGGATCCTGGGCATCCCAGGATTTAGTAGCATCTCTGGCCTCTGCCCACCAGGTATCAGCGGCGTATGCACCCAAATGAGTGACAACTAAGAATATCTCCAGATATTGCCAAATATCACCTTAAGGGAAAAAAATGAACCTCCTCCCTACCAAGAACCATTTTTATGAATTATATATAACCTTGAGCACATTGATATCTTTTTTGGAAAAGCTACTTCATAGATGATATTGTGTTTCTCTAGAACGAGGATCATAACACAGAACAGCTCATCACTGACGATGTCGGTAGCCACGTCTTTGCAGCATCTGGATTCAGGTGTTCATTCGGGGTTTAGGGAGCGATGATATTCTAGCTGAATCACTTTTTCTTTATTTCTTAGCTGGGATATTTCCACAGGAGAAAAGTTTCTTCATGTACTATTTGGCTGCCCAAAATATATGACTCTTTCCTTCTTTCAATTTCCAAAATTAATTTTCCTTCTTTTAGTATCATAATCCATTTGTGATCCTTTGCGTATTTGATGTGTTTCAAGGCAAGGCAATTTTTAGTCTAAGTGATATATAAATGATTCCCTTCTATTGCTTGTGAGAGCCTCTATGAATGGCTCTGGTGTCCTTGTGACCTAACTGTCCTCTTGTGCATTTGCCTTCCCTGCTCTGGAATCAATTATTTTTCCAAGAAGTCCTGCTCCTTTTAGGAAGGAACCATATACTACTAGTGACGGTGATCATTGTTACTGGGTTGGTCATTGTTTTGAGTTTTGTTTCAAGGAAGAGAGCTAGGCATTTTTTTTTTTTAACTGCATCATGGAGTGCCTGGGTGGCTCAGTCAGTTATGTGTCCAACTCTTGGTTTCAGCTCAGGTGATGATCTCAGGATCATGATGTTGAGTTCTGCATCTGGCTTTGCACTCCTTGCAGAAATCTCCCGGAGATTCTCTCCTTCTCCTTCTGCCCCTTCCCCCTTCCACACTCTCTAAATAGATAGATAGATAAATAAAATCTTTAAGATAAAAATATATCAGGTGTTCATATTCATTTCTCTGTCATTTTTTAAACAAATATTAGCTCTTCATCTCCTTCTCCACCATATCTATGAACACATAATGCTTGAACTGTTGCAGTAGCAACTGAAATGGTCTTCCTTTCTCTAGTCTCTCTGCTTAATATTCCAAATAGATTCCTAAGATCCTCTCCATTCTTCAATTTCTTAAATTCAAATTCTCCAACCTGCCATACCAAGTCCTTCTAAGTCTAGAGTTACTTATCAATACTCTCTCTTCCCCATCTACTTTAACCAGTAGCCTTCCTTCTAGTCAAATCATCTCTTCCTTATGCCTCCAATACACCTCTCAACTTGCACCTTCATATTGTTCCTCACATTCCCCTCCAAAATTCTACCTATTTGGGGGTTGCAAATAGGTGTCTATGTTCTGCGCATAACTTGCATGAAGACCAATATAAAGAAACAGATAAGCGTGTTGTCATTGACAACTTACCAGAAATAATGTGATTCCCGTTTTTAAACATCATGGTATTTTAAAATTAAAAGATCTAAGCAACTACCCACTTTAATCCCAACATTCTCCCAGTGAGGCTACTGGAGTTCACAGGATGAGTCCTTTAATAAACATCATACAATAGGCACCATCAGGGCTGAAAGCCACATACCCTACTCCAAGGGTTCTTCTCTTTTTGCTGCACAAAGCTGACATAAACAGCTCTGTTATGCTGCTAGAGTTACCTGAGGGATAGAGTTATCTGAGGGAAGGAATGAGGGAACTGCTGAGGATTTTGTGAAGCCTCATTCAGGGTCACACTGGGTATCTGAGCTCCTAAGCTTGACACACATATCTGGTGAGAGAAAAATGCCAGCTGAATGTCATCTTTCTCTGAAAATGTGAAGTAAACTAGCAGTAGCTGGGTACACATTAGGATGAGAAAGAAAAGTGGAGCCTGGGTGGCTCAGTCGGTTAAACTCTTAGTTTTGGCTCAGGTCATGATCTCCGGGTCATGAGCTCAGGGTTGTGAGATCAAGCCCCGTGTGTCAGGCTCCACACTCAGCTAGGAGTCCGCTTGGGATTCTCTCCCTCCCCTTCTGCCCCTCTCCTTGCTCACGCTCACTCTTTCTCACTCTCTCTCAATTACATAAATAAAATATTTTTTTTAAAGATGAGAAATAAGTGGAGCCAGGAAATAGTCAAGAGAGCAAGACATTGAAGGTACGGAAAGGGATTTGAACCTCCAGATACAAACCTCACCTGCTTTGCCCTATTTCAACATGGCCAACTCAGAGACCGTAAAAGCCATAAGACCCAAGTCAACAGGGAAAAGCATTTAAAGGCTACAAGTAAGATGCCATTCTAGAATTTTCTTTTGAAAGCAACACACACACACACATAAATACAGATGAGATGAGCTATCCGCTCAAATAAGCCACCCTACAAAGTAGTTTTCAAATAGGCTGCCGATAATAACAGTAAGTCCAAAACCTCATCACGAATATTAAATCAAAAGCTCAAATAAATTATAAAACAATTTAGGCATCCTAACACACTGATGTTGTGATAAGGTCCCTACAGTAAGTAGGGATATATATGAGTATATATATATATAAATATGAGTATATTCTAGTCCCTTTCCAGGTAGAGAAGGATATATACATTTTCAAGCAGGGTAATAAAATTGTAAACATGAACTAAGACATCAGCTTGACTGGAGTTCAAGTATAGATCAATGATGTATTTTATGGGAAAAGGTGTTCTCTTCCCAAGACTCAGTTTCCTCCAGTGGAAATAATGAAAGTATGTAATTCATGGAGTCGTGATGATATCTGTATTCACTTATTGAACAAATATCTATTGCACACCCTCTCTATGCCAGACATTCTAATATAGCTAGTGTATGATCCCTGGTACCACACAATCAATATTACTTATTAATATTTTGATAGCTCCAAGGCACTATTAAGATCATTTTCCTTGGCTCTTATGTCCCAGACAAACTTCTTACAGTAATTTACCTTCAATGTAGAACAACTACTGGGGCACCTGGGTTGCTCAGTTGGTTGGGTGTCCAACTCTTGATCTCAGGTTTGTGAGTCCAAGCCTGGCATTTGGCTCCACACTAGGCACACAGCCTACATAAAATAATAATAATATATTTTTTAAAAGCTCCTGAAAGGGAAATGCAAATCAAAATCACAGTGAGATACCACCTCGCACCAGTTGGAATGGGTAAAATTAACAAGTGAGGAAACGACAGATGTTGATGAGGAAGCAGAGAAAGGGGAACCCTCCTACACTGTCGGTGGGAGTGCAAGCTGGTACAGCCACTCTGGAAAATGATAGGGAGTCTCCTCAAAAAAGTTAAAAATAGAGCTACCCTATGACTCAGCAAATGCACTACTGGATATTTACCCTAAAGACACAAACGTAGTGATCCAAAGGGGCACAGGCACCTGAACGTTTATCTCAGAAAAGGCCACAATAGCCAAACTATGGAAAGAGCCCAGATGTCCATCAACAGATGAATGGATAAAGAAGACGCGGTGTATATATATATACAATGGAATACCGTGCAGACATCAAAACCCCCAAATCTTGCCATTTACAAAGATGTGGATGGAACTAGAGGGTGTTATGCTAAGTGAAACTGGTCAATCAGAGAAAGACAATTATCACATGATTTCACTGATAAGAGGAATTTGAGAAACAAGACAGAGGATTATAGGGGAAGGGAGGGAAAAATGAAACAAGATGAAACCAGAGAGGGAGACAATCCATAAGAGACTCTTAACATCAGGAAACAAACTGAGGGTTGCTGGAATGGAGGTGGGTGGGAGGGATGGGGTGGCTGGGGGCGGACACTGGGGAGGGCATATGCTATGGTGAGTGCTGTTAACTGTGTAAGACTGACGATTCACAGACCTGTATCCCTGAAACAAATATTATAGTATATGTTAATTTGAAAAAAACAAACAACAACAGCAACAACAAAAGCTCCTGCAAGACAGACTCACTACTAAGTGAGAAGCTCATAGAGCAGCCACGGTAAGTGCTGGATCTATTACATAACAGGTAAGTTCTCTGTACACATAAAGCATTGATATTCTGGCATATCGGGTCTTTTCTGTGATTTTGGTTAGCATAAATCCTTTCTTCAAAACCTGATAATCTTTAAGTAAACTGATGAAGTCATAATAATAAAAACAGAAAACTCGGGGCGCCTGGGTGGCTCAGTGGGTTAAAGCCTCTACCTTCGGCTCAGGTCATGATCCCAGGGTCCTGAGACCCAGCCCTGCATCAGGCTGTCTTCTCCGCAGGGAACCTGCTTCCTCCTCTCTATGCCTGCCTCTCTGCCTACTTGTGACCTCTGTCTGTCAAATAAATAATAAAATCTTTAAAAAAAAATAAACAAACAGAAAACTGAAGTTTCTGCACAATTATGAAGCCAAATTAGACTCAGTCTTAGGAACCAGCTGGCCTCCATCTGATTATTTTGTTTTAATAGTTACTCACATTTTACATTTCTTAATGAATTATCTCTCTCTGAATTTAGACATTCTTTTTTTTTTAAGATTTTATTATTTATTTATTTATTTGACAGAGAGAGAGATCACAAATAGGCAGAGAGACAGAGAGATGAGGAGAAGGAGGCTCCCCGCTGAGCAGAGAGCCCCATGCGGGACTCGATCCCAGGCCCCTGGGATCATGACCCGAGCTGAAGGCAGAGGCTTAACCCACTGAGCCACCCAAGCGCCCCTGAATTTAGACATTCTTATGTAATTATTTCAAGATGTATTTCCAAGACTGAAAAACATTTGGAAACTTCTTTCTTTTTCCTGCTTTCATTTGGTTTGCCTGCTCATTCTTCCCAGCTTCTCCTCTATCGTATCACCCAGTTGGCTCTCCAAACCAAGGCTCCTTATCTTGCCATATCTGTGAGCTCAGCTTTTAAGAGAAGCATTAACACTTTTTTGAAGTTCCTCAATTCAAGGTCTCCCCAGCAATTCACTACTTTTTATCAAAGTGAATACAATTCGTGGATTCCAGTAGATTCAAGAGCACCAGACCACCTCGCTTACCATCATTGTGTTGTGCGATTTGTGTCACTGTAGCGAGGTCAGTCCCCACTAAGTACAGAAGAGAATTGAGTGGCTCTGTTTGTGAATCCTTATCTCCTTACCTGCACATTAGATCAGCTTATGGAACACGGAAGAATATATGCACATTCTATGTATGTCTAAAAATATATATCTGAGTATATTTACAAATGCATGTTATATATTGTATATGTGTATATCTGTTTTTACATAATAAACTTTGTATAATATACATGTACTTATAATGCATATATTTATACACACCTATACTCCTTAGAATATGTGTGCAAAGACACAGGCACAAGTCAGAAATAATTACTTTCCCTTGAATAAATATTCTGCCAAACAATTTTAATTATCTAAGCATTAATATACCCTTTCTAGTGACCTTAAGATTCCGTGTTTCAAACGTTCATTTTGAAGCATCTCATCACAAAATGTGGCTGAATTTATCAAACAGGCCAAAATGGATCTATTAGGTTAATTTTTTTAAAAGCTTCTTGGTCTATGAAACCTGTACTGCTTGTGGAAAATATTTATATTCATTCAATAAGCCTAAGTTACATACAATATGTAATATTCATATTCACTTAACAAATATTTATGTTCAATAAAAAATTACAGAGCTCAACACTGTTCTAGGGGCAGGAACAAAAGACAATAAAACTTACATTTTCATGGTAAAACTTGGTAATGAATTATAAACAGATGTATATTATGGTATCAGGTCATAGTAATCACTGATAATAAAGATATAGCAGGTGTGGGAGTAGGAAGGACACAAGGTACTATGTTAAACATAGCAACCAAGAGAGTCCCATGTGGGAAGTGACACCAGAGCAGAGAATGGATCAAAATGAAAGAGATGCCATTTATTTGAGCATCTGGTTCACAAGCTCTACACCATCAAGGATGGAGAGGGTCTTAAAGGTAGCAAGTTAGCCTGCCACAAGGTCATCAATGCTGGGAAAAGATAAGAAATTCCCAAGTCAGAGACAAAGGACTGTGTTACTCATAGCACAGCAGACCTCACGACCTCCACCTTGCCCTTGGTCTCCAGCCCTGGGAAGATGTGAAAGCTGACCCAGGTCAATGTTGCCCATAGAGAATGGGTCTATGACATAAAGAGGAACCCCAAGCATAGGGAACCCCCAATCTTAAGAAGGGGACTGCTAGACAACCTATCCAGTCCCTGCTCCAGAGAGGGACACTGTCTTTATTATACTGGTCCGCAACAAACCTGCCCCATATCCTACCAGAGATACTAACTCTGTTTTCTAAGGCTATGCAAGCATCCTTGAAAAGAATCCGAAACAAAAACTGATCTGAGATGTGCAGACCATGTCTGGGAGAATAGTCTCCTCATGTCAGCTTTTAACAAACACCAGAATCACCGGAAAGCTTGTTCCAACACATATTGCTAGGGTTAACCCCCAGCGCTCCTGATTCAGTCTGTCTGAGGCAAGTCTCAGTGCTTGCATTCCCTAAAGTTCCTGGGAGATAGTGATATTGTTGATCAGGAATCCACACTTTGAAAATCACTGCTTTAAGTCTGTTAAACAGACCGTGTTTTGTTGTGTTGTCCCTGATTCGCTTCCATTTCGCTCTGCTTTATAATCAGAAAATCACGATTCTAAATTGCGTCTGCATCTTGGGATCTTTCATTCCATTAAATCTGGTAAGTAATATCTCTTATTAGAAACAATTCTCATATCTTATAATGTGGCTCAGCTCACTGACTTTTATACTCTATTCCAGACACGAAACAAAAGAGACAGTTGCAATAATAGAGAAAAAAAGAATCCTGTTTACAAAATTAACTCAGTACTCTTATAATCTGAATAGTAACCTTGTGCCTAGAGTTGATATTAATGACATTCCAGTTTTTAGCTACAAGATGCCTTGATGGAAACGCAGATGTCTGCATTGTCTAAAGAGCACTGATCATTTCCATTTACTGCAACCTACACTTGGTTACTGCAGCTCTAAAAATTCTTTTAGGTCAAAATTGATCTTTAAATGACCTAATAATATTAGATATTTCAGATTATGCCCATGTCCATAAAGCTATACCATTAACACATAAATATGCCTTACGGCTATGTCAAAATGGTCTCAACCACTGCAGTGTTTTGTTGTTATAGCTCGAAAATCTAACCGTTCTATGAAATTAATTCCATAAAGCGCACAGACATGCAGTGAGTGAGAAAAACACTCACTCCTATTTAAAATATTTTCACATTCACCATCTATTTTAACAAAGAAATTTTGTAGGAATTATCGCATTACCCAAATTTAACACTAGAATGTAGATTTGGAGATTTGCTTTCAGTTTCTCTTAATCCAAGGATTGACTCTATTTCACCTATAGATGGCGCTTATGCCCATATTACTTAGCATTGTAGTAAAAATTGTGAAAAAGTTCTCTCTTAAAAAAAAAAAAGTTGGCAATAAGTATTAGAGCAGTTCACAAACAGAAAGTAGGGCAAACTCTCACTTTACATATGACATCACAATTCCTGCAAAAATACTACAAAATCGACAATATATCAAGGATGCAGAGAATAAATTGTGTGTGCACATTCTCCCTCTCCCTGCAAACAGTGGAAGTGGGATTTGAACTCAGGTGGGCTTGACCCCAGTTTGTCAGTATCTCATACCAAACACCAAGCCCTAATACACAGAAATCCTTCTCATGATGCTCTGCTACAAAGTACATTTTTGCCTTTGTTACCACCCTTCCCTCTTTGTGTTGGACCTCAGGGATGTGTAACAGTTTTTATCACAGCTTCTCCCTCTGCCCCTCCCCCAGGCTCATGCTCTCTCTCAGACTCTCTTAAATAAATAAATAAAAGATTTTTAAAAATGACTTTTTAAAACGTTTTCAAGCCCCAAAATTGAGAAAGTAGTGGAGCCCCCCAAAGATCTCTCAGCCAACCTATCCATATTTCATCTTAAATCCCATGGCCAATTTTATTTCATCTCTACTCCCAACATAATGAGAAACAGATTGTTTTAAAGCAAACTTCCAGACATCATATCATTTCATCTGGAAATGTCTTATGATGTAGATCTAAAGCATAAAAACATTTTTTAGAACATAACCACAATGTCAGTAACACCTTTAAAAACCAAGCAAATAATGAATTCCTTAATATTATCAAATATCCATGCAATGTTCACACTTCTGTGATTGTCTCATAAATGTATTTTTTATAGTTTGTCCAAATCAAGAATAAACACTCCCATATACTGCATTTGGTTTATAGGCATCTTAAGACTCCACGTGGGACACCTGGCTGGCTCACGTGGTATAGCATGGGATTGTTGATCTCAGGGTCATGTGTTTGAGTCCCATGCTGGGTGTAGACATTACTTTAAAAACAAACAAACAAAAAGACTCTATCTACACCAGTTTCCTTCCTGTTTTCTTATTTCTTTATGCCTGTATGTTTACTGATGGCATCCCCCAATCCCAATAATGTAATTTATTCTTGAGAATACTCTCTATTGATTCCTTTTCTGTAGAGGGCAATCTGTTTCCTCTAAGACAGTGAGTATATCCAATTTGTATCCCCATTTTACCTTTCAATGATTATCTTCTTTCCCCAAATGGCCATGTTAAATTCAGTCTATCCAAGCACTATACCCCTAATCCAGTTCCACCCCTCAGTCCCTCCCAGCAATCATCTCCTCCCACACCACATCCACACCACAAAGCTCCCATCCTCAACCTCACACCTGGGCTGGAATACCTAAGGCTCCTTTTTTGTGATCCCCATCTCTCCTGACCAGATGCTGCACAAGGAGCCACTCACACCTTCTAGCAGTTGACTTAACCCAACACAGGGCTTACTTCCTAAATAAGAATCAGGTTTAGTTCTGAATTTCTCTTGAAAAGGTCTTTTTTCATTATGATAGGAAAAATTCAAGAAAGTGTTGCCATTCCCTGAATTTCCACCCTCCTATCAAAATATCAAGGTATGCCTTCAAGAATAATTAGTATGTGATGGGAGGTTTTTCTTCCCAGTTTTGTTTGGTTACTCCTTTTTCCATGTCCTGCAAATAGACTGGTCAAGCTTAAATGTAAAAAAATAATAATAATAAAAAGTAAGAGTTACGTAATTACTAGAAGAAAACATGGGTGAGTTCCCCCATAACTTAAGAAAGAATAAAACTTTCCTAACTATGACTAAAAATTCAGATGCAGAGCTCACATAGTTCAGTCACTAGAGCATCAGACATTTAAAAATCTAGATGCAATAAAATAAAATACAGACAGACCTGACCACATAAAATTATAAACAACCAACCAATCAAGTCCTCTACAAAATAAAAGAAAAACCAAAATCAAAAGAAAAATGACAACCTAGAATTAAGTGTCTGCAACTTACATGACAAAGCAAGGGTTAGGGTCCCTATATAAAGAATTTCTAAAAAGGAAAAAAACAATAGCCCTCTAAATATGGGCAAAAACTGTGAAGAGAAAACTCACAGGAAGAGAAATGCAAATGGTACTAAACTTAGAAGATCAAGCTTACCCTTTAAAAAGAAAAATATTAAAAAAAAGTATATTGAACTATTTCCCTCCTATTGGACTGGCAGAAATCCAAAAGAATAACCACACATACTTAATTTGTTATATGCATAAAAGCATCCTCATATCCTGTTCAAAAATCAAAAAAGATTAACCACCATTAAGTGAAATACGGCAATAGTTAGCTAAATTATACATGAATTTACCATTTAACCCAGAAATCCCACTTCTGGGGACCAGCCACAAGGGCACACTGATCAAAGAAAGAAGAGGTTATATCACTATTTATATTTGCAAAAGACTAAAAAAACCCCAAATATTGATTACTAATGAACTCGTGGAATGTGTTATGTTATACTCACACCATGAAGTGCTAAGCAACTGGAAAAGGAACTGAGGAATATCTCTTTGTGGCACTACAGAGTGAACTCCATAGTACATTATTAAGTGACAAAGTTTAAGTTAGCGGCGCCTCAGTGGCTCAAATGGTTAAGCATCTGCCTTCAGGTCCTGGGATCCAGCCAGAGTCAGCACACCTGCTTCTCCCTCTCCCTGTGCCTCCCCAACCGCTCAGGCTCTCTCTCTGTATTCTTTGTCTCAAATGAATAAATAAAATCTTAAAAAGCAAAACCAGCAAAAAAAAAAAAAAAAAAAACCCACAAAAAACAACAACAAAAAAAGAACTGGGTGCCTAGATGGCTCAGTCATTAAGTGTCTGCCTTCAGCTTGGGTCATGTTCCTGGGATCATACCAGCATCCCTCCCCACTCTGCAGGAAACCTGCTTCTCCCTCCTGCACTCTCCCTACTTGTGTTCCCTCTCTCACTGTCTGTCAAATAAATAGACTCTTTAAAAAAAGAAAACCCACAAAGTTTAAGTGAAAATCAAGTACAATATGACAAAGAGCTACATATGGGCCTTCTTATATTAAAAATAACAAAATGAGAATCACTATATTGCATATCTAAAATTAATATGAAATTGTATGTTGATTTCACTGGAATTAAAATAAAAACTTAGGGGCGCCTGGTGGTTCAGTGGGTTGAGCCTTGACCTTCAGCTTGGGTCATGATCTCGGGGTCATGAGATGGAGCCCCACATCAGGCTCTCTACTCAGCAGGGGGCCTGCATCCCCCCCCACCCCCCTCTGTCTGACAAATAAATAAATAAAAATATTTAAAAAGAATAAATGAGTAAAATAAAAAATAAAAACTTTAAAAAATGGCTACCCACATTGGGTAAGAGCAGGAGTAGCATAAGGGGACAGAGAGAAGCCAGACTGATCTCTGAATATGCTTTGCTAAATTTATATTCACAATCCATCTTTAGAAAAATTTAAATATTTTTAATACTTATACTTTAAATATTTTTAATACTTATACAAAAACAATAATCCAAATGAAAACAAAACCCTAAAAACAAAGAGCAAATGAAAGAAATCAATCAAATTGTGTCTCAATTTGATGGTATACCTCAGAGAGGAAATACCTGCTAAGCTTAAGACACAGGAATGTGACTATGTGCCACAATGGGAATACACTGAAGGATAAGAGAACTGAAACAAACAAAACAAAACACCAAAAAACAAAAGAAAACCATCGAAAAAAGATTCACAAATCTGACCACATCAACATGTAAAACTTTCATATTACCAATGATGCCACAAAGTGAAAAAATAAGACAAACTCTGGAGAACATATTTACAATGAATAGAACAAAGATTACTATACAACACTCATAAAGGATATTTATCAATCAGTAAGAAATACAGAACAAAATTAATGGAAAGGTATGTAAAACTATACAAAACATATAAATCAACATTTCACAGAAGAAAAGTGAAAGGCCCAATCCTATCCAAAATCAGAGAAATACAAATCAAAACAATAGGGTTTTCATCTTTCATCAGACTGGCCATAATTTTGAAATAACGGTATCAACTGTGAACAAGGAGACAAAGAAAGCTGTTCTGTCACCTAACAGCTGGTGGGAGTCGTATGGTCACTTAGACCAATTTGGCAGCATAAAGTGACACTGGAAATGCTTAGTCTCTCTGACCCAACAATATGTATCATGCGTGTACACTACAGAATACTTGAAATGCTTGTTCTTCTACAGGGAGAGAAAATGTAAAAGATGGTCACTGCACAATTATTCATAATAATGATAAACAGAAATGACATAAGAAACAGACAACTAAAATGTATGCTGTCATAACAGAATATTAAAAGGAATGAAGTAACCAATTTGGATAGATCTTAAACACAATATTAAATTCTCAACACAGGGCCACCTGCGTGGATCAGTTAGTTAAGCATCCAGCACTCGATTTCAGCTCAGGTCGCGATTTCGGGGTCGTCAGATCAAGCCCCATGTTGGGGTCAGCAAGAGATCTGCTAGAAATTCTTCTTTTCCCTGCCCCTCCTGCTTGTGTGTGCTCTCTCTTGCTCTTTCTCAAATAAATAAATAAATCTTTTAAAAAAAAAAAAAGGCAGCGAAAACAATCCTGACAAGTTTGTCAAGAAGAATTTGTTCAGTAGAACAAACTGGAGAACTTATATTCCTGACTTCAAACTTGCTATAAAGCGACAGTATCAAACACAAGGAACCAGCATGATAATATCCACATATGAATATTATCATCTCCACAAATGAACAGAAGTGGGAGTCCAGAAACAAACCCATACACCTATGGTCAACTGACGCTCAACAAGGGTGCCAAGATCATTCAATGGGAGAAAAAAAGAGTCTCTTCAACAAATGGTATTGGAACTGAATATCCACATGCAAATGAATGAAAATGGACCCCTTCCTCATATCATATACAAAAATTAACTCTAAATAGATCAAAGACCTAAATGTGAGAGCTAGAAACAATAACACTCTTAGGAAAAATACACGAGTGAATCTTCATGATCTTAGAATGACAACAGATTCTTAGATATGACCTCAAAGGCAAACACAACAAAGGAAAAGAGATCCTTTTGTGAATCAAAGGATATACTTTCAAGAGAATGAAGAGACAACTCACAGAATAGGAAGAAATATTTGAAAACCACATATGTGATAAAAATCTATTACCCAAAATACTCTTCAATAAATCCAATTAAAAACAGGCCAAGGATTTGAATGGACATGTCTGCGAAGCAGATACACAAATATCCAACAAGCACTCGAAAAGGTACTCATTAGACATTAGGGAAAAGCAAATCAAAACCACAATGACATGCTACTTCATATCCACTATGATGGCTATAATATGACATCAAGTGCTGTCAATAAAGAGGGGAAACTAACCTTCATGCATTGCTGGTGGAAATATAAAATTGTGCACATTATGAAAAACAGGTGGTTCGGTGGTAATTTAAAACTACAACTAATGCATGATCCAGCATTTTCACTTCTCAGTAAATACCCAGAAGAACCAAAGACATGTATTCTATCAAAATTTGCACATGAATGTTCAGGGCCTCACTACCCAACAGCGGTAAAGAAGAAACAAGCCAGACCTCTGTTAACCAGTAAATGGATGAACAGAACTCGGGTCCTTCTACACAGTGGAATATTCTTCAATGATAGAAATGAAGTCTTGGTAAAAAGGCACACTTAGCTATAAAACGAAGGTCTGAGGATCTCATGTATAACACGGTGACTACAGCTGATATCACAATTAAAATCTGTTGACTCCAGAGCTTAAATACTCTCACCAAAAAAACAAAAACAAAAACCCAAAACAAAGAAAGAAAGAAATATGTGAGGTGAGGGATGTGTTAGATTAGATGGGAGGAATCCTCTCACAATGTATACGAATATCAAAATCATCACAATGGGGCGCCTGGGTGGCTCAGTGGGTTAGGCCGCTGCCTTCGGCTCGGGTCATGATCTCGCGTCCTGGGATCGAGTCCCACATGGGGCTCTCTGCTCAGCGGGGAGCCTGCTTCCTCCTCTCTCTCTCTCTGCCTGCCTCTCCAACTACTTGTGATTTCTCTTTGTCAAATAAATTTAAAAAAAAAAATCATCACAATGTTCACTACATACCTTATAGTTCTGTCAAATATACCTTAATAAAGCCAGAAAAGAAAAACAATGAAGTCTGTAACGTGCTCCAATATGATGAAGTTTAAAAACATTACACAAGGTGAAGGAAGACACACATAAAATATACATTTTGTATGACTATACTCCTACAAAAGATCCAGAAGATCCAAGTCCATACTGACAGAAAGTAGATTAGTGGTTTCCAGGGTCTGAGAATTTTGGAGTTATTTTAAGGACGTGCGGTCAACTTATTCTATAAAAATTCGAGGTTTTGTAAAGGGAAAACAAAAACAAACCAAGACCGGGGGAAAGCTCTCTACATGGGCTTTAGTAATACCTTCTCCTAAAAAACCTCATTAACTGGGTTCTGCTTGGTAATCTGTCTTTTGCTTCCACTGAAGAATAATTATAGTCATTTATTTTGTGGTTTGCCACAAGAAGGTTGTTCATCATTTATATAAAGAGAAACAGAAGTTTTTTATTCAGCTCTTGATCCCAGAAAGTCTTTAGGCTCCAAAAGGAATAGGATGCTCTATGCATGTTTTTTTTGGGGGGGGGGGATGGGGAGGGAGTGTGGGGGAGTCATGGTCAAAAGTCTGAAATATTTGCAAGTTTGATAACCACGTGACTTTATATGATGTGTGTGTGTGTGTGTGTGTGTGTGTGTGCGCGCCACTTTGCCCTATTGATCTGCTAATCCAATGCTACTGGTCTACACACCTCAACATCACCTGCAACCTTGTTCAAAACCAAAACTCTCCAGCCCCATTCTATGGTTTAAAACACCTCCCAGTTTTGATCTGATGCACACTAAAGTCTGAGAAACACTGTGTCAGGCTGGTTCCCTCAGGTTCATTTTATCTATTTCTACTTTTCTATTTTAAACACAAGTCATAATCCTCATAAGTTCCATTATAAAACAAAGCAGAAAATGACTTCAATAACTCACACAGGACTTCTTCATATTTTGCTGGTCTCCCTTGGAAAAATGCAGAAATCTCTGAAGGCAGAGCTGGGATGGAGAAAGAGGAATGAAGTCATTAAAGGTACAGACTGCCTTGCAGTTCCCGGACCTGCCTTCTTAAAAAGCTGCAAACATCACGTGGGTGAAATGCCCCTCTGTGGGAGAATACTCTTTTCACCTCGCAGAAGGGGCAGGAAAGGACGTATGTAAACCACCCACACAACTACGTCTGACTGTGATTTGGCCATGCAGAGCTTGAGTGTGCAATTTTTCACTGGGTGAATGGAACTATCGTCTAGGACATTTTTAAACAATGTCTGTACCCCTATGTTCTGTTTCAAAGAAATTTTTAAAATGACAAAAATTGGTTAAGCAAATTATAATACGCTAAATGAAGGAACACGAAACCTTCAGCAAAGGTTGTACAACAAAAGTTGTTACATCTGTATTTCCTTGTTTACTCAAGTTAGAGAAGGCAACCAAAGCTAAGAAAAAAAGGATGGAGGCACTTTCAAGTGAGTGTACATTTTGTTTTTCTAAAGCATTGCAGTTTCTCAAATGGCTATCTTTTCTTAAACCAGTGGTGATGTGGTCAGTACAGGACTGGGGTAGGAAAACTCAACGTTTCCTCTGGGTTCTGCCCCAACACAAAGACAGGGAAATTCACTTACATTTTCAGCACCAATTTCTTCTCAACCTTCAAGAAGAAAAATAAGTAACTCTCCTTGTACTGCTGTCTTGTAAAGAACTCAACAGCACAGCTTTCAATGCCAGATTCATTGTGTGAGCAGAGCTCAGTATCTGGGAAGAGGGAGCACAAAACAAAGAGTAAGGGTTGAACTGGGATTGGTGAGACAAAACTGACTCACATCTAGTTTTAAGGCCCTTTCCCACAAATCCCTGGAATGCCTCCAGCACAGTTCTATTTCCCAGGTCATCTAACCATCCTTCACTCCTTCCAGCCCAGCTGCCCTGGTCCAGGCTTCTCTCCATTAGGCAGCCTGGGAGCTTCTGAATGGGGCAATATTCTCAATTCTCACTTGTTGTGAACACGCCTGTGAAAACCTAGGATCTGCTCCTCTCTCCGAACTACACTCTGCTCAAAACTCACTCAAGAGGTGCCTGGGTGGTTTGGTTGGTTAAGCAAATGACTCAATCTCAGCTCAGGTCTTGATCTCAGGGTCATGAGCTCAGCCCTGCAGTGAGCCTACTTAAAAACAAAAAAGAGAGAGAGAGAGAGAGAGAAAGAAAAAGAAAAGAGAAAAAACCTCAAATAGTTGTAGGATTCTCTCCAACTAACATATACTTAGAGACTCCTCCTTCTTACTTTCCAAGATGTGCTTTTCTAACGTAGATGAGAAAGACACCTGAGGGGCAAATTCATTTTAGCTGGAATTGTCACCCAGGCCCAGAGTTCCAATGTATTTGTTATTCCATAGACTCTCAGGTCAGACCTTCTATAAATTCAAATCAAGACTGCTGACAACTGTTACAAACCTAAGTTGGATACAATTATATGGTCTCTATTAGAGGCTTTGAAGACATCTAGAAATCCCATACACAGAGCTACTACATGGTTAAGATTCAAACGTTCAGATCGTTTATCTGCTAGTGTTGTGACATAGGGTACATAATAATAGCATGGGTGAAATGAAAAGAGTGGAGAGAAAGGAGCTGATCTGAGAAAAGGACCAAAAACATGAATGAGTCTTTTTTTTTTTTTTTAACACAAATGAGTCTTAAATGAATTTTGCTAAGTGAAATAAGCCAAACTCAGGAGATACATATTATATAATGCCGTTGACATTCTGAAAAGGGTAAAATTGTAAAACATAGACCAAAGGGTTGGTTGAAAAAGGCAAGGTTGAGTAATGACCACGGGGAATGAATTAGATTATCCATGAGCCCGACTGACATAAACAAATGATGGAATAAATAAATGAGGAAAATGAAAATCTTTCCTTTACAGAAGAATCCCGATAAACATATAAGTAAAACAGAAAAATCTCCTTTTAGAACACCACAGTAAAAGTGGTTGCAGGCAAGACCCAACAATGAAAGCGAAAATTAGTGGCCAAAACTATAAATATAAACAGGATACCTGGGTAGCCTCAGAGTTTCTCCTCAAATTTACTAACACTCCTGGTGGTTTTAAAATATGACCATAAATTCGAAAAGGGGCTAAGTGAATTTCCTCTGTCCCTGGGTGTGCACTGGACTTAGCCAATCCACTCTTAAGTGTAGACTGGATATGGAAAAATCCTAAATATATAGTGCAGAAACCCCGCTGATACCACCTTAACCAAGTACTAAAGGTTAGTATGACGAATCATGTTGATATCATGTGTCACCTGATACATAGGTAGAGCACATCCTTCCAAGGGTATTCTTCCTAAAAATATATACCTGTCCAATAAGGAGAAAACATTGGACAAGCGTAAATTCAGAGGCACTTTTCACAATACCTAACCACTATTCTTCAATCATGTGAATGCCATGAAAGACAAGGAAAGACCAAAAAACTTACAGGTTGGAGCAGACATAATGATTAAATAAATGTATCGTGGTATCTGGACAGAATCCTGGATCAGTAAAAGGGCATTCGTGGAAAACCTGACGGAATCTGAACAAACTCTGTAATTTCGTTAATACAATTGCGCCCGAGTTGCTTCCAGTTTTGATAACGGTACCATCGCTCTGTTAAAATGTTAACATTGGGGGAAGTTGCGTGAAGTGTATGTGGGAGGTTGCAGGAGATGAGAGCGTGCTTTCTTCAAGTTTGGTATACTGACAGTTTTTTACACATGAACAGTTTTTAGTATTAATACCGAATTGCTAGCTTGCTGCTTTTCTCATTCCAGAATAACCATGCTGGTCACAGATAGCGGTACAGAGATGAAATCCAAACACAGCTTCCCTTCTCTTGGCTTGCGTCTAAAATTTGGTCGAAGGACCAGGACAAAAGCCTGGCTCCAGGCAGCAGGAGTGAGTACCTCAGACAGCAATCTCTCAGCTCAGCAGACTGGGCAGAAACTCTCCAGCTGGTTTCTCAAGACAAGCTCATGGGGTACACCGGGGAAGAGAATCTTGAGAGAGGTACTGAATCATTTATGCGCCAGATATACATGGTAAACGCCTCTAATCTTCACAAAACCCCTGCTAGGTCAGTACGATGAGTAACTTTTTAAGACTTAGGGTTAGATAGCCCTCTTAAGGGTAGACGCACTTTCCCAGCACTAGCTGCCAGGAGCAGAGTTCTAGCTCCTCGCCGCCACCTCAGCGCCGCTCCCTTCGTCTGCGCAATGAGTCCCCGCCTTCTCCTCCCGGCTCCTACGTTCCGGGCCTCCAGCTCCTCGCCGCCCCGCGCCCGCGCCGCGCCGCTCCCTCCCTAAACAGTGGTGCGTCCCCGCCTTCTCCTCCTGGCCAGTCCTTCACCCGCCTCCAGCTCCTACCCGCCACCGCGCCGCTCCCTCCCTCTGCGCAAGTGCGTCCCCGCCTTCTCCAAGCTCATCCGTTCCGGCCTCCAGCTCCTCGCCGCCCCGCGCCGCTCCCTCTCTCTGCGCAAGTGCGTCCCCGCCTTCTCCTCCCCGCTCGTCCGTTCCCGGCCTCCAGCTCCTGGCTGCCCCGTGCCGTGCTGCTCCCTCCCTCAACAGAAGTGCTTCCCCGCCTTCTCCTCCCGGCTGGTCCTTCATCCGCCTCCAGCTACTCGCCGCTGCCGCGCCGCTCCCTCCCTCTACCGATGTGAGTCCACGCCTTCTCCTCCCCGCTAGACATTTCCCGGCCTCCCGCTCCTCTCCTTTGCCGCGCTGTTTCCTCCCTCTGCGCATGTGCATCCCCGCCTTCTCCTCCCCGCTGGACCGTTACCCGCCTCCAGCTCCTCGCCGCTGCGCTGTTTCCTCCCTCTGCGCATGTGCATCCCCGCCTTCTCCTCCTGGCTTGTTCTTCCCCGGCCTCCAGCCCCTACTGCAAAACCTTCTTTGGCTTCCGGGTTCACGAGGTGAGGGAGTTAGGGGTGAGTCCTGGGGGATGGGGGCGAGTGCCTAAGGGGCCCTGTGCGGCCCGGGGGTCCGGCGGGGGTGCCCGGTAGTGGGTCGGAGCCCCGCGGGCACCAGACCGACCCCTGGATTCTGCATTGCCTGCAGAGTTGAAGGGCCGGCGAGCGGCGGCGTCTCTGCATGAGGGACCAGGGTCCGGAGTGGGAACCTTGGCTCTCGGGTTCCCAAGGCCCGCAGGTGTCCGGCTGCAGCGCTAAGCTGGCCGCGCGGACCTGCGGCGGCGGGTGGGGAGTTTACATGCGTGACGTGTGCGCCAGACCCACGGGGAGGGGGTGGGGCTGCGGGTAGGGGTGAGTGTGCTTGTGCGACATGCGTGCACGCTTGGCGTTATGACGCGTGTGTGTTTGCGCGTCTTAAGTGTGCAGGGCTTCCTAGGAGGGGCGCCTTTGTAGGAGAACCAGGCAGGGTGTCTGATGTGAATGAGTTGCTCTGGCCGAATAGTCGACGTGATTATTCTGAGCACTCACATTATTTTTTTTTTAAAGATTTTATTTATTTATTTATTTATTTGTCAGAGAGAGAGAGAAAACATAAGGAGGCAGAGTGGCAGGCAGAGGCAGAGAGAGAAGCAGGCTCCATACCGCGCAAGGAGCCCAATGCGGGACTCCATCCCAGGACCCTGGGATCATGACCTGAGCCAAAGGCAGCGGCTTAACCAACTGAGCCACCCAGGCGTCCCCTGAGCACTCACATTTTGTTAGCTGCTCTTGTATTTGTTGTGTATGTAATAACGTGCGGCTGGAGCTTTGACAATTCTCTAGGGCTTTCATTGCTCAGTTAACTCATTTGTGCAATGGAGGAGGGGAGAGGCTGTACTAGCTAGCGACCAAGGCCCTTTCCCCGCTCTAACATTCCCCAGGCCCCCAGTTATTATTTATTATGTATTCATTTGTTATTTGTTATGTAAAAGCATGACAGTATCCTGAAGCCATCGCAGGCTGTGTGACAGTGGCAGGTCTGGGACAAATTTAAGAAGAGCGAGATGAGCTGGAGCTGGGAGGGTGGGCACGCTGGCTACACAGGAAATGTCACTTCTTTGGAGAGTCTGTGAGGGCAAACAGGGCAGCAGCCAAAAGGAAGGAAATTCTGTCATCACCCCTCCCTGAACACCCGCTCCTCCCCTCATTTTCCATTCCCCATTTGCCATTGTTGATGGCATCTAGGAAGATGCAGAGGTTCCTGCTCTCCTGGCCTTATAGACAGACGTACAGGATGGTAGTGCAGGCACGAGGTTATCTGTTTTGGCCTTATTTGAGAAATGAAAAAAACAAAAAAAAAAAAACCAAAAAAAACCTTGAGCCTGAGAAGGTGACTGACCAAGATCATGCAGTTTGTTGGTGGCAGAACCATGGTTAAAAGTGAGGTCTGCAAATTCCCAGGCCATGGCTCATTTTGTCACTGTTAATTACATCAAAGATAGTTTCTCATTAAAAGACCTTTTGAAAGTTGTAAGAAACAAACATTAAACATTTATTTTTTATCTTGCCTTAAATACCCCGATCTCCTTTTTCCAGAGGTTTCTTGGATTTTCTGACCTCAGGGGATTAATAGTGTTCACAGGAAAACAGATGAACAGCGTGGCTTGAGATTTTTAATTTTTAATTTTTCCCACATCAGTTCTGAAAAAGCCATAATGTTTCCTCCTTTAGGTTACTGTTAAATGTTCAACTCATCTTCTCATGTTTTTAATTTTTCTGTGTCACAGAACCTAAATTGGTAATAAATCAATAAGAAACAAATGTTTACATTCACTCAGTGAAAAGTATCATGTCTAAGCTCAACATCTATCGGAGCCACACATGGAGACGTAAGTATCTTGTATGTGGAGCTGTGTGGGCAGGTAAATTCAAGAACTGCAAGGCAGGCCAAGTCTCTTCTAACTTCCTTCTTCCTTCCTTCTTCCTCAGCTGTCCCTCCTCCACTAAGAGCAGAAAATGAACACATCCCAGGTGAGCTTTTTGTTTGTTTATTTCCACTTTATTTGAAAATGAGTTTTCTAAAATTTGAAAGGATTCATATTTTTAAACCAAAAAATATAGAGGGGCTCCTGGGTGGCTCAGTGAGTTAAAGCCCGTGCCTTTGGCTCAGGTCATGATCCCAAGGGTCTTGGGATCGAGCCCCACATTGGGCTCTCTGCTCAGCAGGGAGCCTGCTTCCCTTCCTCTCTCTCTGCCTGCCTCTCTGCCTACTTGTGATCTCTGACTGTCAAATGAATAAATGAAATCTTTAAAAAAAAAAAACCCAAAAAAATAGAAATAGGCAAGAATTACTTGAAGGGAAGTATATCAAGTATATCAAGCAAATTCAAAGAACAGTTGGTAGAATGAGAAGCAGGACTCTTAATTTCACAGAGTTGTGCAAGTTGTAAAACTTCCTTTGATTTTTCTAATAACACTGAAATTGCCTATAATCATTTCTGATAGACACAGCATTGTGCTAGAAGTGTATGGATGCTTTTCAGGGGACCAAGCAATGAGGTCTGAGTAGACAGCTCTCTCATGGTACTGCTTGATGCAGGAATAGGACTTTGAAGATCTGGTGGAATGGAGGGACCACGCGTCCTCCAGATGACTCTCCCTAAGGGTTTGTGTCAGCTTGTTCTCATCTCTAGCTTGAATAGCCGACTGTTCTGGCTTTGGTTTCTGCATTTCTCATTCATATTTCAACTTCATGAATGCATTCTTGCTTCTTCGACATTCACCTGAGTCAGCTCTGGAAAAGGCTACCAAATTGTAGTCAAATCCAGTTTTTGGCTTTGTCTTACTTGACCATCCTGCAGCATAATCCTCAGTCTCTATTGTCTCTGACACCTGCCTGCTAGCTTTCCTTTCTTAACTCTGATACATCTCCTTACTGTTCCTCACAAAGTTGTCTTTCCCTTTAGCCCCAGACGTTGCCTCTCCTTGGGTTTGTTGCTCAACCATCCTTGGCTCACTGCTTTTTTTCAGTCTGTGCTTTTTTTCTGACTGGTCTTCTCTCTCTCTCTCTCTTTTTAATAAAATACTTTTGAATTAGTAATAACATGGTTAAAGGTTAAGTGATGTTCCCTCTAGGAAGGGTGACATTTTTCATCTCAACTGAGACACTTCCACTGAGAATGAAAGAGGTTCCATAAAGTTATGATGGGACATCTGGCTATATTGGGACAGTCCCAGATAAACTGGAGTTATGGTCTTCCTGCTGTAGATATGTCTGTCTTGTTTGTCCTAGCAGTGCTGCTTTTTTCAGTTAAAAGATAATCTTGTATGCCCCCTACTTTTATTTGGAAGGGAATCCATCATCTTTAGGGCTTTCTGAACTTAGATGCAGCTGTACACCACTGGCATCCTGTTAAAATGCAGGTGTTGATTTAGTGGATCTGGTGGGGGCCCTGGGTTTTGCATTTCTAAAAAAGCTCCCAGGTGAAGCTGACTCTGCTGCTCAGGGAGCCACACTTTGAGTAACGAGTCTATACGTGATTTTCTGTTCTTCCTTTGCTTTTTTGTCACTTCTTAAAAGCCTGTCCCAGACATCTGTATCTAAACAGAACATGGATTGTTTCTTTGTTATAACTGCACAGTAATTCAAGCATGGACGTTCCATAGTTTGTTAACTGGTTATTGTTAGCTATGCATTATTTCAAACCTTTTGCTATTACAAACCATGTTCTAATGAATGACCTTGTACATATAGGTTTTTTCTATCCAATAAATTCCCAGAAGTGCGCTACCAGATCAACGGGTGCATAGAATTGATAACTCGATCATTCGGGATTATGGTATCATTTTGTATCACTCCCATCGACACCGCCTGAGTGCTTGTTTGTCCCAGCTTCTCCCATAAAACACGTGGTTCAACTTCTGGAATTTTGGCAGTGGAAAGATAAACATGGTATTTTATGAAGTTTATATCTGCAAGTTTCTTAACTATGAGTGAGGTTAAGTATTTTTTCATGTATCTGAAAGAGGTATTTACGTTTCTGTGAACCCTCTGTTCATATCTTTTGCCCATTTTCCTCTTAGGTTTGTGGCTTTTTTTGTTTTTCTTCTTCTTCAGTGTCTAGCTCTTTATAGATTAGGGATACTAGTGCTTGTCCATTTAATGGGTTGCAAACTCTTATTTTATGGGATGTGATTTGTCTTTCGATAGTTGACCCTGGTGTTTTCTCCCCATGCAGGTATTCTGTTTCAGAATGCCACATTTCACTTAGTCGTTTCTTTAGGCTCCCCTTGGCTGTGACAATTTCTCAGACTTCCCTTGTTTTTGATAACCTGGGCAGTTTTGAGGAGTACAGTTAGGTGTTTTGTAGAATGTCCCTCAATTGGGAATTGTCTGCTGTTGTTTTCATGATTAGACTGAGGTTATGGGTTTCTTGGAGGAAGACCACAGAGATAAAATGTGATTTGGTCTTATCATATCAAGGGTTAGTGCTCTGGACATGACTTATTACTTTGTTTTCTCTGTCCTCATACTGGACTCCTTGGAAGGAAGTGGGCAATTACACTATACCACTTACACTATACCTCCTTCCTGTTGGAGTAGCTACATGATTATGTACATAAATTATCAGGAATTCTGCATAGAGATTTTTCTGTTCTCTCCTATTTACTATCAGCATGAATTCATGGCTAGTTATTTTATATTTTGGTTATAGTACAATGATACCTTGTTCTTTTTGTTGCTCAAGTTGTTCCAGGTTGGTTAGTAAAAGCATCTTCTAGGGGCACCTGGGTGGCTGAGTTGGTTGAGTGTCCAACTCTTGATTTCGGCTCAGGTCATGATCTCAGGGTCCTGGGATCCAGCCCCACGTTGGGCTCTTTGCTGAGTGTGGGGCCTGCTTGAAATTTTCTCTCTTGGGGTGCCTGGGTGGCTCAGTGGGTTAAAACCTCTGCCTTTGGCTCAGGCTCAGGTCGTGATCCCGGGGTCCTTGGATGGAGCCCCACATCTGCCTCTCTGCTCAGCAAGGAACCTGCTTCCCCACCTCTCTCTGCCTGCCTCTCTGCCTACTTGTGATCTCTGTCAAATAAATAAATGAGTAAGTAAGTATATAAATAGAAATTCTCTCTCTCTCCCTGTGCTCCTCCCTGCTGCTTATGCTTTCTCTCCTTTTCCTACTTTCTCAAAAACAAGTCAATAAATTTTTTAAAAGGCACCTTCTGTTGGTTCCCTTGTCTATTGACATACCCTGTTATTGTTTGAATATTTCTTCCTTACTCTGTGGCAGTAGGTTTTCCAGGTTCATCTTCTGTCTTTCCTGCCCTAGGATTAGCCATTTCCCCTGCCTCAGTAGTTCTGGTTCTTTTCATTAGAGCATAGTATGAGAAACCAAGATTGGGGGACTAGGTGTGTCTGTTGTGACTGGGAAGTCATTGCTCAAAGACCCTCTCAGCTAACTCAAGAAGGGAATATGTATATACTCTCTCGTGTATATACATGTGTCTATAAATAGTTTAGTATGTAACCATCTGTATCTATAGTAAGCTAAGTATTCCCACTGTTGTCTCCTGTTGTAATCATTACCAATTGGAACATTCTAACCTTCTCTCCTTGCTTGTCTGTAATCTCCTGCATTAACAGTGAGAATCTAGCTAATATCTGAATTTTATTTATTTGATAGTTCAATTTTAGAATACATACACATGATTTCAGAATTACATACGTGATTTCAGAGTATTCGCATGTAGGTTTTAAAACATAAGTTTTCAAAAACATAGGGTGTGAAATTGCTGTGTTGGTTATGTATGTATGTATGTATGTATGTATGTATGTTTAGCTTTGCAAGAAATTGCCAAACTATTTTTACAGAGTGGCTGTATCAGTTTTTGTTCCTACCAACTATGAAGCAGAATCTTGTTGTTCTGATTCTGGACCTGAAATTGGTACTGTCATTATTTTTGATGTAACCATTCCAATACCTGTGTCATGTTGTCTGCATATTCCCACTGAGGTGATGTGGAGCATCTATCTGTTTGTGTATTTATTTGCTATCCTTATATCTTTGGTGGAGTGTTTGTTCAAATCTTTTGCATATTTTTCATTTGGTCATTTGTTTTCTTACTATTGAAGCTTGAAGAGCTGTTTTCTGATGTTGGACACAAAGCCTTTATTAGATATCTGTGTTCCAAATATTTTCTCCCTGTCTGTGCCTTATCCTTTCATTTTCTTAAAAATGTCTTTCACAGAGCAGACGACTTTCTTTTTAATATATCCAACGCATGTTTTTCCCCGTGGAATACGCTTTTTCTCTTCTATCTAAAAACTCCTCATCAAATCCAGTGTCCGAGAGATTTTTCTCCTGTATTCTTTATTCTTGCATTTTTACATTTAGATCTCTGATTCATTTTTAGTTAATACTTGTGTAAGGTCTGTGTCTAGTTTCATTTCTTTTGCATGAGTGTTCAGTTGTTTGAGCACTATTTGTTGAAAGACTGTCTCTTCTCCTTTTATTCCCTTTGTGCCTTTGTCAAAAAATGTTTGACTTTATTTTGGTGGATCTATTCCTGGTCCTTGTAATCTGTTCTGTTGATCTGTGTGTCTCTCTCAGCACTAACACACTGTCTTGGTTACTAGTAGCTTTATAGTAAGTCTCAAGTCCAGGTAAGGTGAATTCTCATTTTTCTTCCACATTGTGTGGGCTGTTCTGTTTTTTTTAAACTTTTTTTAAAAATGTTATTTATATGTCAGAGAGAGAGCACAAACAGGGGATGTCAGAGGCAGAGAGAGCAGAGGGAGAAGCAGGCTCCCCTCTGAGCAAGGAGCCTGACTCGGGATTTCATCCCAGGACTCTGGGATCGTGACCTGAGCTGAAGGCAAATGCTCAACCACCTGAGCCACCCAGGTGTCCAGTGTGTTGGCTCTTCTAGATCTTTTGCGTTTCTGTGTAAACTTCAGAATCTTCTTGTCAGTATCTGCAAGATAACTGGGAGGTTTTATTTGGATTTCATTGAATTTATAGATTAAGTTGGAAAGAATTGACCTCTTAGCCATATTGAATCTTTCTACCGATGAATACGAACTCTCTCTCCATTTATTTAGATCTTTGATTTCTTCCATCAGGTTTGTCTTCCTGTATATATGTATTGTGTTAGATTTTATACTTGAGTACCCCTTTCTAGGGGTGTATTGTAAATGGTATTTTTTTCATTTGAAAATATGGAATTCAATTCTTTATTCAGATATAGGAAAATAGTTGACTTTTTTATATTGACCTTGTATCCTATGATGTTTTGGTATTTCCTCATTACTTCCAATAGTTTTTTTTTCTTTTTATAAGTTACTTGAGATTTTCTACGTAGACAATAATAATGACTTCAGATCGAGTTTTGTTTTTCCTTTTCAGTGATACACCCTCGTTGTCTCATGCCCTCTTTCCACCCACCTTCCCTCTAGTAATCACCAGTTTGTTCTGTATATTCGTGAGTCTCTTTTTTTTGTCTCTTTTATGCTTTGTTTTGTTTCTTAAATTTCACATATGATTGAAATCATAGGATATTTGTCTTTCTTTGACTTATTTTATTTAGTTTTATACCCTCTAGATTTATCCATGTTGTTGCAAATGTTAAGATTTCATTCTTTTCTCTGGCCAAGTACTATTCTATTAGAGATCTGTCTATCTATCTATCTATATATATACGTCACGTCTTTTTTATCCATTCATCTATTGACGGGCTCCTCCATATCTTGCTTACTGTAAATAGTGCTGCACTGTAAACGTATCTTTTCAAATGTTTTCCTTTTCTTTGAGCAAATACCCAGTAATGGAATTACTGGAACATATGACATATGAACATATGACATATGACAGTTCTATTTTTAATTTTTTGAGGAACCTCCCATTGTTTTCCATAATGGCTGCACCAGTTTTCATCCCCACCATCAGTACACAAGGTTCCTTTTTCTTCACATTATCACCAACTCTTGTTCTTTCTTGTTCTTTTTCTGCAGGCAGAGTCCCAGGCTGGCAGGAGGAGTGGGCGTGGTCGCTGGGGCAGCTCTCCAAAATGGGTCAGGTGACCTTTCAAACTCTGGGGAAGTGAAGGGTTCCTCACATCACAGCAGCACGTAGGCGGGTTTTTCTGGACCCTTCAGACAACCTGTGCAAGACGTGAGGATGAGTGAAATGCGCTGCCTGGAATGGTGGTTGTGTTGGCTTCTGGGGCTTCCGTTCCAAGGGGATATTCAGGGCGGTGGGGTGGGGGCTAAAGGGCAGGTTATTTGGGGCCGATGTGCCTTGCTTCTGAGGCGAACCTGTGTTTGAGCAGGAGAGTGGGGGCTGCAGTTCGATCTGGCACCTGGGCCCACATTGGTTACCACGGTGGTTGGGTTGAGGGGAGCACAGGGCCGGCCGGCTGGAGTCTGCGACCCTTCAACTGCCTTCTGACGGCCTGCACCCAGAGCCTGGGGTACCTGGGGCAGAGCCAGAGTACCAGGGCCCAGGCAGATGCTCATAGGAAAGGACTGGAGCCAGGGAGGGAGGGAGGCAGGCAGGCCCAGGCAGCCACGGCAGCCAGCCAGGTCGCTGGGGTGCCCAAGCCTAGCTCTACGCTCTGTGCTTTATTGGAGGGTTGACGTTTATCAGGGCAAAATGCGCACAGTGTGAAGTCTGCCTTAGCCATGACCCTATAGTGGAAGGGTGTTGGGGAAGGGGAAGGTAGTTGTTGTTGTTGGGGTTTTTTTTTTTTGGTTGGTTTTTTTCTTTTCCTGTGTTGAGTTCTGGAAGCCAAATCTCTAAGCATGTATTAGGGGAAGGTCTTCCAGCAGCCATGCTAAGACTTTGACAGATGGCAGGGCCCTGTGATTTTGGCCTTTTTGAGCCTGCACTCCCTGCTGGGAGGGAGGGGCCTGCTTTCCGTTATGGGTGACTCTGTGTCTCCCCATGTGTGGGTCCTGAGACCTCGACTGAATGCTCTCCTTGTTTTTACAGGTGGTGCTTCGAGGCTCAGGGGACGTGGCCTCCTGGGCAGCATCCAAAGCGTCTGGCCTCTGTCTCTTCAGTGCAGATGGAAGTGCAGCACGTCCAGGAGTGTGACCGCTGCCATCTCCCTGTTGCACGTGCATCGCAGTGGTAAGTTGTCTTGGTTCTGAATCTCCCCCCTGGGTTGAGGTTCAGGCCTTGACCTGGGTGTCTTTCTTGCCGGCTTCATCTCTCTTCCGGAGGAAATGATAGCCTCTTCTTGTTGATTAACTTGGAGATGTACCCTTAACCAGAATGTCTAGAGTTGGCTGTGGGGGAAATTTACTTCTGGGCACATATGGAGAAGGCTCTGCAAGTCCCTGCCCCACACAAAACCTCTGAACTCCATGTTGCCCCTGGTAGCAGAGTCCCGAGTTATTGCAGCCTGACTTAGTAAGACACACGACTGACTTAATAAAAAATAAATTCTTTTATATAAAATAAAACTTAATAAATAAACATTATCTCGACCATCGACGTTCTGCCCACACTTGCTTTATTGGAACATTCATCTAGAGCCACGAATCCCGGGCATCTTTACAAATGGATGTCTGAGTGGACTTCGGCACACGTTCTCTCTCTCTCTCTCTCTCTCTCTCTCCTGTTTCTTTTTGGTGGGGGTGTGGGAGTTGCAGAGGATGAGAGGGACCCTTCAGCAGGCTCCCCATGCCTTCCATAGCCTGACTCCGGGCTCCGTCCCATAACCCTGACATCATAAGCTAAACTGAAGGAACCTCGCAGGCATTCCTGGACAGGCTTTGTCTTTATGGAAGGGAGTGTAAGAACCCCCTCCTGTTCTAAAATCTTCCGAATCGGGGAGTATTTCCATGTCTGCTGTGGTCATACACCCTCTCGGGCCCAGAGATACGTAGCTGACTTGGTGGTGGAGAAAAGCCCTTGGCTCCCACGTTCTCATAGACGGGGAGAAAGCCCTCACTGCCTGATGCTGAACTGTCGAGGTTTTCGTGCCCTGGTCCTCACAGGTCTTCCAAAGAACACCTTTGTATGAGATGAAATTAATTTGCAAGCCCCCAGGTGGTGCAGTTGGGTAAGCATCTGCCCTTGGCTGAGGTCAGGATCCCTGGATCCTGGGGGATCAAGCCCTGTATTGGGCACCCTTCTCCGTCTTCCTCGCTGCCCGACCCCGACTGTTCTTGCGCCCTGCTAGCTCTGTCACTCTCCGATAAGTGAAGTAAATAGAGATATTTATAAGCATGTAATTAATTTGTAAATCCTTTGCACTTTGTGAGGACAATATTAGTAGAATGAAGGGCGTGAGAGGTAGATCACAAACCATGTGTTTGTTGAATCTTGTGGCCATTCATCCTTGCGATCTACCTACATGGTTAGGTTCATGTTTTCGTGAACATCCATTGATCACCTTGTGTTCTGAGATTCCGAGCTCACCCTCGACTTGATGTTCTCATGGATCCCGGGCAGCGTTACTTCCTGTGACCCCACTTGCTAGCAAGAGACAGTACCTGTGTCAGTTGTGAGAGGTCGTAAAGGAAACGTCCCCCATTCTTACTTGGCACAGTGTGCAGTGTTGTGAGACCCGCCTGTTTGGTGAGACTGGCCTTGATGCAAGTACTGCTGGATCGGAGCAGATGTGCTTGATTTCTGGCTATTGGTTACTGGAATAGCACATTCCGCATCCCTCAGAACGGGGCCCTGCTGTATGTGTTTGCATTGTCTGAGTTTGTATCTCAGTGTCACCCCGAGGAATTCCTTGGGAGGTAGTTGCCCAGTGATTCTCTGATGGGAGTGTCCGGGGAAGAATTTCCCCTCGTTGCGTTGGGATCAGTGATTCCTCGGTGTGAGGGTGTCATTGCTGGCTAGGGAAGAAGGGATAGCTGAGCCCGTTCCTTTGCTCATCAGACTGGGAGGATTTTCCTGTGTGCGAATCCTCCCAGGTCCTTCCTGGGTTGGCTCCGTGAGGAATGGGATTCCCATATGGGATGTCCTCGGCAGTCAGCCACAGTGATGATGCAGGGGTCCCAGGGGTGCCTGCACCTTCGCTCCCGTGTGAGGCATGAAGTACAGTCTGAGATGGTAGCGGGAGCCTCAGGCCTGAGCCCCACCTGAAGCTTCTCCCACCAGGATACCGCTCCAGTGACTCTCCCCGTGTGAGTTCTCTGGTGTTGGGAAAGGGCCCACTTCTGGCTGAAGGCTCTGCCTCAGTGACGGGAGACAAGGGGTTTGTACTGTGTGATTTCTGTGGCGGTGAGCAAGGTGGGCGCTCTGGGTACAGGTGGGGCCCCAGTAATGACAGACACAGATTTCGCTGCTTTGAGTTGTCTGGTGTCCCCAAATGTGAGACCTGTATCGAACGGCTCTTCCACGTTGACCGCATTTGTGGGGGTTGCCGCCGGTGTGGATCCTCAGATACTGGCTAAGGGTGTGGCTGGCCTAAATGCTTTCCCCTGAAGATGGCATTCAACCGGTTTCTGTCTGTGGGAACGTGCCCATGGCCTCGAAGGTATGCCTGTTGCTGCGAGCTCTTGTGCGGCCATCCCAGCACATGGCTTCTACCCCGTGTGAGGTCCTGGACATGAAGAAGAGCAGAGCTCTCTGAAGGAAGGGTCTCCCACCTTCGTTCCATCCCCGAGGTGCGTCTCCGGTGGTCTTACTGTGTACAGAGGTGAGCACTGCCCTGGGGTGGTTCCCCCTATGTGTGTCATGTCTCCGTTCCTCAGAAGGGTGAGTTCTCTCGTGTCTCCCGAGGTTAGTGCCCCAACTAAGGGCTCTCCCACACTGGGGAGACGGGTGTGCTGCGATCCAGGATGAACGAGCTCTGATTTCCCTGGCACCAGGGACACATGGCTGAAGGCTCTTCCACATTATCAGCAAATACAAGGCTTGTCTTCCCAGGACACAGCACACCCGGAGTGAGGTGAGGCACGTGAGACATCTCCGTGCTGTGCCCCAGCATTGCCCGTGTTCCTGTGCAGTGTGAACCCTCTGCTAATGGCCAGAGCACGAGGGGCTGTGGCAGGATCGCTCCCTCACGTTCCTCCCTTCCTGACTCAATGAACGCATTCCAGCCCCTCCCTTCAGGAATGGTCGCTGCGTCTACCCCTGCAAGCCACTTGTAGTCGGGTGCCTTGTTCCTTTCCGGAATTCAGATAGATCTTTCTACATGGTAGCCTCACTCCCACGTCAACTGCTGATTAAATTTTTGAAGTTTCCGTTTCAAAGACCATATACCCGTGAGTCGTGCTGAAGCCAGTTGACTTTTCCAGTCACTCGGGCGGCGGCTTGACTCGAGGCCCATTTCAGCCGAGAAATGAAACTCTTCAGGTCTCTGGTGGGACAGCCCGTATGCTCAGGGTCTTGGAAGACAGGAGATTGTGGGGAATGCTTAGCGTAGCCCGTGTCCAGCTCTAGTGTGGAAGGCCAGGGTTCATGACCCTGAAGCTTCCCGTTGACTTGCAGAGAAGCCGACCTTTGAGATGCCCCTGTGTGGGTCTCCCTTCATCCTTTATTAGGGAACGAATTGCCGTGAGCTCCTGGGTCTTGTACACAAAGAGTGAGTCCCAGAACACTAGGTGAAAAAGTACTGAAGTGCTGTGTGGGGACTAACAGAACAGAAGGAGAAAAGGAAAGAGGGGGAGGGAGGAAGGAATACAAAGAACGAAAAGATCATGTAGGGAAGGAAGGAAGGGAGGGAGGGAGGGCGGGCGGCTTGAAAAAGGAAGAAGAGAAACTGGTAGAGAGGCATTAGGGGAAAGAAGAATTTTGAAAGTTGTGAGACAAACATCTGAGACTTAAGATTTGAGCTTGAGGACAAAGGAAAGGAATGGAGTCCTCTACTCAGGAGCAGAAACCGGTTGTAGCGTGTTGGTGATGAGAACCTATGGACCAGATAAACCTGTGAGACAAAGAAAGTGAGGATGGGAGGTTGGGGAGTTTCAGAAGGGCAACGTCCGCCACGTCGAGGACCGAAAGAGGGGCCATGTGAGGGTTTGAGTGCAAGAATCACAGAAGGGTCCAGTCCTCGGAGGACACAGAATGTGCAGTGGGTGAGGTCGATGGAGTCGGAAGAGTTGACAGAAATGGGCCCGTGTTGCAGGGTTGTTTCCACAGGAGCCCTACAGGAGACAGGACTGATGTAGGACAGAGGTTAGCATTCAAGGCCGATGGTCAAGAAAGAAGTCTTGAGACGGCTCTGCTGGCAGGAGGTGCTTTTTATTAAGGCACAGGGATACGACCCTTGGGTAGAAAGGGCTGCTTGCTGGGGTCGTGACAGGAGGCTGACTTTCTGGGATGGCATTGGAGGAGGTCAAGCAAAAGGGAGGTTTTGCAAGAATGTGGCAGGAGGACAGAGGACACCGAGGATACAGTTGACTTTGCTCTTGTGAAGGGAAGGTGGTTTTTCCTGCTAGGAAGGCATGAATTGAAAGATGGTGCGGAGCTTCCTGGAGGAATGTTACCTTCCTCCTCTCACAGGTCCATCCCAGGGACTGCACGTTTGAAAAGAAACTCTGTCCTACGGACATTTCCTTCGGCCTCAGCCTCCCTCAGTGTCGTGGAGGGGAGGGAGATGTCAGGGCTTCAGGAAACGGAGATCCGGGCCTCTGGCAGGTCGCTAGGCTCTCCTTAAGCAGGCCTCTTCCTACAGAATCACGAGGACTTTTACAAACCGAGGGAGACTCCGGTCTTGCCGGGTTTTGATCTCCGTCTGTGGAGAATCTGTTTTTTCCTTTCCTCAGCTTGAGGGCAGTCAGAGCGCCTGAGGGATGTCCCCCGTATCACAGGTTGGGGGGCGGTGTGGCGTGCCAGCTCCTGCTTGGCGCTCAGCTAGCCTTCCCCTCCCTCCTCGTGTGCCCCTGACCAGTGCGGAGCCTTGCGTGGTTAAGGTTGTTGAAGGAGGACGGTCTCATCTTCTGTAGCTTCTTCCTGCTGAATAGGGGCGTAGAACTGTCCCTCCGCGTGGGTCGTTCCTGGTCAGGTGGCAGAGGCCCAGCTGGGGGAGGCCTCTGCTGTCTGAGTTGTAAAAGGAAGAGGCCGCTGAGTGCAGGGGAGAGCCTCTCCTCCCTAAACCTCTTGCTGCTGCCAAACACACAGGCTGAGCGGGGCCCGTTTTGTGGGGCTGCTGCCAGTGTTGAGCCCAGCATTGGTCACGGTCCTGTGCGTCGAAGCGACGGGGGCGGTTCGGGTGCGGCACCCTCGGGGAATCCAGCAGGGGTAGGGCTGCTGCCCCTCGAGTCGATCCCAGGGTGGTCAAGGGGCCCTGGCAGTGCCGCTTTGTCCTGCATGTGTCATGCCCTGCAGGGTTGTCGGAGACTGCAGGGGACAGCGGGAGGAGGAGCAGCCCCTGCAGCAGACAGGGGAGACAACGGGAAGGCTGCTGTCCCGCCCAGTCCCAGGTGGCCCACTCTCCCCACACAATGGACTGTTGTGGGCCCAGGTGGTTGCCTCGTGTTCCAAGTGTCCGTCATCGGCAGGGCCCGGGCAGCCAACTCTGGGTGTGGCGGCCGACTCAGAGGGTCCTCTCGTCTCGTCCTCGGGGCTCCAGTGCCGTCCTCTGGTGGGCTGCCCAGAAGTATTCTCTTTGGCCTATGGAGGTCAGGCGTAAGAGAGCCGTTCCTGCAGGCGTGTTTCCCTGTACGTTCACGCCGAATCCTCCTCCGGGCCCAAATCGGAGCAGCAAGTGAGGCCCCAGAGCCCGCCTGGCTTCCTTTGTCGGAGCACCCCAGGAGCCTCTGGTGCCTTGGGGTGGTGGGCACACTGTCCTTTGGTGCAGCTGTGGAGACAAGGGTAGAGTGGTGTGAGATAGCGAGTGGCGTGTGGCCTGGGCCTTACCAGAGGCCTGTGGGGTTTTGCGGGACGTGTCTTCTGAGGTGTTGAGGTAGAGGTTTCCCTGCAAGACCCATGCATGACCTGAAGAAAGGGGAATTTCCTGTGGGCCCCCTGGAGCTGAATGAAGGCTACACTGCCAGGGTCCCTCAGGCCCCTTCCCTGAGCGTCCTCCTCCATGACGGCGGGGTCCTCCTCCTGCTGGGCTGTCCCTTCCCCAGCCTCTCTGAGAGCCCTGGACGTGCCCTTCTCTGTGGGGGGAGCCTTTGCCCACATGAGTGTTGCAGGTGGCGTGGCAGAGACGACATGCTCCCGACCCCCATGGGAAGTGAGTTCACACAGTCCACGGGCTGTGGGCAGGTGTTGGGCAAGGTGGGAGTAGGCAGGGTGGCCTTTCCCTGGTGGGTCTCCCCTGCCGACTGAGGGATCGAGGTGAGTCTCTAGAGTATGAAACTCACAAAGCAAAGTGTGCCATGAGGGGACCCACTACCTCCCACGAGGCATCTTGGAGGCTCGGGGGACTGGAGGTGTTGGTTAGATCGTATGGGAGTGGCCGGCGGACATGACTCAGCTGGAGACCAGGCCCGACTCCCCGCCCACAGGGATGCAGCGCTGGGAGGGGTGAGCTGTCCTGCTCCTGTGAGCCCCGGGGCCTGTCTTGTTTGCTCATTTCTCACGTGCCTGAAGTGGGAGATGAGGCCACCCCACCACTGTCTCTTCGCGACTAGTGTCGTCCGGGAGCAAGCCGTCTGCTGGCTTTTGCAGGGTGGGAGGGCAAGGCTTGGGTCGTGCAGAGGGAGGGGCTCAATGGGGGGCGTGGAGCCCTTTGCCAGAAGGTCACTGTGCCTAGGCTGCCTGGGGTCCAGTCCCTCCAGGCAGCCAGGGCCCTCCCTCCAAGATCAGCAGCTCCTGGACGACAGCGCCCAACCACCACAGGGAGTCGCAGGGATCAGGTGGAGGTTCCCCGTGGGATGTTCTCAGGACCTCCTAGTGCCGCAGGGACTGGGATCTTCCTCTCCTCTCCTCTTTGTGGTCAGAGGCTAGGGCAGCACCCCGGGTTTTGTGCTGTTTGCTGAGGTACCCACAACAGGGACGGGGCAACGAGAGAAAAGATGTGTCCATGTTCACCGGCCCCTTTTTCTGCCTGACTCACCCCGTTCCCGGGTCCTCCTCTTCTTCTGCTTTCCTTGTCGTTTGCGCCAAGTCCACTGAAGGAAAGTTTCTTGAGAGCTAAGAGCAAGAGCAGAAGTGGGCATGAGCACAGACTCCCCGGCATCAGAGAACCAAGTGGGGACACCCAGGCCCAGCCTCCCTTCCCGAGGCCCCTCCAGCCGGGTGATCCGTGCCCTGCCGATTCCCAGCCCTCCTCCCTGCTCTGCTGTTCGGGGCTGCTTCCCAGAGTCCGCGGTGAGGGGTCAGGGTGATGGTAGGAAAGGGGTGAGGAGAGCTTCCCAGGGATTTCATGCAGCAGTTCCCATGCAGAGCCCGAGTGCCTGCCAGAGACGAGGGCCTCCGGGGTTGGTGTCCTCAAAGCAGGGAAAGGGGAAGAGCTGGGCGGAGGCACTTAGGGACAGAGGAGAGAGGAAGCCCAAGAGATGGAGGTGGAAGTGAATTACAGGCGCAGGGTGGCTCCTTCCATCGGAATCGCCTTCTGTGGAATCCTTCTTCGGGTTAGGGAGCAGCGAGGGTGCTGGGGTTGGCCCTGAGAGAGAACAAAGGGGAGTTAGTGCAGGTGATGACCCACGGCCTGCTGCTCTGGGGATGCTGGGCTCTGCCCTCAGTGGGGTGCGTCCCTAGCTCCGAGTCCTCCCTGGCCTTGGTCGTTTGATCTCCGCAGGGTACAGGGGGGTCTCTGGTTGCCCACCTGCTCTTCCCACCTCCGATTCTCTCCAAGACCCGGAAGCCTGGCTGTGTGATCCTTTCCCCCCTGGAGGCTGTCACTGTCCCTAAGACTGCCTCTGCGGGACTTTGTCGTCCTCTGTCCTTGTTCCTGTCCTTCCCTGCTCTCCTTTGTCGTCCTCCTCCTCCTCCTCCACCTCCTCCCCTAGAGATGCTCCATGTCCTTCCCCCTGCCAAGCTCCACCAGTCCTATTGTTGTCCAGGAGGGGGCCACCAAGGAAAGAGAGGAGATATCCTGGGTCCCCTGGAATCAATCCCCTGATCCGTCTGTGCTGGGAGCAGCTGTCATGGGTCTGGGATTGCTGGGGAAGTGCCGGGAGAGATGACCCACCACGTCCCCACAGCCCATGTCTGCCCAGGGACTGGGATGACCTTCCCAGGGACGTGTTTCAGGGAACGCAACACCCTCGGTTTCCCTAAGTGTTACAGAGGTTGAATGGTGACAGGAGCATGGGAAATTGTGCAGGCGCCCTCAGCTGTTCAGGGCTGGAAAACGTCCAGCGGTGTGGTTACTGAAACACGGGATTCCTGCCAGTGCTCCTGCTGAGGCTTGCCAGGAATGGACGGGGTCGGGGTGTGTGTAGGGCCCTGGGCAGGCCTGAGGAATGTTTGCCGTTTGGGCATGCCTAGGGAGTGGGGAGCATGGCCAGGGCTGTGGGCCAGCGAGGTGGGTTTGTGAGAGGAACCATGACTCCCTGGCCCTGCTCCCAAGAGGCTCTGTGCTATGCTTCGACGCCAGCTAGTGAGAGGTAGAGTGGACCCGGGGCAGCAAGTGTGTGAAGCAGGTCCAGCAGCCCCTTCACACAGGCCCGGGGGACCGTGGCCCATGACAGGGGTTCTCCAGGGCAGCTGCATGGGGCCATCCCACCCTTGGGAACACGTCCCCAGGTCAGATTCGGCTGGGGTGTGAAGGCTGGCAGAAGCTCCAATTTACGGGAGCCTGTGTAATGAACCCAGGGGAAGTACGCTTTCCCTTCTGCAGCTCTGGGCGTCCCCTTGAAGTACAGCAGCTTGGAGAGAACCAAGATGGTTTGGTAGTGGAGGTTATGAGGGAGAGAATTTAGACCTGTCTTATACCTCCTGGCTCAGACCAGAACAGAGTGTCGCGTAGTGTCTCTTGCCCAGGAGAGTGCGGTTGGGGCCGCCAAGTCCTGAGCATGACTAGGTCTGGGCCCGTGCCAAGAATGATGCAGAATCTCTTGTGCACCATTCCTGAGAGGCCATGAGCAAAGAGGCCAAGCTTTGACGTGTGTCAGTGGCCAAGGGAGGCACGAGCAGCTTTGATGGGAAAGATCCTTCAAGGAGCCACGCAAGGAGTCGAGTGGTGATGACAAACCCAGCCTACCCTAAAGGCCCGTGGACACCTCGTCTGTTCTTTTCATCCTGAGAACGTGACATGAGCAAATCATGCCTGTGCCAGAGCATCGCTTTCCTTGGTGGTTTTTGACCCACCTTCTTCCTTCTCCAGAGCGGCAGGGGCAACCCCATGTTCCCGGGAGCCCTGTCCCAGTGTTCCCCTCCTCGGTGCCATTCCCTACCTGAAGAGATTTCGTCCTCACTGAAGGAGTAGTCCTCGATGCTCTCTATCAGTAGATCTGCAAGAACTGAAAGAGGAGCAATGCCGTTAGGAGAGAAACCGCCTCACCCCTTCATCCCAGGTGCGTTGAGATGTCTCTGGGCCGTGCAGCATCTGCCTGACCTTTCTGCAGTGCTCTCAGAGGTTCACGGGGCTGGCGGAGCCGGAGCCCTTGGAGGAGACAGGGATTGGAGTTTCATGCCTTCTAATGAGACCAGGACGCTGCAGCAGTCACCTCAGTGTCAGTTCTGCATGCCCATGACCGCTGTCCCCTCCCAGCGCAACCATCAGAAACTCGTCGTTATGGGACTCTTGACGTGTGTCTAGTGGGAGTGAGCAACTGGACATTTTTGTTCCCTTGATGATTTCCGTGTACTGCGCTGAGATAATAAAGGACTGTGTATGATGGATCCTAGACAGACTCTTTCCTGGATCAATCAGCACTAGACACAAACCAGGAGCGAGAGAGGAGGCCTGCTCTCCTGTGTATTGCTCGGGCATCAGTGGCTGGTTTGACAGGGATGTTGATCAAGGGAAGACGTTCCTGGGCTCACACACACCCACCAGGTGCTGCTGGAGGTCTTTGGACCCGAAGAGATTAAGGTGAAGCCCTAGTTCCTAGAATAAATGGGGAGCGGATTCCGTGCAGCACTGATCTAAAGCATACAATGTGATGCTCTCGGGACAGAGGAGCTGCTAGAATAGATAAGGGAACCATAAAGGAACACAGCGAACCACGAGGTTTCTGAATATGAAGAAGTCGGTGGTGGGTCTCTAGAAGCTGACCTTCCAATACCTTGGATGATTCCCCCGAGCCAACAGGAGGGTGCTGGCATACAAATAGGCAGGGGCACCTGGGAGCGGAAGAGAAATGCCCAAGGAAATGCGCTCATGTTGGCATCACGATGCTTCCCAAGAGGACCGCCCAGGAAAAGCATCCTCTTCTGAAACAGTGAACAGAGTGAAAAGGCAGCCCACAGATTGGAGACACCCTTGGCAATCCTTATTTCAGAAAAGGTGAGTTCACTGACAAAAAGGAAGAACAACAAAGAAAACCAACCAAACAAAAGAAGACCGGGATTTCACCAAATGAAAGAATCCAGAAAAAGACTGGAATAGTCTGTGCTGCAAAGGGAACGAATGACTCGGCCAGTCAGACAGACATCGTACGAAAAGATGCTCAACATAAGGCATCGTGAGGGCAATGCGAATCCAAAGGATGCTGAGCTGTGGCATTGTCAGTTGGGGTGGCGAGGACCCAAACCAGGAATTCAAACCCAGGACCCATGTTGGAAGGAGGCAGAAAATTAGAGACTTTGTATGCAATTCATGGAATGCAGACTGGTGCGACTACCCTGGAAAAGCCCGTTGAGTGTCCTCGGAGAGCAGTGAAATGTACTCCCGTGGATTCCGCGCATGCAAGTGAGAAAAAGAGATGTTGGAAAATCAGATTCTGTTCCAATACATGTTTCTCATGAGAGAAAGTCTTGTTGTCTGCCAAAGAACCCTGAAACCCTGATTTGGCTCTATTTCCATTCCCAGGCACTGAACTCCCTTGAATTGTCTCTTGGCCCAAACCTTCCGAATCTAACAAGGCCCTCTTGCATGGACAGATGGCCAGCGAAATGGGTGATGATTGTTCTGTCACCCCTGTTGAGGTTTGAGGTTCTCTTTGGCCACCTTGCGATGCACAGAGCATCCTTCGTTCCTGCATAGAGGGGGCCCAGGTGCCCCCAGTGATGCTCAGTCCCTGAAGACCACCTCATTCCCCTTGGATAGGACACCTTTTGGACCCACCTCCAAGATCCCCAGCAAGGACCAGTGGTGGGTGTGGGATTTCCCTGGGAGAAGGCCAGTTGCATTCTCAGACACAGTATCTGCAGGGAAATGGTAGATCTCCATGGAGAAACACGGAGTGAATTGGCCCCATCTGTTCCCTGGCCACTACCCCTTTGTGCGGGTCATCCCCGAATGGGCTATTGTACGCGGCTGCACCGGAAGCCACCTGCAGAAGGGAGGAAGTGTGTCCCCATACTCAGTGTTTTCGATGAGGTTGGGAAGACGCATCGTGGGGCCTCTGATGCAGAGATGTGTGTGTGTGAGTGCAGTGTCAAGAGGGAGGTGCTGTGACCATTCTTGCCCGAGACCTAGCTTGGCAGGAGAGCCCCATGAACACTGACTCAGTAACAGGGATTGGAAAAGACACACTTGTGTCTTTGGGGCACAGTCTAGCCCTTCCTAGTTAGCGACGGGATTTGTTTTCTGTGGGAATTGATGTGTATTTGCAAGGAAAGAACACCTCTTTCAATTGTAGGTGTTGAAGAGTTTTCCCATGAATAGACGTTTATGACGTGACAGTGATGGGAAACATCCCTGAGAACGCGGACACCATTAATCGCCATTTTGAGGGGACCAGACACGTTCGAGAACACAGCATTCATCCACCTGACACACACACACCAACCCTGCGAATCACAGCACATGGATTCCCATGGAAACAGACCTTGTGCCCAGCACCCGATCCTACAGCACCTAAGAACAGCACGGTAGCTTCCAGGGCCAGGGTCACGAGGCCTCGGGTCTCGGTACGGAACATGACCCTTAGTCTCGTTGCAACAGGATCTGGATTCTGGGTAGCTCTCAAGATGGAGCCTGCAAGGAGGCCCCACCTTGCCCATTGTCCAGGTTGCTCAAAAGCAATGAGTGACTCTAGAGGACAGCATACTTACCATGCTCCTTTTCCAGCAGGGCCACCTGTGATTTCAGAAAAGAAAACATGATGAACATCAAGTCCTGCCTCGTCCTGTGTGCACAGCTCTTTTGGTCTCTTGGTGATGGGCAGGGTCATGGGCAGTGATATGGAATCCACCTAGAGGTCGCATGCCCTGGGTCCATTGGTGGCACGGCAGTGTCAGTAGCACCCGTGAAAAAGCTAAGGACCCTGTGGACTGTAACCGAACCTGCTGTTTCCTTCAGGGTCTTTGAAATGGGGTGTCCCTGGCTAAGAGTCGCTCCCTCAAGAATCTCCTCACCAAGGACATTGTACGTGCTGAGGTGTTCAGATCTGATTGCGAGTATCAGGGACATAAGGGATGCTGTACCTCACCTGAAGGAAAGCTAACTTACCACCTTGGTGAAAAATTGGACCTCTCCTTCTGTGCTGTCCACGTCAAGGTCATCGAACAGACTGTCGAGGGGATCTAGGTGGATACACACATAGAGTGTCGGGACCCTGATGGGACTCTTCGGGAATCGCTCGGGGAGCTTTGCTTGGCGTGCACGTGTGGACAAGTGTGTGGAAGTGGGGAGCTCATCAGTATGGACTGAGCTGCAGTGGGCCCTTCCTGGATGGAGGATGAAAGGTCCTGGAGAGGAGCAGGGATGTGAATAGAAACTCTGGCTCCTGTTGGAGCTACAGGGCCTAGGTTGGCTGTGAAATAGTCCATCTCCAAGGCACACCTACTGCCTGCCCCCAAACCTGCACCACCTAAGAGCAGCGCAGTAGTTTCTGGGGACAGGGCCATGAGGCCACGGGTCTTTCCCCAGAAAATCCCTTTCTGTTACTCCGACCCTTCTTCTCAGTCCCGCCGGACCTGGAATCAGGGTGGTTCTCGTCGTGGAGCCTGTGAGGAAGCCCCGACCTTTGCCCTTTTCCAGGTTGTTGCAAACAAGTGAGTGACTCTAGAGTACAGAATACTTACCGCCATCCCCTTCCAGCAGGGACACCTGTGATTTCAGAAAAGAAAACAGTATGAACATCAAATCAGGCTTTGTCCTGTTTGCATGGCTCTTTTGTTCCCTGGGGGATGGGAGGAAGCCCGATGCGGAAGTGTGCTAGAGGCCCGTGAGCCACAAAGTGTGACAAGAGCAAAATGAGTCCTCTGCAGATGCGCCCATTCTTCCTAGAGGTCCCACGTTCCAGGTCCCACTGGACAAAATAGGTGGTAAGGAGGAATAGCTGCTACCTGTACCAAAGCTCCCTGCCCTCCAGATGGTAGGAGATCCTGCTGTGGTTGTCCCAGCCCCCCTGCAATGCCTTCGGGGTTAGGTAGCATTTGGTAACAGATTCTCTCTCAAACTTCTCCCTACCCTGTCAATGGTGCATGCTGAGGTTTTTTTTTTATGTGACCTTGATTTAAAAAGCCAGAAGAGTTTTGTGTCTCCCCCAAAGAAAGGCCAGCGTACCACTCTGGTGTAAAACGGGGCGTCTTCCTCATTCTTTCCTGTTGAACGCTCACCCGCCTGTCCATCCAGCCAAGCTAGGGAGAGATCCACAGAATGGTCAGTCCACTGGTGGGGCTCGGCAGGAAGAGCTCAGGGAATTTCGCTTGGGGTGGGCGTGCCCGGGAGTGTATGGCGTGGGTATGGACTGAGCAAGCTGCTCCTGCATCGAGAGAGGTCAGGGCAAGGAGCAGGAATGGAGGGAGAAATATTGACTCTGAACTTGAGCTACAGGGAGTGGAATCAGGGTGACCTCTTCAAGCAGAAAGGGTAAACACTAAGAGACATGTTCCATACTGACAGGCAAGTTCCTCCAACCAGCGCCTGTGTCATGGTCATTGTCAAGACCGTTTCTTGGCCGCTCCCACCTATCTCTCACCTCTACTAGGAGATTGTATTTCTGCAGAAGAACACTGTGTGGCAGGGTTGCATTCAATGCAAGCACAAGTACCCTAGAGGTTTCTATTTGTCCCTGAGTCATGCAGGGTCAGGAAAATCAAAGACCCAGGATTTCTATGTACTGACATCTGACCATTCCAACAGAGTCCCCATCCGCAAAGTGCTGATTCTTCCCAGTCTTTCCTTTCCTGTGGCATGTGGGTGTGTCCTTGGAGTCCGCGGGACCCAGTTTCCCAGGACCCAGCTCCCCCAGTCAGGATCCGGCAAGTTCACGAGAGAGCGGAGGCCAGGCGAGAGGGGCACTCTCTAACCTGGCCATGTAGCAGATTGTCAGGAAGTCGGATCGGGCCCCGAGCTAATGATGAAGCTTTCCTGGCCATTGCCATTTGCCAGTGAGCCTTCCCTCTATGTGCATTCAAGATGGGAGTGTTTTTGTAAGGCTGGTGGTGATGTTTGGGTCGACTAAAGTAGCTTCTGATTCCTTTGTGTTTTGACCCTGTCTGAGAAACGTCCCGAGCTAGGACAGATGTGGGCCCCTTCCTTTCTCCCCGTCCCTGTCTGAGGAGACGGAATCCTGAACAACCCTCCAGGTGGAGCTGTGGTCAGCGAGGAATGTGTTGTCCTAGCGGGGTGTGTGCAGCAGGAATGAAGGAGGTTTGGCTTTGAAACTTTGACCCGTGCCTTCAAGTCCATTCAGTGGGAGATGTCTTCTGGTGAAACGCACGCAGTCCACACACCCACATGCCCGGTCCCGTCGCATCGACCCACGCGAAAGCGAGCCCCAACCCTCCGACGCACCACGCACACCGCCCGAATGACCTACTGGTTTGCAGGGACTGTAGCACAGGGTCCTGGGTTTCTGCAGGACACTCCGTTTGTTCAGTCCGCCCCAGCCTCTGTTCCCGGGAGGAACTCAGAAGGGGGAAGCTCTCCAGACCAAAGGAGGAGAGAAAACCCTACCTTGTTGAGTTAGATCTGTCCCCCTAAGGGGAGTGATGGGGGTATAAGCATATGGGGTGTATCCAGTCACCGCCTCCTGCAGTTGGAGAAAGGGAAACCCAGTGAGGATCCCCGCACCCTGTGCAAACCGTGTGCACACATCTCTGTGCCCTTGGTGTGTGTCGTAAGCAAGCTAGATGGGATGCGGTCATTGAGTCTATGATCCAGAGGAGGAGGAAATGACCTCCCGAAAATGACCCCCTTGTCCTTGGCTCCAGCATGTTATGTCAAAATTCCCTCATCCATTTTCGTCAGCAACTCATTCCAAAGCCATTTCCCATAGACAGAACGACCTGGTGGAAAATGCTCACGACCATCCATTGCCTAAGCAATGGTGGTGCCCGTCTCAATCTGCTGTCCGTTAATGGTATAAACTCACGGCAGGCTCTCAGCAGCAAGGACATGGTCTCTCCCCTCTGGCATGTCCATGCTCAGACACTTTCATGGAAAGAGAAATCAAACACTGGCTGTCCCTCAGAAGCACAAAATGACTTTAGCGAGGTGACTGAGCAGCTCAGACATTGAAGCTTCTGCCTTCAGCTCAGGACCTGATCCTAGGGTCCTGGGATGGAGGCCCACATTGGGCACCCTGCTCGAAAGGGGAGCCCGCTTCTTCCTCTCCCTCTGCTACTCCCCCTGCTTGCGCTCTCGTGCACTCTCTGTCTGTCTATCTGTCTCTCTCTCCCCTTCTCTGTCTTTCTGTCTTTCAAATAAACAAAATCTTGAACAATGAGTTTACCTGAGGGAGAGTCAGAGTTTCCTCCTCGGCCCTCAAAGTGGGTAGTAGCTCTTCCATCAGGTCATCGTGGAGAGCTAGGAGGATACAGAGGCACCGTGAGGACACTGGTGAGACTGTTCAGGAAGTAGGAAGTAGGCAGGGAGTTTGGATGGATGAGGACAGGAGGGGAGTGTGCATGTGTGGGGGCTCGTAGGAGGTACAGGACGCACTGCTGCCAGGCCTTGTCCTGGTGCAGAGGGGAAGGGACGGGAGAGGAGCAGGGAGGAAACGCGAAGAGGGTTCTTGTCTTTCTAGCTAAAGTGAGCCTGATCAAAGCCAAATAGCCAGTCCAGGACATGGGAAGCCTAACCTGGCTTCTGTGTGAAGACCGAGTCCCATAACGTCTCCTGACTTGCCACTAAGGTGTCCCACGCTGCTGCTTTGGACATCAGCTCTGGGCCCAAGATCCCCACCTGCTGCGACTATATGCATCCCATCTGTGTAAGATCTTGCACAGCATAAAAAGCAGCCTTGCTTGCCAGGCTGCATTCAACCCTCAGGAAAGGAGCCTAGTAGTTTGCTTCACTCATTCTTTGTCTTCAGAAAATGCCATGTGCAACACTGGAGAGCACGGACATCGTAGCTTCCGTAAACAGCTGGCACTGTCTATGAGTGTGATAGATTCCTTCCACTGTTCTTGAACTGTCCCGTGTGTGTGTGTGTGTGTGTGTGTGTTTCTTCTGAAGACAATGGCTGTCCAAACCCTCCCAGGTGTTCTGACCAGTGGGAAGTTGCTTACACAGAGGAGTCTGGGAGTGTGTGCTGATCGGCTGTAGGCCTGCTTTGCAGGAGATTTGCTCCAGGGATGTTGGGTCCAAAGCTTCCACCCAAGCTTCACCTTGATTTCCTATTGGCCAGTGGTGTTTGAGTGTGTGCTTAGAGAATTTGAACCTTCCTGAGGCTTAGGGAAATCTTATCAAGTACAGTCAGTTCCCTCCGTGATGCTTTTCTGCCATTGGTCGGTCGTGTGTACACACTGAGACCGGCTATGACCGATGTTGCCCTGTTCTGTCCTCCACGGGTCCACACGCTTTCCAGCCATGTGGGCTTGAGCATGAGGATGTGGCTTTTCTCTGTGCACTTGACTCCAGGGACCAGCCTGTAATCTTTAAGGTGGGCTTCTAAGCTTGCCCTGGCTTCTGTGTCCATGGAAGCCCCTGTGTCATGTTGGGTCCTGTCGGGGTCCATCATAGAATCTAGGTATTTGGCTGTGTGCACAGATGCTGATGGCCCTTTGCTAGCTAGCACCCATGGTACATCATGACGCCCTGGCTGAGGGACTAACACAGGTGGGTAGGCCAGAGCAACTTTCAGATTGGAACCTGAGCTCCAATCTTGGCTTTCCAAGTAGGAGGTCAAGGGTTTGGACCCTTCATCTCCGCACCATGCCCGTCCCAGGAAATCAGAGGGAAATGTCCTCCAGGTACAGCTGTGGGGAGTAGGGGAAGGAGTATGTAAAGTGTGCCAGGGTGATGAGAGTGTTTTGGAAGGGGGACACTGTGATTGTGATGGAAGTGTGAGAAAGATCTCCTGGGAAAGACACACAATCCTGTTCACAAGCATAATGCATGGGGACACACACACACGCACACACCCACGCACACAGGACCTTCATCCTACGTGCACACAGATCACCCCTTCCCCATGTACGAGTTCTTCCAGGCCCTGTTTGACGTGGTGACCGTGCCTCACCGGACAGTCTCGGTCCGTATCCCCCAACCCCCGTTCCTTGTTGGAACCCAGAATCAGGGGGCAGGCTTCTTTGTACTCTAGATTTCCTCCCAGAGCCCGATGGTCTTAAATACGTACAGCTGTCCTTGCTCCCAGCGTCTACCTGCGATTGGGGAAAAGGAAACACAGTGAGGATCCCAGCATCCTGTCCTCTGTTGGGCCAGCTCTTTGGTTTGGGGAGGACTTCAGGCAGTTAATTGGATGAGGTCCCGTGGTTGAGTCCATGTCCTCCCACCTGAGTTCAAGAGGACCATTTGAATGATGCTGGAGCATCATGCTCCAGCATCATTCAATCTTCGAAGTCCATTCTGATCAACAGGCAGAACGTTCTCTTTCAAGGAGAAACCTTTTCTGCTGAAGAAGGTGTTTGATCCCATGGAGTTTGTAACTGAGGCTGTCCTGTGTCCTCACCCTTTTTGGGTCCACTGTGTGTAAGAGGTCAGACCCAGCATTCCTCCACGAGGGGAGACTGCTGCCCCCTTCCCCTGGGAGGTAAAGTGCCAGATGTTCATCAAACTCCACTGATGGAAGAAATCAAGGAAGCACCATTTCTGTCTCTGAGAAATCAGAGAGGCGAGCTTACCTCAGGGAGAGTTCGGGGACCTTCCTTTGTCCAGCTCCTAGGAAGGTCCTTGGACTGGTCCTCCACAGGGTCTAGGATAACAGAGAGGAGCTGTCAGGACATTGGCTGCGCTACTCAGGAATGAGATGGGGAGTTAAGTCTGCTGGATGTAGATGCGGGGCCAGAGGGAATGGACGTGAAGGGTGACCAAGCAAGGCCTGACTTGCCAGTGGGCCAACAGTGGTGGACGCAGAATGCAGTGGTGTACACAGAAACACAGAGGAGGAGAGCAGGATGGAAAAGGGAAATAGGGCCTTGGCTTTCTAACGGAGGGGATGTCATCAGTGGGAACTCTCAGCGTCTGTCTGGGAAACACTCAAGGCACCCTGGGTTTCAGGGCGCAGTCCCCTGAGCCCTCCTGCCCACTGTGCAGCCAAGCCAGCTTGCCACTTCTTCAGCTGGTCATGGGGCCTGTTCAGCTGTCTCCCCTGCACCTCTGCTATGTGACCCTATCGCTCCTCTATCGTGCCTTGGAGTAGTGGGTTTTTCGGTCATGGAATCTAAGTACTGGGGACGGGTTGTATTTGTTAGTGCGTGTCCGTTCAGTGACACTGCTGACATCTGTGATCCTTTGCAGACCGCACTGCCATCTACGGGGAAAACGTTGCCATCCTATCTCATGGCACCTCTGTACCCATGACAACATGACCAGCCCTCCCCGTTTCCTCCCTCCACTGTCCCTTCCACTTTCTGGGTCTACGAATGTCCCTACTGGAGTGTCCTCAAAGCCTGGGATCGTGTAATGTACCTCTTTCCTTGTGTGCTTGCTTTCAAAATGTGTGTTAAGTTTCCAGGTTCCATCTGTTTCGTAAAATATTGGAAACCTTAGTTTCTTCTTATCCCTGAATTGCACTCTATGATGTGTATGGATGCCACTGAATGTGTTCTTTCCTCCCGTGATGGATTTGGGGGCAGTGCCTCTCTGGGGCTATTGGGAACCCAGCTGTGTGAGACATTAGTGCGCAGATTTCTGTCTGTTTCCAGAATGAGAAGCCGTCACCGAATGCATTGGCCCCATTTGTAGAACGGTAACCACGTGGAATGTACTGGGTACTTGAGTTCCCCAAATGTGGTGAGGTCGTTTTGTTCCTTTGAAGATACGTAGCACACCCATGTAAGATGTGGCTAATGGGCGGAAGTGAAAGGGGGACATCGTGAAACCTCCTGTCGTATTCTGTTCCATTTTTCTGTTCAGCGTTCCTGGCAAAAAACATAGTCTCTTCCTTCCTACACATCTAAGAACCATGTTTCCTGGGGAGACCTATAGGGACCTGTGTGTTCCCGAAAGACCTAAGATCCATCCCTTCAGCTAGTAGACACTTTTTTCCTGTGCCCCTTGGATCCAGTTTGAATGAGGATCTCATCGTGACTTGTGGACTTAAAAGGGGACGGACGGACGGCATAGAGGGAAATGGCTACCAGTGAAATCAGAGAACAGTGTGTCTCAGCAGTTTTAAAAGCTTCGGTTATGTCTGTGCTAATGAATGACAGAATGCGTCTCCAATCACCGTAATGAGTCAATCCCCAAGGTACCTTCCTCGGGGTCCTCAATGGTGAAGACCTCATTGTGGAGGGAGAACCGGACTCTCTTCTTGCGGTGGCGTTGTGGAGTGGGCGGCGTGGGTGGGGGCGTCTCCACATCCTCCAGGAGACACTCCCCACAGATTTCTGGGAGACGCACAGAAATAGAGAACAGTGTCGGCACCTTGTCGTCAGGAGCCCACAGGGGGATTGGAATTCCTTTCCTTCTAGTCCATCCGTCTCCTACCCCTACTCGCCAGCTGCCCATAGGCATTCCTCCCTCCAGGTGGGACTTAGGAAGGAGTCACCATGTGCTGTGCTCTGAATTCCGCCCCCTCCTACACCCACAGGTTTCGTGGGCAACGGCTTGTATGGAGCAGAGACAGGAAAGAAAAGCACGCAACAGAGCGCTGTGAGCACGCATGATAGCCTCGGTCACATCCACTGAGCAGCCACACCTACCTGAGAGTGTTCCCCAGAACCCTCTGTGCCCTGTTTCCCTGCCCTCTGGCCTAGACGTTAGTGTGCCACCACGGTGTCCCAAGTGATTGAGTCCAAGGAGTGCCTGGGACCTAGGGGAGGACTGGATGCTTCCCAGCCGCTCGGCAGGTGTTGAGGAAGGGACCGCCTAGGGACTCAGCTAGACAGCTAGCTGTGGGTGAAGCCACAGTGGAGGACAGTGGAGGGCCCTGAAATATAGGGTGCCGAAGGGACTGTCCAGAGTTGCCACCCTGATGAAGGATGGATCTGGGACAGGAAAGTCGTCGTTTCCCTGTGGCCGGAGATCCCCGAGCCCCTGACACCAACCCACGGTGCCTGCTAAAAGGTCCTGAAGCCCTGAACCAAGAGCTGCTCTCACAGTCTCAAATCCCTCTGTGCCAGTGTTTCTGTAGGGGAGAGCGAGGGCCACGAGACTAGCCTCAGTCCTCACTCACCTCTGTGTTTGGTGCCCTGACATCAACTAAGTGGTGGTTTCTGCCCAGTGGGGCCCTAGTGAAGGACCAGGAACGGGTAGCTTGAGCCACGTTCCCTCACCTCTCTGCAAGGTCAGCCCAGTCGCCCAAGGCCGTCCTGAAGGCCAGTTGAAGCCCAGGCTCCTGGGGTTCTGCTTGGCTCCCAAGCTGATTCAAACTCCCAACAGTCGCATAGGACCTGGCTGAGAACTCGCTTGCCTTGAGCTCGCCAGTCCCGAGGAGCAGTCGATGGGTACAAACGGACATGTAGGTGGCCATGTGGGCTGGGAGTGGTTGGTTTCAGGAAGGAGACGGATGATGCTGAGTGGCCCGCTCTTGCCGTGCGGACTGCTCTGAGGAGGCTGGATGGAAGTGAGGCTACCCTGGCTGGCGTGAGTCCCTCCCTGCTCTCTCATTCTTCGCCAGCATCCCCTGTCTACTCTCAGGTCTCTTGATATCCTCTGGAGACTGTAGGTTTAGCAGACAGTCTCCTGTCTCCCTCCCTAGGCCGGGCCTGGAGAACCCAGCCCAGCCGTACCTTTGAGAGCAGCAGACAGTCCACTGTGCAGCTGCCGTGTGTTCTGTCCACCCACCCGGTGGCACAGCCCGTTCCCGTGCACTCCCAGGCATCAAGCAGACGGCCCGGGAAACCCTGCACATCAACCCATGAGACCACCCCGCTATCCTCCAGTGTCTCTCCTAAAAACAGCTGCATTTCGACCTCTGACCTTTCCTCTCCGATTTTGTCATGTCCATCGGGAAGAGGAGACCGGCAATTCGTTCCCCTCAAATGTGGTGCCTGGGTCGCACCAAGATTCTCCTGATGCAGGGACAGCAGTGTGGTGTGTGACTTGTGTGTTGTCCCTGTAGGACTGTGTCCGAAATGGGCATTCAGAAAGAGTACGGTTTTCTGAACATCGAAGCGCTTTAAGGAAGGCAGCTTCCCCACGAAATCCCAATGAAATCACCCAGACAAACGAACAAACACAGGCATCCAACCGGGAGGGGGAATCAGAGGGTGGAGAGGAAAAGCCAAAGAGAAGAAGCCGATCTCTGTGAAAGGGAGGCAGCCAGCTCCAGAGAAGAGAATTGAGAAAATCGATAGGCACCTACCTATACAACAGCAGTTAAGGTTCCCCATCGTGGGGACTGTTAGTCCTGTTCACCCAACCGCCAGGGGCTCGGCTCACAGAGTGACAGTTGAAATGGAACGTTGGATGCGTGTCATCAGGTCACCATGGCGATGGCTCATGACAGAACTCTGAGGGTGTCATGGAGGGAAGGGGGTCGGGGAGGGGTCGATGGATGATGGGCAATTAAGGCACTTGTTATGGTCAGCTCTGAGTGGTGGAGAGAAGTGATGAGTCCCTGAGTTGCGCTGCAGAATGCAATACTGCGCTGTACGTTAACTACCTGCATTTTTGGACATTAAAAAAAGGATACTCCTGAGGGCACCTAGGAGACTGAAATGTTCATTATCCTATCTGCTACTCTGGAAAACTCCTATTTATACGAGATTGTTTCACAAAGTCTCTCCAGGAGTTCTTGGGTGGCTCAGTGGGTTAAGTATTGGCCATCGGCTCAGGTCCTGCTCTTGGAGTCCGGGATCAATCCTAGCATCAGGCTCCCTGCTCATATGGCTCATATGTATAGACGAGAATGAGTTAGGAGTAGGTTAACTAAGTTTCTTAGGCATTAATGCTGCAATCAAGGTGTTGCTTGGGACTCCTTATCTAAGGCTTGGTTGGGTTCCCATCTGTACATATGTGGCAGAATTTATTTCTGGACAGCCGTAGGAGTCACAGTAGCTTGTTTCTTCTTTGAGGTCAGAAGAAGGGTCTCTGATATCTTACGTTCCTTAAAAGACTCACATGTGGGACGCCTGGGTGGCTCAGTTGGTTAAGTGTCTGCCTTTGGCTCAGGTCATAATCCTGGGGTCCTGAGATCAAGTCCCATGTTGGGCTCCTTGCCTCTCACCCTGCTCGTGTGCTCATGCGCTCTCTTTCTCTCTCTCTCTCTCTCTCAAATAAATAAATAAAATATTTAAGATAAATTAGTAAAAGACTCACATGATTAGGTCAGGCCCACCCAAGTAAATCTTCCTTTTAGACCAAAGTCAACTGATTAAAGGATCTCATTTATACTTGCAAAATCTGTTTTGCCATAGAATGTATCACAATCACAGGGACTTAAGTCTCTTCCATTTAAGAGGAGTTCATGTCATGTTGTTGGATCCATTGGAGGTCGTCATCTTAGATTCTGCTTATATAATTAGTGTGAGTTTATCCATTCTGTTTTCCAAGGTAGTTTTGGTTATTCTTGGCCATTCAAGTTTCTATGTAAGTCTGAGAGTAAAGTTATCAGTTTCCACAAAAATATCTGCTAAGATTTTAATTCTGATTGTCTTGAATCTATAGGCCAATTTGTGGAGAAATGAGATATTTTTGTAATATTAAGTTGTCCAAGCCATGAATATAGTGTATTCATTTACTTAGGTATTCTTTGTTTTTTGTTTTCTCAATAATACCTTATACATTTCTGGAAAATAGTCTTGTTTTTCCTAGTAATCAATTTTTAGTGTATGACATGAACATTGATTAGCTGTTTGTTTTGATAACCTGGGAATGATATGTCTCTCTTTCTTCTTGCTATATTTTCCACAGTGGTCATTTTATAAATGGGTGGTATAAAAGCTATGAACTTTATAAGACAGTCAGTTCAGTTATGGGAAGAAAATACTTGGGTATCTCCCTAGATTTATTGTAATCCATAAAGAGAAGAATGAAGAAATCTAGTATACAGTGAAATGGATATACACACTAATGTGCTGTAATTATGTAATACAATAAATATAGCTACATTGGCAATCGTTACAGTATATAAGCCTATCAAGGTTATACAATGTTACATGCCAAATATATTCATCTGAAAAAAGAAAAGTGACTTAGGAAAAATAACAATAATGGAATTTAATATATAAATTGACATTGTAAGTTTACTGTTTATAAAAAAGGGTTTCCTAAAGAAAAAAAAAAGAAAGAAAGAAAGAAAGAAAGAAAGAAAGAAAGAAAGAAAGAAAGAAAAAGGTTTTCTACATGGAACAGTAACCAAACATTTTGGACACCCCGTCCTACAGGAGTTATGTTCAGAATTATTAAATAGCATTTTCCCTGAAGATGACTGTAGCTCTTTATGTGAACATAGTCCCAGCAGTCCTTTCCTGTGTGTTCACTGACTCCTTTAACTACATTTTAAAAAGATTTTTATTCCTTTGACAGAGAGAGAGAACACATACACGCAGGGGGAGAGCGCAAAGCAGACTCCCCACTGAGCAGGGAGCCTGACATGGGGCTCGATCCCAGGACCCTGAAATCATGACCGGAGCCAAAGGCAAAAACTTAACCAACTGGTGCCCCTTAACTCCATATTTTAGAAGTGTGCATGGTTATGCTCTTGGCCCAGGCTCATGAATGATACTGTGTTATCAGTGAAACCTGCCCTAATAGCAGGAATAGAACTTTTCTCCCCTCTGTAATCTCACTCTACTTTGCACCTGTTTTACTGTAGGAGGATTTCATGCTACATGGTAGTTGGATGCTTCATGCTTGTGTCTGTCAGATTATATGCTCCTTGAGAACAGTGATATGGTTTTATTGGTTTTCAGATTCTCAAGGTAGGAGAGTTCTTTATGGCATGTAGGCACATGATGGGATGCCGGTAACTTATCACACTGGTGAGGAATGTCTGCCATGCTTTCTCCTCCAACCAAGTACAAAGGTAGGCATGCCAGAACACATCTTCTGATTGTGAATAGTGAACTCCGTAACAGTTCTTCGAAAGCTTTTCCATGTCTTCCCATTGTGATTACTTAAATTTGAACACAAATGTGCTGTTTCAGGGATCCTTATCATTTGCGGATGTGACTGTGGGCTTTACCCAGGAGGAGTGGCAGCATCTGGACCCTGCTCAGAGGACCCTGTACAGGGAGGTGATGCTGGAGAACTATAGCCACCTTGTCTCAGTGGGTAAGGATTGTTTCCCGTGTAGACTCCTAGTATGCACTTTCATTCTTGGTTTGACACCTCTAGAAGCTTTGTTGAGTTTAATGATATTTAAGTTTGAGATTTCAAGTATTAAGCAGAAGGATTGTTGAATGACTGTAAAGAATGAAGTGTTGTAATTGGCCCCTGAAGCTTCGTCTTCTGTCTTCTTCAAGGGCCCTGAAGCCCATGAGCCTCGCCGAATTCCCATGTCATTTCCCAATTACAGCGTGTTGCATCCCTAAACCAGAAGTGATCCTGAAGTTGGAGCAAGGAGAGCAGCCATGGATGCTAGAGGAAGAGTCCCCAAGTCAGAGCTACCCAGGTGAGTTAGTATGTATTAAACAGATGGACACTAGGTGACATGGTATGAATTGTTTTTATTCTCAGGTGCTTGCTTATATGTTCGTTTTCACATTTAACAAATACTGAGTACCTGCTGTGCCTCACTCAAGTTTTAGGTGCTGAAACACACGATCAAACTGAATTTGTTCCTGACCTCATGGAGCTTACATTCTGATAGGGAAAGAAAAGAAATAAACACACATAAACATACAATACACATAATATGTCATAATATACATAATACGTAACACATACACTTACTATATACATACTATATACATAGTATGTCAACAAAATAGCAAGGAAGTTATAAATTGAAATAATGAAATGTAATACTTGAGAAAAGGAAGGCATTCAGGAAGGCATTTGGATGATATCAACTTGAATGAAATGATTATAAAATGCACAGGTTTACATGGGAATAAGCATTTGGTTGTATGAGCAGAGGTGATATAGGGAAGACCCCAGGTTGGAGATACTTACTTGGAAATTATCAACGTATGGTAGTATTTAAAGTTTTTATAAAATTAGTATTTGAAGCTAAGGGATCAGGTAACCACCTCTCCTCAGAAGTAAGAAGGAACAAATTTGAGAGGTCTGAATGAAAGCTGTCCCCTGGGACACTAATGTTTAGAAGTCATGAAAATGAGAGGACTCAGCGAAGAAGAGAGAAGGAACAGTCTGGAGAGAAGGTGGAAACAGAATATGGTGTCCTGTAGCTAATATGGCTTTCATAGACAAAATGAGCTTCTTGAAGAAGAATGTATAAAGTCAGCGTTTTCTGCCTTTGTCTGCAAATCATCCAGAAGCACTAAGGGAAGTGAGCAAGGCAAGCTTCATTCTATGACACTAGTGAATATCCGAAATCCCAAATCAGTGCAAGTGTACCTGCAGCAGAGCTGATGACGGATCAAGGAATGTGTGTGTGTTAGCAGGTGGGTAGAAAACAAAAGCATTTCTGATGCGCACGGGGTCTGGCAGTGCGCTTTTCATGAACAGAGCACATCCACACCTAAAACTTCCATGAACAAAGGTGCCATGAACTAGATAGCTGATCTCCCTTGGAGACAGTTTCACTCTGCAAAGGAGATGTACTGAAGTGTAGAAGCACAAACCACACTTTTCAGTAGCCCTGTTTCCATGATGGTGCAAGAGAGACTGTCCATGAGGGAAAACCACCTCATAGACACTAAATGTGCAGAAATAATCTTACATGCCATCTTAGCGGGTACTCCTCTGACATAGAATTTGATGCAAAAACTTACTTGACAACGGTTGATCGGGATTTGCAGACCTTCTACAAAAGTGAGGGAAGCATGTGGGACGGTAAGGCTGGTTAGGAGGAGGGGAAGGCTCAGGGGGGTGATTATCTCGTTGACTGTATCTTTGTAATTAGCACATCTGATTGCTCAGACTAGCAGGATATGTTCCGAGTCTCAGTGTGAACCACTGTGTGCCAGAGCAGCTGGTCAGAAAGGTGGAAGGGAAAAGGATGTGGTCTTTTGTCTTGTTCCTCTCTCTCAGATGAAACTGTTCTGTCGAGTTTTAACTACCTTTCTTTCATGGATTGCATCAGACAGTTGCTGGGGAAGTCGAAGTTCCCCAGTCAGATGCTGGGGAAGTCGAAGCCTCCATGGGCCCAGTTTGGCCTCTGGGCTTGTTTCTGTGAAATGAGCCCAACACTTGGTTTTCCTCAATTTGGAGCTGCAGCAATGCCAGCCCCAGTGAGCTGGCTCTGTGATGACCAAGAGAGCAAGCTGTTGTGGAGGCTGTTCCAACGAGGAAGGAAGGCACATCCTGGTTGATTGTAAACTGAGACCAACACATGTGCAGAACACTTGTTCATAATGCATTACCCCTCTAGCCTAAGGGATGACTCTGTTCCATTTCCCAAGTAAACCTTTTGCAGTGTGGTCTTTCTTGAAAAGCTCTCATCCTTTTAGCCCAAGTAATGGAAAAGGAACCAGCACGAATGCATGCAAAACGATTATAAGAAAAAAGGGGTGAAAATATTGGGAAGAAAGCTAGTTGGTGATAGAATTGTCATCTGATCAAAGTAGTCATAAAGTAGGTAAATTATGTGACCAAATATTAAATCATGAGTTTCCAAAGGGTGTACTAATTGAATTAATTATCTCTGTGATACAAGTATTTAAGAAAGATATTAATAAGGGAATAGCCAACACATGGCAGGGTGTCAAACTGAGAAAAGAGAACAGAAAATATAATTACAGTAAAGAAAGCAAATTGGAAGAACCCCAAGGATGAATACATACTGGCAAAAATCTGTTCAGGACCCGCTTGGGTGGTTCAGTCATTAAGTGTCTGCCTTCGGTTCAGGTCATGATACAAGGGTCCTGGGTTCGAGCCCCTCATTGGGCTTCCTGCTTGGCAGGAGGCCTGCTTCTCCCTGTCCCACTCCCCCTGCTTGTGTTTCCTCTCTCGCTGTGCCTCTCTCTCTCAAATGAATAAATAAAATCTTTTAAAAAAATTTGTTCAGAAAGAAAGGATAGATGTAAGCAAGAAGAAAATGAAATAAAATTAGAAGATTACATTAAAAAGAGAGTTCACATACATCCCATACATAGAATTCCTTCCCCAAAATAGAAAGGAAAAGAAATAGAACAAATGTTTAAAATATTTCAAGAATACTTTTTGTGGGGGGAGAGATTTGTGATTGAATCTGTGTAAAAGAGCCAGTCCTTAGCAACATTAGGATATATTCTGATAAAGGGACTAGATTTCAAAAACAGTTATTTTGACAACCGGCCAATATAAGAGAAAGTCCAGATAGCCTCAGACTTTTCCATAGTAAAATCTGTAGCTCAGAGTCAGCAAGAGCAGTTTCTACAAAATCCTCAAGGTGTCACATTGAGAGCATTACGCCCAGTTAAGAAGATACTCTTCAACAAAGACAGCAAGTCTTTTCTGAAGGGACAAGAACTCTAGGATCTTTGTTCCTAGAAGCCTCTGTTAGAGAATGAGTATCAGGTAACCAGGGGTGACATAAAGAAGCATGGTAAAAAGGCTGGTAGTAGACTCTGACTTTAACTGAAGAACTAATTTTATTTTGTTTTTTAGTTTTTTTTTCTTAAAGTCTTACTTGTTTGAGAAAGAGAGAGAGTGAACATGGTAGGGAGACAGAAAGAGAGACAAGCAGACTCTGTTTTGATCATGGATCCCGACAAGGGACTCTATCCCCAACCCCGAGATCACGACCAGAGCTGAATCCAAGAGTCAGTCAGTCAGCTGACTGTGCCACCCTGACAACCCCCCACAAAGAACTGACTTTAAAACAAATGTGGGAACTAGGTGACAGATTGTACGGTTGCAAATCTAGGCAACACAGAAAGGGTATGTATCTATATAAATAAGAGGAGGCCTTATCAATCGGAGAGGAGAGAAGGTATACAAATACGGTGACTTCTTTTATAACGTAATGTGTGTTTTCCTAAAAAGGAATCACTGCTCCATATAAAATAGTGTACTGAAAATCACAGGGCTAACGAAAAAATGGGTTTAGGGATAAAATTCTTAAGAGCCTTGTCAGTGACACAGTGAGAAGCAGTGTTGAACTCTGTAGCTATAATTTTGTGTTTACTTCTCCTTTCAGTTCTATTGGTTTTTGCATTATCAATTTTAAGAATTATTAGGTGTATAAATACTCGGATCTTTATGTCCTCTTGAGCCCTTGACCCCTTTATGATGATGTCTCTATTTCTGGTAGAACTTTTTTATTCTGAAGCCCACTTTAATATTACTACTGCTAGCCCAGAAATCCTTGCTAAGCCACTTACTGGCTTAGACGAGTCACTTAATCTCTATGAGCCTTTGTTTCCTCATTGTAAATTTGGATAATAAGACCTTTGTCACAATATTTGTGAGCATCAGATGAGGCAAAATACAAATACACAGGGCCTTCCTAAAATAGGCATCTGGGAAGTTTATACTTTTTTTTTTAAGATTTTATTTATTTGACAGATAGAGATCACAAGTAGGCAGAGAGGCAGGCAGAGAGAGAGGAGGAAGCAGGCTCCCTGCTGAGCAGGGAGCCCGATGCGGGTTCAATCCCAGGACCCTGGGATCATGACCTGAGCCAAAGGCAGATGCTTTAACCCACTGAGCCACCCAGGCACCCCTTGGGAAATTTTTTACTTTTAACCGGCATTTAACTAATGCCCTTCTAAAAGCTCAGGATATACATCAATGAACAAGAAAGTCAAGAATGTAAGCTGGGCTTACATTCAGCGGGGAGGTGTAGAGATAAGGACCACAGAGGAAGAAAGGATGCAAATAAATTAATCCTATAATTTCAGGTCATGCTAAATGCTGTGAAGGGTTTTAAAGAGCAGAAGATGAGATGATAGTGATAGAGGGTATTGGGGATAAGTAGACTGTTTCAGCCAAGTGGCCAGGGGTAGTCTCTTCAAGATTGTATCTGGAAGGGACCTAAATTATATAAATAATCTTGACAGCAAAGATATGTAGAAGAGCATTGCTGAGAGAGGCAGGAATGTCTTGGTCAGGAGCACCCTGGACTCGTTCAGTCAATAGCAAGATGGCTAGTGTGTTTCTGTGACGACAAGCACAGTGAGCAATGGTATGAAATAAAGTTCGAGACACCAGCATAAACTTGATCTTGAAGTTCTCGGCCATGGTCCATATACGCTATGGAGTAGGATGCCTCCATCAGAAAGTATGAATACCCAACTTATGTGGCAACATGGACGGTAGTGGAAGAGATTATGCTGAGTGAAATAAGTCAAGCAGAGAGAGTCAATTACCATAGGGTTTCACTTCTTTGTGGAGCATAACAAGTAACATGGAGGACATGGGGAGATGGAGAGGAGAAGTGGTTGAGGGACATTGGAAGGGGAGGTGAACCATGAGAGACTATGGACTCTGAAAAAAAACCTGAGAGTCTTGAAGAGGTCGGGTTTGGGAGGTTGGGGGAGCCAGGTGGTGGGTATTAAGGAGGGCATGTATTGCATGAAGTACTGGGTGTGGTGCAAAAACAATGAATACTGTTTCGCTGAAAAGATAGAAAATAGATAAGTAATTTAAAAAATAGGAAAATATCTAAAGGGCTTCCTGCAGGGCTCCCCTCCCTAGGAAGGCCCTGTGTGCCTTCCAGGAGCCCCTTGGAGCCAAGGGTTCCTAGTATTGTCTGTGGGGCGGACTGCCTGAGCCACGAGGTAAGGATACAAACATACGTCTGTCATTTTTCAGTGAGCTGCATTAATGTGGATCTCAGGGTGCCCTTTCTGCAGGGGACAGAGAGATACCCTTTGAAAACCCTGGATTCTCCGTGCGCATCCGATTTCATAGGCCCTTAGTTCACAGACCTCCCTCTTGCCTGCTCCCCATCCTCCATTCCCTGTCTGCAGGGAGGGTGGCCCTTTGTGGATGGCACCTCCGGGGCCTGCATACATGGCACACCCATGTGGTGTCACTGCGTGGACACAGAGGATGACGCAGCTGACAGCTGGTAGGACCCTTCTGCGGAGGTCAGTCTGTGCACCCTGGAGTATTTGGACCCCAAACCTCTCTGCTGGCTTCACCCCTTGTGCGTGCACTCCTGGGAGCTTGGCATGCAGGGGGCACATCCATCTTAAGTCCCTGCGGGCCTGGCCACTGCCGTGTGGTCTCTTGGAAAGTGACTTCACTCCTTGGCAACAACCCAGGGGATATAGGCATTTACAGGCAGCAAATATAACATGATTTCTTTTTCTTTTTTTTAAGATTTTATTTTTTTATTTGACAGAGATCACAAGCAGACAGAGAGGCAGGCAGAAAGGGAGACAGAGGGAAGCAGGCTCCCTGCTGAGCAGAGAGCCCAATGCGGGACTCAATCCCAAGACCCCGAGATAATGACCTGAGCCGAAGGCAGCGGCTTAACCCACTGAGCCACCCAAGCGCCCTATAACATGATTTCTTTACAACAGTTTCTACCTGGGGCACCTGGGTTTCTCAGTCGCTTAAGCAGTTGCCCTCGCCTCAGGTCCAGGCCCTGGGATCCAGCCAGAGTCAAGCTCCCTGCTCAGGGAATGAGCGTTGTCTTCTCCCTCTGCCTCGCCCTGTCTTGGGAGCGCTCTCTCTCTGCCAAAGAAGTGAGTAACATTGTTACAATGTAAATCAACAAGCTAATAGAAATGATACGTAAATGAAGATATTTTATGAGTTCTGCAACGTACTATGATGGCAGGGAGAACAAAACCAAACTAGTATCAGCATGTATTTACACACGACAATACAGTCGTCATGCTGCTTCAGGTAACACAATTATACCCTTTGGCCCAATTGATATCTAAATAGATCATTTTTCTGGCACAGTTTTGGAAATCTTTCTTAATGGTGTTATGAAAATATGCACTTTTAAGAAGTTAAGTTTTGAATAATACCCAGTCACCTCTGTCCTTCTGGCAAATGTCAGATAATAATTAATTGGAGTTTACAACTTGGTGAGGGTTTCCTTGATGGTGGTGTTGTGAAGGCAAGTCTAGCTATTTAGAGTATCTTAGAGACTACGATGGAGGAAATTGGATGTATTTCTGACGTTCTGTCAAAATAGACTTTTTTTTTTAAGATTTTATTTATTTGACAGAAATCACAAGTAAGCAGAGGCAGGCAGAGCGAGAGGAGGAAGCAAGCTCCCTGCTGAGCAGAGAGTCTGACGTGGGGCTTGATCCCCAGACCCTGGGATCATGACCTGAGCCAAAGGCAGAGGCTTTAACCCCCTGAGCCACCCAGGCACCCCTTATCTGCATTTTTAAGCACTGGACAAGTGACTTGTAATCGTCAGAGTGTATTGTCAATGTAAACCGTCTATTTAAATAGACCACATGCCTTGCTAAACCCTCCTGTTTCTCTCTTGAAAATAAAACACCATTTTCTTTCACATGATCATGTCGTGCATAGTATTTGTGAAGGATTTTGAGAGTTTCAAGACAAAGGTGCTGAAGGCTTTTGAGGACAAAAATGAATATTGTTGCAATTTTTAATTGATCTCCCTTATCCATGAAATAGTTTCAAATTCATATTTATCCCAGACTTTCTTTGATTGTTCGCTCAAGGAGTGAGGCACTGAAAATCAGCTTTTCACGCATCCTAACTTCTCTTTACTAATGAATGAGTCTATATGTCAGCATTCAATATTGACACTCTATTTTAAAGTAACCATAGGGAAGACATCCTGATTAAGAATGTTTGGATTCAGGGCGCCTGGGTGGCTCAGTGGTTTAAGCCGCTGCCTTCGGCTCAGGTCATGATCTCAGGGTCCTGGGATTGAGTCCCGCGTTGGGCTCTCTGCTCGGCAGGGAGCCTGCCTTCCTCTCTCTCTCTCTCTGCCTGCCTCTCCATCTACTTGTGATTTCTCTCTGTCAAATAAATAAATAAAATCTTAAAAAAAAAAAAGAATGTTTGGATTGGGGGTTGGTCACCTGGGTGGCTCCACTGGTTAAGTGTCTGACTTGGTTTTGGCTCCAGCTTTGATCTCTCAGTTATGGGGTTGAGTCCCACATGGGCTCTGCGCTCATACGGAGTCTGTTTCTTATTCTCTTTGCCTCCCCCTCTGCGCCTCCCCCTGCTAGCTCATGCTTTCTTGCCCTCTCTCTCTAAAACAAATAAAATCTTTTTTTTTTTAAGATTTTATTTATTTGAGAGAGAGACAGTGAGAGAGAGCATGAGCGAGGAGAAGGTCAGAGAGCGAAGCAGACTCCCCGTGGAGCTGGGAGCCCGATGTGGGACTCGATCCCGGGACTCCGGGACCATGACCTGAGCTGAAGTCAGTCGTCCAACCAACTGAGCCACCCAGGAGTCCCAACAAATAAAATCTTTAAAAAAAAAAAAAATTTCTGGATGATAGATGTGAAAGTCATTTTTTAAGTACTTGCCAGGGGGTGTGTAAAATAGGAGTTCAATATAAGCAATCCATTTTAATCCTTCACTTTTCTTACCTTAAAGCTCAGTAAACATTTGGTCATTGAATGTTGAATGCTAATGCATTCCGTTTGCCCATCTCATGAAAGAGACAAAGGGAGGCAGGTACCTTAATAAAGGCAGCAGGGACTTAAGCACTTAATCCTGGTGAAATGAAGATGTTTAAGTGCCACTCACTCTTCCTGAATTACTCTTGGGTCAGAAGCAGTCAGTCAACTGCAAACATCTTATGTGCAGTTAAGAAATCCAAGTTAATTAGTAGAATTAAATAATTCCCAGCACTGCCCAACAAAACAGTAACAGATCTTAGCAGTTTGGTGCATAAATTGCAATTATTGGAGGTGGTTGGTAATGCTGAATATCTAATGCAACTCTTCTGGACTTGGCACGAAGGCCGGGCACAGCCTAGTCACACTGACCATTATTCTAGTCAAGGCTAACACATTGCAGAGGAGTACTCTCTGTTGCCTGTCACCAGTGTAATCTCAGCCTCTGACATCTGCCCTCTCAAATCCAAACAGGAATGTAGAAATTTAGCTAGCTACCTAGATTTTTTTCAGAAAGAGAATCAAATATCCAAATTGAAGACCCCAGTTGAGGGTAGATTGGGGATAAGGAAAAGCTTGCCTTGACCTTAGATAATTCTTTTCAAGGACTATAGCTCTTGAAACTTTAAATAATGTCTCAAAATTGTCATTAGGAAAGAACCTTCTGCATCTGACATTTTTAACCATTGTGTCTTAAGTGGTAGTCAGGACATATATTTTGTTCCCCTCTGTCTCCCCTTGTAGCATCGAGCTCTCGGCCCTACATAGTATCTCTTGGCGAATGAATGCTGAGTCAGTGGAGGGTACCTTCCGATCCCAGCAACCAAGGTGGAAAATGGTTGGCAAGGGCTTACTGGAACATGAACACATAAAAACATACATGTAAATGATTCTATATTTACCCGACATTCTAAGAGTTATCTTCATGCCTCACAAGATTCAAATAACTAAAATTGTTAAATGTTTCAATTTTTTTTAAATTGGCTTATCTATCCAAAGCCCTTTGGAATATAACTGGTTCAAAGGGAAGATTATATTTTATAATAATACTGGTTTTGGTTTTCTTCTTCCCCTGTTAGGAAAACTCTTTTTTTTTTTTTTTTTAAGATTTTATTTATTTATTTATTTGACAGAAAGACACAGAGATAGAGGGAACACAAGCAGGGGGAGTGAGAGAGGGAGAAGCAGACTTCCTGCCAAGCAGGGAGCCCGATGTGAGCCTCCATCCCAGGACCCTGGGATCATGACTGGAGCTAAAGGCAGCCGCCTAATGACTGAGTCACCCAGGCGCCCAGGAAAATTCTTATATTATAGACCCTATTGTGGTTTTGGTAAATTATTGCCGTTACAGGTGAACCTCAGATGCAGACAACTTTGTTTTATAAATATTCACATAGCAGAATTTGGACTTGGTGAATGCGATCCCCAGTTCTCACACAGCTGTCTGTAGAAGGCCTCCTCTCAGGAAACTCAAAGCTTGAAGCATCTTTTGGAAGGGATTGGGGAATGAGCTGTACAAACTGTCTTCTAATCAGGTCCTTGGTGCTTGAACTTGTAGGTTCCCCTCCGTGTCTGTGGTTGAGCATTCAGATTTATAAATGGCTCCATACCCAAATCATAAAAGCAGGGGTGGGCATTTTCCTCCTAACTCCATGGTTCACTTAAGAGGGTCCAGAAGGCTTGTGGACGTCAGCAGTAAGGAAACTCATACTTTAAAATGCATGCAAACAGAGTTTGGGCTGAATGTTAACTCAGTAACAAGCTTTTTAATATATCATCTCTTCACTATTACCTGGGCTTTTGTTTTGTATCAGTTTATCAAAGAGGAAGCAAGGCTATGGATGGGTACCAGTCATACTTTAAGAAAGGAAGTATAAGCAAATAATAATAATAATAATAATAATAAGTAAATAAAATGAGGGGCCTTTAGTATGCTGAATAAAAAATGGCCATGTAACCACAAAACGAGAGATTACAGAAACTACCCCATTTTCCAACCTTTTTATCATCCAAGATGGAACAACACTGACCATGTCTTTTCAGATCCCTAAATTTGGTCAGCAGTTTGTGCATAAAAACAGCAACAGTAATCATATTGTTACTCTCAATCTGTTTTGAAAGAAACTATAAAATTAGGAGATTTTGAAATGGGCACATGGGTGTGGCTGTGCCATGTGTTGTGTTTTCACACGGGCAGGAAGTCACAGGGGAAATGAGTGCCGGCCTCATGCTCTTTCCTTACAACCCAATTTTGAGTACTTAGCTGAGGAAGGAGTAAGCATTTCATTTTTTTTACGTAGGCCTCATGGAATAATTTGTAACCAGCTTCTAAGATGTGCCTTTTATTATCTGTGGATCTATTTATATTTAATGGTCATATTATCAATAATTATAGTTTTTCTGTAATATATTATATAATATATAATTTTACATATATACACACATGCACATACATGCACACACGCACACACACCAAAATTTGGCACACCAGTTGGTTCTGCAGTCTTTATTCAGGACAGGGTTTCTAAAATACAGGGCAGCAGCATATCATCCCATTTTAAAATTTCCATGGGGTGTCCGGGTGGCTCAGTGGGTTAAGCCTCTGCCTTTGGCTCAGGTCATGATCTCAGGGTCTTGGATCGAGCCCCACATCAGGCTCTATGCTCAGCAGGGAGCCTGCTTTCCTCTCTCTCTGCCTACTTGTGATCTATCAAATAAATAAATAAAATATTTAAAAAGAAATAAATAAAAATATAAAATTTACGTAGATGTGCCGACTGGGCTTTAAAAAAATCGTTTATTTTAGCGTGAAAGTCAAGGGACCCTTCAGTCTGTTTTCACCTGTCTTTCCACCCTCTTGGCCACTCTGCCCTTCCGTGAACCACCCTGGTACCTTTCTGGTATGCTCCCTGATTTCACAGCACCTCTTCTCGCCAGCATACCTTTTTACATTAGTGAACTCCATCTTTTCTTCTGTCACCCTTGTGTTTGAGCTGTCCTCTAAGTTCCAGGTGGATGGCTGGTTTTTCCTCTCAGAAGGGGTTGCTCTTTTTGCTTGTGGTTTGCATTGACTCGGACCAGGGTCTGCAGTCATATACACACACACACACATACATGTATGTGTATATATATATATATATATATTTTTTTTTTTTAACCTTTTCTGCTCCACATTATTGGTGTTTTTCTCCAGGTGCTTTTAGGATTTTCTCTTTATCCCTGGTTTGAAGCAATTTGATTATGATGTCCCCTGGTGATTTTTTTTTTTTTCCTATTTCTTCTCTTGGGCATTTTTGGAGGTTCATGAATCTGTGGGTGTATAGTTTTCATCAGATTTGGAAATTTTTCTGTCAGTATTTCTTCAAACATTTTGTCTACCCCCCTTCTTCCCCATTCTATCCCCTTTTAGGGAAATCTCATTCCCATTCATTTGGTCATCTGATGTCCCACTTCTCACTGAAGCTTCATTCTTTTTTCTTTTTTTTAATATCAGACACTGTATATTTTTCCCACAGGAGTTTGATTTGAGTCTTTTTTTTTTTACTTTAGTTTTATTAGAGAGAGATTACAAGTAGGCAGAGAAGAAGACAGAGAGAGAGGAGGAAGCAGGCTCCCCGCTGAGCAGAGAGCCTGATGTGGGGCTTGATCCCAGGACCCCGAGATCATGATCTGAGCTGAAGGCAGAGGCTTAACCCACTGAGTCACCCAGACGCCCCTTGATTTTTATTTTTTTTAAAGATTTTATTTGCCCATTTAAGAGAGAGAAAGTGCAGCAGACAGACAGAGAAGCGGGCCACCTGACGTCCAAAGAGACTGATACAGGATTCGATCCCAAGACTTTGGAATCATGGTCCAAGTCCATGAACTAGCCAAGCATCTCTGATTTGGTTCTTCTTACGTCTTGTATGATCCTGTTACCATCCTCCTAGTTGACTCTCTCAACACTGTGTGTGTGTGTGTGTGTGTGTGTGTGTGTGTGTGTGTGTGTGTGTAAGCTCCTTCAATGTCCTTATCTACTAATGATGCCATCAATTTCACATCCAGACTCATTTCTATTGATTCTCTGTTCATTAGAGATCGCACATTTCTGTTTGTTTGCATGTCTCAGGACTTTTAGATTTGATGCCAGACATTGTGAATTTTATTCTATGGGTTACTGTTACTTTGTATCCCTCTAAAATGTTTTATCTTTGTTCTGGGATGCATTTAAGTTGGAAACACTTCAAGCTCTTTGATACTTCTGTTTAACATTTTTAGGAGACTCCCTGAAGTCTCTGGTCTAAAGTTACTGTGGCCTTACTCCTGCAGTGGTGCCTTCGGAGTGCTTTGCCAGATGTCCCACGTGTCAGGAGACCTTTCCACTCCAGATGGGTGAAATACAAATTCTCCCCAGCCTGTGTATTCTGAAGATTGCTTTGATACTCCTTTCTTGGGTCCATCTCCCAACCTCAGGTCGTTTCCTTCTGCCCACGCAGTGGGCAGTCACACCCAACAGAACTCCAGAACCCTCCCTCTCTTTGCAGCTCCTCAAATCCTAGTTCAGCCATCATGTCCCAAATGAGAGTCTGTGGATTTCTTTTCTCCCCAAGAGAAGTGTTTATGACTTCATCTCCAGTTTTTCAGCTTTTCACTTTACCTAGCATTATGGCATGTCTCTGTTTTATTTTGTATTATTCCTTGAGGCTTACAAGTTACCTCTCAATAAATTGCAAGCCCCTTGAGAGCAGAATCCATGACACACCCTTTTCAAAGTCCCCACTGCACATCACAAAATGTGTAGTGCGCACACGGTGCATCATAAAGGTCAATGGAATGAATGAATAAAGGCATTTGTCATATGTCCTCATTAATTAATGTGGGAGAATTTGGGCCTCTGTCTAACATTGCAGGAAAATGAAATACATTTTCCAATAGTTGCCTTTGCTCAGCTTTCTCCCCCTCAGTCTTTCTGCATAATTTCACGAGTGACAGGAAGGAGGGCATAATAAGCACATTTATTAAATTTGTAGAGGATTCCAAATCCAAAGGGAATCGTAATCTCAAAATATAAGATTAGGGTTAATTCTATCCTTGGCAAGTAAGATGAGCAATCAAAAAGTAAGTAAAATTAAGTGAAACTACAAGGTATTAAATTTTAGAAAGAAATTAAGCCACCTGCCATGATAGAGATGGTTGGAACCACGTAAGATTGTAAAAGCTATAGTGAATCACAAGCTGAAAATGTGTCAAAAATGAAATTTCCTGTTGTTATAAGATGCTTTGTAAAAGTGGCAAAGATAATTATCCTTTTACAGTCATAATTGTACAACCCTTATAAAATCCTGTGTCAGTTTTTGAGGTCTGTTTTTGATAGCATTAGCAAATATAGGGTTTTAAGATGAAAGCTATTAAATTGTTGCAAATGGAACCCATTTTTCCCTTTTGCTCTTTTATTTTTATGCAAGAACAAGGTGCATGTACAGCAAATTAGCTTCCTGTAACAAAGAAAACATGCAAACAAAAAGGAACAACCACTGCCTATAACTGAAACCAAAGCACTAGCCTTAGCATTGGGAGACAGTAAGTGAGAAACATGACACACTATTATGAACATTGACTAGCATTTAAGTGGGGGCTGCACTGACCTCTTCCAGGCATGCAAAAGAGTGTCTAGCATTCAAATAGCTTTTTTAACTTTTCAGCATATCATAAATATAATATCTAAACCTCACAGTGAATTTGTGAAATATTATTTCCATTGTACAGATGACAAAATTGAGTAGTTTTTTAAAAATCTTTTTATAAGGATTTATTTAGTTATCTGAAAGAGAGTGTTGGGGGTAGGGCAGAGGGAAAGAATCTCAAGCAGACTCCTTACTGAGTGTGGAGTCCAATGCGGGGCTCGATCTCACAACCCTGAGGTCATGACCTGAGCTGAAATCAAGAATCAGATGCTCAACTGACTGAGCCACCCAAGCCTCCCTAAAATTGAGTGATTTTGAAGACATGAACCCCATTTTAAGTCAGGTGGCTAAGCAGCATAGTCTAGACAGAAATAGTAATCTGTACAATACTGTGTCAAATGAACAGTAATCCCAAATAAATATGGTGTAATATTTTGAAAGCACCAATGTGCTATGAAATGGAAGATGGTAAATATTATTTTCTGTGGCCTGGAGATTGGACCCTCCTGAAAAAGTACTCTTAGGAATTCCCATGAATTCCTTCAGTATTCAGGGGAAAAGAAAATGTATTAGTTATTTTCCAGATTGTCACACTAAGAAACCCAAAACATTTGTCTTCCATGAGCTTTCTTCTTGGGGGTAAGTTGAGAATTAATATTATAAGCTTACAGTGCTGCCAACTCCTTCCCTATTGTGCATGGGTCAGTGATTTAAGTGACTCTGCCACCTCCAATCACTTATTTATTTTTAGGTTGTTTTATATTCCTCTTTAGAAATGATAAGTTGGAGTACGCAGGTGGCTCAGTCCATTAAGCATCTGACTTGATTTCAGCTCAGGTCACGATCTCAGGTCGTGAGATCAAGTCCCACAGTCAGCTCCACGCTCAGCACAGAGTCTGCTTTGAGATTCTCTTTCCCTCGCCCTTTGCTCCTCCCCACACCACATGTGCTCATGCTCTCTCAAATAATAAATCAATAAATCTTGAAAAACAAACAAAAACCAAAACAAACAAACAAAAAGAATGTTAAGTTAATGACAGGGTCCCTTGAATTTCATGTTGAAGATTTGGACCCAAAAAAGGATAATGAAATTGATGTGGACTTGGAAGAATTATGCTTTGTAAGCAGAAGACTGTGAGAACAGAAGGGAAAGAGGAGGGAATTAGCACAGAGGCTGTTTGGTAGATGGACCATGAGTGAGTGTCCACCCAAGGTGGATGCTTTCTCTGGGAGTCCTCGGAGCAGATCAGCTGCTCCGAGGTGTGGATCAGACATGAGACTTGGGTCTGGGACAGATGGGTCAGTGGAATACGTTCTGGATCTGAGGGGTTTCGTGCAGCTGCTGTGGGAACCCCACTTCTCAGAGTCCTTTCCTGTCCTTTCTGTGTGCCTGCAGTTTTTCTTCACCGAAGAGAATTTTGCTGGCTTGGGAGTGTCTGACGACAGCATAATAGGTTGATAAATTAGGCTTTGTTAACTCAATAGAATATTTTTGGCAAAGAGAGGCTGTTCTGTAGCCACTTCTCCTCATATTTATCTTCTGGCTTGACAAATCCCGAACAGGTAAAGACATACTCCACATAGTTACTATTCAAAAGTCTTGTCCCGTGAGCCTAAAATTGCCTTTTGTGGGATAACAAGTACGATCATGTGAAGGAATTTGGTCATTCAGTTGACTGACCACCACTGGTGTGAAATTATATGACCCTAGAAAGCCTTTTCTGTCATTTTTACGATGCTCTGCAGCTCGGAAAATTCCGGGGTTGGTGGGGGGGAATTCCTAGGTCTGTCTGGAAACATAAACTTATAACAGTCTGGAAATGAAAGAGACCCGGAGATCATTTTATTCCCTCATTCTAGAGATGAGGGTACTGTATCACACACAGGGTGCCTCACTCGGAATGTTCTGGAAGGTACTAGTGTTGTCGCCACTGTTCTGTCCTGGCTTCTCTGGAGAGATGTTGGTCTTTCACAGTGGAAGCCAGCAAACCTCTTTATAGGTCTCTCTCTATTCACGAAGCCTGGGAATCCATCTCTGTCCTCCTCATTGCTCTCCATTGCCTCCCAGGAAACCCAAAGGTCCCTTTGCCACTGGCCCCTGGGCCTCACTGGCTGTTTGTTTAAGTCGGCATCCCTATGGCAATAGGTCCTGTTCAGGGTCAAGTGCGGTTAATGCTTTATTATTTTCTAGTTATGATGTTTGTGATGCTAACTGTTTATAGCAACAGACAGTAGAAGCCTATGCAGACTTTATTTTGACAATCTGGCATTTAACAGGAATAAACGGAAGACACATTTTGAGGATAAAAGACCAGCAGTTTAATCTTGGTGTCACGGGTGTCAAGGTTTCTTACCAAAAGTGGCTTTGTGGGGAAGAGCCCAGCTTCTGACTTTCACCCACTTTATTTGGTATAAGGCCGTATGAAACGTGGTAGAATGACCCTCAAGCAGGGAGTATATCCGGTATGCATTTATATGGTCAAATTGGAAGGGGTCGAATCAAACTAGTGATGCAATAAACTGAATAAAATGAGTATTTTCTTAACAAAAAGCGATGCCAGAAATGGGAGAGAGGAAGTAAGAAGAAAAGGCTTGTATAAATAACTGGAATTCTGAGAGCTTATCACCAAATAGTCATGTTGTCCTACAGAGAAAATAAAATGCAGAGAAAACAAGAGGGAAAAAAATACATGTGTCACAGCACATGGTCTCACCAAGGGTTACTGAAACCCACGATGAATAACCAAGGTCAATGCAGACTACCAATGCTGCATCATAAGTCAATGTAGACTACCAATACTGCAAAGAGAGGAGTTTCAAACATTACCCTCTTCAACTTTAGGCTACAGTAAACGCTTAAGGTTATTTGTGGTTTTGCTTGACATTTGTTGAGCAGGAATACTATTAATTCCTATTATTTATTGATTATCATGGGCTAGGTGATTTATGTATTACGTTTGCCATGACCACACAAGATGTGTATTTTTTTGCAGGAGAGCATGTGATTTGTAATTGATGGAATCAGATGGATCTATCTGGTTCCCAGGCTAACGCCCTTTCCAGGACATCAGAGCTTCCTTAGGTGTGTTCCGTAGTGTTTACCACCACTAATGTATGTGAATCACTGGGGGTGTTTCTGACAGGCTCCATGGTGATGTCCGTGCTGGTGACCATGGGGACCACACTTAGCACACTCACCACAAGTAGCAAAGTTCTAGAGTGCAGTATTTCCAGAGTATTTCTATAGATATGATTAAAACAAAAAACATACTCTTAGCAAAACAGGGAAGACGGGGCTAAGCAGGACTGAACTGATCTTCTTACAGGTCTTCTTGGAGCCTTGAACTTGCTCATGTACATTGGGAACTGAGAGGAGAAGAGCATATATCCCATCTTTCAAATCTGTTTGGCTGCAGAAATTTTTTTCTCATAAAGCATACCTCAGGATCAGCGTTCACTTTCAAAGTATTGCTTTCCATCAGGTTGTTTCAAGGGAATGCCTTTTCTGGAAAATACTGAAACAAAGACTTGGCAGCAGTCAGAAGGGGGTAAAATTATATGACCTTTACGATGCCTCGTGGTTATTGGAGTTGGGAAAGGATGGAGGGGCATGAGGGGGAGACAAGGATGATTAAAGTGGGACTTGTGCCTTCAAGGAGAGCTCAGCCTGGTGAAAATACATGTAAAAAATCCACTGCAGGGCAGGATGAAATGAATTCTAAATGTAGGTTTAAAAATAAAAAAACGGGGGCGACTGGGTGGCTTAGTGGGTTAAAGCCTCTGCCTTTGGCTCAGGTCATGATCTCAGGGTCCTGGGATCGAGCCCCGCATCGGGATCTCTGCCCAGCAAGAAGCCTGCTTCCTCCTCATTCTCTCTGCCTGCTTGTGATCTCTGTCTGTCAAATAAATAAAATCTTAAAAAATAAATAAATAAAATAAAAATAAAAAAACATGCAGTGAGAAATAGAGGGGTAACTGTTCTAAGCTTTTGTTAGTAGTATTGAATTCTTGCTTTTTTCCTGTATCTGATGCTTCCTTTAGTGAAATCCTTAGATCTTGTGGAAATTGCTTGTTTAGGGTCAGAACATTTTCCAGATTGAACATTTTCCTGCATTAGAACTCTGGCTTTTCCCGACTTCTCCATGGGGGCCAGGCCAGAACATCAGTGATTTTTTTTTCTCCCCAGAACGTGTCCTGCATGATTTTACACATCAGTGTTCTGAATTTCTTCTTCAATTCAGCTATTTTATGGGGGGGGGGGGGGTGGTGAGGACTTGGATCATTCCAGAGGGGGAGATCTGGGGCTGTCGGTAGCAAAGGGCACTCTGCATTACCACCTGCATGTGGCACCCTTGGGTGGCCATTAGAAAGGGCTTTGTTGGGGCACCTGGGTGGCTCAGTGGGTTAAAGCCTCTGCCTTCGGGTCCTTGGGATCGAGCCCCGCATCGGGCTCTCTGCTCGGTGGAGAGCCTGCTTCCTCCTCTCCCTCTGCCTGCCTCTCTGCCTGCTTGTGATCTCTGACAAATAAATAAATAAAATCTTTTAAAAGGGGGGGGGGCTTTGTTTGTCCTAGCCCCTATTTCCCTGGATCTGATCTCAGAAGTCTCAAGCAAATGCATCTATGTCGCTCTTTTGTCAGCCAGAGCTAAGAACTCTGGTTCTCCCAGACAGAGACAGCCACAGGATCTTTGCTTTCAAATGGAAAGTCTGGTTGTATGATTGCTGACCTATTCAGTATGTAGAACATTTGTATAAACCCCATGTTCCAAGAGGAATCATGAAATTTTGCTGTCAGCTTTGCTGCTGTAGCTCTTCTCTTTCTAGATCACTCCGTCATTCCATCACTTTTTCCTCCTCAGGATCTAGAATCATTTGTTTTCAGTTTACCTATTCTTTTGGACATTTAGCTTTCTTTTGATCAGATTCTGTCTCTTATGGCACCTCCTTTTCTCTTAAAAATTGCCATGATAAACAGCAAACAAACCACAAATGTGGTATCTATCACCTCATTTTTTTTTTTTTAAGATTTTATTCATTTATTTGACAGAGAGACACAGCGAGAGAGGGAACACAAGAACGGGGAGTGGTAGAGGGAGAAGCAGGCTCCCCACCGAGCAGGGAGCCCAAGGCAGGGCTCGATCCCAGGTTCCTGGGATCATGACCTGAGCCAAAGACAGATGCTAAATGACTGAGCCGCCTAGGCATCCCAGTATCAACTCATTTTTAAAGTGTTTTTTGATTAAAAAAATTTAAAAAAAAAAATAAAGTGGTTTTTGGATTTTAGAGCATTCTGGTTTAATAGTTGATGATGAAGTCAGGTTCGGTGGGGTGAGGAGGTTCGGAGCCGACGACTAAAGAAAGAATTCTTAAGACATCGTTGGTGCAAAATGGTGGTTTATTAAAGCACGGGGACAGGACCCGTGGGCAGGAAGAGCTGCTGCTCTGGGTTGTGAGGGTAGGCATGTTATATACCCTGCAGTTGGGGGGAGGTGGTGAAAGGATGGGAGGCTTCAACAGAGTTCTCACATGTTAGGGAGGGCCTACAAGGTGCCAGGGGGGAGTCCTTGCCCTTATGGCTTGATCAGTGTCGTCTTTAGGTCAGGCATTAACGTCAAGATAGTTGGGAGATTCTTGGTGGGGTATTATGATCCGGCTATCATTTACATTCCCTTCTACCTCAGTCTCCTCCAGTTTATGGTGGGAGGGGGACATTAGGGCTTCAGGAACCGAGAGTTATTTGCCTCTGGAAATTTATGCTATTGATAAGGTAACCTCCCTTCCTGTTTAGGTCTCTAGGACATCTGTAGAGCAAGGGAGATTCCTGTTCTGCAGGATTGCGATCCCTGCAAGTTAACTATTTATCGTTTTATGGCAATCAGGGGTGCCTGAGGAATGCTACACATATGGAGGGGAGCAGGTGAAGAGGGGGTGCAAGGCGCCAGCTTTTACTTTGTCCTCAGCCAGCCTCCTGCTCCCTCATCAGTAGTCACAAAAGCTCTGTATTAAAACATGTTGAACATGCTTGGAGGGTACAGCTGACCCCCATGGCATTTTCGGATTTAGTAATTTTTATTTTGCCCTCATGTGGTTCCTCTCAGATTCAATGAAAGTTCGTGGCACCTAGATCCGAATGGTTCCAAAGGCCGTGGGTGAACCTAGACAGTACCAGTGTCTCTCTGTATCCATATGACTTTGTAGTCCTCTGGTGATCTGAGTGTAATCAGTAATGCCTATGACATAGAAAATTTAATTCTTTGTGAAAAATGGCCATCAAATGAAAGAAATAATTTTAACAAAATACAAAAATATGTTTAACTTGTGGTATGAGGATATACACAGGAAACACGTGATTTCCTATGAAAATGTGATGCAGAAAAAGGCACCTGAATAAACATCTCAGTAATCTCAATTTGAGGGACTCAGGGATGTTAGCCTCAGGAGTGTGTTACCCACCTTTCCGTGCATGAGGGAAAGCATTGTAATGAAGATGGCTGCCTAGGGGACCTGAGGGAAGGCTCACAATGGGCAGGAAGGTGAAAAGACAGCAGGCTTTAGATGGCCACACAAGGAACTGTTGGGTTTAAATAGCTGACTTTGGTAATACAAAGAATCACAAATCTTAGTTCACGATCTTGCTTGTCACAAAATGAAAGTGCATGTGTGAGTTTCACATGGCTGTGTCATAAAAGTGATGTTCAGGAAAATATGTTGCCTTAACTTCACATTTCTGTTGTTTATTCTTCTTCTGGGGGGTGAGTTACGCACCTTGTGATTTCAGGAGCATTTTAAACCCAGAAGCACTTACAACACCCCTTCGACCTTGACTTTATCCAGTGTGGCCTTCTTGGTATTTCTTGCTTCAGTTCTAACACTTCTGCCCATTCTCACCTTCGGGCTTTCCTCATCCCTGGCCTGGATGATAAGAACAGCCTCCTAATTGATCCATTTGTCCTAAGATTCCTTACTCAGACTCCCCTACACACTGCTACCAGGATTCTTTCCCAAAAACAAAACAAAACAAAACAAACCTTAACGATAATCTCTTCATACAGCAAATCCACTTCTAGTAGATTCTCCTCACACATAAGGGTATGGATGTATGTATCCAAACATTTGTTCCCATTTTATTTGTGACAAAACAATTGGGTGACTTAAGTGTCTATCATATGGAAAAAATGACATTTTTTCTAATGCCTACCTAATATACCAGAAATCAGCAAACTTTTTCTGTAAAGAGCTAAATAGTCATATTTTAGGGGTTTCATGCTATATGATCTCTGCCATGATTACTTGACTCTGCTCTTACATCAGGAAAGCAGCCACAATGATGGGCGCCTTTGGGTAGCTCAGTTGGTTAAGCCTCTGACTCTTGGTTTCAACTCAGGTCATGATTTTGGGATGGTGGGATCTAGCCCCACATCGGGGTCTGTGATTGGCATGGAGTCTGCTTAGGATTCTCTCTCTCACTCTGCCCCTCCCTTGTGTGGACTCATGCATTCTCTCTCTCTCTCTCTCTCTTTCTCTAAAACAAATAATTAAATCAAATCTTAATGAAAAAACAAAAAAGTGGCCAAAAAGATGATCCATAAAATAATGAGCATGACTGTGTTCCAATAAAACTTTATTTGCAAAAACAGAGACATGCTGATTTGGCCCCTAGGCCTGAAGGTTGCCAATCCCTGGCATAGATTACAGTATGTATATTAAGGATAATAAGATAGGGGCACCTGGGTGGCCCAGTTGGTTAAGCAACTTCCTTTGGCTCATGTCATGATCCAGGAGTCCTGGGATTGAGTCCCACATCAGGCTCACAGCTCCATGGGGAGTCTGCTTCTCCCTCTGACCTTCTCCCCTTCTCCCTCTGACCTTCTCCCATCTCATGCTCTCTCTCACACTCTCTCAAATAAAATCTTTAAAAAGAAATTGATGAGATAAATCTGCATGTGCTGGCAGGGAAGGATATCAACAATATACTCGGGCAAAATCGTATGCTACTAATATATCCTATGTTTGTCATTTTATCTTTCTTGGTGTCTCTATCTTTGTTAAAAAGATAAATGTCTATATTTACCTTTGTATATTTATCTATATACCTATATCCATATCTCTCTATATATATCATATAGAGAGATATATATACAAACAGATACAGGGAGACAGAGACAGATGCAAGCAAAGGAATAAATAGATAAAATAGATGGTACAGTATGCACAAAAAAGAAAAAGTCCCGAAGAATGTACACCAAATAGTTCTAGGAGCTCTTCTGAGAGAGGATAGGTAGGAAGGCAAGGAAATCCTCCATTTTCTTATACTTGTGTATTGTTTAAACATCCACCTGGCTATGTATTATATTTACATTACAGAAAAATACTGAAATGATGAGTCATCTGAAATCTGAGCCTTTCTCTCCACTAGTAAAAGACCTCCTGTTGTTTTGCATTGTCTATAGGATAAACTGTAAGCAATTTACCATGATCTGCCCTGGCACCTGCTCTGGTCTCCTCTCAAATCATCCTGCCTGCTCTGCAAGCCCCCTTACTCCCCACAGCACACTGGGCTGTTTTTTTTTGTGACTCCCTCTCTGCACACATGATGTTTCCTTTTCTCTCTAGTCGGCTCCTTCTTAGCTTCTCCTGCTCCCCCTTTCCTGCTCAGGGGGCAGGGGAGGGCAGTTTTTAGTGCAAGACAGGTGAGTGCTCTTCCTCCTATCCGTCACCGCCCCAGCTAGACGTCCCTTTCTTTTCTCCTCTCTCACATCTTTCCTGTCTCCTACAGGCAAAAGTTGCCCCCAACATTTTAATATGTAACTCTTTCCATTTTCATATCCCCGGTTAGCCTGGGTTTCATCAGGCGGCCTACTGTCTTGTCATTTCTGATTCTCCATGCTCAGCACAGAGCCTAGCACAAAGTAAAGACTCATTAAACCTACACACATAGTTTAAGAATCTTAAGGTTACAATGGGGAGATTTTTACACTGAAATTTTAAAATGTTCAGTGAAGTCTAGAACAGAGACTCGTATGGAAAAATGTTTTAAATATCCCCATATTATTCATATTGTTCATATTATTCATTAATGATCTGTAGGAGAAGGGTGCACATGTGGGTCTGCTTTCTTGTTTGTGGACTGGGTGTTTTCAGCATCATCTAAGTAGCCAACACAAACATTGTAAGTCAAATAGCCCAGTCTGAGATGTTGATTTATAGCTATATTCACAGTGAATGTATTCAGCTGTAGTAATAGAATACCCTGTTAATGGGCTAGATAATGAGTGCTTACTTGTCTCAAATATGAAGTCTATAGGAAAGCAGGTGTGGATTTTTAATGACCAGCTCAATGCTGGCATCAGGGACAAATGTCCTTTTTCATCTTTAAACTTTTAAAAAAATATTTATCTATTTGACAGAGACACAGCGAGAGAGGGAACACAAGCAGGGGGAGTAGGAGAGGGAGAAGCAGGCTTCCCAAGGAGCAGAGAGCCCGATGGAGGGCTCATTCCCAGGACGCTGGGATCATGACCTGAGCCAAAGGCAGACACTTAACGACTGAGCTACCCAGGCGCCCCTCATCTTTACACGTACTATTTCTTAGCACATTGGCTTCCATCCCATTCTTGTTGCTTCATCGTTGTGGGCTTGATCAGCACCACAGAGAATCATGTCCATATTTGAGGCAGAAATGAAAGAATAGGAGCAAAAGTCCTCTGTTCTTGGTCTTCAAATTCTGAAAGAGAAGTCTTGACTAGCACTCTTTCCCTTACATTTTTTTTCCATCTTTTTTTTTTTAAATAAACATGTAATGTATTTTTATCCCCAGGGGTACAGGTCTGTGAATCGCCAGGTTTACACACTTCACAGCATTCACCATAGCACATACCCTCCCCAATGTCCATAACCCCACCCCCCTTCTCCCAACCCCCCTCCCCACAGCAACCCTCAGTTTTTTTGTGTGAGATTAAGAGTCACTTATGGTTTGTCTCCCTCCCGATCCCATCTCGTTTCATTTATTCTTCTCCTACCCCCTTAGCCCCCCACGTTTCATGTCTACTTCCCCATATCAGGGAGATCCTATGATAGTTGTCTTTCTCCAATTGACTTATTTCACTAAGCATGATAACCTCTAGTTCCATCCACGTCGTCACAAATGGCAAGATTTCATTTTCTTTTGATGGCTGCAATATATATATATATGCCACATCTTTTTTTTAAAGATTTTTATTTATTTATTTGACAGACAGATCACAAGTAGGCAGAGAGGCAGGCAGAGAGAGAGAGGAGGAAGCAGGCTCCCCACTGAGCAGAGAGCCAGATGCGGGGCTCGATTCCAGGAAGCTGGGATCATGACCTGAGCCGAAGGCAGAGGCTTTAACCCACTGAGATACCCAGGTGCCCCACCTCATCTTCTTTATCCATTCATCTGTGATGGACATCTAAGTTCTTTCCATAGTTTGGCTATTGTAGACATTGCTGCTATAAACATTTGGGTGCACATACCCCTTCGGATCACTACGTTTGTATCTTTAGGGTATATACCCAGAAGTGCAATTGCTGGGTCATAGGGTAGTTCTATTTTCAACTTGTTGAGGAACCTCCATGCTGTTTTCCAGAGTGGTTGCACTAGCTTGCATTCCCACCAACAGTGTAGGAGGGTTCCCCTTTCTCCGGATCCTCACCAGCATCTGTCATTTCCTGACTTGTTAATTTTAGCCGATTTAGAAATGGGAATTATCTGATCCCTGCCTTGTCAGATATTCCTACTGATAAAAAGGATCAGGAAGGCTTTCCCTTCACAGAAAAAAAGGACAGCGTTACCACTCAGGCATTTCCTGATAGCTGCTCAGGGGTGGAGAGAGGGAGGGATTTGGGGAAGGGGAAATATATTCCTTAAACCTGAGTGTGCAATAGTTCTGGAATCATTCCTATCATTGGAGAGAGAATCAAGCTTCATGGGGCCAAAAAAAGGGGGGGGGGGGCATCTGAAAGTAAAAGCCAAAAACCTCACCTGTATTCTTCATATGAATTTTGTCCTTTTGGAGCTTTACTGAATTGAAACTTGGCAATAATTACTATTTGATATTTCTTCCTTATCTGACAGCTTCCTTTGTGTGTTCCAATTTGGGAGCATCCCTAGGTGAGTTTAAAAAAGAATTTAGATCAGTTTTTCAAATTGCTAAAATATCAAACAGTAAATTTATCTCTGACAATCCCATTAATAATCCAGGAACACTTTTATATTTATTATTCAAGAAGGAGTTTCAAGCTTGAAATTTTTCCTACATACTTCTCCAAGCATATTTGAACCTCAGCCTTGCACAATTAAATTTATCAGTCTCTGAAAAGTACTTATTTGGAAAACTCCAGGTACCCTTTTACTGTGTAAGACAGTCAGCTTTCTAGAAGATGAAGGACGATCTATGAAACCAAATAAGATTTCTACCTAGATGGGAGGGATTTTTGCAACTTTCAAACCTTACGCAAAAGGATTCTGCTATGAAAAAAAGGCTTAAAAACACATATTATCTTCCATAGTATGAACAAAGAAGTGTCCCAAATCTCCTTAAACAGAAAATTCAATTCGATTTTAGCTCATATCTAGAACTTCGCAGATGTCTGCACAGAGTCCCCGCTGCAGTCTTTCCCCTTACCACCACCACCACCACCACCACCACCACCACCACCCCCTGCCGCCTGTGTAACCATGGCAATACCTGGAGCACGTTTGCTCAAGATTTCTGTGTTCTGGTTCCAGGTGGAAGAAAGCATGGGGTGTTGTAATGGGCTGTTGTAAACGACAAATCATGGACTAGATCATGTTATGGGACGAATTAACATGCAGCATATTGCAACACTCAGAGTGTTATCCATGCAAAATGGAGTGGAGAACTGGATTATCCCAGAGCAGAATTTGAGGAGAAGCGGCCTGAGGTTTAATGCTGCTGCTGTTAGTAAGCGCAGAAGGGGGTGGGGAGTTTTTCTTTCAGTAGAGGTGAGTGTGTAAGAAGGGAAATTTGTAGGAAAGATTGAGCTAGGGAGGGTGCCTGTTGTAGCTTCTCAACCCTAAGAGGCTTTTTAACTTGCAGAGGTATTTGTAGACCTCGTGTCCTAGCATACATGTTGTATGCATGTTGTAGTTCCAGAAGTCTGATCAGTTTTACACAAAACTGTGTGTGCTTTAGTTTGTGCGCTTGTTTATTTGTTTGCCCATTCATTTGGTTTGCATTGTCTTCTCTGTTGAAAAAGGCACTAGGTGATGATTGGCCTCTGTGGAGATTACTCCTCTTCCCTCTATAATAGCATAGTAGAGTGGCTGAAAGCAGAGACCATGGAGCCAGACTGCCTGGGTTTAGTTCTCAGTATTCTCATCTGTAAAATGGGGATAAAAATAATTTCTACCTTATAAAGTTGTTACAAAAGAGTACATGAATTAGTGATTTTAAAGTCCTTAAAACAGTACCTAACAAAATATCCTGGGGCTTTCTGAGTGGCTCAGTCAGTTAAGTATCCAACTTTTAATCTCAGCGCAGGTCTTGATCTCAGGGTCATGAAATCAAGCCCTGTGTCATCGCTGAGCATGGAGGCTGCTTAAGATTCTCCCTTTTGGGGGGTGCCTGGGTGGCTCAGTGTGTTGAGCCTCTGTCTTCAGCTCGGGTCATGATCTCAGAGTCCTGGGATTGAGCCCCACATTGGTCTTTCTGCTCAGCGGGGGACCCACTTCCCTCTCTCTCTGCCTGCTTGTGACCTGTTTCCCTGTCAGGTAAATAAATAAAATCTTAAAACAAAAAAAAATATTCTCCCTCTCCCTCTGCCCTTCCCACCTCTCCCCCACCACCGTTCACTTGTGCTCTATCTCTTTAAAAAAAAATTGTCTTAAGTAAAATTATTGCCTGTTATTAAGGAGTTAATAATATAAAGGATTGCTCAGTATACGCTTATCTCTGTTAACATTGCTACTCAGAACTAGAGGAACATCTGCCAAGCCTAAGTGGGACCTTCAGTTGTTCTGCTAAAGCTGCATTTCCTCATCCTTCAGAATCCGTTAAATTTCAAGTAATTTGTATTACACACTTTCCCATTAATAGGTTACCATGTGAATAAGTCGAATGCAGTCTTCAAGCTGAAACAAGGAAAAGAAACCGTGGATATTGGAAGTGGAATTTCCATACCGGAATTACCCGGGTGAGTGAGGACCTGTGGCGCCTGTTGCTAGTGAGGTGATTGGTGCCTTTTGCATTATGAAATATTTTTAGGCATCTTTTAAAATGCCCTATAGCGGGGCGCCTGGGTGGCTCAGTGGGTTAAGCCGCTGCCTTCGGCTCAGGTCATGATCTCGGGGTCCTGGGATCGAGTCCCGCATCGGGCTCTCTGCTCAGCAGGGAGCCTGCTTCCTCCTCTCTCTCTCTCTGCCTCTCTGCCTACTTGTGATCTCTCTCTGTCAAATAAATAAAATAAAATCTTAAAAAAAAAAAATGCCCTATAGTGGGGTGCCTGGGTGGCTAAGTGGGTTAAAGCCTCTGCCTTCAGCTCAGGTCATGATCCCAGGGTCCTGGAATCGAGCCCTGCATGGGGCTCTCTGCTCAGAGGTGAGCCTGCTTCCTCCTCTCTCCCAAGGATTCTTGGATCTGCATATGCAAGTACCATAAATCACACCTCCAGTTTTTGTTTTTCCACATAAATTCCTCCTTTGCCACACTTTTAAAAATAGACTTCTCTTTCCTATATATGAAATCTAATTGCTGCCCAACCCCATCTTAGATTTTTATCTTTCTTCTAGAATTCCCAGTTACTGGAATTCTAGAACACTGTGATCTCAAATCTGATGATAAATTTTTCTCCAAATGTCCTTCCCTCCCTTTGCTAACAATGAGATGCCTCAGTTATTTTCAACACCGGTTTTATTAACTTCCTTTTTTCTCTTTAAACTCTGAAATATCAAATTATAAACCTTTATGCCTTTCCTCAACTACATTATTTCAGAGCTGATGCCTCCTTTTACATGTGGTTTGTCTTTCACACAAAGTATTAATTATTATCCCTTCTAAAATCTAGCACACCTTACTTGGGAGTATTGTAACATGAAGATTTAAAAAGCTAAAAACAAGCCAAAAGACTACTAAGATGATCTCACTCTGCTTCTGTAAATGCTTTTTTTTATACTCCTGACTTGTGTACTTAGCTGTTGCCGGGACCAGGAACAATGTCTGGTTTCTAGTAGTTGTTCACTAGGTATCTGTGGAGAGACTGAATGTGAATTTTAGTAAGAGGCAGGCACTGTCTTCTCTGTGCCCTTCACAGTAACTCCTGCAAGGGTTCCCCCTTTCCTAAGACCAGAGACACACAGGATCTTGGTTCCTGAGTGTCCCAGTTAGCCTTGTCCAGGTTCTCATCAAGCAGCATCTTCTGTCTTCCCCACAAATGCCAAGCCTCTGCTCATAATCTTTCAGTTTCTGTCAAGCATTTAAAGATGAATAAATATGAAGGTCAGTAAGGGTTCCAGAATGATGTTGAGTAATTCTTTAGAGATCATGTAGTAAATTGAAACAGAGAGGTGGGAACTAAACTATGAAAACAGGAGACCAAGCCTGAGAGCGAGAGCTCTAAGTGTGAAACTGTTCCTCCACACAAGGGGAAACCGGTGTGCCCAGAAAATCCCGTTAGCGTTGGCATCCGGATTGTTGTGTGCGGGTACAGAGGGAAGCAAGCAGAAGTTTACAGTCTGCTAAAATAACAAAGCAAATTAATTTTGAGCGACAAAGACCTGTTAGCTTTCCATCCAGTTTCATCTTTCCCCTGATATTCCAGTAGACATAGCTGTCTACTAATTTTTCTTTTCATCCGACTTCCTCTTTCTTGTCTGTCATGGGCTTACAGCATTCTGAGTCCCAAAGTCGTCTTCAGCAGCACTCTAAAGATCTTTTCTTCTCTGCTCCCTATTCTCCCCAACCCCTTAACTTTTTCCTCCCAAGTTTTTAAAGTCATATTTTTTGTAAAGTGCTAGAAGTACTTAGGTTTATAACTATGTTTCTTCCTGGGTCTGGTACCATAGTTTTTAATGTTTATGTGTTTTTTCTAAACCAGTGGGTTAGAAGAAATTTGCATTTGAGAGTTTCTTTATTTGGGGAGATTGGCCTGAAGCCTAACAATTAACGCTACAACCATACTAATAACATTGAGATTTATATAGTACTAAATTTTGGATTTCTTTATAGAAGAGCTCTGGAAAATTCATGACAGAGGAGCGAAATGCCAGGAAATCCGAGCTGAAAATTCAAGGCAAGTCCAAGATTTTGATTTTAAGATTAGAAGCCTTGGAATAAGAACGTGAGTACTGGAAGTGGGACCACACTAGTTCACACTAAATGTGAGAAAACTAACACTGGAGTGCATTCCGAAGCATATAGCCCAAATGGGAAAGTTCTCTTCCATAATGGAGATCTTATGTAGGAACAAGATATTCCAGCTTTGAAGTTGCCTTTTAATTCTTCTGAGGTACACAATAAGGGAGGCATTGTAGATAGGTCTCAGGCATTTGAGAGACTCTGTGCATACAATGCAAGGGAAGGTTCCTTCTACCAAATGGTAAACCACAGTGGGTGTCAGAGAACATTTATAGTGGAGAAACTGTGAATCTACTCTATAGATTCTGTATCTCTAGACAGGAAAAGTCTCTAGAAATTGGGTTCTCAGCGAGTGTGCCTTAGACATTATTGAATTTGGAAATTTCTCCCCAGGAATGGAGAACTCACAAAACACTAGCATACGCAAGCCAGAGAGAAAATCCATAAATGCAACGAATGTGGAAAGTCCTTCTGCCAGAAGTCTATCCTCGTAATACATCAGCATATTCATTCGAAGGACAAACCAGGGAATACGGGGAATCTGGCTCTAGAAATGGAGACCGCACAGTACAACAGAAAACTCCCACCAGAGAGGAAACCTATGAATGTAAAGAGTGTAAAAAAACTTTCTATCACCTGTCATCTCTTAGTAGACATTTGAGGACTCATGCAGGGGAGAAACCCTACGAATGTAATCAGTGTGAGAAATCCTTCTGCCAGAAGCCACACCTTGTAGAACATCAGAAAACACACACAGGAGAGAAACCCTTGGAGTGTAATGAATGTGGGAAGTTCTTCTATGGTACATCAGAAAACACACACAGGGGAGAAACCGTATGAATGTAAGGAATGTAGGAAATCCTTTTCCCAGAAATCACACCTCACAGTACATCAGAGAACACATACGGGGGAGAAACCTTAGAAATGTAAGGAATGTGGGAAACTCTTCTCTAGAAATTCACACCTCAAAACTCATCCGAGAACTCACACAGGAGAGAAACCCTATGGATGTAAGGAATGTGGGAAATGCTTCTACCAGAAGTCAGCCCTCACAGTACATCAGCGAACTCACACAGGGGAGAAACCCTTTGAATGTAATAAATGTGGAAAAAACTGTTACTATAAATCAGACCTCACGAAACATCAGAGAAAACACACAGGCGAGAAGCCCTACGAATGTCATGAATGTGGTAAATCTTTCTCCGTGAATTCAGTCCTCAGATTACATCAAAGGATGCACACAGGAGAGAAACCCTATGAATGTAAGGAATGTGGGAAATCCTTCTCTCAGAAGTCACATTTTATCATACATGAGAGAAAACACACAGGGGAGAAACCCTATGAGTGTCAGGAGTGTAGGAAAACTTTTATTCAGAAATCAAAACTTACCACACATCAGAAGACACACACAGAAGGAAACAGCTGAAAAATACTATGTATTGGGAACTTCTTTTGGAATTCATCCTTTAGAATAATTGGATAATTCACACAAGACAAAAAACTTAGGAATATTATCTATCTCAGAAAATTTTGGTCACAGTCTGCCTTGACAGAAAACAAAAGACACAGAAATTCTTTAAATCTATAAGGGAGAGATTTTGACAGCATGTCAGACTTAACTAAGTACCAGACAACCGACAAATTATAAAATCTGAGGGAGACCATTCGTTCAGAAGTCCTAGTAGATTGCACAACACAGAAATCACATGAGAGAAATCCTATAAAAACAAATGAGTATCAGGAAGTTTTCTGACAGGGCAGCCATCGGTAGATGCCAAAGCTCACCTGAGATGCTCCTATCAGTCCCCTTCCTGAGCATTCCGAAACCGCTGACACCAGGTGCACTTGGAGCACTCAGAGCGTAACTGCATAGACCGCCTGTATCGAGAAGTGCTGCTTCCATGAACTGCAGATCCACAATGCCAGGCTAGAACCTTTGCAAGCATTCCAAATATGTGCAAGTTTCTTGACAAAAATTCAAGGAGAATCTGTACTGAGTGGGGTTAACAGATACGCCAGAAGTCATGTTGCAGCAATTAGATTCTGAGGGGTTTTCTTTGCTTTTTGAGTTTTCTTTGTTTTTTTTTTTTAAAGAAACCTACCAATGTCCAGACATTTTAAGCTTTTTTGTTTTTTAAAGATTTTATTTATTTAACAGACAGAGATCACAAGTAGGCGGAGAGGCAGACAGAGAGGAGGAAGCAGGTTCCCCACTGAGCAGAGAGCCCCATGTATGACTCGATCCCAGGACCCTGGGACCATGACCTGAGCCGAAGGCAGAGGCTTTAACCCACTGAGCCACCCAGGCGTCCCCATTTTAAGCTTTTTAAAAAGGACAAACACATTGAAAAAAACCAGGTGACATCCTTGCACACATATGAAGAATTCTTTAGTATGTAGAACTAATGTGAGTCAGCGCACTGCAAGACAGGCTGTGGATGTTTATGTGCACGTGGATCCATCCGTATTTGTACATAAGGAAATATGTAGCTTTGGTTCAGTAGTTTTCACGAATGTGAACATACTTCACATTATGTCTGGGCAGTGACTCCTCCTGTTACTCTAATGTGTATTTTAAGTGTAATGTTCTTTTAAAATTGTAACGTTTCTTTTTCTCCTATTTTTTTGTATTTTTTAATGAATATAGACATTACTGAACCAATTGTTAAGAAAGGTCAGTGAATTTTACATTAGGGGCACATTTATTCATAAGAAAAGACAAATTATTTTTTAAAACAGCGCTATGTAAAGTAGTAGTATCTATCTTACTGTTGATATTTTAGCGGGGTGCAGAGCTATCTGCATTAGAATTTTGTATGTTTTAAGAGTGTTCTTCACTGCCTTTTTCTTCAGAGTAGAAGCAACATTGTAGTGGTTAAGAGTGGAAACTCCAAACTCTTTTGGCCACAGCTCAAATTCCAGCATGGGGCATGCCACTTAACCTCTCTGTGCCTCTGTTTCCTTTTCTATAAAAGAGAAGTGATAATGATGGGATTGCTTTGAGGTATAAATGAGTTAATATTTTTAGAGCACTTAGAATAGTGTCTGAGACACAAGAAAAGCACATGTTAGATACTATTATCATTATAATTTGTATTTCTTCAATAATGTTGGAGAAAAAAAAGTTTGCTACCAGCATTCACCACTCACATTATTGCTGTAGTGCCTTGGTTTGGCTTGGTTGTGCCTTTTCCCACAAGTGACTCAGATATTCAGATGGGACCCAAAACCTGTTTCTGTAGCCTACAAGCCAAGAGTGGTTTTGCATTTCTAAGTGGTGGAAGCAAATAAAGAATATTTTGTGACATGTGAAATTATATTCAAATTTCAGTGTCCATAAATAAAGTTTTAGAACACTAATAAATATCATTTGTCTCTCTTTTTTTTAAAGATTGTATTTATTTATTTGACAGAAAGAGATCACAAGTAGGCACAGAGGCAGGCAGAGAGAGAGAGAGAGGCAGGCAGAGAGAGAGAAAGGGGAGGAAGCAGGCTCCCTGCTGAGCAGAGAGCCTGATACGGGACTCGATCCCAGGACCCTGAGATCACGACCGGAGCAGAAGGCAGTGACTTAACCCACTGAGCCACCCAGGTGCCCCCTCATTTGTCTCTTTTGCCTGAGGCTGCCTTCAGCACTACAAGAGAAGAGTTGAGTAGTTCTGACAGAGACCATATGGCTCACAGAGCCTACCCAGCTACTGTCTGGCACTTTACAAAATTAAGTTTTTCTGTTACTTAGAGCTGAAAACACCACAACCAATGTATATGATGTACTTTTTTGTATGTTATGTTTCAGAAATGATGCAGACAGCAATTTGTGGCTGGGTGGTTTTGTGCAGTGTATTTATTTTGTACCTTGTATTTATATTTTAAACGCCTAAGCATTTGAATTTTTTCAAATAAGTGTGTTTTATTTGTTGAACTCATAAAATTGAAACATTTTCTGATGGAATGTAGCGGTACATGTATAAAATAAGCATTGTCTAAATTAAATCAAATTGTTAATTGGTCCTTACTTAAAAAACACTCCCTTATTTTCTTCCAAGTCAACGGCCAGTGTTCCCTATATCATTTTATAATTTTCTCACTATCCCATGAACATCTTTGTCATACTTAACTAGCATAATCTAGTAACAAAAACCTTATAATACCCAACTCCACCAGCTCCATTACTAGTAACATACATTACGAGTATTACTAGAGTACTAGCAGAATTATTTTATTGCCTAAACTTCCTGATTGCTAAATGCCACTCCGATCTGAATCCTGCCACTTTTCTGCCCATTCCAAATGAGGACTTTCTTGAAGCTCAACTTCATAAACATGGCTTGCCTTGATTTGTCTGCTGTTGACCACTAATGAACACCTGCTTGTGATACTCAGTAATTGCTTTGTCGTCTATGTAACTTCTGAATACTCAAAGAGAGTAGAGTAAATACTGTTACCAATACTCTACCCAATACTGACATGAGCATGCCATCTTGCTTATAGCTATGCCTTTGGAGAAGTTCTTTATTTCAACCTGCTGTGAGAGCAAATATGTTTCCTAATTTCCCCTGGCTTTTCAATGAAAAATGAAGAAGTATTGCTTTTTGCCCTGAAACAAATAATACATTATATGTTAATTAAAAAATCACTGCCTTTTGAGGAAAATCTAATAACTGTCAAACCAGTCGTTAAGAATAAAGTCTGTATTGACCTGTAACCCTGGGGCAAATAATACATTATGTTAATAAAAATAATTTTAAAAATAAAATCTGTACTAATGAAAAGACTTTAAAGATACTCTGATGAGAATAAAATATTCCTGGCCTTCAAAATCTAGAAGGGTGGAGAGAGACTGCCTGCCTCTTGGCCACAGTTTTAATCCATGAATTAGTAACCACAAGAGTCAGTGGATCAGAGACATCGGATCACCAGATCAACTGATGGGTTTTTCATCAGCACACGTGCTTACGAGGACCAGCCAGCCCAAAAGCTCCACAATTCTGAAGGGCAATCGGGAATAGCATTCACTATGACTATGTTCTGTACAGTCAGAAAGTCAGCTACATCCTCACTCCACTGACCAAACTTTTACAACTGAAAGCCAGCCAGTCCTTCAACATTCCTGTTTTTGAAAGCCCACCAATCCCTGAATCCATCTCCCAAGTCTTCTATCACTTCTTACGTTCCTGTGCTGATTTAGAAGTATAGCCCATCTTTGGTTAGTATGGTGGTCAAGGAAAGACAATATCAGACAATATCAATTCCTTCTCTTATTCCATTCTAAAAAGCTATATTGCTTTCTTTCTTTTTTTTTTTTTTTTTTCCTCATCCTCTTCTATCTTCGCTGGCCTCGTGACTTGCTTTGACTCAGTAGCATATGGCAGAAGTCCCAGACCTTTAGGAAGTATGGCAGTTTCCACTTTCCTTCTTGAAGCTAATCATCATGCAGAAAGTTCAACTAGTCTGAAATTACAAAGCTGGGAGGAAACTCAAGCCATGAGGAGAAAGCCCCATTTAGTTCCAGACACGTGAGCAAAGTTTCCTTAGACCTTCTGGCCTATCCCATCACTGGCTGAATTTAGCTGGCCAAACAAGACTTTAGCTAATGCCAAGGGAAACAGAATCCACTCACTCTGCCTACAAGAAACAATCATTTTAACCCAGGAAGTTTTGGCTGTTTTTGTTATGCATAATAGATAGCTGAAACAGAAAGTGAGCCATAAATCAAGCTTGTTGTAGATACTGACTTATCTCTTCTATCTCAAAAAGTTATGCAGCATGTGAAGCCCTGAGAAGTTTTGCCACATTAATAACACTACAATGACCACTGTTTAATCTGATGTCTAAAAAGGATTTACCCACATACAACAATGTACCCCCATGACAGAGAAGCAATCCCAGCTCAACTACAGCTGTATGCTGTAAATTAAAAAGACTAAACTCCAATGACAGGGAAATTGTCCAGACAGTTTTTACCGTAAGGGTTCTATTTAAGAGATTCAACAGGTGACCTGATCTTGCTTTATCTCTGAAGTTCAGACATGGCTTGGGACCCTCCCTCATGGAGCATTATAGCTCTGGGCCAAAGGGGTATTTTGGGTTGTCTGGTTGATACAGGTCAGAGCAAGTACTGGGCTGCCCTGAGAGAGTTAAGAGGAGGTGGTTGGGGCTGGGACTAGTTGATTTGCATTTGAAAGATGTACCACAGGACCAGCCCTGGGCCATCTCTAAGAGAGGCAGACTCTCCCTGACCAGCAAGCTTTTTAAAGTTGCCCAACATAAAATACAGAAAAAACATGACGATACATGATGCTTTCAGGTAAGAGACTATTCCTCATGATAATGATAATGTGATCTTTACTTCTAAAATCCTTATAAACTCTCATGAAATTGTTACTAAATGACCTGAGGAACAACTTGAATTTTCCCCTCATAAACTGGGATTATCAAATATCTAATGTCATGTAAAATGTATGCATGAAAGTTAAGAACTGCATTTCCAAAAGTGAAGTCACCAGAAATACCTCTACATGTTCTCTAACGAGATTATGTTAAAAGAGGTACCAATGTCAGTATTAAAATCATATTGAAAAGGATCATCTCCTGTATTTATACACTTAATAATAAATGCTACAAGAATAAAACCACCGATACAAATTACCAGAATATTTGATCTATTTATTTCTACCTTTGGAACAAATGGACAAAACAGCTACGTTGTAAAGGCCCCACAGGCTAAAATACATCCATTCATTGGAGTAATACCAAGAAATAACACTTACGTTGACCATTGCACAGAAAGAATCTTTATTCACGTCTGATCCCCAGATGCTTAACTGTTGCCGTGCCACTGGTATGGTCAGCCAACAATAAATGGTGATTCTGCACTGAAGAGACTAATGGCTTCAATTGTCAAAAACATTTTGACTAAATGAGGGAAACTGAGAAATTCTAATGAGGAAAATAATACAGATCTAACTAATGTGGAGAAGCTAAGAGAAGAACACTGATAGTATACAGAGCCAGCCTGTGAGTAATACTTAACCATTTAACTCTCACTTTTGTTTTTCAGAGAATCCATAAAAATTAATATATTCTTGGATGTCCTGGGTAGGCTACTTAGGTAGACTTCCCATACTGGTTTCTGTTAGCTGCCAAAATACTAAGTTTACCTACAAAAACAGAATAGTTAAGATTCACGGTTCTCGGGAAGCCTGGGTGGCTCAGTTGGTTAAGCTGCCTTCGGCTCAGGTCATGATCCCAGTGTCCTGGGATGGAGTCCCACATCGGGCTCCTTGCTTGGCAGGGAGTCTGCTTCTCCCTCTGCCTCTGCCTGCCATTCTGTCTGCCTGTGTTCGCTCTCTCTCCCTCTCTCTCTGACAAATAAATAAAAAAATCTTAAAAAAAAAAAAAAAGATTCACTATTCTCATTGTAGCTATGATTTCCCATTAATCCTCATAAATGAATCCTGCATTTTAGCACTGCTCTATTGTATGAATAAATTTGTGTAAAAGATATCTCTTAATTAGCGTTTTGATGAAATATGGACTCCCTAATTACAGATAACCGTTCAGAGGCTCCAACAGCATGAGCAACATCTCACACTATCTCCTCTCATCATTCCCTTGGCTTGAAATTGTCTTTCCCCTCAAACTCTTGTCACACCCTGGGGGGAGTCCTTGCAAGACTGTGACCATCCCATCTCACATGCCTGTGACAAGACTGGCCTCAGCTTTCCACATGGTGCCTGCCAATCCATTTCATCCCAGAATCCCCCTTAAGGGAGCTTTAAGATTGACCAAAATCTTCCCCTGAAGAGACTGAGAGCAGAGGTGGTGGGTGATTCCAGTATCTCAGACCATCCCCCTACTCTTCTAGGGGTAAAATGTTCATACCATAAAACTAAAGAACTGCCATTTCTGGAAACCTCCAGACATGTGCCCTCGGTATCACAAGTCCAATTCCCAGAGAAGCACTAGCGCCAGGAGAGGTGCAAGGTTTTGTGCTACAGATAACCTTTTCAAGGTACTGGAAGTCTGGTCATTTTAAAAATAAAATACTTTATAAAACAGAAAAGAATGGAGAATAATAAAAGAATAATACCTACCCCCCCTTTAATAAATAAAAGGTTACAAAGTTTCTCTAAGAAACTTACTCTAAGTAAGTAAGTAAGTAAACTTACTCTAAGCAAGTTTCTCTAAGTAAGTTTTTTCTTTCTTTCTTTTTTTTTTGTTTTTTAACTTCAGTTCTCTTTAAGCAATACAATATTCTCCAGGAGCAACAAGAACTTAAATGCGGTCATACCTTCAACAACGCTTAAACACTTATTATGTACCATGCACTATTCTTGGCATGGGGTTTACAGCAGTGAACAAAAGAAAACTCCATGTGTTCCCAGAGGTTTACTTCTAGCTGGGGAAGGCAGGGTAGGTAGTAAGATACTTGTTATGGCAAACTGTGGTAGTTCTAGGATAAAAACCTAAGAAAGAAAGCTGGAGAACTGATGGGGGTGCAGGTTGTCAAGGAAGTCCTCAAAGGACATTACACATGAGAAAACACTGAGGATATAATCAGATGAGCCATGTCACTACCTAGAGTAAAAGGATTTAAGGCAGAAAGACAAAAAATATTTGTAGTATATACAAATACAATTGAAGTATATCCTAAACAAATCGCTGAAAAGATACCCTCACTATTTATAATGCACTATTTTATTTCTATTTTAGCTTGCATATGAACCTATGAACACATCCACTGAAAGAACAGCCTACTAACAGATGTTATCCTACAATTTTAAAACCAAAGCTCCAGGAGTTAACAAAGAGGAATGGGATTGCTGGGTCACAGGGCTGGTCCTCTGAAAAGTGACCATGCTAACTCTGTAGGGCCCAGAGGCCACTAAAGTGGGAGGGAGCATACCAGTTAGGGGAGCACAGGTACAACAAACCAGCTTAGCAGTGACTGTCCTCTGTAGGCCAAGACTAATGGTAGGAGACACTGCTATGATCTGCTCGCAGGCCAAAGATGACAGAATTCTGACACCACAGATGTCGAGTGGCAACACTGACCATCAAAAGTAGAGCAAGTAGGGGGCCCCACCCCAGGAACACATCTAATACTAATTCATTCCCAAGGGCCCCAACTCCTACCACCAACCTACTGGGAGGCTGGGTTTCAACAAATGAATTCTGGCGGGATACATTCAGTCCACAACAACTGGAAACGAGAAACGACCTCATCTGGATTTATAATGCACATGTAACAACTATAACGAAAGGAACATGCCAGGCAGGAGGGAAATGGACTTTTATGGCTACAAGGTTTTTGACATTTTATGTGAAATGGTACCTGGTTACCTCCAACTAGAAGGTGAAAAGTTGAAGATGTATACTGAAGTAGTTGCCCTAGCAGCGGCTACACATATAAGGCAAAGAGATATTGCTAAAATGCCAACAGATCAATTAAAGTGGGATTCAAAAAATATTCAAATTCAACAGAAAAAGGGCAAGAGATCAGTCAACAGAAAAAGAGGGACCAAACATAAATAATGGAAGTACAGAACTAAATCCATCAATAGCTACATTAAATATGAAGGAAGGAAACGAGGAGAGGGATGGGAGTTTTCGAGAAGGCCAAGTATGGTCTTGAAAGGCTCTGGCCTCCTTGCAGGCATCTGCACGGTCTCCAGCAAGTGGCAGGGTACTCTCTCCATTAAACAGAAACCGCTGCTTCTGGCAGCCTGGAGAGTTAAACAGAACCTCTGGGCTCAAGAGTCTTGGGTAAACAGCTGCAAATTTCCCCATTCAAGATCCCAATTTTCCACTCGTTCTTTAGGAGATGCCTGAATTTCACACTGTAACGCCTGCCCCGCTGCTGTCTCCTGCTATCCTGAAGTTAAACCTTGGGCAGGGCTTAACAGGACACAACCTCACTTCTCAGGACAGAAGAGTCTTCTGAATGCTTTTATGGAGGTCTACTATCCTTGACTGTGTGCCTGGAGTTGACAGCTAACTTGAACCTGTATCTTCGAGGCCTCTACGGCAGAAAGTCAGGAACTCCGCCACTCATAAACCTGTCATTGCCCCATCCTGTTCCACATGCCACCACAACTACACAGGACAAATGTACCAGTCCTCACCCTCCTCCATGCAGGACGACGAGGGCTAGCCTCAGACTATCAGCGAGGTGCCCTTCAGCGAAATGTGACTACTAAGTGATCGAGCTTTAAATTCCAAGTCAAGTTCTCATTGAAGGGACCACTTTGGGCACCACTAGAACGACACTGGGTTTGCACCAAAGCAGAGACAGATACGGAATTAGGCACAGATAGTTTATTTTGGAGGTCACCTCGGGAAACAGAGAGGGCAAGGACAGAGTTGAACAGTTAAGGAGGGACAGTTTAAAAAGTGCCATTGGAGAGGACAATGGCTAATGCGACTGTGGACTGTGAATGAAACTAAAGGACACACCTCAGTACAGATTCTGTTCAGGGATGACGGGGGCAAAATTAACATTCAGTGTATTTTTTTTTGGAGGGGAGTGTAATCAGTTTCTTACTGTTTGCTCACAGTCCACTAGTACTGATGTTTTATCACTCCATGAAATATGGAAAATTACTACCCATGTTCTTTACAGGTCCTATTTCAAAATATAATTGTCCTTAGTATTTTCTCTCTATATATACTGAGTACCAAGTCAGGTGGTATTATATTTTTGTTTCCAGTATGAAATAATTTAAGAAACCTATAAAAATAGTTTTATACTTACCAATATTTTTACCCCTTCCCTTCTTTTTCTTCTGAATTTCCAAGACTCCTTCTGTTAGCATTTTCTTGAAGAAAACCTCCTTTAGCCACTGTTTGAAGATAGGTCACCAAGCAACAAACTGTATTCCTTTATCTGAGAAAATATTTTACTTTTATTTCCAAAAGCTATTTTTAATACAGATTCACAGTAGACAATTATTTAATGGTTTAGACAATTTTATGCCATATACTTCTGGCCTCCAAGGTTTTAGATGAGAAATCTCCTGCCATTTGTATTGGCGCTCCCTAAAAGTTAATAGTTTTTCTTGCACTTCTTTCAAGGTCTTTTTTCCTGTTATTAGTTTTTAGGCTGATTAAAATGTGTCTCTGCATGGACTTGTATTAATTTATGCTCTGCTGGTTTACTTTTCGTCTTCAATCTGTGTATTTATGTTTTCTGCCAAATTTGAAAGATTTTCAAATACATGCATACTTTTATTGTGCTTTGTTTTACTGCACTTCACAGATAATGCATTCATTACAGATTAAAATTTTGTGGTGATCCTGGGTCCAGCAACTCTGTTGGCACCATTTTTCCCAAAGCATCTGTTCACTTCATGTCTCTTTGTCACCCTTTGGTAAGTCTCACAACATTTCAAGCTTTTTCACTGTTATTATTTTTGTTATGGCAATGTAATCAGTCATCCTTGATGTTAGCATTTTAATTATTTGGGGGCACCAGAACTGTGCCCAGCCAAGATGATCACCTTAATCATAAATGTGTGCGATGACTGTTCTACCAAACAGCCATTCCCCCATCTCTCTCTCTCTCTCTCCAAGAGCCTCTCTATTGCTTGAAATACAACAATGTTGGAATTAGGCCAGTTTGTACCCTACAATGTCCTCTAGGTGTTAAACAAAAAGTCAACATGTCTCCTAAATTAAATCAAAAGGTAGAAATGATTCAGCTGAGTGAAAAGGGCACATCAGAGGCCAAAACAGGCCAAAAGTTGGGCCTCCTCTGACACTCAGCCAAGTCATGAATGCAAAAGAAAAGTTCTGGAAGGAAATTAGAAGTACCACTTCAGTGGACACACAGATGTTAAGCAAGCAAAACAGCCCTATTGCTGATCCAGAGAAAGTCTGTGTGATCTGGATAGAAGATCAAACCAGCCACATTCCCTTAAGCCAAAGACTACTCCAGAGCAAGGTCCTACCTCTCTTCAATTCTGTGAAGGTTGAGGAAGGTGAGTGAGCTGCAAAAGAAAAGTTAGAAGCTTAGAGAGTTTGGTTCATGACACTTAAGAAAAAGAGCCATCTCCGAAGTATCAAAGTGCCAGGGGAGGCAGCAGGTGCTGATGGAGAAGCGGCAGCAAGCTCTCCAGGAGATGGAGCTGGGATCATTCAGGAAGGCGCTACACTGACCAACAGATTTTCAAGTAGACAAAGCAGCCTTCTATTAGAAGGTGATGCCATCTAGGACCTTCATAGCTGGAGAGAAGTCAATGCCTGGCTTCAAAGCTTTTAAAGACGGGCTGACTCTCAGCAGGGGCTAATGCAGCTGATGACTTTAAATTGAAACCAATATTCATCTATGATTCCAAAAATCTTGGGCTCCTTAATAAGTCTGCTCAATCTACTCTGCCTGTATCCTATCAATGGGACAATGAAGTCTGCATAACAGCACATCTGTTGACATCACAGTATACGGAATATTTTAAGTCAATAATTGACATGTATCACCCAGATAAAAAGATTCCTGCTCATTCGTCCAGTCACCCAAGAGCTCTGATGAAGACGGACAATGAGATTAATCTTGTTTTCATGTCCGCTAACACAACATCCATTCTGCAGCCCAAGGATCAAGGAATAACGTTGATTTTCACGTCTAACTCTTTAAGAAATACATTTTGGGGGTGTCTGGGTGGCTCAGTCGGTTAAGCACCCAACTCTTGATTCTGACTCAGGTCGTGATCTCATGGGTCATGAGATCAAGCTCCCTATCAGCTCTCAGCTGGGAATGAGCTTGCTGAAGATTCTCTTTCTCCCCCTCCTGCTGTGCCTTCCCCTGCTTGCGCTCCCTCTCTGTCTCTCAAAAAAGAAAAAAAAAAAAAGAAATACATTTTAAAAGGCTATAACTGCCATAAGTGATTTCCCTGACAGACCTGGGAAAAGTAATTGAAAGCCTTCTAAAAAGGATTCCCTATTCCAGACTCCCATGTGGTTCACGCGAAGAGGTCAATGTATCCACAGTAACAGGGGTTTGGAAGAAACGGATTCCAAGCCTCAGGGAGGACTCTGAGGGGTTTAAGACTGCAGGGAAGGAAGTAACTGCAGCTGTGGTGGGAACAGCACAAGAACCAGAATTCGAAGTGGAGCCTGAGGATGTGACTGAACTGCTATAATCTCATGATAAAACCTGAACGACGAGAAGTTGCTTCTTATGGATGAAAGGGAATCTACTTCTGAAGATGCTGTGGAGATGGCTGAAATGTCAAGAACAGACCTAGACTATCACAGAATGTGGCTGATTAAGCAGCAGTGAGTTTGAAAGGACAGACTCCAGTTTTGAAAGAAGTTCTGTGGGTAAAATGCTATCAATCAGCACCACATGCTACTGTTTGTGAAAGGAAGCATCAGCTGATACAGCAAAGTGTGCCTTGTTGCCGTTAGAGTCGGCCACGGCCACCCAGCCTTTGGCAACCACCACCCCAACCAGTCCGCAGCCAACAACACTGAGGACCCACAACCAGCAAAAAGAATATGAGTCCCTGAGAACTGAAGGACAGTGGGTAGCATATTTTGGGAATGAAATATTTTAAAATCAAGGTGTGTACTATTTTTTTCTTTAGATATAATGCTACTGAGCACTTTAATAGACTATGGTATGATATAAACGTAACTTTGATGAATACTAGGAAACAAAAAATGCATTTGACTTGCTTAATGGTGACATTGGCTTTATTGTCATGATCTGGAACTGAACCTGCAATATCTCTGAGGTATGCGTGTGTCCGACAAAGAACTATAATCCACAATGTACAAAGGACCTCAAAACTCATCAGCAAAACCACAACCCAGTTAGAAAATGGGCAAAACTCAAGAAGAAGTATTTCAACAAAGAGCAACACAAGACAGCCAATAAACAAATGAAAATATCTGAAACACCATTAGGGAATGCAAGCAGGACACCTGGGTGGCTCAGTGGGTTAAGCATCTGCCTTCGGCTCAGGTCATGATCCCAGGGTCCTGGGATGGAGTCCTGCCTTGGGCTCCCTGTTCAGGGGGAGCCTGCCACTCCCCCTATTGTGTTCTCTGACAAATAAAATCTTAAAAAATATATAAAATAAAATGACAACAAGCTATCACTACATACTTATCAGAGTTTTTCCAAGATTTTATTTATTTGACACAGACGGGGAGAGAGAGCAAGAATGAGCATGTGCACACACACAAGAAGCAGGTAGAAATGCAATGGGAGAGGGAGAAGCAGGCTCCCCACTGAACAAGGAACCCGGTGCAGGGGCTCGATTCCAGGACCCCAGGATCATGACCTGAGCCAAAGACAGACCCTCAACCAGCTAAGCCACCCCTATCAGAACTGTTAAAACAAAAAAATAGTCCTAACACAAATGATGATGAAGATGCAGAGAAAATGGATGATTTTTATTATTTATTTTTATTTTGGGGAAGGAATTTATATTTATTATTGGGAAGACAAAACAGTGCATTCGTAGCAGCTTATTTGTAATAGCCCAAAACTGCAAAACCCCAGATCTATCAATAAATGATTAAACAAAGTGTAATAAATAAATAAATAAATAAATAAATAAATAAATAAAATGGAACACTAATGGGCAACTAAAAGGAATGAACCATTGATATAATAACTTAGATGAATATTCAAGGTGTTGTGTCGAGGGAAAGAAACTAATCCCAAAGTGACAGACATACAAATCTACGTAACATTTGAACTGACAGTGGCAGAGGGCACAGGAGTGAAGAGGCTGTGGTTATAAAAGGGCCAACAGTAGAGGTCCTTATGATAATGGAACTATAGAGTATTTTGACTATGGGGCAGATACGCAAAACCTACACAAGTGACAAAGTTGTCCTGTACTAAATGTATGCAAACAAAGGAAAAGAAAAAAAACTGGAGAAATCTTTTTAAGGCTCCCTCTCAAAATTTTATCAATGTCAATATCCTGGATAGGATATTTATACAGCAGTTTTGCAAAATGTTACCATTAGTGAAAACTGGGTGAACTATTCCCAGGACTTGCATATATCGTTTCTTAAAAGTGCACTGGAATCTGTAGTCATCTCATAAAAAAGAAGTATTTCAATTTAAAAAATTAGCAAGATGGTAGTTCACCTAAGAAGTTGCTCCAAATAAAAGCATTAAAATAGAAGCTAGTGATTATCAGAAAGGATAAGAAAGCAAGAGTCAACACTATCCTATAAAAAAAATTCACTTTAAATTAAAAAAGAAATATATGGGGCGCCTGGGTGGCTCAGTGGGTTAAGCCGCTGCCTTCGGCTCGGGTCATGATCTCAGAGTCCTGGGATCAAGTCCCGCATCGAGCTCTCTTCTCAGTGAGGAGCCTGCTTCCCTCTCTCTCTCTCTGCCTGCCTCTCCAACTAATTGTGATTTCTCTCTGTCAAATAAATAAATAAAATCTTAAAAAAAATTAAAAGAGAAATATAAACTACAGAAAGATGGAATTAGATATACCATACAAACAATAATCATAAGAAGCTGGCGTAGTTATACTAATATAAAACAAAGTAGATTTCAGGAAAAGGAATTTCACCAGGAATAAAGAGGAAAATTTCACAATGGGAAAGAAGATACAACAATCTTAACGCAACTGTACCTAAAATGAGAGCTTTGTTATGTGAGAAACTGACAACAAAAAAACACAAAATCACAATTACACCTGGAAACTTCAACATACCTTTCTCAGGAGTTGATAAAACAACTGAAAGGGAAATGAAGCATGAATATGTATAAGCTGCAGAACATTATCAACCAACTGACATTTTAGAACATCTTGTGCAGTAACAGGAGAATACAGTCTTTCCAAGTTCACATGGACCATTCAACAAGAAAGATAAACTTAAGGAAAACCATAAAGATTATATTCTCTGAACACCAAACAAGTCAGAAATGAAGAGTATCTGAAAAAAGTTCCAAATATGTAGAAATCACACGTGCTTTTCTAAGTAACTCATGGGAGGGTGGGTGGAGAGACCTTAAGGTAAATTAGAAAATATTTTTAATTAAATGAAAATGAACCCATAACTTCCCAGAATTTCTAGATCCTGGAGTGAAAATCAGAACTTTAAAGAACTTATAATTAAAATGAAAACATTATTAAAGCCAATGAAAACCCAGCTTTCATTTTAAGAAGTTAAAAAAAGAACCAACCCCAGAGTGAAGGAAAAGATAAAAATAGTAGAGAAGTGGACATAAGTCAATGAAATAGAAAAAGCACAGAGAAAAATCAGTGAAACCAAAAGTTCATTCTTTTGAAAAACATAATCAGTAAAACTGGTAAATTTCCTCCAAACCAAGGAAGGAAAAGAGAGAAAACAAATTAAAATGTAAAAACGCGAGGGGCAACCAGCACAGATCATACAGACGTCATTCTTTATGAATAATAACACAGAATATGCAAATCAAACTCAGCCATATATAAAGGACAGATCACAACCAAATGGATTTTTACAGAAATACAAGGTTGTTTGAACATTTAGAAATAAGTAAGTGTAATTAATTGCATCAGAAGAATTTCAGAAGGAATCATATGATTATTAGATTTTGTGCTTAAAAGGCCAAAAGAAAAAATATCGACATTTATTTATGATAAAACTCTGAGCAAACTCGAATTAAAAACAACATTCTGTACCTGAGAAACCCACAGCTGACATGAAACATATGGTAAACGACTCAGTGCTGTCCCTTAAGACAGAGTAAGGCAAGGATGTCTTTTGTCACCAGTTCTCTTCAGCATTGTAGTGAGAATGCAGAAAAGGAAAAAAAAATGTGAACAGCATCAAGGTTGAAAAGAAAGAAGCAAGTACAGGTGACATGATCATATACAATCAGAAAATCTTATGGAGTCAAAAAAGCTACCAAGACGATGTTTGTTTATCAAGATTACAGAAAACAAGGTCAATACACAAGGTTCAACCATATTGCTACAGATTAACAAAAAACTACTAAAAGTGAAATTATATAAATAATACTACTTATAATAGCATTCAAATCAAGAAAGGTTTAGGGATAAGCCTAACAAAACAGTATATGTTGTATATATAATATATACTGTTATATTATATATACTATTATATTAATATTATATATAATATATATACTGTTAATATTAATATAATATTATATTAATTAATATGACATGTTAATATCTAATATATAAGTATATTAATATTAATAGTATATGTATTATATATAATATTAATATAACAGTATATATATTATATATATATTACTTGGGCAATACAAAATGCTGCTGAGAGAAAGACTGGATTTAATGGTGAGATAGATCATATTCATGGGTCAGAAAAGTTAGTATTATTAAAATGTCAACTTTCCCCAACATACAGAATCAATAAAATCCTAAAAGCAGTATTAAGGTAATCTTTGTTTTGTTTTGTTTTGTTTTGTTTTGTTTTTGGAAACTGACAAGCTCATTCTGAAATATACACGGAAATGCAAAAGATTTGAAAGGGCCAAAACAATTCTGGACAAGAGAACAAAGTTGGAGAATTTATACAGTTTCATTTAAAGACTTATTAACAAAGATATGGGAATACAGACAACACAGAGAAGCTAAACAGATCAGTGGGACAGAGCAAAGGGTCATAGGTAGAAACCACCCCCAATACACACAAAGACAAATAATCAATTCGGGGTCTTAAAAGGTGCCAAGGTAATTTGATGGAGAAAAGACAGTCTTTTCAACAAATGGTGCTGAAAAAATTGAATGCTCAAATGGAATGATATAAATTTCAACCCTTAAAACACTATACATAAAAATGTATTCCAAAGAGATCCTATACCTAACACAGAACTAAGGCATTTAGAAAACAAGGGGGGAAATCCCTGATACTATTGTTAAGATCTCTTAGAAAAGATTAGAACTGGTCAGCTGGACTTTTATCTAAATGAAAAACTTCTTCTAAAAAGCCACAAACTAGGGGGTCGGGGGAAAGGCACAGAATGGGGGAAAATATTAAATTAAAAAAAATCCTTATAACTCAAAAATAAGCCAAACAACCTACAAAGTGGGCAAATGATTTAAATAGATGCTTCACAAAATAAGATACACAAATGGCCAATAAGTAAGTGAAAGATGCATATCATTATTTATCAGGGACATGCAAATGAAAAAGCACAGGGAAATGCCACTATGTACGTTAATATGGCGGCATTAAAAGTAACAATACCAAGTATTGACCAAAACATGAAATAATACATCTCTTACACACTGGTGACAGAAATATAAAATGGAACAAACACTTCAGAAAAGTCTGATACCATGTATGCTAATCCTACAATCCGAGAAACTTTACTTCTAAGTATTCAGCCAAGGGAAATAACAATACGCCTATACTAAAATGCACATGAAGTTCACTGCAGCTATGCTCGCAATAATCAAAAACTGGAAAGGGAATGGGTAAACAGAACCGTAGTACTAAACATACAATAAAATATGACTTAATCAAAAAATGAAGGTGTTACTGAGAGATACTAAAACACGGATGCATCTCAAAATCAGGCCGAATGAAAGACAGACAAGGAAGAGGACATATTGTGCATCTCCATTTACGTAAAATGGTATTTTAAAAAATCAGTCTAACCTAGCTGCAGAAGGCAAATCACTGGTTGCCAGAGGCCAGGAGGGAGGAAGGGGGAAGTCCCAAGATTGAGAAACCTTTCTGGGTAACGGGTGTGTCCTCTTAACTGTAGGAGTCATACGTATGAGTATACTCTTATTTTTAAAACTCAAGTTGGTGACTTAAATAGGGTCTATTTAACCACATTTCAATTACTGCCCAGAGTTGATTTTTAAAAATTTGGAAGCACTATTATTTTAATAACAAAGAACTTAAAATTCTAAAAATCATTAACAGGAAAAGAGACAATATCATTATGGTCATATATTAAGCTTTATTAAAGTGAATCAACTAAAGCTAAATATATCAGTATATATAAATAGCAAAACCATGCATTTCAAGACAAAAATAAGTTGCAAAACATGAGTTCCCGCTGATATACTAGCAAAACAATGTTACATACACACACACACACACACACAAACACACACACACAGAGAAATATATGTGAAATATTACTGTAAAACTAGTTAAGACCTGAGATCAATACTAATTGATAGTTATAGGGTATGGAATGGATTTGAGGATGGTATGCAGATACTTCAACTATTCTGGTACTACATTACTTCCAACCTGCGGCAGACACACCAATGGTTAAGATATGCCTCATAATTAGATAGATATATGAAATATTTCACTAAAACACCACCAAGTTTCTCTCCCTGGAAAGGCGGGCTATCCCTGGGTCAACAGGCCTGAATTCAATAAAGCTAAGCCATGAGGACCTTCCTGTAAATTTCAGGTGGGACACAAAAGTCCCGGCACTCTAGGCAGTCCTCTACTTTCATTAACACACTCAATGTTACTTCTGGTTCCTGAACCCAAGAAGAAGAAGCAGACACATCCTCAACTGTCCCTGGCTGATGGCAGTGTACATTCTGATTTGGCTCTAGTCCATGAGGAGAACCCACAGAGTAGATTCCAGGATGAACCAGACCATCAAGCATTATTTGCAGAAGTATCAGCATAGGTTGGGGACAGACTAATCAAAAACCCTCTGACGGGGGATGGAGTGACATATGTCTCTCCAAAAGTGAAATCGGGGTCTGAGAAGAATATTCCGTTTATCTGTTCTTTTCAAAAAGCTTCACATTCCACAGTTAATGTTTTTATGCATGTCTATTTTCAGTTTTATTTCTATTAAAAATTTTGAGATCAGAGATAATATAGCTAAAGGAAAATTTCTGTCCGTATTTCCTAAAGACATTCTTCCTTCAATACAATCTTCAGATATAATAAAGTCCAAATTTTGTTTAAGCGTGCACGCTCAAAACATCTTTACGATGTCTTCTGATATCAACTGTCCTGCTCAACAAAATGGCATTTCTCAATAAAGGCTGAACCAGATTTGTGCATTCTTTGGGTATCTTTCCTATTATTTCCCTGACATACATTGAGTACAACTTGTGTATAAAGGTCTCAAAAGTATACAAGATGTTGACACTTTTCCCCAAGTGTGCTATGATTGTTATTTAAGGCCAAATTCTGGAAGAATATTTTCACACATCTGTTTGATTGACAGGATTATCTCCTACGTAAGTTCCTTATTTAATAAGTTCTACTTCATAATAATCCCCCATATTTCCTACATGCATTAATAGGGTTTCTTCTACAGTCATTTTATTTGTCTTATTTCAACAGGTTTTCAGACATTCGACAAATTCAGAGTATTTCCCACTACGAGTATTGTCTTGTTTACTTTGGAAGATGACTTAGGGTAAAAATTTGCCATTCTTTACATTCATAGGGGTCACGTCCTTTGTGAATTTTCTGTGGTATTTTGAGGTATGGATCACAAGAGAAAGATTTCTCTCACTGCTGTGTTTATAAATTTTCTTCCCCTGTGTGTAACCTTGGATGTACTGTGATAACTGATTTCTTGGAGGTTTTCTCACTCTCAATACATTCACAGGGTTTCTCTCCTGTGTGAATTCTCTGGTGTACTATGAGATATGACTTATGGTAGAAGATTTTCTACATTCCTTACATTCATAGGGTTTCTCTCCTGTGTGGCCTCGCTGATGTAAAGTGAGGAGAGATTTGCGAGAGAAGCATTTCCCACATTCCTTACATTCATAGGGTTTCTCTCTTGTATGTGTTTTCTGATGTTTGGTGAGTTTTGACTCTTTGCAGAATGTTTTTCCACATTCATTACATTCATAGACTTTGCCTCCTATGTGTGTTCTCTGAGTTATATTAAGAACTGACTTCCCCCAAAGGGTTTTCCCAAGTTGTTATATTCAAATATTCTCTCTCCTGTGCCAAGAAAGTCTGATCTCCCATTGAAATTATCCGCTCTTCCAATATACTCATAACCTTTCACCTCTAAATGTACTCTGTGTTCCAAGAGAGATGATTTCTCAAAAGTTGTAGCATATTCTTGAAACTCATAAATATTTTTTGTTCTTTGTGCCATCCTACTGACCATGAGGGTTGAATTACTACAGAATGTTTTATCAGATTCATTATGTTCACAAGGACTCTGTCCTATGTAAGCTTGGTTATATGGGATGACAACTGCCGTCTCATGGAAAGCTTTCCCACATTCCTTGTATTCCTTATTGCTTTGAACAAAGATTTGCTCTATATTTTTAGTTCTCTGATATGGGATTAAATCATCATTATGACTGAGGTATTTTCCATTTTGAATGAATTCATAAGGTTTCTTTCCCATTTGAGGTTGTTCATGGTTAATCTGAAGAAACTATTGTTCCTTACTGTATTGAGGCCAACAGCCTTCTTATTTAAATATGTTTTCTTATTAATAATTAATTCTGAAATACATTTCAAATTCATACCACAAGAGTCACACCTACACAGTATTTTTATGGAAGGAACTGTGTCTGTGCTGGAATTAAAAATTTTTCCTAATACATTACCTCTGTGCACAGTGTTTTGTTGTTGATAAATGGAGCTTGCCAGAAACATCTGTCCTGGGTTTCTTGAGTTTCTTCTGCTTGGCTATCAACATTGCAGACTTCTAAAGATGACAAAGACCAACAAACCATAAGCCATGAATCGTGTCTTAATTATGATGAAATTATACTTAAAACAAATGCCCTTCTATGTCACTGACTTAGTTTTGTGAAATAAGAGTGATCCAAACAGTCATACTGCCCCATCCGTTTGGATTAGAAAAACAAAACCTGAAAGGGTAGAAAAGGGGATTAAAAACTTAGCACACACACATCTACATTTGGCAATTTACAAATACATACTTCAAGACTTAATATGTATGTTACAAATAAATATAAAGCATGGTGAAGAAAAGACTTCAAAAAAAAAAAAAAGGCTCATCTAGGAAGGAGAAATGTAGAGACCAGAGAGGCCATGACACTTAGTAGATAAGAGTGCCTTAAAGAGGGGCGCCTGGATGGCTCAGTGGGTTAGGCCGCTGCCTTCGGCTCAGGTCATGACCTCAGGGTCCTGGGATCGAGTCCCGCATTGGGCTCTCTGCTCAGCAGGGAGCCTGCTTCCTCCTCTCTCTCTCTGCCTACTTGTGATCTCTGTCTGTCAAATAAATAAATAATATATTTAAAAAAAGAGTGCCTTAAATAAATAGAGGACCGATTTGGTATCCTTTAGAAGGATTAGACTTTACATAATTTTCTTCTCATACTTACATTAGTGCACCTAAATTCTCTCTAAACTTTACATGTTTCCAGTTTCATTCTCCCCCCTTTAAAACTACTTCTGTTTTGTTATATATACATTAATTTAGTATACTGTTAATGCCACATTAAATTTCTGGAAGCACTGATTTCTTTGTGCCTATGAAGAGAGTCCTATAATGTAGTTTCTAACTTTCCTTCTCTTCATGTTACTTATAAAAAATACAATGTCTACCAGGAAAAGTAAAATTAAAAAGATGAGGAAGAAGACAGAAAGATAATCAAATCCTTCCTTTTTTTTTTTAAGATTTTATTTATTTATCAGAGAGAGAGAGGGGGAGAGAGCGAGCACAGGCAGACAGAATGGCAGGAAGAGGCAGAGGGAGAAGCAGGCTCCCCGCTGAGCAAGGAGCCCGATGTGGGACTCGATCCCAGGACGCTGGGATCATGACCTGAGCCGAAGGCAGCTGCTTAACCAACTGAGCCACCCAGGCGTCCCCCTTCTGTTGTTTTTAGTTGTGGTATATTCAAGCTTATTTGGTCAGATAGCCTACCACCAAATGCTAATTTCTCCCCACTATAAACTTGCTCTGACATATTATTAAGAATTTGTCTTTTATACCCGGATTTCTACATTTCTTGGTTTTATGTGTATGTATAACCATGGAAGACCTGACTCCAAACACTCAATGATCTATCTATTCACCCTAGGAATTCTAAGCTATACTTCACATTACCTTCTTGCTCAGTACATACAGCGTAACAATGATGACCCTGTTTAAAAACCTCTTCAAAGCCCATTGTCTCCAAGCACCATTAAAGGAAACGTATTGCAGTTATAATGCTTGGGTGGAGGGGGAACGTGTCCTCAACTACATACATATTGGGTATTCAAGTGATCGCTTCACTAGTCCATCATGTCTTCTTTGTAGAAATGCCAGACTATTAATTTGTCAAAAATCATTCACGTTCTAGCAAGACTTTTCAACTCAGCTGGCTTACATTCCCATTTTGGACTTGCTCAGAACTTCGCTCTTTAGGAAAATGACATTGTCTCATAATAAGTCTTCACAAACATCTCCACCATTTCAAGTCCTACTTATGCATCAATTTAAAAAATTAATTGCATTCTATACATCTCATTCTATGTTGTGTGGTGCAAAAATAATGAATACTGTTATGCTGAAAATAAAAAATAAAAAGAAAAACAAAAACAATCTGAGGGTTTGGAAGAGGCGCGGGGTGGGAGGATGGGGAAACTTGGTGGTGGGTGTTAGAGAGGGCATGGATTGCATGGAGCACTGGGTGCGGTGCAAAAACAATGAATACTGATATACTGAAGAGAAATAAAAAATTAAAATAAATATATAAATAAAAATGTAAAAAGGCGAAAAAAAAAAACTGTTGGCTAATACTCCCTTGAAAAATAAACATACCCTGTTAACTGCCGAAATTTGAAATACTCGGTAATCTTTTTTCTTTTTCCATCTACAATCTATGGTGTGTGGCAAGTATTTATATCTGATTTCCTCTGAATACACCTGAGTGATTATGAAAGTAATGGTCCTTAACAAATGGTGTACTTTTTCAAAATAAAGTTCAAGTTTTCTACAAATCTGTAATTTTGAACAAGAACTTACAGGTTTATAACCCAAAAGCCCCATTTAGAAATTAATTCCTAATAATATTTTCTAAATATAAGGGCTCTCTCACTCATCAAGAGGCACAGTTAATGAATTAAGTAATGATCCGATAGCCACTATATGTTATATAACAAAGTAAGATATGCTCTCTTTGAAGAAATTATAATCCAGAGAATAGCTTCTTCATTCAACATCCATACACTACCAGGAATCAGATTCTATAGTAGATAATGTAAATTAAAGGAATGAAGGAACATTTTAAAAGCTGTGGAAAGCTGAGCTTAAATTTGAAAATGTGCTTAAAACCAATGATAATGATATTAACAACAAGAAAAGTTAACAGGAAAACTAACCATTGCCATGATCCAAGCACTGTTCCATGTACTTTTCATGTATTAACTCACAAAAATCCCCAAGTACGTTAGGAATGAAATGTAGACTTATATGGCAGGAAAGCACATCTGTGGGTAATCCTAAAAAGAAGGATTAGCACCAGTTCTGTGCTATACAGAGGAAACGTAGCCATATTTAAGGGTAACTGGGGCACCTGGGTGGCTCGGGTGGTTACGTGTCTGACTCCTGGATTTCAGCTCAGATTTTGATCTCAGGGTTCTGAGATCAAGCCCTGTGTAGGGCTCCATGCTTAGCACAGAGGTTTGTTTGTTTGTTTGTTTGTTTTAAGATTTTATGTATTTATTTGACAGAGAAAGAGAGAGGGAACACAAGCAGAGGAAAAGGGAGAGGGAGAAGGAGGCTCCCTGCTGAGCAGGGAGCCCAACTCAGGGCTCAATCCCAAGACACTGGGTCATGACCTGAGCTGAAGGCAGACGCCCAATGACTGAGTCACCCAGGCAACCCTCAGCAGAGTCTGCTTGAGATACTTTCTTTCCCTCTTCTGCTGGTCCTCCCCCAACTCATGTGTGCTTGCTCTAAATAAATAAATGAAATCTTTTTTTCAAATGGTAAAAAAGATTAAGGGTCCTTAAATGAGAAAAACATAAATTTGCTATATTATGTATTGGGCAAAAGACAACTCAAGATATTAACATGATAAATTAGATGCTTCGGCGGGCAAAGTCTAACTGCATTTAGGAATCAGAACAAAGAGGAAAACAGTCTGCCCAAGTGTTCTGGGTGGTATCAGTGCAAACTGAGAATATAAAAATAATTTTTTAAAAGTTTACAAAAATATAACTATATTGATCTAACATTAATAAGAAAGGAAGATAGAAAAATAAAATGACACAAGGACACAGTTACAAGAGAATTCACAGGAGGTAACAAATGAAGTGGGGAAATTTTATGATTTGTAAATGCTGACTGTGATATTACTCCTTCCCACACTGAAGGGATCAGGATATCCTGTATCTTCTGTATACACACAGGTATAACACTGAATGTAGGGTGGGCAAAAGATGCTAAAAATATAAATATGCAGATAGCAGAATAAGTGAAAACCTCTTATCTTAGCTATAGGAAGATATTATTTTATTTCAAAGATCCAATTTGACAATTTGTACTTTAACAGGTAAATGTAGTCTGTTGCTATTTATGGTGATTCCTGAAATATATCAAGTCATCTCTCACATTTTACCTGGTACTTTATATCTGTCACAATTTTACTACCAATTCTATTGTACTTTTCTTCCTCCTTTTTGAAATAATTTCTTATCTTTTCCATTTTTTCTCCCTTACAACTTTAGAAGTTATACACTCCTGTTTCTCAGCTTTAAGGGGCTATCCATCACATCATACCATGAATATTTAACTTAAAATCTAGACTAATTCAATATCTTAGATCTCCCTTTCTAAAGAACAGAAGTATTAAACTCAATTTGATCACTCTCACCTCATTTATATTCAGTTAGTGCTTTGTGTATGTTTTTTAGCCCTACATATTAGTATCATAATTGCTTTACACACCGATTTGTTCAGATTCACCTCTGTGTTTTGTCATGACTTATCACTTGCCACTCCTCTCACGCATTCTTTTGGGTTTCATTTTCTTTTCCTGTAGTCTGTCCATTGAAATTTTACAATAAAATTACACAATTAAAAGTACAGCTGCTATAATTTATTTCATTACCAACGCAAATTTAATGATACTCTGAGACGAACTCTCCTGTTGACTAAACCTCAGTTAGTGTCCTCTGAGCCCTGTGCTCAACTAGGCCTTGACTAGGTCTTCCAGGTCTATCCAGGCTGAGCTCAGTTTCTGCAAAAACCCTTTTAAGTCTAGTGAGAGTCCCTTCACCCTTGATATCTGATCAAGTTCCTTAAACCCTGTCCCTGATGGGTTAGTGCCCGATCTGCATTCAGCAAGAATCCCCCTACTGTTGGTGTTTCTCTTAGTAATCTTCTATCCAGTGATTCCCCCCACTCTGCCTGTTGGCTGTAAGTCCCTAGCTGTCTTAGCAGTATGTGGAGTTGAGCTCAGTTTTACTGAAACTTCTCACCCCCTATTCCAACAGTTACTGAATAAAATCTGTATCTATCACTGTTAAGTGGTGGCTGGTTTTATTTCTCATTGAAGCAGCATGAGCCCAGCTGACTGGTGGAAGAGAAACAGGAATAAAGAAATAAACCCTCTGTGACACAGGCTTGGATGGGCAGCCAAAAGCTGAAAACGGAGCACAGACACTGAGGAAATTCTGACGTGAAGATCCAAGAACTAGGGAACAGTATCAAATATAGCCACACATAAGGAACTGGAGTCCCAGGAAAAAATTAAGAATGAAATACATGAAACCACTTATTTAGGAAACCGAGAAGACAACAAGAAAAATAACCAGGAAACCCACCCCCCCAACACACACACTAAAAAACACAAAGGTAGATCTGGAAACAACAGAGTTGAACAGCTAAAAAGCAAAGATGAAAAGAAAATCTTGACAGCAACAAGAGAAAACAGAATATTAAATATGAAAAAACAGAGATTTAAAAATCAGAGAAGGTAGTATGTAACCTAGAAGACAGTGAAGTGAATCAAGTATGAGCAGAAAAGTGTCGATCCAGATTTCCGTACTGACAGAAAACATCTTGCACGAGGAAGACCTGTGGGCAGAAAGAGCTGCTTGATGCCTTGTGGGGTTTGAAGTAAAATATAACACAGAACGGGAGGAGGAACAGAAACGTATTATAACACTGTAAGCCTCTTATAAAATAGCATGATGTCATTTGAAATCAGACTGTGACAGTCTGAAGGTATCGTATCCCACAGGGCATCCACTTAAGTGGTGAAAATATTCCCATTAAAAAATGAGAGATTTTCACATTAGTTAAAAAAGACCCAATCATGTATTATCTATAGGAAACCCACTCTAAATATAAATAGATTAAAAGTAAGAAGATGGAAAAAGACACATAGACATTAAGAAAAAGCTGAAGGGACTAGTTATGTTTTTTTCTTTTTTTTGCCTCCAGGGCTTCTGACTATAAACTGTGGGTTCCCATGACTAGCCATCTCACCTCGGACTAGTAATTCACTAGAACACCTCAAAAAAAAACCCCAAAAAACTATTTACTTATATATTGTTAATTTATTTTATTTTATTTTTAAAGATTTTATTTATTTATCTGAGAGCAAGACAAAGTGAGAGAGGGAAACAAGCAGTGGGATCGGGAGAGAGAGAAGCAGGCTTCCCTCCCAGCAGAGAGCCCGATGCAGAGCTCGACCATGACCTGGGCCAAAGGCAGACGCTTAACAACTGAGCCACCTGGACGGCCCCTGTATTACCAATTTATTATAAAGGATTCAATTCTGGAGCAGCCAAAGAGAAGAGATATATAGGCAAGGGTTGGGGATGTGTATGGTATGTGGAACTCCCACACCCTCTCTGGCACACACCTCTCGAAGCTTCCTGAACTGTTGTTCAGAGGATCCTAGAGAGGTTTCATTACCTAGGCTTGAGTGATTAAGTCACTGGCCACTGGTGATGGCCACCCCCCCCCCACACACACACACCTGAAGTGATCTAGCGGCCCCCAGCCACCAGTTACTTCAGTATACAAAAGACACTCTTTTCATGCCAGAGATTCCAAGGGTTTTAGGAACTATGTGCCAGGAACCATGGGCAAAGAGCCAAAAACTTTTTTTTCCCCCCCTTTGGTTATATTATAGTCTCTCTCACTACTAAAACCTGCAATGGACCCCCATTTTTTTTTTTAAGGACATTCAAATTGTGCAGCATGGCCTAGAACTTCAAGATCAAGTTTATCCTGGTGTCTCCAACTTTATTTCATGCCATTGCTCACTGTGCTTGTCGTGATAGAAACACACTAGCCATCTTGCTATTGCTTGAATGAGTCCAGGGTACTCCTGACCAGGACCTTCCTGCCTCTCTCAGCAACGCTCTTCTCACAGATCTTTGCTGTCAAGACTTTTCATATAATTTAGATCCTTTCCAGATACAATCTTGAAGAGACTACCCCTGGCCACTTGGCTGAAACAGTCTACTTATCCCCAATACCCTCTATCACTATCATCTCATCTTCTGCTCTTTAAAACCCTTCACAGCATTTAGCATGACCTGAAATTATAGGATTAATTTATTTGCATCCTTTCTTCCTCTGTGGTCCTTATCTCTACACCTCCCCACTGAATGTAAGCCCAGCTTACATTCTTGACTTTCTTGTTCATTGATGTATATCCTGAGCTTTTAGAAGGGCACTAGTTAAATGCTGGTTAAAAGTAAAAAATTTCCCAGGGGTGCCTGGGTGGCTCAGTGGGTTAAAGCCTCTGCCTTCGGCTCAGGTCATGATCCCTGGGTCCTGGGATCGAACCCACATGGGCTCTCTGCTCAGCAGGGAGCCTGCTTCCTCCTCTCTCTCTGCCTGCCTCTCTGCCTACTTGTGATCTCTGTCAAATAAATAAAATAAATAAAATCTTAAAAAAAAAAAAAGTATAAACTTCCCAGATGCCTATTTTAGGAAGGCCCTGTGTATTTGTATCTTGCCTCTTCTGATGCTCACAAATATTGTGACAAAGATCTTATTATCCAAATTTACAATGAGGAAACAAAGGCTCATAGAGATTAAGTGACTCGTCTAAGCTAGTAAGTGGCTTAGCAAGGATTTCTGGGCTAGCAGTAGTAATATTAAAGTGGGCTTCAGAATAAAAAAGTTCTACCAGAAATAGAGACATCATCATAAAGGGGTCAAGGGCTCAAGAGGACATAAAGATCCGAGTATTTATACACCTAATAATTCTTAAAATTGATAACGCAAAAACCAATAGAACTGAAAGGAGAAGTAAACACAAAATTATAGCTACAGAGTTCAACACTGCTTCTCACTGTGTCACTGACAAAGCTCTTAAGAATTTTATCCCCAAACCCATTTTTCCGTTAGCCCTGTGATTTTCAGTACACTATTTTATATGGAGCAGTGATTCCTTTTTAGGAAAACACACATCACGTTATAAAAGAAGTCACCGTATTTGTATACCTTCTCTCCTCTCCGTTTGTTTTTAGCCTCCTTTATCTATATAGATACATACCCTTTCTGTGTTGCCTAGATTTGCAACTCATACAATCTGTCACATAGCTCCCACATTTGTTTTAAAGTCAGTTCTTTGTGGGGGGGGCGGGGGTCAGGGTGGCACAGTCGGCTGACTGTCTGACTCTTGGATTCAGCTCTGGTCGTGATTTTGGGGTTGGGTGTAGAGTCCCTCATCGGGCTCCATGATCAACACAGAGTCTGCTTGTTTCTCTCTCTGTCTCTCTACCATGTTCATTCTCTCTCTTTCTCAAACAGGTAAGACTTTAAGGGGAAAAAAACTAAAAAACAAAATAAAATTAGTTCTTCAGTTAAAGTCAGAGCCTTTTTACCATGCTTCTTTATGTCACTCCCCGGTTACCTGATACTCATTCTCTAACAGAGGCTTCTAGGAACAAAGATCCTAGAGTTCTTGTCCCTTCAGAAAAGACTTGCTGTCTTTGTTGAAGAGTATCTTCTTAACTGGGTGTAATACTCTCAATGTGACACCTTGAGGATTTTGTAGAAACTGCTCTTGCTGACTCTGAGCTACAGATTTTACTATGGAAAAGTCTGAGGCTATCTGGACTTTCTCTTATATTGGCCGGTTGTCAAAATAACTGTTTTTGAAATCTAGTCCCTTTATCAAAATATATCCTAATGTTGCTAAGGACTGGCTCTTTTACACAGATTCAATCACAAATCTCTCCCCCCACAAAAAGTATTCTTGAAATATTTTAAACATTTGTTCTATTTCTTTTCCTTTCTGTTTTTGGGAAGGAATTCTATGTATGGTATGTATGTGAACTCTCTTTTTAATGTAATCTTCTAATTTTATTTCATTTTCTTCTTGCTTACATTTATTCTTTCTTTCTGAACAAATTTTTTTAAAAGATTTTATTTATTCATTTGAGAGAGAGAGGCACAGCGAGAGAGGGAACACAAGGAGGGGGAGTGGGACAGGGAGAAGCAGGCCTCCTGCCAAGCAGGGAGCCCAATGAGGGGCTCGATCCCAGGATCCTGGTATCATGACCTGAGCCGAAGGGAGACACTTAATGACTGAGCCACCCGGGCGGGCCCTGAACAGATTTTTGCCAGTATGTATTCATCCTTGGGGTTCTTCCAATTTGCTTTCTTTACTGTAATTATATTTTCTGTTCTCTTTTCTCAGTTTGACACCCTGCCATGTGTTGGCTATTCCCTTATTAATATCCTTCTTAAATACCTGTATCACAGAGATAATTAATTCAATGAGTACACCCTTTGGAAACTCGTGATTTAATATTTGGTCACATAATTTACCTACTTTATGACTACTTTGATCAGATGACAATTCTATCACCAACTAGCTTTCTTCCCAATACTTTTCACCCCTTTTTTCTCATAATCGTTTTGCATGCCTTTGTGCTGGTTCCTTTTCCATTACTTGGGCTAAAAGGATGAGAGCTTTTCAAGGAAGACCACACTGCAAAAGGTTTACTTGAGAGACGGAACAGAGTCATCCCTTAGGCTAGAGGGGTAATGCATTATGAACAAGTGTTCAGCACATGTGTTGGTCTCAGTTTACAGGTCAACCAGGATGTGCCTTCCTTCCTCGTTGGAGTAGCCTCCACAACAGCTTGCTCTCTTGGTCATCACAGAGCCAGCTCACTGGGGCTGGCATTGCTGCAGCTCCAAATTGAGGAAAACCAAGTGTTGGGGTCATTTCACAGAAACAAGCCCAGAGGCCGAACTGGGCCCATGGAGGCTCCGACTTCCCCAGCATCTGCCTAGGCCAACTGTCTGATGCAATCCAGGAAAGAAAGGTAGTTAAAACTCGACAGAACAGTTTCATCTGAGAGAGAGGAACAAGACAAAAGACCACATCCTTTTCCCTTCCACCTTTCTGACCAGCTGCTCTGGCACACAGTGGTTCACACTGAGACTCGGAACATATCCTGCTAGTCTGAGCAATCAGATGTGCTAATTACAAAGCTACAGTCAACGAGGTAATCACCCCCGAGCCTTCCCCTCCTCCTAACCAGCCTTACCGTCCCCCATGCTTCCCTCACTTTTGTAGAATGTCTGCAAATCCCGATCAACCGTTGTCAAGTAAGTTTTTGCATCAAATTCTATGTCAGAGGAGTACCCGCTAAGATGGCATGTAAGATTATTTCTGCACATTTAGTGTCTATGAGGTGGTTTTCCCTCATGGACAGTCTCTCTTGCACCATCATGGAAACAGAGGGCTACTTAAAAGTGTGGTTTGTGCTTCTACACTTCAGTACGTCTCCTTTGCAGAACGAAACTGTCTCCAAGGGAGCTCAGCTATCTAGTTCATGGCACCTTTGTTCATGGAAGTTTTAGGTGTGGATGTGCTCTGTTCATGAAAAGCGCACTGCCAGACCCCATGCGCATCAGAAATGCTTTTGTTTTCTACCCACCTGCTAACACACACACGTTCCTTGATCCGTCATCAGCTCTGCTGCAGGTACACTTGCACTGATTTGGGATTTCAGATATCCACTAGTGTCATAGAATGAAGCTTGCCTTGCTCACTTCCCTTAGTGCTTCTGGATGATTTGCAGACAAAGGCAGAAAACGCTGACTTTATACATTCTTCTTCAAGAAGTTCATTTTGTCTTTGAAAACCATCTTAACTCAGCTACAGGACACCATATTCTCTGTTTCCACCTTCTCTGCAGACTGTTCCTTCTCTCTTCTTCACTGAGTCCTCTCATTTTCATGACTTCTAAACATTAGTGTCCCAGGGGACAGCTTTCATTCAGACCTCTCAAATTTGTTCATTCTTACTTGTGAGGAGAGGTCATTACCTGATCCCTTAGCTTCAAATACTAATTTTCTAAAAACTTTAAATACTACCATAAGTTGATAATTTCCAAGTAAGTATCTCCAACCTGGGGTCTTCCCTATATCACCTCTGCTCATACAACCAAATGCTTATTCCCATGTAAACCTGTGCATTTTATAATCATTTCATTCAAGTTGATATCATCCAAACGCCTTCCTGAATGCCTTCCTTTTCTCAAGTATTACATTTCATTATTTCAATTTATAACTTCCTTGCTATTTTGTTGACATACGATGTATATAGTATGTGTATGTGTGTACCTATTATGTATATTATGACATATTATGTGTATAGTATGTGTATGTGTGTTTATTTCTTTTCTTTCCCTATCAGAATGTAAGCTCCATGAGGTCAGGAACAAATTCAGTTTCATCACGTGTTTCAGCACCTAAAACTTGAGTGAGGCACAGCAGGTACTCAGTATTTGTTAAATGTGAAAACAAACATATAAGCAAGCACCTGAGAATAAAAACAATTCATACCATGTCACCTAATGTCCATCTGTTTAATACATACTAACTCACCTGGGTAGCTCTGATTTGGGGACTTTTCCTCTAGCATTTATCACATTACATAATTACAGCACATTAGTGTATATCCATTTCACTGTATACTAGATTTCTTAATTCATCTTTTTATGGATTACAATAAATCTAGGGAGATACCCAAGTATTTTCTTCCCATAACTGAATTGGCTGTCTTATACAGTTTGTAGGTTTTATACCACCCATTTATGAAATGACCACTGTTGAAAATATAGCATGAAGAAACAGAGACATATCATTCCCAGGTTATCAAAATGAATAGCTAATCAATGTTCATGTCATACACTAAAAATTGGTTAATAGGAAAAACAAGACTATTTTCCAGAAATGTATAAGGTATTATTGAGGAAAAAGAAAGAAACAAAGAATACCTAAGTAAATGAATACACTATATTCATGGCTTGGACAACTTAATATTACAAAAATATCTCATTTCTCCACAAATTGGCCTATAAATTCAAGACAATCAGAATTAAAATCTTAGCAGAAATTTTTGTGGAAACTGATAAGTTTACTCTCAGACTTACATAGAAACTTGAATGGCCAAAATAACCAAAGCTACCTTGGAAAACAGGATGGATAAACTCACACTAATTATGGTAGGCAGAATCCAAGATGACCTCTAATGGATCCAACAACGTGACATAAACTCCTCTTAAATGGAAGAGACTTACGTCCCTGTGATTGTGATACATTCTATGGCAAAACAGATTTTGCAAGTATGAATGAGATCCTTTAATCAGTTGCCTTTGGTCTAAAAGGAAGATTTACTTGGGTGGGCCTGACCTAATCATGTGAGTCTTTTATTTATTTATCTTTAATATTTTATTTTATTTATTTATTTGAGAGAGAGAGAGAGTGAGACAGAGAGAGAGAGAGCATGATCACACAAGCAGGTTGAGGGGCAGAGGGAGAAGCAGGCTCCCTGCCGTGCAAGGAGCCCAACATGGGACTTGATCTCAGGACCCCGGGATTATGACCTGAGCCAAAGGCAGACACTTAACCAACTGAGCCACCCAGGCGTCCCTCATGTGAGTCTTTTAAGGAACATAAAATATCAGAGACCCTTCTTCTGACCTCAAAGAAGAAACAAGCTACTGTGAATCCTATGGCTGTCCAGAAATAAATTCTGCCACGTATGTACAGATGGGAACCCAACCAAGCCTTAGATAAGGAGTCCCAAGCAACACCTTGATTGCAGCATTAATGCCTAAGAAACTTAGTTAACCTACTCCTAACTCATTCTCGTCTGTACATCAGGATTTGATTTCATTTACACCATCTCCAAATGAGCTAACTAACCTCACTGACTACTGAAAGCTGTTTCTAGAATCTCTTCTTATACCAAAAGAATGCACAACACAGTGGAATCAGAAAGACACTTCTGTCCAGAGGAGCTCTGGTCATCAAGGACACAGTAAGGTGGTTGCTTGAAAAGCATATTGTCTGCCATTTGTCCTGAAGGAATACACCAGACCAAAGTCATTCGTGTGTGTTCTCAAGGTATTAAGTGAATGTTCTCATTCAAAATTGTCTCTTAGGGTTGCCTGGGTGGCTCAGTTGTTGAGCCACTGCCTTTGGCTCAGGTCATGATTCTGGAGTTCTGAGATTGAGTCCCACATCAGGCTCCTTCCTCAGTGGGGAGCCTGCTTCTCTCTCTGCCTCTGCCTGCCACTTTGTCTGCTTGTGCTCTCTCTCTCTGACAGATAAATAAATTTTTAAAAAAAAATTGTCTCTTAGATGCCCATTGCAAATGGTCCAGGATAGGGCTCTTGGATTTGAAAGCTGAACTCAATGCATACAAAAAACAACTGAGGTCTTAGTAACAGAACTTTGACCATTAAAATACTTGAAAATACTTATTGCTCTTAAAGCCATGGTTGGTTTGTTCAGAAGATATAAACACAAGCTGATGAGAATTTTTTCTCACTTGGGATGCCTGGGTGTCTCAGTCAGTTAAGCATCTGCTTTTGGCTCAGGTCATGGTCCCTGGGTCCTGGAATCGAGTCCCTTTCTCAGGAGGGAGCCTCATTCTCCCTCTACCTGCTCTGCCTAAGGCTCCCCCTTCTTGTGGTCTCTCTCTGTCTCTGACAAATAAATAAATAAAATCTTAAAACAAACAAAATTTTTCCCACTGTTTGTTCCTTATCATTTTTTTTTTAAATTATTGCAAGAAAGAATAGTAGAACACAGGCTTTAGAACCTGGACCGAATCCAGATTTCAATTCTTGACTAATGATGTCCCTTTTTTTAAAAAAAAGATTTTATTTCTTTATTTGTCAGAGAGAGAGAGAGCCCGAGCAGGCAGAGTAGCAGGCAGAGGCTGAGAGAGAAGCAAGCTCCCCGCTGAGCAGAGATCCCGATGTGGGACTCGATCCCAGGACCCTGGGATCATGACCTGAGCCAAAGGCAGCAGGTTAACCAACTGAGCCTCCCTGGCATGCCAATGTGTCCATTTTTGATAGGCTTCCTATCATCTCAAAATTCAATTCATGATGGGTAAGACCCATCTTGTTACTCTCATTTGAATATGTTTAACAAATTAGTCTTAAATGTTCTCAAATAGTCTTATCTTTTTAGTCGTAGTAGAAGTTATACTTTCAGCAAGTTTCCAAAAATTATTGCTGGGATTTTTATTAAATCTATGTTAAAACTTTTCAATAATTCTTAGGGTGCTGGGGTGGCTCAGTCGTTAAGCGTCTGCCTGGCTCAGGTCATGATCCCCAGGTCCCAAGATTGAGCCCCGCATTGGGCTCCCTGTTTGGCAGGAACCCTGTTTCTCCCTCCCCCACTCCCCCTGCTTGTGTTCTCTCTCTTACTGTATCTCTCTCTCAAATAAATAAAATACTAAAAAAAATTTTTCAATAATTCTTAAAATATTGATAATTTTTCACGTAGAATCTTCTTCAAAATAGCGTTTCTGGACTTCTGTTCAAGTTGTCTTCTATGTCCCTTAGTAAAAGTATGTAATTTCCTCTATATAGGTCTCTCTCATTTCTTATCCAAAAAACGGAATTTTATGATTTTGTGGGAACATGAATTAGATTTTATTCTATTCTAGTATATATATCATGAGTTATTACTGGTGGAGAGCTGTTATCATCAACCAAGGAGTTACAAAATCACTTGTGGGATTTTTTTCCAAACAATATTCCCTTGACGTCCAGGGATTCTGGTGTATCTTTTAGAATACAGTCCCTCACCACCTTATTTATGAGTGTATATATTGCCCTCAGGAGCAGGAGCAGGGAGCAATATTAACTGCAGAGAAGTAAACCAAAGTTATGGGGTCATTGTTTTTCTTTGTGTTTGTTGTTGCATGGAATCACTTCATTATTCTCCTATTCTGAAAGTTTTCTTTTGCATTGAGCAATTTGCTTTCTAAAATAGACCTCAGGCATTTCCTCTATTGATCAATAACCAGTGAATGTAATGTGTGATAAAGCCTGTACTGAATGCTTCAAGGATACACAAACCTGAAGATCTGAAGTTGCTTTTCATCAGTCAGGTTTGGGTAGGAAGTGGTATGTAACAGTTGGGTTAATTGAGCTAAGCCGAAAACAGAGCAACAACAGAAAGAAGCATGTGCGTTTTCATGAACCCTACTAATAGTCTGTCCTTCTGCATATAGGCATCAGGAAAGTAAAAATAATTGCATAATTGCTGAAGGAGGGTACTGAGGCAGGAAAAAAACTAAATTCTGGGGGGAAAAAAAGTCAAGTTTCACATTTCTGCACATCCTATAATTTCATTTATATATATATAAATCAGATGTGCATGGAAATCTTGTGTTGACCAAGGATGTCAGCTAGATCACTCTCATGAGGTTGGGAGAGGTGGAGGGGAGGCTTTACCATCTGATCTGGCCCTTGGAGAGAGCATCCACAGCCCTCTACCTAAAGAAGGGATTAGCTCTTCTCCTCATAAAGCCAGCACTATCTACACTAATAATGGGCAATCTCCGAATGCTGATTTCTAAATGGTTCATTTGGAATTTGCAACACATTTTCCTATGAAAATGATGCTTTATAGCAGAGCTTCTCAGACTTCAGTCTATACCACAGTCTCCTAGAGAGTTTGGTAAAATACAGAGACTCAAGTCCAGGATGTTGATTGTGGACACAAAGCAGGCCCCAAAGAAATTGCATTTGTGTTGATTACCAACAAATATAAACACACTCATACTCGTTTCCTGCCTCCTGGAGCCTCTCCTCCCACCACCCAGCTTCAGGCAACCATGAAGGCAGGTGCAGAGCCCTGACAGTGGTCTTGCTGCTGGTCAGAAATAAAAGGAGGTTTGGGCAATTGGAGAGGATTAAGACATGTGGGCTGAGTGGAGGAAGTGTCAGCCGTTGCTCTACTGAAGGATTAGGTGGGAGGGAGGAAGGTTGCTGGACTGGGGTCCCTTTGGTAACTACTCTCAGCAGATCCATGGGAACTGGACCATGAGGGTCTATGCCCACTAATCACAATGACTTCTGGGTAAATGGAGTGGATCTGGTGGGAAGGAAAAATATGGGATTCCAGAATGCCCCATCTCCCAATTCTTGTCAACTCATGATGACACTCATGATGACACCCTTCCCAAAGAGGAGAGGGGAGACTGACATTTATTTAACACCTACTAAACATCAAGCACAATCCTACACACCTGGGCTCCTCATCGCACTTAAGTTTTCATCCTCACGGCATGAACCAATGAAGAGTCTGCTGGGCAGAGAGCGCAACTCCCACCCCTGCCTGGTGAGTGGCTTTTAATAAATTACTTGACCTCTTCAAGCACAGTTTGTTTTTCGGTCTGTACATGAGAGTAATCATTCAGACTTTGTAGGGATTATTGTGAGGATTAAAATATATAGGTCAAAAACTCAGCACAGTGCCTCGCCCACAGTTGACGTTCCATAAATGGTAGCTAGAGCATCATAATGATCATAATTGTCTTCATTACCAAAAAAACAAGAACAAAAACAAAGCAGAAAAGACATCAAGTAGATCTTGCTTAAGCAACAGAATCTAAATTTGAATCTAGACGCTTTTTTCCAAACCTCACCGCCTTTGCCCTAACCTTGCTATTCAAAGCCTGGTCCAAGTTCTCAGTAGCTTATTAGAAATGGAGAATCTCAAACTCAACCCACACGAAACAGACAAACATATCAAAAAATGGGCAGAAGATATGAACAGACACTTCTCCAATCAAGACATACAAATGGCTATCAGACACATGAAAAAATGTTCATCATCATTAGCCCTCAGGGAGATTCAAATTAAAACCACATTGAGATATCACCTCACACCAGTTAGAATGGCCAAAATTAACAAAACAGGAAACAACATGTGTTGGAGAGGATGTGGAAAAAGAGGAACCCTCTTACACTGTTGGTGGGAATGCAACTTGGTGCAGCCTCTTTGGAGAACAGTGTGGAGATTCCTCAAGAAATTAAAAATAGAGCTTCCCTATGACCCTGCAATTGCACTCTGGGGTATTTACCCCAAGGATACAGATGTCATGAAAAGAAGGGCCATCTGTACCCCAATGTTTATAGCAGCAATGGCCACGGTGGCCAAACTATGGAAAGAACCAAGATGCCCTTCAATGGACGAATGGATAAGGAAGATGTGGTCCATATACACGATGGAGTATTATGCCTCCATGAGAAAGGATGAATACTCAACTTTTGTAGCAACATGGACGGGACTGGAAGAGATTATGCTGAGTGAAATAAGTCAAGCAGAGAGAGTCAATTATCATATGGTTTCAGTTATTTGTGGAGCATAACAAATATCATGAAGGACAAGGGGTGTTCGAGAGGAGAAGGGAGTTGGGGTAAATTGGAAGGGGAGGTGAATCACGAGAGACTATGGACTCTGAAAAACAATCTGAGGGGTTTGAAGTGGCAGTGGGGTGGGAGGTTGGGGTACCAGGTGGTGGGTATTATAGAGGGCACGGATTACATGGAGCACTGGGTGTGGTGAAAAAATAATGAATACTGTTTTTCTGAAAATAAATGAATAGAAAAAATTAAAAAAAAAAAAAGAAATAGAGAATCTCAGATTCCACCTGCACTACCCGAATCAGAATCTACCTTTTACACAATCAGATCTGTAACACATTAAGGTTTGAGAAGCACAGGTCTATCAAATCTGTGCTTTCATTTACGTGTCTGGCAGAGTGTTATGCTGAGTTAAACTGATGCTGAAAATGAGCTTTGTCCTCTTGGCTATGTCTAGAATGGAAGTTCAACAAAGGTTAAGATTTTTATTTGTTAATGGCTGAATTCCACGGCCTGAAAATAAAAATCTGGTATATGTCATAGAAGCTCAATATATGTCTAATGAGTAAATAAATTTGAAGCAAAATTGCAGGGGAATATTTTTGGAACTGTTTTGCATATTGAAGCAGAAGGAAGCTCTGTTCCATAGGCATAATTTATTGTCAGTCAAAGTCTGGATAAATTGGTTCTCCCCATTCCATTTGCCAGATACTAGAGGAAAGAAGGAAAGAACTGGTTATTCTTGCTGCCCTAGCCCATTACCTTTGTGCAGACTAATCGACACATCACCCCAGAAGCTTAAAGTTGTCCACATACTGCTGTGTTCAGAACATTCCTTTCAGAGCACTTGGTTTCCGTGATCAACCCCTACCACTGTTGTGGCAAGGGACTTAGAGCTTAGACTCCACAATCTCTTTTGAAATGAAAACCAGACAAATGGATAAAGAAGATGTGGTCCATACATACAATGGACTATTACTCAGCCATCAGAAAGGATGAATACCCAACTTTTGCATCAACATGGATGGGACTGGAGGGGATTATGCTGAGTGAAATAAGTCAAGCAGAGAGAGCCAGTTATCATATGGTTTCACTTTCTTGTGGAGAATAAGGAATAACATGGATGACATTAAGAGAAGGGAGGGAAAAATGAAGGGGGCTGGAAATCGGAGTGGGAGATGAACCATGAGAGACTGTGGACTCTGGGAAACAAACCAAGGGTTTTAGAGGGGTGGGTGTGGAGGGATGGGTTAGGCCAGTCATGGGTATTAAGGAGGGCACGTATTGCACAAGCACTGGGTGTTATACGTAAATAATGAATCTCGGAACCCTGCATCAAAAACTGATGATGTACTACATGGTGACTAACATAACATAATAAAAAAAAAATTTAAAAAAAAACCTTCATCAAGAAGATACCTAAATTTAACTAATACAATGAACACCCGATCATCACAAGATGAATTTCTGCTTCGAAGGGTGGTTGTTCACAGTCAGGTATACCCAGCGTTTTGAATGACCTCACATCCATTGAGCAACTATAGATTGTACTTATCAAAACAACAGCAAAGGGGCGCCTGGGTGACTCAGTGGGTTAAAGCCTCTGCCTTCAGTTCAGGTCATGATCTTAGGGTCCTGGGATCGAGCCCTGCATCGAGCCCCGCATCGAGCCCTACAACGGGCTTTCTCTGCTCAGCAGGGAGCCTGCTCCCCCCGCACCTGCCTGCCTCTCTGCCTACTTGTGATCTCTCTCTGTCAAATAAAAAAATAAAATCTTAAAAAGAAAAAACAACAGCAAAAGTGACTTTGTGAGTTTTGTTATAGTTACTTGTGCACATTTCAAATTTCTACCACTAAATTTATGTCTCTAAATGAGTAAATCTCTTTCAAAAATATCCTTTAATATTTGATAAATTTGAAAGAAGATGAGCCACACGTGTGAGCTACAAAACACGGCAAATCTAACATTCCACATCCAGACTCAACATGGGAAGAAAGAGACCAGGTCTCTTGCATCGCCTGCATGCCTGTGGTTGGCTGGGGGGAAAATTGTCCCTCAGAGACATATTTATTTCAGTCTCCGGAATCTGTGAATGGTCTCTGAGGATTCTGTGTGTGCGCATGTCTGTATGCAGTGATATGTACATGTAATATCCCTTGTGACTTTCAGTTATGGGAGATGTAATTGAGTAAAACTAACAACAAACCTGAAATCAGTTGTAGCCTTAGCTCTGACACAAACTTTCAGTTAATTGTAACTTCTTAGAAGTTACAGTTGAAATAAAGAACTATATGAATACTTAATCTCTGAGGACCCCACGAGCCCTAAATACCACTGTTCTATGAAGAAGTTTTATGAAGCCTCAGAATGAAGACAGAGAAGAGAAATAAGATAAAGTTTAATAGGACTGTCCATCGAATTGGGAAACAAACTTCTCCTTTGATGTAAAATGTACATGCAAGTATTTAATGAAAGAAAAGTGATCAACAATTTTTATTGGCACTTCAGAAAACTGAAATGATTTTTAAAAAATTTATTTGACAGAGAGAGTCACAGAGAAAGAGGGAACACAAGCAGGGGGAGTGGAAGAGAGAGAAGCAGGATTCCCACTGAGCAGGGAGCCCGATGCAGGGCACATTCCCAGGACCCTGGGATCATGACCTGAGCCAAAGGCAGATGCTTAATGACTCAACCACCCAGGCACCCCAAAGAGGACAAACTTTAACATCGTAAATATTCTTGCTTTTATACTTTACTGCACTCGAATGAAAGAATAGCCATACCGTTAAGGAGCTCACAATCTCATGGGAGAAACACACAAACATATGAATTATGTGTTAGCTTAACCCACTGCTGGATAACACAAACCTAGTGAATTCACACAGCACAAATTTACTGTCTTACGGTTCTGGAGGTCAGAACTCCAAGATGACTTTCAGTGGGCTAAAATTAACTAATAAATTCTTAGATGTGTTATAGCTATAGGGGACATTAAAATGGAAACTTCTACTGAGACCTAATACTCCATAGTGGAGGGCTAGAGTCCCAAGGAGGACCTGCGCTAAAGGTAGGAGAAATCATTTGACTCTTGGACTGTTGTTTCATGAGCTGGCCCCTCCACAGAGGACAAGGAGAGGCTGCTGCAGATTGGCAGGCGGCGGGAGTGTTTTTTTTTTTGTTTTTTTTTTTTTTTACTTTTTGGATGTCATTCACTTATTATAAAAGAGACACATGGACCTGTCCACCTGATGACAATCTCAGAATTCAGTGGAAGGGGCAAGCTTCATGTGGGCCATCTTGGTAGTGAGTTACTACTTCTCCATGCTTGGCAAGAGGGTCACCCCTCTCAATAAGAAATGATCCTGGCCATCTAGATCTACTTTGGTGGCTCCCTTTTCTGGGACGTCGGTCCCTAACTTTGACGCGAACCTGTGGAATCCGTTCGCCTCTTTCCTTTAGAGCCCGGTCCAACGGTTTCAACTATTGCCTGCAGTGCTCTTCCCTGAGATTTTTCTGGAAGCATACGTCTCTGTTTATATTTCAGCTGCACCCCTTTTAGGGGACAACATTTTCTACATGCTTATCCCACCAGCAGTTTGTGGCCTGCTCTCTCAGGATGTACGCCCCTGGGGTGGTGGGTGGCAGGCTTAAAAAGCCAAGAAACTTAACTTTTTCAAGTTTGGTAGATCTCCACACATGATTTTAAAAGAATCTTAAAAGTTGCTGTAGAGGGCTTACCTGGATTCTGTGTAAGTATGCAGTCCCACGGCTGAACGTCACTTGAACTCCGCTGGGCTCTGCTCCTGGGCTGCTTCCAGAGCAAGGAAGGAGAGTAGAGCGCACGTTTTGGGGACACAGAGGAGGTGAGGAGCCTCCGGGTGCTGGGTGCAGCTTGGGTCCATCTTGCGGGTCAACCAGGGGTCATGTCCTCTCAGTGACAGTCTCCAATACAGCCTCAAAGTTCTCAAAAGATCGGAGATTGTGAATTTCAGGGGCGGGCTTTTGGAGAAATGTATCCCCGCGCTCTGAATCCCACCGTTTCCTCTCCTTCCGGATTCACCCTCTTCCCAGGGTCACAGAGGCACATGCTTGCCCTTCAGTTCAGGCCAAAAGGACTTGGAGAGCATAATGCATATACTCTGCACTTTGGGAATCAGCAACCTGGTGTCTGACTCCACCCACAAAGCTAAGGATGGAGGAATGTCCTGTGTGGCTGCTTTCTAGGCTAAAATGGGCAGTCCCTGTATGCTTGTCTTTCACCTAGAGGACCGCCTGGAAGACCATCAGCAGGAAGAGGCCAGAGGTATCACCAAATAACTTGGCGCTGCAAGTAAGTGAGCGTCTGCAATCAAGATGGGAGTCCCCTGTCCCAGGAGCTAGAGAGAGGCTTCTCCAAGGAATCCCACAAGAGAGTCAGTTTTCAATATAATCAAACCACGTAGTAAAATGCAATAGGACAAGTAGTAAGAGCTTGCTCCCCTATTATCTTCTGTGTCCCAACTTAGGGGGACCAGAAACCAAAGTTCGAGAATCCAAAGAGAAAGGGTAGAAGCACCCAGAGAGAGTGTGTGAGCCAACATACTCCCTTTCCTAAACAGACTTCTGAGCTCAGGCTGGTGGAACATGGGCTCAGAAGGTGCAGAAACTTTAATTTTAAATCCAGATTGAATTGTGATCCTTCTTGGAGACATTGTAGGATTTTCCTGAGTTTTCAGCCAGACGGGAAAAATTAGCTCCATATGGCAGATGTATAAAGGCTGTAAGAAATAAAAAGGGGTTGTTCCACTAACACCTCGCTGGTTCAGTGTAATGGCCCTAGAATTCTGGCCTGCAAGGCCTGAGACGCCTGCTTACCCAGGCCTTGTCCTTGACCAGCACTGCACACGTAAGCCTCACCGGGCTCTACCAAGGTCACTGATAATTGCTTACTCTTTTATTTGCTGGTTCCGAAGTACTCCTTATATATAAAGATTACTAACTCTATTTCATAAGTTGTAAATATTTTTCTAAATTCATTGCTTTTGAAAATTCTTTATGCTGCTTTTAGGAACATAGACCCAATTTTACATGGCTTAATTAATGATTTATTGTCATAATTCCTGCCTTTGGTCATATTTAGAAAGCCCTCCCTCACTCAAATATTATAAAAAATATTTACGTACATTTCCTTACAACTTGGTATTATTATATTTTGCATCTAAATTCTTAATTTACATGGACTTTCTTTTTGGATTTGGAATGATGCAAGTGTTTACCTTTATTGTGTTCCAAGTATTTACTCACTTATTCCGATGCCATTGGGGAACAATTCTTTGTCCACACAACTTTTTTTTTCTTAATTTTTTTAAGAGTTTATTTATTTGACAGTCAGAGATCACAAGTAGGCAGAGAAGCAGACAGAGAGAGAGGAAGGGAAGCAGGCTCCCTGCTGAGCAGAGAGCCCGATTCAGGGCTTGATCCCAGACCCTGGGATCATGACCTGAACTGCAGGCAGAGGCTTTAACTCACTGAGCCACCCAGGTGCCCCATATCCACACATCTTAAACAAGGTTTTATTGTGTTCCGAAGTATAGGCATTTAGATACATTTTCACAGTGAAAGTTTTTATGATACTATATGCTTTAGCATAGCTAGAAGGAATCCATGGTGGTGTATTATATTTGCTAATTTTTTATTTAACATTGATGTATCACCATTTATACATAAGCATGGTCTGTAATTGCCTTTAACTTTTTTCGATCCTTTTGTTTTCTATGAGGGTTATTCTATTCAGATGCATTAGAAAAGTCTTCTTGATGCTCTGTAATAGTTTAGATAGCCTATTAATTGTCTGTTCTTTCATTATTTGATAGAATTCTAAGCTAAGATTCCTTTAAGTATAATGTCTTTTCCACGAAGGGATCTTTTACTGCCTTTTAAATTTTTTCTAAGATCTATTCAGGTTTTCTATTGCTTCTATATTTAATGTTAATCATTTATGTTTCACAATAAAGCTTCCATTTCACCCAAAAGTATCCATAAAGCTAACGTGCCTTATGAATCTCTAAGTATGACATAAAGAGTTCTTACACGTTTCTGAATCTTTTGTTGTTGTTCAATCTTTCTGTAGGACTATTCTTCTAAGTTATACAATGTCCTAGAACATTCCCTTAAATTTGTTTTTAATATAATTTTTTATTTTTTATAAACATATATTTTTATCCCCAGGGGTACAGGTCTGTGAATCACCAGGTTTACACACTTCACAGCACTCACCAAAACACATACCCTCCCCAATGTCCATAGCCTTAAATTTGTTTTTAAATTCTTTCTGAGAATTTAAAAGAATTGTATTCCCTTTCTTATTCTGAATCTTGTATATTGCTTTTCTTCTATTATATACAGTTATTTTTACTCAAAGGATTAGTTTTTTAATATGAAGAGTTAGTTTTTGAATATTCTTCTGTTTTTAAAATTCTTTTAAAAATTTTTCTTTCTCCCTTACGGGAAAAGGGAAAAGAAATTGAAATCAGGAATTCACAATGAATTTGTTTCATAAAACTTAATTGGATGTACTTTTTTTTTTTTAAAGATTTTATTTATTTATTTGACAGAGAGAGATCACAAGTAGGCAGAGAGGCAGGCAGAGAGAGAGAGAGGAGGAAGCAGGCTCCCTGCTGAGCAGAGAGCCCCATGCGGGACTCCATCCCAGAACCCTGAGATCATGACCTGAGCCGAAGGCAGCGGCTTAACCCACTGAGCCACCCAGGCGCCCCAATTGGATGTACTTTTAAGTATTTAAACTAAATAAAATAAAAGGAAGCTACAAGAATGAACAGGTATACAACATAAGGGTTTGAGTTACATATATTGTGAAATGATGTCATGGTAAGTTCAGGTAGTATCCATCATCTCATACAGGTATAATAAATAGAAATGGAAAAAAAGAGGGGGAAAAAAGGTCTCTCCTTATAATGAGAACTCTTGGATTCATTCTCTTAACTTTCTAATAAGTAACACAGCAGCAGTAACTACAGTCATCATACTATACATTATATCCCTGTGTTTATTTATTTGAAGTGGAAGTTATCATTGGATCACCTTCTCTCAATTCCCTCTGCCCCACCTCCCAGTCTCTGCTAACCCCAAATCTGATCATTTTTCCTATGAGCCTGTTTTTTTCCCCTTAGATTCCACACGTAAGTAAGATCATATAGTATTTGCTTTTCTCCATCTGACTTATTTCACTGAGCATAATGTCTTCAAGGTCCTCCCATGTAAATGGCATGATTTATCTTTCCTTCTTAGGATAGCTTAGGATAGCTTTGGCTATTTAGGATCTTTTATGGTTCCATATAAATTTTAAGATTGTTTTTTTTCTACTTCTAAAAAAACCATGGAATCTGGATAGGGATTGCATTAAACCTATTGATAGCTTTTGCCAGTATTGACATTCTAACAATATCATTTCTTCCAATCCCTGAACATGGGCTACTTTTCCATATATTTGTGTCTTTTTTGATTTATTTTAGCATTGCCTTACAGTTTTCAGAATTGAGATCTTTTAATTTTTTGGTTAGATTGATACCTAAGTATTTTACTGTTTTTGATGTTATTGTAAAGGGCGTTGATCTTATTTTTATTCATTTATTTTTCAGAGAATTCATTGTCAATGAACAGAAATGCTATTTATTTTTGTATGTTAGTTTTGTATCCTGCAACTTCCCTGAATTTGTTGATTAGATCTAACAGCCTTTTGGTTGAGTCTATGATTGTATATATTAAAAACATGTCAACTGTGAATACAAACAACTATACTTCTTCCTTTTCAATTCCAATGCCTTTTAATTCTTTTTCTTATCTGATTCTAGTACTGTGTTGAATAGAAGTGGGGAAAGAAGGCATCCTTGTCTTTTTTGTGATCTTAGAGGAAAAGCTTTCAACCTTTTTCCATTAAGTATGGTGTTTCCATGGGCCTGTCGTATATCGGCTTTATTATGTTGACATATGTTCCTTCTGTTCCTATTTCGCTAAGTGTTTTTATTGTGAATGGATGTTGAATTTTGTCAGATGTTTTTACTGCATATACTGATATGACCATAGGTTAATATGGTATTATCATGTTGATTAATTTGTGTATATTGAACCACCCCTGCATCTCAGGGATAAATTCCTTTTAATGTGCTGCTGCATTCAGTTTGCTAATACTTTGTTGAGAATATGTGCATCTATATCCATCTAGAATATTGGCTTATAGTTTTCTTTTCTAGTAATGTCCTTTTCTGGCTTTGGTATTAGAGTAATGCTGGCCTTCTTTAAAAATATGAATTCTCAAGTTGCTTGTAAAGATAGGCACCAGAGACAATTAGTCCGCAGATAAAATATTTTGAGTGGAAGAGGAATTCTCTTCTCTTTTTGCCTCTTCCATTTTATAAAATGGACAGACTTGATCCTGTCTGTATATACAGTTTATTGGATAATAACACAAACGTAGTTAAACATTGACTTAGAAACCCCATTTGGGCTGAATGATACTTTTTTCTGTATTTCAAATATATGGACTGTCTACAAATGACCATTTTGACTATGAGACCTGTAATAAAATATCAAATATCTATATAAGAGGGCAATTCAGGCATTTGGTGTTAGGAATTAAATGTTTTGGAGAGTCTTATTTGTCCCCCCCCCCCCAGCTAGTTCTCTAAGTATTTATAACTTCTAGGAATTGTTTTCTCACCTGTAAAATGAACATTATAATATCTACTGAACAGGGTTTAGGTGACAATTTGAGTTAAAGGGTTGGTCTCAGTATCCTATTTCCAGTAGCTATGGCCTTTTAAGGCCCCTATAAAATTTTAGAAAGCGATCTTTGGGGCTTGCAGAATCCTGGTTGATTTTACTTCATGATATATCAAAGCATGCAAGTATTTCAACCCATAGATATATCTGAACTGTGAAGCAAATTCTTACAAAGATCTTATGGTCTAAGCCTTGTGATTTAACTCAGTGTGGCTGAATTATAATCTACATTTCATGGATTTCAAAATGCCTTTTTTTTTTTTTTTACATTTTCGTATCTCGGTACTCAGAATGTTTCTTACAATTGATGTCTTATGAGTATGGCTGATGTTTTGTTTCTTTCCTAGGAGTACATGATATAATGAAAGTTATAACTTACGAATGAGGACATCTTAGATTCAACAAAATACTATAAGTTCTTTAGTCTTTTCAAATTTAACACCCCCCTCCCTGGGAAAATCCACAGGCCTTAATGAATTACTGCAGTCATCAGGAGAGGGAGTGAGTTTTGATGTTTATTTTGTCCATGTGCCTTGTTTCCCTGTGACTCATAATCTCCAGCACACTCTGGCCCACAAGATAGCAGGTGCCTATACACACAGGCACATACAAAAGGGCTTCAGCGCACACCTCTGGAGGATGACATCCCCTAAAATAAAAATCTTGAATCTCACAGGTACTTTAGGTCCCTACCAACCCACAACAATACTGCCCCAGGGAAGAGTACACCAAGACAATAAACCAAAACAATACAAGGCAGTACAACATCATGCACAGACCAAGGCGTAGAATCTCATTGATGAAACAATGCCAGATCCCTGGCTCCAGCTTAATGGCACAGATTTTTATTTATTTTATTTTTTTTCTTTTTCTTTTTCTTTTTTTTTATTTGACAGACAGAGATCACAAGTAGGCAGAGAGGCAGGCAGAGAGAGAGAGGAGGAAGCAGGCTCTCCGCGGAGCAGACAGCCCGATGCGGGGCTCGATCCCAGGACCCTGGGATCATGACCTGAGCCGAAGGCAGAGGCTTTAACCCACTGAGCCACCCAGGCGCCCCTATTTTTTTTCTTTTAAAGAGAGATCACAAGCAGGCAGAGAGGCAGGCAGAGAGAGGCGGAAGCAGGCTCCCTGCTGAGCAAAAAGCCCCATGTGGGGCTCGATCCCAGGATCCCGGAATCATGACCCGAGCTGAAGGCAGAGGCTTAACCCACTGAGCCACCCAGGTGCCCCAAGGCACAGATTTTTATTTTATTTTGAAGACAACGTTTTTAGCTCAGTTTTAGGTTTACAGCAAAATGGAGAGGAAGGTACCGAGATTTCCCATTTATCACCTGTCTCCACAGGTGCGTAGGTAGCCTCCCCATCATCATGATTCCCTGACTAGAGCGGTCCATTTAGAACCAATGAACCTACTTTGACACATGGTCATCACCACAAGTCCACAGTTTATTTTAGGGTTCAGTCTTGTAAACTGTTGTGAATTCTACTAGTTTCGGCAAACGTGTAATGACTTGCATCCAGGATACTACCTGGATAGTACAATACAGAGTATTTTCCTTTCACTCAAAACCCTCTGAAGGCCCAGATTTTAAAATGGGCTCAGACTGGGGACTCAGTTCCCATCCACTGTGAATGTTGCAATCCCTTTTAGACTTCCCTCACCCCCAGCCCCTGGAGCATGGTTGCTAGATAGACACACACACACACACACACACACACACTACGAGGATGAGCCTATAGCAGGAGTCAGGCAGGGATTACCCTCTTCTTTCCCTTGCTCTGTCCTAATGCCCTGGAGCTTTTAGAAATCATGATGAAAGAGGAAGGAAGTGTTCCTAAAAGAGCACATACTCCTCCAACAGAAGGCCAGAAGAAGCAGCAGAGTAAGATGGGCCCTACCCCCAAACAGAGGGAAAGCATCTTGTCCTGTGCCTTGGTGATCTAGGGGTTAGGGAATAAGCTTAAAGAAAGCACTGATATGCATTTAAAAGTAAATATGTAAACAGAGTTGGACTTCTGTTCACTGAGTCAAGTCATAGATGAAAGGAATAGAGAAATGACAGATTGACAGAGAGGTTTACATTAGCACAACTAGCAAAAGAGGTAGAGAAATACATGAGTCCTTTCAGCACTGTGAATGGGAGCCCACAGCCTATTCTAGAACAGTTTGGCAGCATAAAGGAAAATTGAGCAAACAGTATGACGTATGACCAAAAGCTCTCACTTCTAGGAATAGATCTCAAAGAAATTCTTACACATTTGATAACAGGGAGTATAAATGCTAATGTTCTTAACTGAGAATTTTGCAGAAATAAAATTGTATGTCTGACTCAGGGGAAACAGGATACTTAAAAAAGAGATATCTCGGGGGCACCTGGGTGGCTCAGTTGGTTAAGCACCTGCTTTTGGCTCAAGTCATGATCCCGAGGTCCTGGGATCGAGCACTGCATCGGGGTCCCAGCTCAGTGGGAGGCCTACTTCTCCCTCTCCCTCTGCCTGTCTCTCTGCCTACTTATGCTCTCTATCTTTCTGTCAAATAAATACGTAAAATCTTAAAAAAAAAAAAACCCACACAGATACTGCGGAATTCTGTGGGACGGTAATTAAAAACAAACCAATGTACAGACAGGAACATGCTGTGTTCTCACAAGCAGGGCTGACTTGATAGTTATGTCACATATGCAAAGCGTAGGGCCCCGTGCTCTGAATGTGCTCTCACTGTTTACTCCTCGGCTGCCTACATCTTGAAATTCTTCATCGCTTTTCAGCACGGCATCCTGTGTTGTCGCTTTGCACTGGCTCTCCTCTGTTAGGCCATTAGTCCTGTTCATAAGAATAGCATAGAGAAAAGTAAGAAATGGGATGAGATTTAATACAAAATACCATATGGAAGAGTAATATACTGTATTCTTTACAATGATATGCTACAGTGACAGGTTATGGTAGAAAGGAGGTCAGGCATGTGGGAGTAGGGATCAGAGACAAAGATCAAAGTTAAATAAGAACAAACAAAACCACAAAAGGCCCTTATATGGGTGAATAACTCACTCACTGTAAGTCTCCAAACAACGATTTGGATTTTCTTCGGGTAAAGGGTGCCCTGCAGAAAACTCTGGGTAAAGTAGTTTAATAATGCAGTCATTGAAAACTTCAATTCTAAATTAAAATACTTGAATGCAATACTTGAAAACTTCACCTTTCCATTTCTTTTTGCCTCAGAGTATTTAATTTTCTAGCATGGACTAGATTCCAGATGTTTCTATATTGCCAACACATGAACCATCTTTCCGGTGGGCTTCGTTTTTCTTCTCAAGACTCAAAACGGCGGGCTGTAGAAGGGGGTGGGATTATGGACATTGGGGAGGGTATGTGCTTTGGTGAGTGCTGTGAAGTGTGTAAACCTGGTGATTCACAGACCTGTACCCCTGGGGATAAAAATATATGTTTATAAAAAAAAATAAAAAAAATTAAGTTCAAAAAAAAATGGCGGGCTGTAAAACACATTACTTTGTAAGTGGATCTGCCTATGAAAAACATAGAGATATAAAATTTTTCTAATAAAACAAGTCAATCTCTAAAACATTTTAATTAACTGCCAAAACTATTACAGGACAGGAGCAAAACCAATGCTGATACAATTCTTAATCAAATCGAGTACAATCTTATTACTCACAGACACAATCCAAAGAGACTTGTTGGTGCTAAAATCAACTTCATGCCACGTAGTCCTTCCTGACTGACCCCATGAAACTGCAAGTTCTCCTTTTGTGTGTGGGTTTTGTTTTTGTTTTTGTTTTTGTTTTTGTTTTTCTGAAGATTTATTTAATTGTTTGAAAGAGAGCACAAGAGTTGGGGAGAGAGGCAGAAGGAAAGAGAAACTCCTCATCAGATGCCCCATTGAGCACAGAGCCTGACTCAGGACTCGATCTCACGACCCTGAGATCCCAACCTGAGCTGAAATCAAGAGTGGGCTGCTTAACCTACTGAGCAACCCTACAAGTCATGTTGTGACTTTGCAACCATGTGCTGTGCTCTGAGTGGCCACAGAGATGCCAGAACCAATGGGGAAAACTCAGGAGCTAATTCAGGAAGACTTCATTGTTCTTCAGATGACTTTCAAGCATGTCAAATGTTAGTGTTTGCATCATTTTAGAAGTTTGCTTGGATTAGTGTCCTCAGATTGGATCTGCAGCCTCCCAGTTGTGAAAACAGAAAGCAGGACTCCACATAGGTCTAACACTCCCTGCAGGTTACATCCCACACCCCTGCAGCTCCCCCACCTTCCAGTGCAGACTCAGGAGCTGCTTATCCAGTAGGAAAGACACTGGTTGGAGAGAGAAAAAGCCCCTGCTTCTGCCGTTAGCTGGCTGGAGACCTTGAATGAGACGCAGTGTTTCTAGGCTTCCGTTGAAAGACTTGGATACACTTTCTCTGAAACCTGCCTGTTCTAATACTCAATTTACATAAGAAGGTAGAGAAAATTTGGGAAAGTCAAGGCAGGAATTGGGAATGAATAACACCACAGGTGTTGCAACTAATGGTGCGGGGCGGGTGGGTGAGGGATGAGGCATTTTATGAAGATGCTTGTATGACTGGTCATGGCATCCATCCTTGGGTGGAATTATTTTCTGGATGGAGAGTCTGTGTTCCGCTGAGAAGTTTCCAATCCATCTGACCCTTGAGGCACAGAACCTGGGGACCGGCTTGGCAGGAGCAAGGTTTTAGTCCATTCATACTTCTTTTTTCTGCCCAACTAAGAACTCACCTGACAAGGTTGCCTGGGCGGCCTCTGTCATATTTAAAGCCATGATTAATCTGCCTTGAGTTGAGAAGTTTCTGGTTGCGACATCTCCCTGGCAGGCTGGAACAGAGCATGTTCTCCTGGCAACTGCTTCTGGAAGGAGCTGGAATCCATCTGAAGCTCCCAGGGCTTGACGACAGCAGACCCCCTTGTCCCAGAGACTTCAGGGATCAGGTGGGTAATGACTACTGATCTGTTTGCAGAGCCTGAGTCCTGGTATTTCAATGAGACTTGGGAGATAGTTGGAGGCACAGAAACATCATGTGTTGGTGAGGAATGTTGTATTTGTTTCTACCTCATGAAGCAAGAGGTAATGCAGGTATAATGGGACCACCGAGAAGACAGGATGCAGAGTTTTCCTGAGAGAATATCACAATGAGCTTCAGAAAGCTGTAGCATTTGGATAGGAGATGTATCTATACTTGAGTCTCCTCAAGAGGAGGTAATGTAAGTCCACAGCTGGAAAAGGCAAGTGGCAGATTTCATGGATTTAAGAGACCATTCTTTTGGATTGTGCATCTAGGGGTTTGGGAAAGAATGCTTGGATAATGTTTTCAAAATTTTTTGGAATTTTCAAAAAGTCTTTTATTGTCTCCTTCCAATGGCCTTGAACATGAATATTCCTTCTTAAAAGCACGGTCACCTGTGGGAAAATGTGGGGCCAAGTGACTGGCTGGCGTTGCTGTACTAAGTGACATTCTTACTTATGGAAATTATGAACATTCTTCCAACAATATCTAAGGACGTGTCATTCTCCCTTTCTGTTGCTTTGTAATGAGTAGCCTCACTGGGCAAGGAGTGAAAAAGTGGTTCCTATGAATGCAGATATAAGAGTCAAATGCTCCTCCAGCCCTCATAATTGCAGACCTGTGTGAAGCCCCCTGGGAATCAGAGATGAAATGAGGTCCTTTCAGTCCACACGTCAAAGCCAAAGGTTTATTTTCTTGCTTTTACAATATCCCTATCTTTTATTCTCTGTTTTCAGAAACAAGAAAGTTGTTACCAGACTTTCATGTTTGGAAAAAGACAGTTGTTCAAAGATAGAATCCCCTGAGCCCACTTAACACTTCAGACCAGAAATATGACACCCTGCGGAGCTAACTGGGGGATAGGAAAATGGCGTCAAAGGAGTCACTTTAACACAACCAGCTTTAATGTTTCTTCACTGACCTATTCTATGTCTCCTCTACTTCATAAAAGAATTATCTCTTCCACAGCTCCTCCTTTGTTATCTTACTTTTTATAAATTTTGATGCAACGGTTTTCCAGAGTTCAAGGGCTTTGTCCTCAACGTAGTAGAAGAGACGTGAAAATGCAATGCCCTCTAGTGTATGCTCTTTTTCCTTTTCCTCTTGAGCATTTTATTCCCCATACAGCCTGAAAGTCTTTTTTTTTTTATTTTTTATTTTGAAAGGCTTTTTTTAAATTTAATTTTATTTTTTCAGTGTTCCAAGATCCATTGTTTAGGCACCACACCCCGTGCTCCCTCTGTTACGTGCACTCCATAACACCCACCACCAGGCCCTTCAACAGATGAATGGATGAAAGTCTTTTCTGTTGGAATTCCCCTAGTCTTGATTCCAAGAGCTATTAGCCTCTCAACTCCATTTGTAGATCCTGTCAAAGCTTCAGGAGTCCTCTTCCTTTGACACGAAGTGCTAAATCCTCACATCCCAGATTTGCAGGCCTGGATGACCTGTTGCGAAATCCTCACATCCCAGATTTGCAGGCCTGGATGTCCTGTTGCGTAATGATTTCCTCCCATTCACTTGTTGATAATAATGTCCTCACTCTTCCCCATTCCCTCTTTCACTCTGGGTGGAGGACTTCAGGAAACAGAGAACCAGATTGGATCCAGATTCTGATTGACCCGGTTGCTAAATAGTGATGTAGCCTTGTGAGTCACACTTCTTTGGTAAGAGATAAGAATATCAGAGCTTTCTGGAGGATGCTGGGGAAAGGACGAGACAGAATTTAAATTTTTGTAAACACCCCATTGGTTTTGGATAGAATATGTTGGATAAAAAGGGAAAGTGTGGCAAACACCAAAATGTCTTCACTGACAGACAACAGTCTTCCGGCCAACACAGTCATTGGCATCACTGCCCCAAATCGTGTAAACAACAAAAAGTGAGGGGTATAGAGAGCTGCTGATATGGTTATTACAAAACAGAAATACTAAAACGTGTCAGCTTTGCCCCCTCAGAAGACTTCCAGTGAAGCAGGAGAGTGAGGCTCTTGTCTCACTGGGTCGGAGAATGAAATCTCATGGACAAAATAGAGTTTTATTAGGCAAGGACATAGAAAAAGCTCTCAGGAGTGAGAGGGGTCCCTCACTGGGTTGCCAATGTGGGCCTCCATCCACAATCTTTTCTTTGGAACTGACCCGGGAGCTTGTGCCCTTATCATTGTTGTGATGTCTCGTTTTGAGTGAGAGCTGGTGATAGCATGTTTAAGGGCTTACTTCTTTGGGGTCTGGTCACAGTGTGACTGCCACAAAAAGACCCCACCTCTGAGGCTCAGGGCAGTGTGGTCTGGTTTTGTTACACCTCAGCATTTCTGGGATTTCTGTGAGCCTGACCCTGCAGCCCCCTTCCTACCTCTCCCTACCTAGCCCCACCTGTCCCTTACTCCATGAGACCCTTCAGATGTATGGTGGGTCATGTACTTGAGAGATGATTGCCAACATGTATCCTGGGGGTAGAGATAAAGGAAGTTTCTGAAGGAATTTTCATATATTAAGGTAGATTTGCAGGATCCTGAGGGTCAAGGCTAAGATTGCCTGTTGGCTAGGCAGGTGAGTCCCTTAGAGGAATGCCTCTCTGCCTGTTTCAAGGACTTGACAAAGGGCTGTAAGTAGTAAGGAAATTTAGTCATTTTTCTTCTGCATTTGTCTCCCACATCACTAGGGCATTTCGCAGAGGTCATTGGGTTTAAATTTATACCTAATTATTTCTAAATGTCTTAAGTATATTTATATTATAAGAGTAATTCAACATAATAAAGTCATCAAGGAAAAATGTATAACCAATAAGTAGCAAAAGAGGTGAAGTGTTTATTCCTAGAATCCAAACATAATCATTATCATTTTGGAATAATCCTTCCAGTCTTTTTGAAGACGATACTTTTTGGTTTATTTTTTTGAGATCTTTTGAAAGTATATATTTAAAAATATATCTGTAATTTGATTAAAAATTGTTTTTGCCTCTATCGTCCCAAATTGTGCAAGACTCCACAAATATGTAGAAACTTTTAGGTTGACATAAAATTGTTTTTATCATAATTTTAATTATTTTTTAAAGATTTTTTTTATTTATTTGTTTGACAGAGAGACAGAGATCACAAGTAGGCAGAGAGGCTGGCAGGGAGAGAGAGGGAAGCAGGCTCCCCGCTGAGCAGAGAGCCCAATGAGGGGCTCGATCCCATAACCTGAGCCGAAAGCAGAGGCTTAACCCACTGAGCCACCCAGGTGCCCCTATCATAATTTTAAATGATTGCAAGGGATACACCTTAAGGTATATTGTAGACAGTTTAAATTGAAATTATTACACAATTTTAAAAATATATCCAATAGAATGTGATTTGAAACCTATTATCATTCTTTGGAAAAAAATCTCTTGTTTAATGGATTAAAAAATTATATCTTTTGTTTGTTTCTTGAATTCGTATTCCCATTCCACAGGTGCTTTATATATTTCAGGTGCTTTATATATTTCTATAAATGCATATCCAAATGTATTTGTATGCTTAAAAAGTCTTTTATTCATCAATTGGTGCTTCTCTGCAGCTGAAACAGTGGATATGCGTTGAAATTAGAATTGTTTTTATTTTCTGATCATAAAGTTGCATTTTCTTTTAACTTTTTAATGACTTGCCATTGTAACTTTCATTAGCATATAATCAAAGGATCATAAATATATTAAAGGTTTAATGAATAATTATTAAGCATTTAAACCAAATTTTATTAGGAATGCATCTCTCTCTTTTTTTTAAGATTTTATTTATTTATTTGACAGACAGAGATCACAAGTAGGCAGAGAGGCAGGCAAAGAGAGAGAGAGGAGGAAGCAGGCTCCCTGCTGAGCAGAGAGTCTGATGTGGGCCTTGGTCCCAGGCACCCCTTAGGAATGAATCTCTTAACGACATGAATGGAATTTCACTTTTTAATCCATACACCCACTGAGGATGATTATTGATTAACAGATGAAACAAAATTCAGCATCAATTGTTTTCCATTTATTCAACAGATGTAAGTGCTGAAAAACCATGTTTATATAGTGTTATTCAGTTCCTCGAATTCTTTCTGAAGCTCTCTGTCACAAATCAGATGGTAATACATCCACAAAAATTATTTTTAATGATTGACCTCCTGACAAGTCAAGTAGATTTTTTTCCAATTTTTTGAAAACAAAGAATTAAAAACCAACACATTTGCAGAGGTAACTTGCCCTTGGAAAAAGATTGCTACTTTATCAGCAATGCTTTTGCCAATACCAGTGTTGATATTGTCAAGTGTTCCTCTGTACGATTTGCGGTCCTAGGATTCAGAAGATGTGACAGGTAGACCTTCCCTTTGTGGAGTTCAAAAAGGGAAACCAGCTTGAAGTCAGAAATTCTCAGATCGTATCAGTTTTAGGAAAGAATATACAGGAGTCAAAGATCTATAATCTGATTTTTTTTTTAAACTATTTACATGTTGGGGCACCTGGGTGGCTCAGTGGGTTAAAGCCTCTGCCTTTGGCTCAGGTCATGATCCCAGGGTCCTGGGATCAAGCCCTGCATCGGGCTCTCTACTCAATGGGGAGCCTGATTCCTCCTCTCTCTCTGCCTGCCTCTCAGCCTGTTTGTGATCTCTGTCTGTCAAATAAATAAATAAAATCTTTAAAAAATTAAAAAATAAAACTATTTACATGCCTTCATATTTCTTGGAAAGTCATCGCATACCCTGGATTGAAGACCACTGATATGTACAGTTCTTCCTCCCGACAAATTTTTCCTCGCTTAATGTAATATCCTAAGTGTGTCTTCATGTTTTTACGTAGTTTTCATGAACATTTTCATGGTTTTTCTCTACAATATTTAATTAATCATCTAACATATTATATTTTATTTAAGCAGCCCTTTTCAATTGAACATCTGTTCTTGTTTCATTTATTTAAAATAACAAGCCTGAAAATAACTTTGTAAAAAAGATGCCCCCACAGCCCCACCTTCAAAGTGAAAGATATATTCTCTTAGTATTTATTTATTGAGTGGAACCTCTGGGACATAAGATAAGAATAGTATGAAGAAGTCCTGGTAAATGTAGCAATGTTGTTTACCAACTGACCTGCACTAATTTACTCCAGAACTAGTAATCATTGAGAATACCTGCTTTGCAACATAGTTTCCATTTTTTTTAATCGAGTTGTAATTACATACAATAAAAATGCACAAATCTTAAGTGTGCAGTTTGGTGAGTCTTGACAATCATCCTGGTCAAGATATAGAGCACTGTCATCACTCAGAAGCTCTTGTACCTTTCCAATCAATGCCACCACCAAACACTATTATTTTTTCTATTCCAACACATTTATTTTACCTGTTCTTGTTTTTCCCTTAGATTTTGTTTTTAAGTCATCTTTACACCTAACGCAGGGCTTGAACTCACAGCCCTGGCATTGAGAGTCATATGCTCCACCGACTGAACAAGCCAGGAGCCTCTCATTTTACCTGTTCTTGGTCTTCATAGAGAAAGACTTATCAAGTAAGCGTTCTTTTTTGTTTGGCTTCTTTCACTCAGCAAACATTTGTGAGATTTATCTATGCCATATGTGTCAATGAGTTGCACTGTATAAATGTAATCTGTGTGTCCCTTCTAATACTGATGGACATTTGGGCTATTTTCAGTAATTCACTATTCTGAAGAAACTTCAAGAAACAAGTTTGTAAACAAGTTTTTATATAGACCTGTATTTTCTTTTATTTTGAGCAACTACCTGAATATGGGATTGCAGTCTTATAGGGTTTTAAGAAATTGACAGTTTTGACAGTTTTAATATTATAAACTCCCCTTAGCAATGTATGAGCGATCTGATTGCTCCTCCTTCTCTCCACTACTTACTATTATCAGTTTTGTTTGTTTGTTTTTAAAGATTCATTTATTTGAGGGCAGAAGGGGGAGGACAGAAGGAGAAGGAGAGAGAATCCCAAGCAGGCTCCATGCCCCATGGGGAGTCCAGTGTAGGGGTTGATCCCAGGACTCTGAGATCATGACCAGAGCTGAAACCAAGAGCTGGATTCTTAACCCACTGAACCCCCTAGGAGCCCCTATTGCTGGTCTTTTTAATGTTAACCAATGTAGTGAGTAGGCAGTAGTAGCTCATGAGGGTTTTAACTGGCATTTTTCTGATGACTAACAATATTGAATATCTTTTTTGTGTGTTTATTGGCTCTTTATATATCCTTTCGTGAAGTGACTATCCAAGTATTTTGCTAATTTTAAATTTGTTTCTTATTATTTTTCAAATTTTAAAAAATCCTACACATACGTACTTTATAAATCAGGTATTGATTGAAAAGTTTTTATATTGTCTGCGATCTGCTTTTTTAATTTTCTTAATGGTGTTGTTGATGACCAGAAGTTTATTTAAAGAAAAACTTGTTTATAATATTTTAAGAAAGACTCATTTATAGTATTTTTTCTTTTATAATTAGTCTATCCCAAATTTGTAAAGATGTTATCTTCTGACTTCTTCTAAGAGCTTTGTAGTTTAGTTTTCACTTTTTTATTTGCAATACATCTCAAGTATATCTTATGTCTGGTTTAAGAAATGTAGCAAGTTTTTTTTTCAAAATTGATATCCAACTGGATAGCAAAGCTCCAATGAAATAATTATTGAAAACACTTTTCTCTTCTCATTAAACTTCACTAGAACATCTGTCAAAAGCTATTAGATTACATATAATTTGGTCTATTTCTGTGTACTCTGTTCTTTTTCTTTTTTGTACTCTATTCTTTTAATGGATCTTCCTCAATCCTTTTGCCAATATCACATTGTCTTGACTATAGTGATTCCACAGTAAATCTTTAAATTGTATAGTGTAAGTCCTCCAACTTTGTTATTCTTTTTTAAAATAGCTTAGGCTACTATAGGGTCTTTATATTTCTATATAAATTATAAAATCAGCTTGTCATTTTTTATTAAGAAGTCTGGCCAAATTGTCCCTGAAACTTAATCCATTTATAGTTCAACTTGGGAACTGACAGCTTAGCAATATGGAGTCTTTAATTTATAAAGTAGGTAATCTCTCTCCACTCATTTAGGTTTCTTTAAGTTTTGCAGTTTTCAGTGTGAAGATCTTGCTGGTCTTTGGTTAAAGCTGTTACTTACAACTTTTGTTTTTTATGCTATTTAACTCGTATTTTAAAATTTTTGTTTGATAAGCATTTTTCTGTTAGCATAAAATAAATAATTGCTTATTTTTATGTTGATCTTGTGTTCTGATACTTCTCTGCATGTACTCATGATATCTAGTAATTTTGGTGCAGATTAGGATTTTCTAAATGCACTATCATGTCATTTGCAAATTCCTTTTCACTTCTACTTTCCCACCTTTTTCTGCTTTTTAGTTTTGTTTTTCCCTTCTTTTCACTCTATTTTATTTAATGACACCTGCTGTACCATGCTGAATGAACATGATCAGAGCACATACCCAGCCTTTTGTCTCATTCTTAAGGTGAAAATATTCAGTATTTTACTGTTGATTATAATGGCAGTTGGAAGATTTTTCATCAGAGTCTTTCAACTAATTGAGGAATTTCTATTTCTACTTTGCTGACAAGTTTTGGTTAGGAAGAGGAGTTGAGCTTTGTCAAATCTATTTTCCAGTTTTGAAACTGATTTTATTTGCTAATTTGATTAATTTCCATATTCTTCTAATAATCTTGGCTACCAAGGATCCACTCAGAAGATTAAGAACAATTTATCAGGAAGGAAAGTACACCAGTTGAGCTCTCTCGGTTAAAATTAGATTTTCTTTTCTTTTTAAATAGATAAGAAATGTACATTTCAGCAATATTTTCAGCTGAAAGAGTTAAAGCCAGCAATGACAACAACCACTAAAAACACGAGTAATTTGCATTTACTTGCTTACCATTCTCACATTTATTCAGCAAATCCATGTTGTAGACCTGCCCAGTGTTACCTGTTCATGGCCTGAATTCTGGTAACAGTGAACAGAAACAGTGCTTGCTATAAATATATTACAGCATCCTCAGAATAATTCCTGTTTATTCCAGACAGTGTGTTTTTATTATTCCAGACTCCACACTGTGAGTCATTTGATCCAAAGTTTGTTTTCCTCTTCTCATTAACCACAGCACCTGTTCGGCCTAATTACAGCCTTTGTGGGTATCTAAATCTGATTTATTCATGCAGTTTCCACTTTTCAGTTCTGTTTATTGGCCTCAGAGAGAATGGTCCTATTTAAAACCCATTATTTCTTTTAAAAGTTCATTTACTAATTTATTGTAGAGAGAGGAGGGGGAGAGAGAAACCTCAAGCAGACTTCTGCTGAGCCCGCCCTGGGGCTCGATCCCAGCAATCTGAGATCACGACCTGAGCCAAAATTAAGAGTCAGAGGCTTAACCAACTGAGCCACTCAGGTGCCCCTAAAAGCCCTTTAAAACCCAAATGCTGATGTGATTCTTCCTGCTACAGAGAAGGGAAGGAGGGCAGTAGGGAAAAAGAGAATGACATAGAGAGAAGGAAAAAGAAGGAAAGAAAAGGAGGGAAGACGGGAAGGAAGGAGGAAGATACTAAGAAACAGGGAAAAAAAAAAAAAGCAAACCCTTTGAGATGGTGTGCAGAAATGTCTCCTTCTTTTGAATAAAGAAGTTTTCCCTTTTTTTTTTTTTTTAAACCAGAGGGCCAGGAATGAGGAAGCAGCAAGGTGACCAACGTCTTTGGAATTAGATTGTTAGCTTGTAGACTTTTATATTAAATTACCGAAAATTCCATGGAACATGATTTTGCTGCTAGTCACGAAGAGATGACCTGATCCAAGGTCCCAGCACACACAGGAGAGGCAGGACGCAGTGGTGATGGGCCGCAGTGTCTTGAATCAAAGACTCTCCATCCTGCAAAGTGTCCCCCTGTGTTATTGCTGCGATCGTTTCCTTGCTTGTTGCTTTTAAACTTAAGTGGTTTCAAAGCCAAATGGGGAATATAATCATCTTTTCTCCCCCACCCTTCTGAGAATTTTCTATTTGAAAAGTAACTTCTTTTTTAAGACAAAGTAATACTGGATATTTAAAAAAAAAATACTATAAACATGGAAAGTCTAGAAAAATGAGACAATCATTCACCATCCAGATATAATCGTAATTAAAATTTGGTGTTTAGGCAACCGAGTAGGTTGGCTTCTTGGTGAGTCACAGAGAGAAACTACACCAGGTGTGTTGTCGCACAAAGAAAACGTCATTTGCAGCAAATAAGGAGATCGCGGGGAATAATAACTTCCAAAGCTAGGACCCCTGAGCAAGGGTGATAGGTTCCTTTTCCTCAGGGTGACGATGAGTATTTAAACACAGGAGCCTTGCCGTCGGACCTACTAGAGGCAGGGACGAGGTTGAGCATGCGCCCTGAGGAACCTTGCCTGCACATACATTGCACGTTATGTAAATAAGCTTGTGCCCCCCTTGAGTGGAGATTTTAGCGTTATAAGGAGGTAGAGGCAACCGAGTCACTCCACGGTCCATCTGCACAGACGTGAGTCCGGGTTTAAGCTCACACGGGTCAGGGTGCTCTGGGCGACCGGAGCTCTTCCGCTGGACAATTGCTATTGCTTGAGGGGTGTGCTTTGGGTTTCTATCATAGAGTGCTGTGCCTATCATGGTTTCCCATGCCCCACCCCCACCCCCCAACCCCGGCTTAAGAGATAGGCTGTAAAAAAAGAACTTAAGGGAAATGTTGGGCGAATGTGGATGGGTACCTGCAGTGGGCAGTCAAGGTCAGGTCTTAGGGTCAGTCATGAGGGGTTTGGCAGGGGACAGTCTTTTTTCTCTCTTTGTCATTTGCTTTTTTTCATTGGGCTCAACATATGTGCACGATTCACCTTGCTTTTCCCTTAATATTATATAATAGAGATTTCGCGTAACACTTACATTGTACTTGATGGCTGGATAATACCATTCTTCCTCGCCCATAATTTTTATTTTATCAATCTCTTAGTTGGTAAATTTCTCTATATTAAGATATATAATCAGGAGTGATTTTATAATATGTATTTCTTTACTATTATGTATATTATTTTTCCTTTGGATAGACTGCTGGAAACAATCGCTGAGTGAAAATTATGAATATTTTTAAATTTGTAAGTCATGGTAATAAATTTCTCTGTAAAGTTTGTGCCAGTGCTTACTCCTATGATCAGAAAACAAGGAATTAATTCATTTGATAACTATTGAGATATTGAATGCGCTTCATGAATATATTGGCCACTATATTTCTTTCTCTGCAAATTCTACATTCCCTTCTTTTGTCCAGCTGTGTAGTGGAGACTTATTTGATGTTTATGCTTTCCTTCCTTTCTTCCTTCTTTCCTTCCTTCCTTCTTTCTTTTCTTACTAAAGATTCATAATTTCAGGGGCGCCTGGGTGGCTCAGTGGGTTAAGCCGCTGCCTTCGGCTCGGGTCATGATCTCAGGGTCCTGGGATCGAGTCCCGCATCGGGCTCTCTGCTCAGCAGGAAGCCTGCTTCCTCCTCTCTCTCTCTCTCTGCCTGCCTCTCTGCCTACTTGTGATCTCTCTCTGTCAAATAAATAAATAAAATCTTTAAAAAAAAAAAAAGATTCATAATTTCAGATTTTTCTTGGAATTAGTCTTGAATATTAAGTTTATTGCTTGCTAAAGCACAACCTAGAATCATGTTTCTACTCTCTCCTGCAGTCGTATTACAGAATGATTACACAAAGTTCACTTGTAGCATTCTCTCTGATGACAAATATATTAATATCTCTTTTTCTAGGCAGACCCCAAATGCAGCAGCTTTTAGCAACAGCATATTGGATGCTTCTTCTTGGACCTGTATATGGCTATCACAAGAAAGGAAGTATCACAAATCCTGAAGCTAATATGAATATTGTAAGTCCTTCATGAAGAACAAACATTAAGATAAGAAATTATTAATGTATCATCATTTTAGATCTAATTGGTGTGCTTGTCTACAACCAGTTCTGCGTTGACTAAATCTGTGTTCGTGCCCCTGTTCCCTGGCATGGGCTCACCAGGTCTGGAAGTTGCTAATCTAAACTTTTAAAGATATGAGCCAAGTTGAAGCAGTGATATTCCCTTTCCTGGTGGTTTGAGCTACCATCTGATGGTGGTTTCCTGAAGAACAGTTCCATGAGTTCATACTGACGACCTCCACAGAGTATCTCTGCATTCTCCCTGAAGTTCTTTCTAAAGTCATTTCTTTAATTTGTGAGCTGTTTCAGGGTTTCTCTTAGTTTAATAAGCCAGACATGGTAACTGTTGTTTATAACAGACATTTATACCAGAGGTGAAAAGGAATAGAGTGGAATGGAACAGTGTTAGTCAAAAAAGGAGAGGAAAGAAGGAAAGAAAGAAGGTGGGGGGAGGGAAGGAGAAACAGAGGAACGAAGGAAGGGAGAGAAAGGAAAGAATAGAAAAGAAAGGGAGGGCACCTGGGTGGCTCAGTGGGTTAAAGCCTTTGCCTTCTGCTCAGGTTATGATCCCAGGGTCCTGGGATCAAGCCCCACATCGGGCTCTCTGCTCGGCAGGGAGCCTGCCTTCCGCCCCCTCCCCCGCCTCTCTGCCTGCCTCTCTGCCTACTTGTGATCTCTCTCTCTCAATACATAAATAAATAAATAAATAAATAAATAAATAAATAAGAAAAGAAAGGGAAGGAAAGGAAGAAAGAAAAGAAAAAGGAACAAAGGTGGAAAGGAAAGGAAAAGAAAGGAAAGGAAGAAAGAAAAAGAAGGAAGGAAGAAAATGACCAGTTTCCACCATAGTCTTCATTCCAGTGGGTTACTCCATACTCTTGCACACATTCTGTACCAGTGATGTCCTCACCCATGTCAAGGCTGTGTTAGGACTTTAAGAAGAATGAAACTGTCACAGTGGCTAATTAGTGACTCCTGTTATTCCTCTCTCCATGGTAAGCAGCAGGCACCCCTAACCTCCTACATGGCTGACGTCATAGTCCGTGACTATATGTCATCATATGGAATTTTCCCTCTTTCTCTCATATTCACACACATTCTCTTCCTTCCTGGTCTGGGTGCTTTGGGGTTCTTAATCATTCTATAAACATAATGAGAATGATAAACATCTCCAGGGCACTTGCTGGGTGCCAGGCACTGTTCTAGATACTTTATGCAAAGTCCTCAGAACAAGTCTGTGAAGAGATACTAGTATTGTTTTTATTTTACAGTTGAGGGACAAAAGGGTTAAATAAGTTGTCCGGAGTTGCCCAGCTAAGAAGAGAAAGAGCTAGCTTTCAATGCCATGTGGTTTGTCTCCAGAGTCTAGGCTCATAACCACTGCTTTAAATGCATATGCAAATCTTTTGTGCACTTTGCATGGGTACCTGCGTAATCCCGTGGTAAAGCCATGCGCTTTGGGGCTGAGCTTCCTTATGCTTTAATTTTGTCTTTCTCTCTTCCTAGCGTACAATCTCAGATAGATTGTGCAGCTTGCTGACACTCCCTTCTCTCCATTGTAAGTGGGTACGACCCCATCTCAAAGGCTCATTGTAACAATTAATAAAGCAGAACATATACACTACACTCTTTCTGCTGAAGATGACCAGCAAACAACATTTCCCCTCATGCCTGTGTATCTGTGCAGGAGGTTTCATTTGGGTTCACTCTCTCTTCTTTGCATCTTTCCCTCTGGTCAAGAAGCTGACCTAGGTCCACAAGCTCCTTTGACATTGACTTCAGTTCAGTTCAGCCCTTTGAAATCTTAAGCAGAGATCAGAAGGACAAGAGGGAGGTTGGATGATTCGTTGATGAGCCCTTGTTTCCTCCATGTGGTCACCTTAGGTGGGCTGTCTCCTTCTCCATGTGGCCCTTTCTACCTATCTCATTCTGGGCCTGGTGACTACTTTCTCCTACCTCCATTTAAGGTTGTCTAGTCATAGCTCACTTGTTACCTGCCATGGGGTCCTATACAATCCCCATGGCTTCCCTCAGTAGCTGACCATGATCATACATTTTTTTTTCCCAAACATTTTGAGAGTGTACCTGGGTGGCATTAATAATATCAGGAGGTATGGTCACCCTACCTTGCCTTCCCCTGCCTTTGCATGCAACCTTCTTCTAAAATCTTCCTCAAGTGATCCTGATTTTCCTGCTACATTCTATCCCAGTACTTAGCTGAACAGTAGGTTGTGTAATTCAAAGTGCTATACTGCAGTGTAGGTATACGAACCGAGAGGTGACATCATGGTTGTGTCTGTTTTCCTCTTCTCTTTTCAGAGCCAGATTATTTCCTACTGGGGTTACCCTTGCGAAGAGTATGATGTTGTGACCAAAGATGGTTATGTCCTCGGAATTTACCGGATTCCTCATGGAAGAGGATGTCCCAGAACAAGTAGGATTTATTTTGTTATGGAAGGAAGAATGCCTACAGCAGAGATTCCTAGGGGTGCTGAGAGAAGCAGAGCAGACAGGCAGCTTTTGTTCTGAAATGAGAAACTCATCACCTCCACCAGTCTCGCTCCATTTCACTCGTAGAATCTTCTGGAGTTTTTCAAGCATTTAGATACACAGTTGGATCAAACAACACGGGAGTTAGGGACACCACTACCCCTACTCCAAGCAGCTGAAAACTCACATGTAACTTTTGACTCCCCCAAAACTTAGCTACTAATAGCCTACTGTTGACCACAAGCCTCAACAATAACATAAATAGTCAATTAACACGTACTTTGTCTGTTATGGGCATCATATACTGTATTCTTACAGTGAAGTGGGGTAGAGTAAAGGAAATGTTTAGAAAATCACAAGGAATAAAATATTCATTTATAGGACTGTACTGGATTTATTTAAAAAAAAAACCACGTATAAGTGGAACCATGTTGTTCAAAGGTCAACTGTATACTGTTTATTTAATCTTTTTATACTCCATCACATTTTCCTTCCAAAAAAACATGAAAGAAAACTTGGTCTTGTTCTGGAGATACCCTTGTGAGGCTGAACAACCAGACCCCTAGGAGTCAACTTAACGCTTTCTTCTCCATCACTTCCTATATGCAGTGAGTTGCCAAGATCTACCAATTTTGCCTCCAATCTGTCTCTTATCTGAAAACTCCTCTCTGCTTCAGTATTCCTCAAGTCTAGACTTGGACATGATCACTGTCTTTTGCTTCAGCTATCCCAACAGCTTCGCAACTTCATTTGTAATTAGTTCTCTTCTTAAGTCATTGGGACTTCATGTTTTAAGTAAATCTGACCCGATTTTTTAGAAGATTATATTTTATTTATGTATTTGAAAGACAGGGAGAAAGAGAAAGAGGGAGAGAACTCATTAGCAGGGGGAAGAGTAGAGGGAGAAGCAGACTCCTCGCTGAGCTGGGATCCCAGTGGGGTGCTCGATCCCAGGACCCTGGGGTCATGCCCCGAGCTGAAGGCAGACGCTTAACTGACTGAGCCATCCAGGTGTCCTAAGTTGGGCCCAAATAGTGCTATACTTAAACTTGATTAATGAGTCAGCCCTAGCTCCCTACAACACAGATTGATCTCTGTAGAGAAAGGGGGAATTCATCTGGCAAGAACCCTTTGCTTTCTTCTCTCAAATCTTAGCTCATTTGATCCTTTGGAGTCTTGTATAACGAATCTTACCAGTATCAGAATGGTTTATCGTGTGAAGAGAAAAATCTAGATTCTAGATAACCCCATTACCTTTGAAAATAGTCATTGAGAACTTTGTCTGCCCAAACTTTTATTTTGGTTCACCAGCGAGCTGCTGAAATGCATGAGCTGGACAGTTGACTCTACAGTGAGATGATCCGGGGCAGGCTATGGCTTATGACTGCTCTTTAGCAATAACTGAGCAGAATTAATAACACTCCTTCTTTCCATTTCCTCCAAAGGTAGACTGAATGAACATAGAGTTTAGTTTCTTGTGTCTGGGTGACAGAAGGCTCTCTGGGACCCCGGTGTAGCGACCCGATCCCCAGGAACTTGTCCAGCCCAGGGGAGCTGTGGGGGTCTTGGGCACCAGCACAGTTACAAACCCGTCGTGAAAGAAAAGAACACCGTTGTCACTTTCTCTCTTGTCTGTGTCTCAACACCACTTCTTGCCTTCTTCTTCATCAAGATGTCCCAGTTCTACATTGTGAACAGGACTTTGCAATTTCACTTTGCATAACATGTTCCTGAACACCTTGCCTTTTGCTGTTTAGCTTTCTGACAATGTGAATGAGACCACGTGGCGTGTGTAAAATTGAGCCTAGTGCCTGGATCTCAGTCAATATTCACAAATGGCATTTTTTAATGTTTCTGTTATTATTTCGAGAAAAATTTAGTTTGGTAGTCAGATGCTCCATGAGACAGCAAGCCTTATTGATATGAATAATCAGAGAGAAATGATTCATTATGCTGGACAGTCTTTTGTGTATTTTTAAAATATTTGTTCGTTTATTTTAGAGAGAGAGGGAGAGAGGATAAGTGCAGGGGGGAGCAGAGATGAAGAGAAAGAATCCTGAAGCAGACACCCCTCCCCCCACTAAGTGCTGAGCCCGACACAGGGCTCCATCCCAGGACCTTGACATCATGACCCGAGCCAAAGGCAGACACTGACTCAGCCATCCAGGCTCGCCTAAGTTTTTTAATTCTAATTTAATTCTTTTGACTACACTAGGAGATAACATTTGTTATCACTGCCCATTATACAGATAAATTAACTGAGGCACAAGGGATTAATGTGTAGCAGAATCGACTTTGAACAAGAACAACCTGACTCCAGTGCCCACAGAACAATGTAAAACAGTATGTATAATCCAAATTTTACAAAGAGAAAAACAAGACAGAAGACAACAAATTACTTGCCCAAGTAAGTTGTTCACAGAGGACTCGAAGCCAGGTTTGCCAGGTGCCAAATGCCATCCCTTGCCCTCTGTTCTGCTAGAGGAAGTCAGGGAAGAGGATTCCCCTACAGACCCTGAGGGCATGGGGACCTGAGAGTCTTGTTGCCTGTGTGTGTTTCAGCTCCGAGACCCGTCGTGTATTTGCAACATGGCTTAATCGCGTCTGCCACCAACTGGATATGCAACCTCCCGAACAACAGCCTGGCATTCCTTCTGGCAGATCGCGGTTATGATGTGTGGATGGGGAACAGCCGGGGCAACACCTGGTCCAGGAAACACTTGAAATTCTCACCCAAATCTCAAGAATACTGGGCCTTCAGGTAAGGATCTGCATCCTAATAAATAAAGGGTATACCTTGTTCATGGACACAAACACCCTTGGGTTTTCCCCTTTCTGTGCACATGCAACCCAGTGGAATCCGTAAGAAGGAAACAAACATTTCTTCCTCTACCCAGGCTCTGGAGAAATGCCCTTATTCACTGCATTGTTGTTTGTTTTAAAAACCCTGCTTGCTGGTGTGTGTGTGTGTGTGTGTGTGTGTGCGCGCAAAGTATATATGCAAAAAGAAAAATCAAAATGCAGAGATCATTTTTAGGAAGGTTAATTCCAAGACTGTCACTTAGTCACTGTGGACCCCAAAGGAAGCTTACATGAGGTGCTTGCTCAAGTAGGAATTGATGGAGAAATGGGACCAGAAACAAGGTTCTGGGTGCAAATTTTGAGGCCCAGACATTTATGATAAGCCAAGAGTGAGCCCTGGGTGAGTCTGCACAAGTGGTACCTCCAATGTTTGTTTGCTGAGGAGGAATAAACCATCGGCTGGCGGGGCTGAGACCTGGGCCTGGAGTCGGGGTCCCGGGGAAATAAAAAGAAAGCCTGAGAGCACAGAATGACAGAAGAGCAGAGTTGCCAGCAACAGCTCCTGGGGCATGGTCTGCTCTAGAAGCCACAACAGCCAGGGACGACCGTCCATCCTGGCCCAGGAGCTAAGAAGCATGCCTTACAGGCCACTAAAGCCATTGATGCCTTTCTTGTTATTTCCTCATTCCTCACCCCAGTGCCACCCTGTGACAGCACGAGTACAGGTACCATGATCATTCCCTAGCTGAGCGTTTTCCCAGCTACATCAGCAAAACAGCTGATGTGATTGATAAATACACAGATTGCTGCACCACTTCCCTGGAAATTCTGATTCCCTCTATCTGGGCTGACACCTGCAGATCTGCTTTCTTTAGTCTGCTTTTAAAATAAGCATCCCAGGCACTGTTCTTTTCAAGGTAAATATGCCATAGAATTTAGTGAACTATGGCAAGGCTTACAGGAAAATGCTCTCTGGGCCTTTGCAAAGCAGATTTTTCCAATTCTGGTCTCTTCACCATGTGACTCTTACAATCAAGGGGACATCCGCAAAACTTGCCGAGATGCTGAAAGTTCTATATTGACTCTAGTATTAAACTGACAAAAGCTATGTCTCTATGCCTGCAATCAACATGTCTAAACATTGCAGGCCTGACAATGGATGGTTTCTTTTTCCAGTTTTGTTGTTCTTTCTCTTTGGCAGCGTGGATGAGATGGCTGGCTATGACCTTCCAGCCACAATCGATTTTATCATAGAGAAAACTGGACAAGAGCAACTCTATTATGTGGGCCACTCACAAGGCACCACCATCGGTATGTTCGGGACAGGTGGGATCTGAGAGTGTCAGAGAACCTTCCAGATTCATGAAAGGATTCAGGACTTCTTCCCTCTGTGCAGTCTCGAGCTTGAGGACTTGGCCTGGGAAACCGTTTCCTCTGACTGGTTTCTGAAGAGTAAATAAAGTGAGGAGGACACCAGGGATTTCTGCTGCCCCAGGACTGAATTTGGAAATGGACAGATAAGCCTGAGGGAGAGGGACTTATTCATGTGTGTATATACCACACACGGTTGCTGGATGCTGGTTTAGACGTGGGGAAGGCCGAGATAAAAATGATACAGTCTTTCCCTTAAAGAGCTTTCAATTGAATGAGGACACCAAAAAGAAATCAGAGAACTACAAACTGTGAAAATCATATACTATAATTATTGTTTCTTTTTGTTCCCAGAGGCCCTGGGATAGGCTAGAGGTAGATGGGGCCATGTTGACAATGGCATGAGGCACTTCGCCCCCTGCCCTGCTCCCCATGTAGCTAGACACCTCAACAATACTAACAGCATCTCCACCAGGCTCTTTTCTGCATCTGAATCCTGACCAGGTTTCTGGTGTAAAGTAGGTCTTTGGATGCTGTGCATCTTATGTACTATCTCTCATGGCAACCTAGAAACATTTGAGACCATTATCCTCCATGTTTTACAAATGGCTGAATTTAGAAATCCTTCCCAATGGTGAGAATGCCAAAGAATACCTTCTGTTTTATATATATATGTGATTCAAAAGAATCATCCTGTGAGGATTGTGTTTTCCACATTTACAGTTTGGGCAAACTAAGACTTGCCACGGCTAGTGAATGGGAAGCCAAAATTGTGGGCCAAATATTATCTGATACCAAAGAGTATGGTCAAGGTAGAGTGGCCCTTGGAGTCTACCTGGCCATGCCCCCCAGTGGATGTTTGAACCCTTTCTGTAGCACTATGAGTAGACTTAAATTCTCCAGGGACAGGAAAGTCATTGCATTTTGAATTATCCAATTTTCTTCTTGAGAAGTTTAGGAAAGTTTTCCTTACCAGTGGTAGTTATTTTGAGTTGTTTTGTAGTGGCTGTTGTTGCTTTTAACATGCCTTCTTTTGCTCTCATTTATGGTGAATGAAGAATTGTTTTAAATCTATAGACTCGTGTGTTCTTCCCCTTCAGCCTTCATAGCATTCTCTACCAATCCAGAGCTGGCTAAAAGGATTAAGATATTTTTTGCATTGGCTCCAGTCATCACAGTGAAATACACCCAAAGTCCTATGAAAAAATTCAAAACTCTTTCCAGAGAAGTAGTCAAGGTATGTGACTCCTCCAAGTTTAAATCTGTAGTTACTAAAACTAGTTCTATTTTCACTGATTTTAAGAGAAGAAAACCTTAGACAAAATGGCATTTTATAAGCTTCTGAGACTATCACAGATGTAAGATGTCTACATAGATCTGTCGATAACGTAATTTTAACGACAGGGTTCAGGGAGCTCACACTGATACCATCCTACTCTATTGTCCAAATCTACACCAGGGGCTTCTATCCCATGTCATTTCTCCCTCACAGATAAAGCCAATGTTGAAGTATTTAATTGATTTGTTTAATCTCGTGGGTTAAATTTCTCTCTAGTGGCCCCTGTTTTTTTAGGAGCAATATGGGGTAGGGATTGAGAACACAGCATGGCAGTGGGTGGAATGTGGTTGGATTCTAGCTGGCTGGGTAACTTTGGTCAAGACCTTATAGGTTTTGTGAATCATGTTCTTCACCCATAAAGATGGGATCTATTTTTAAAGATTTTATTTATTTGACAGGCAGAGATCACAAGTAGGCAGAGAGGCAGGCAGAGAGAGGAGGAAGCAGGATCCCTACAGGGAGCCCAAAGTGGGGCTCAATCCTAGGGCCCTGAGATCATGACCCGAGCAGAAGACAGAGACTTTAACCCATTGAGCCACCCAGGTGCCCCAAAGAGGGCACCTCCCCTACTCCTCAGGCTGCTGTGAGGATTGAGTTCAAACCTGTGAATCCCTTAGAACCTGGTCTTGCACATTATAAAATTTTAATAAATGTCAGCTACTCGTTGTTATCAGGATTTGCCTAGAACCTACTTTCTTCCCACCTGAAAAGTCCAACTTAAAAAAATATTTATTTATTTATTTATTTGAGAGAGAGCGAGAGAGAGTGCTAGCATGAGCAGGAGGGGCAGAGGGAGAGGGAGAGAGAATCTGAAGCAGAATCCCCGCTAGACATGGAGCCTGTTGTGGGGATCGATCTCCCAACCCTGAGATCACCACCTGAGCTGAAAGCAAGAGTCAGATCCTTAACCAACTGCATCACCCAAGTGCCCCACTGAAAGCCCAACCTTACTCAACTGCCCATGCTTCATAGACTCCCAGTCCGTCAACTCCTCAAAATCTGGGCAATATCCTGAACTCCAAATTCCCTCTGTGCGCTGAGAGCTAATGAATCTGATCAGTTACTCTGTTGAAATAAATTGGTTTAGTGTGTTTTCCTCTAACAGACTAATATGGGCTTCTCCCATGGCAGACTGAAAGTGATTGCTGCATTCAGTGATTTTAGTTAAAGCAGATGGGAGAGCATTTTTGTAGAAGCCAGGGATTCTGGCTTGTGAGAAATCAGTAAATTAGCCCATGGTGATTCAGTTCCATACCTATACAACCCAGAAAGTTGCAAATAAATAAAAAGATACCCTGTGTTCATGGATTGGAAGGATTAATATCACTAATGTGCCCATACAACCCAGAGCGAACTGCAGATTCGGTGCTATCCCTATCAAAATTCCAGTGGCAATTTTCACAGAACTGGAAAAAATGATCCTAAAATTTGTACGGAAATACAAAGGCCCCAAATAGCCCAACCAGTCTTGTGAAAGCAGAGCAAAAGGGGAGGCATCCCACTTCCCGATTTCAAACTCTTTTACAAAGGTACAGTCATCAAAACAGTATTGTACTAACATAAAAGCAGGTGCGTAGACCAGTGGGATAGAATAGGGAACCAGAAATAAACCCATATTTCTGGTCTACTGATCTCTGACAAGGGTACTATGAACACACAATGGCGAAAAGACAATCCCTTTAACACATGGTATTGGGGTACCTGGACAGCCACATGCAAAAGAATGAGGGACGCCTGGGTGGCTCAGTCGGTTAAGCGTCTGCCTTTGGTTCAGGTCATGATCCCAGGATCCTGGGATTGAGTCCCGTGTCGAGCTCCCTGCTTAGCAGGGAGCCTCTTCCTCTGCCTGCCACTCCCCCTGCTTGTGCTCTCTCTCTTTTGTCAAATAAAATCTTAAATAAAGAATGAAACAGAACCCCTATGTTACACCACTCACAAAAATTAACTCAAAGTAGATTAAAGACTTACACTGAAGATCTGAAACCATAAAACTCCTAGAAAAAAGCATAGAGAGGGGCACCTGGGTGGCTCAGTGGGTTAAGCCTCTGCCTTCAGCTCAGGTCATGATCCCAGGGTCCTGGGATCAAGCCCCACATCAGGCTCTCTGCTCAGTGGGGAGCCTGCTTCCCCCTCTGTCTCTGCCTGCCTCTCTGCCTACCTATGATCTCTCTCTCTCTGTCAAATAAATAAATAAATAAAATCTTTAAAAAAAAAAAAAGCATAAGGAAAAGCCTCCTTGACATTGGTCTTGACGATGATTTTTCTGGATAAAACACCAAGAGAACTGGCAATATCAGCAAATGGGACTAACTAAAAAGCTTCAACAGCAAAGGTAGTGATTAATATATTGAAAATGCAGCCTACAAAATGGGAGAAAATCTTTGCAAACCATGTATCTGATCAGGGGTTGATTACCAAAATGTATAAAAATGCTCATACAATTCAATAGCCAAAAAAGCAGGTAATCCTATTAAAAATGGGCAAAGGACAAGAATGCACATTTTTCCAAAGAAGATATGCAAATGACCAACGGACACATGGAAAGATGCGCAACCTCACTCATCATCAGGGAGACGGAAACCAAAACCACAATGGAGCATTGCCTCATACTCGTTAGATGAGTTTTACCAAAAAGACAAGAAATAAATGTTGGCAAGGATGTTGAGAAAAGCGAACCCTTGTATGCTACTGGTGAGAATACAAATTAGTATAGCTCTTCTGGAAAATAGTAAAGACAAATTAAAATGGGAAAATTTAAAAGAACATAAAAAAGTCGAAAGAGAATAAGGAAACCAGATGAAACTCGTGGGCACAACGCTAAGTGAAATAAGCCAGACAGAGAACAACAAATACTGTACTGAATCACTTATATGTAGAATCTAATATTAAAAAATCAATTTCATAGAAAAAGGGAATAGAATGGTGGTTAGTAGGGACTGGAGGAGGGGGAAATGGGGTAATGTAGGTCAAAGCGTACAAACTTCCATTTATAAGACACTGGCTTATGATATCAATTATTCCTCAGTAAAGTTGAAAATGAATGAATGAGTTTAAAAAAGGGGTAAGATTTGTCAAATTTTTTTGGAGATTGATTGAGACGATATATGTTTAAGCATCTTATCTGGCTTATAGCAGGTGCTCAGTAAAAATTGTCTAGTATTATTATTTAAGTTTATTTTAGATTCAAAACCTCAGCACTTGGTGCTTCAGATCTCCTAATTACCAACTGCTTATCCTCTCCACATCGTCCACCCCTGTTTTACCCCTGAGCATTTCTGTGTTCTTGCCCCTCTATCTTTTTTCTGACCTACAGCTTGCTTTGACCCTTTCCTCTTTGCATGTTATCTATTGTAGTAAGGATTGTTAGTATTGTCTTCCTTTCTTCCATCCTTTCTCTATTTCTTTTTTCTTCCTCTCTTTAGAGGCAGAGGGAGAGAAAGAATCCAAAGCAGGCTCTACACTCAGCACTCATCAAGGCTCAGGGCCTTGATCTCACAACCCTGAGATCATGACCAGAGCCAAAATCAAGAGTCAGATGCTTAACTGACTGAGCCAACAAAGTGCCCATCTTCATTTCTAAAAGAAGAACCTGTGGCTCAAAAAGACTAAGCACCCTGTCCCAAATGACCCAGCAAATGGGTGGTAGAACCAGAACCTGAACCCAGATCTGACCAGGCCATCTGTGGTCGATGTTCTTTCTTCTACATAATCATTTCCCCTCCTTTCCAATGCCAACCTGAAAAAGTTAGTTCTGGATCCTTATACAGCCATGCACATGGTGCCCGGCTCAGCAGGCCATCGAGATCTGCATCCAGTCCATGTTCTGCTTGGTAAACCATGTGACCTGGCAAGGGGCCAGGTACCTAGGAGGAACACCTTAAATTCACAGCAGCTAGAGCTATATGCTGCTACGTGACAAGTACGCCACCTCTAGAACCAACTTGGATTACACAGTCTACGGGTCACGTTGACTACACCGTAGGGAATGGGCGCTGCATGGCTGACTGGCCTGCATTGCTATCCTTTATCTTTTGGTTAGGGTGAAGGAGCAGTTGTCTGGCTTCAGCTCAGGTAATGATCTCAGGGTCCTAGGATCGAGCTACCAGACTCTGCACTCAACAGGGAATCTGCTTGTTTCCCTCCCTCTTCCTCTGTCCCTCCTGCTGCTCTCTTTCTCTCTTAAATAAACACATAAAGTCTCTCTCTTTTTTTTAGAATATTTTCATCTTTGTATCTAATTTAAGATTATAAAACAAGTTATTGTGAAACAAAAGCAAGATTCATATTCTATGCACAGGAATTAGATATGAACTTGTGCTCTAATTTGAAGGGATTCCTAAAGTTCAGAAGGTAAATTCAACTCACTGGCAACATTGCCTGAAATTCCATTAGTAGAGATCGATTTGGGGGGGGGTTGAGCTTTTGCCTCTGGAAGAGTTCGCTGAAAGATTCTGGAACAATCATTCACTAATTATAATAGCAGTTATTGTTTGAGGAGTGTTTACTAGATTCTAGAAACTGTAGAAGGCTCCTTTAAAAAAGATTGTATTTATTTATTTGACAGAGGGATCACAAGTAGGCAGAGAGGCAGGCAGAGAGGGGGGGGGAAGCAGGCTCCCTGCTGAGCAGAGAGCTCAATGTGGGGCTCGATCCTGGGCCAAAGGCAGAGGCTTAACCTACTGAGCCACCCAGGTGCCCCCAGAAGGCTCCTTTTAAACAAGACCTATTATCTTCACAACATACTGCATGTTAATTTTTCATGTCATTGTTGAGAAACTTCTGGATAATTGAAATTCAATACTCCCTTAAGGTATAAGAAACAGAGTCCAAAATTGAACCAAGGTATCCCCAACTCCAGAGACTTACCAGTTCCCTACAGGGACTACTTTCACAAGGGGCATTCTCAAAACACCCCAAGTAGAGGATCTTGGGAAAAGGCATCAAGAGGAAAGTTGGAAAGATCACCAGGGTGGGTTGGGAGAACCAAAGACAAAATTTAACAGAGCTCTCCATTTCACTGAGGACTAGTGTAGTGCAGATACCACCGCTGTCCAGCCCTTATCTATCCCTTTCCACTCTTGACGTCCACATCCATGAAATCTGATGGTATCTTATACTCATCCTGCAGGCACTATTTGGTGACAAGATGTTCTACCCTCATACGTTTTTTGACCAATTCATTGCCACCAAGGTGTGCAACCGGAAGCTATTTCGTCATATTTGCAGCAACTTCCTGTTTACTTTGAGTGGATTTGACCCGAAAAATTTAAACATGGTATGTGTAAGTAGTCAGAGCCAAGAAAACAATTGTTTTGTTGCACAGAGGTGAGGAGAATTTGTACTGAATCATGTGGAGACCACATTTCAAGATCTTTTAGTCTTTCTTTCTTTCTTTTTTTTTTTTTTTTTTGTCTTCTATATTGAAGATACATGGTGGTGGTTTCCAACCAAAGCTGGGGAGTCCACCTGCTTTAGTAGGAGGTTCTGAGGAGAAGGCTTGGCCACTGAGCATTCTCACCAACTCTTGCTATTGGCCAACATGCTGCCCTTGGAAAGTCCTTCACTTACATGAAGGCTATGATTTAGAAATTTATCTTGCTATGCCTAAACGCTACCCCACACCTACCAAAGTAGAATCTCAGGGAGTAAGCTCAGGCATCTGTTTTTGAACCAGTCTTCCTCTTTCATAGGTGACTTGGAAATAGTCATTTTTTGAACCACTTACTTCTTTAATCCAAAGAGGTTAAGGGGTGGCTTTCCAATGTTAAGTATAGATTCATTGTTCAAGGGACACTGAGAGGGATAAGCTGGGTTACTGGTGAGTTCTCTCCCGATGAAATCCTTTTCTTCCTCAGTCCCCACTAGCTGAGCCAAAGAGTCAGCTACTGTCCACTGTGTACTGTTTACTCCCAAGCCAGAGAGGAAGTATCTTTGAAACCAGAGGCAGGACAAAGCTAAAAATGGTCTTCGACTATCTCTCAGACTTCTGCCCAGAGCCTAGTCTCCCTCTGTTAGTGGAAGGCACTGATAACACCTCTCTTGCTTTTAAGCAAGACTTAAAAAAGGCGGTTTATGGAAAGCATGCCTTAGTCACTGGCTTTCCACATTCCTCCCCTACGTTATTCTCAGTTTACTGAAGGGAACTGTACTTGTTTATCACTTTGACGGAGGCATATCATGTAGGCAGAGCTGAGTAAGAGGACCTTTATGCACACCCAACTGAGATCATTTCAAAAATACCTTCGAGGCATGGCCGAAGAGCTTGCTAAAGAAAGACTTCACAGAATAACTCCCACGGAGGGCCTTCATTGTACAGTCAGATTGGCCCATTTTTTTTTTTACTTTTGGGGATCATCCTATGGAATATTATAGTCTCTACAAGAGTGTTTTAGTGGATAAGCATGGATGCATAAGTAAGAGTTTGTGGAACTTTGAAAAACTTCACAAGTCCAGAACTCACCCCTAGAAGTTTTGATATTGATTCAATAGCTCATGGTATTGGTATTGGGTACCTCATAGTACCTCATGGTATTGGGTAGCTCATGAGGAGTTGTGTTTTTTTAAAAGCTCCATGATGCTTCTAGTAGGCTTACTTTGGTGGAAATATATAACTCTTTCATATATGCAAAAAAATATGCAATGGAAAATACAAACAAAAAAATTTTTTTTAATCCAGAAAAAAATCTAAATGTTAATGGAAGCTACAACACTGGTTGGGTTATGTCCCACAAACTTTCAGAGAGCCCTATAGAATATTGACCATGTTGTTAAAATCAGAAAGCAAACATTCAGATCTTTTGTCAATGCCTCATGATAAACAACTCTCTGGGAATGTCTTTTGGGGCTCAACCCAGGGTGAGGAAGGTCACTGTGGCTTTTACTCCTTGACCCCCTGGACTGTCAGACCTGTCTGAGGTGAGGCTGGAGAGAACATGTGTTAGTGCCTTCGACCCTGCAGGATGGCCTCTGGACTTTAGGAAGGCTGCACAGGGCAGACTAGAGCCAAGGGAGGAGAAAGTTCTTCAAGAGGGTATGGTACATGTTTATTCCTGACAGAGAGAATATTCAGGTTTATCTGTGGTGTGGTCACATGAGTAGCCTCCAGATGAGGAAAAATTCTCTCCTTTGCAGAGTCGCTTGGATGTTTACTTGGCGCAGAGCTCCGCGGGCACGTCTGTTCAGAATATGCTGCACTGGGCCCAGGTAAGAGCTCTCTATTCCTGAGATGAGGTCCACGTAGGTCTCGGAGACCCCTGAGGAGTGGTCTCACAGAGCCCACTGTGGGGTTGTGCAGCGACTTCCTCTTCTCTCTTCTGTTCATGTCCTTAATAGTGTCTGGTGTACAGGCCTAGTTCCCACAGATTCTGATTGAACTCTAATTGTTGGATCCCTCCAAATGGCCTTTTCTGGGAAAGCTTGTATTTCCTCTTTTGGAAAATTGTCAGTTCTAACAGAACTTTATACAGCATGATACGGGCTGTTCCAGAAAGATCTGCTCAGCCTCCTATTGGCATGTGGCCATTTCAGAGTATGGAAATCATGTTTCATTCTGAACAAATTAAATGTTAGAGAAGGACTAAAATAGATTAATGGTTTCTGGTTTTTACCCTCAGTTTCAAATTTTTTTAAGTGTTCTACTTATCCTATTACTCAATATGCAGAGACAAGTCAAATTCAATTGGTAGAGCTTTCTGAGCCAAGTATGTATGAACATGTGTGTGTATGGGGGGGGGGAGGAAGGAGGAGAGAAAGGTCTTCCCAGAGTTTTAATATATCTGAGATCCCTAGGAATCTTTAACCTCCACCCAAATAAATTTGTTCCATGGTTTAAGGTTGAGAAGCACTGCTCTAGATAGCCTGAAATACTAGTTGAGGATTTCTGAACTCCTCTGAAGAGTTATATCCCCCAGAAGCTAAGCTTTCAAGTTCATGCAGGAAAAAGGCCACAGGGCCTCCTCCCGGTGAGGAGACGGTTGGAGCCTGTGATGGGAATGGCCTTCCAGGTGACGCGACCTCAATTTCACATTTACTGAGCACTTACTATGTGTTCTTGCTACTCATATGTGTGATTTCATTCAGTCTCACTGAATTCTTAATAACAGTCTTTCCATGGAGGTGTTGGGACCCCCATTCTACAGATGTCCTAGCCAGTCCCTTATGCATCTCCCAGCTGACTGCTCTTCAGAAGGTCTCTTCTCCTGTGACAGAAAATCCTCTTCAGGACAGAAATAAGTCAGGACAGTGGGGGGAGGGGATGAGATAAATCATGTGGCTCTAAGTTACTCAGACAGCCAAGGCAGGGGTGATGAGGCTGATGCTGATGGTGGTAATTAGGTGTCACCCACTTCATATGCATTACCCTATTTATTTTATCTTGTTGCATTACCCTATTTAATCTTCACAACCAAAAAGAAAAAAAAAAAATCTCCACAGCCCGTGAGGAGGATGTTGTCATTTCCATTTCACAGATGAGCATTGGGGAAGATGACCTAAGTAGCCCATGATAGTGCCTCCCATTGCCAAAACCCTGCAAAATTCCAACAGCAGCAGACTACTGCATCTGTCCTTAGACATCATGATGGGACTAATTTTAAACTAAAAATCAGGATTAAATCAACGAGGGTGGGAAAAAAAATCAGAGAGTCAAGTTAAGAAAAAAAAAAAAAAAAAACCCTAAAAGAAAAAGAAAAAAACCCTTGGATTAGCCTGAAAATCATTTCATGAAGCCCTTGAGACAAATGTGAACGTTACCTGCTTCCTGGCAAATCACAGAAGGAACCCTTAGGTGTAGAGGCTTATGAATATTTATATTCTAATAGCCAAAGTCTAAACATTAAAATGCAAATATGGGTGCGTGTGGTGTCTCAGACCTGGAGGCTGTGGCCACAGGAACAGATGACGTGGGAGACACAGGCTGTCTGGCCCTGTACAGCAACACTGTACCTCAAATAGAAAGTGCTGAGGAGGCTCCGAGTTAATGAACATTCCTTGCATTGGCGACAAAATGTTTAAGAATAAGGAATATGACAAAACAAACTGAGGGTTGCTGGGGGGAGGGGGGTTAGGAGAAGGGGGATGGGTTATGGACATTGGGGAGGGTAGGTGCTTTGGTGAGTGCTGTGAAGTGTGTAAACCTGGCGATTCACAGACCTGTACCCCTGGGGATAAAAATATACATTTATAAAAAATAAATTAAAAAAAAAGAATAAGGAATATGGTCCTAATACCCTAGACCGCCTGCCTAGGATAACGTACAAAGCTGTTTGTACATGAAAACAGTCAATTTTCAATGTAGGAGATGTCCAGCTGGTGCTTTAAAAAAAAAAAATTAAAATTCGTGAAGCTAAGATATTCAAGAATCATCCCACCCAGCATCCTTGTAAACATTTCATAGGCATTAGAACATTTAAGGACATTGCTGCCTGAGGATTTTCGTTCGAGAAGTATGGAGGAAGGGATTGAAAAAGTCAGTTCTGTGAATTAGTATATCAATATTTATCATTTATATGATCAGGTTTATTCCTCTTTACTGGGTTTTAGCTCTTGTGCCAAAACAGTGGGATGTGATGTCATCCTCTTTGTATATTTTCTGTTTATTGTCTTTCAATGTGTGCTGTCTTCTTATATCACGGTAATGCATTTTTATTTTTATTTTTATTTTATTATAGGCTGCTAATTCTGGTCTGTTCCAAGCTTTTGATTGGGGAAATGCTGATCAGAACATGAGGCACTTCCACCAGGTACAGAGATGGCAATAATCATCAGAGGCACCTGCTTGCAAACTAATAAAGTGGTATTCACTCGTTAACCACCAACACTACCCCAGATGTTGTATATCAGTCAGATGCTACTTCTCGGTTTCCTGCCAGGTTCCACATCATGACTGTGATCCTCACGAGGACTGTGCAAGGCAAATATGATTGTCCTCATTATGCAGAGGCTCAGAGAGGTTACGTAAATTGCCAAAATTATTTAGCTAGTAATGGATCTGAGTATGACCCAGGGTTCCTGGATTTTGTATCCATTCTTCTTCCACTGCACTTCTTCCTTCTCAAAAAATAGAATCTCTCAGCGCTTTGGGACAGTTCTTTGGGATGCCATGTATGACTCATAAAAAATAAAAAAACAACACTGGATCACTAAACAACATGGATCACTAAAGATATACGAGGCAGAACTCTCACTCTAAGGAAGAAGTGCTGTTATCTGTCAGAGATCAGTGGGTCACGATACTTCCTAACACAATCTCTGAAAACTTTTGGGGCCAAAGTTTTATATTAAATGGCAATAGGTTATGTTCTGTTTGTTGTTATTTTTTCCAGAATTTATAAGGAAATCTGTATATGATTTTGGCCTCATGCTAATAGACTGAGCTCAAATTAAACAAGTAGTCATCAAAGACACATGAGTTCCTCAAATCAGGAATATGGAAAAACTTGGAATTTTTTTTTAAAAAGCAAATTTTCAGTGCTACCCCAACTGCAGTATTGAAATTGCATAATTTTGGCTGGTGTGAAAAATCCAATTTTCCTCCCGAACTTCTATAGTTTTCTCCTAAACTGCTGGCCACCCACAGACTCACCCACTATGTCCCAAGTGCCGTTTACTGTTGTAATTGATTGATTCCTCATCCTCACAGGAATAGATAGTTGCTCAAAGGAAAGTGTCTTGGTTGATGAATTTATCTGTGGCCTCAGATATCAATTTGGTTGAGAGCTGAGTCACAACGCTTAGCTTTACCAATGTGCTCACAGATCCTCAGAAGACTGGGTGGGGAGAGGGGGTAGTTCAAGTTCATTTACAATCTTTTGCTTGGGACCTTGGAGGGAATGAATAATGGAAAATCCCAGACTGAGGGTAGATGAAATCAACTGTACAAAGCAATAGCTTTTGTCACAAGTATAAGTAATAGCCCTAAATTAGGCAGGCGTGATTATCAATGTAATCACCAATCCTTTATTACCACGAGAGTAAAAAAGAATTTCTTGGCCCAAAGCCAGCACGTCTTATTTGCATCCTGATTTTCACGTTCATGTTTGCTTTGCCATCTTCTGGGCCCCCTTTTGTCCTTCATAGAGTCCTAAACCATTGCGGAGCCCCAGTCGGTTGCCATATACTTGCTAGCACGTGCTGCTCCCTCTGGGTTGTGCTCTCGCCCTCCTTGCATCCAGGTCGTTGTACCCTGTATCATCCTACTGAGAAACCCACAGAGTCAGGGGAAGCATGTCTCTTCTTGCCTCTGCTGTTCTTTGCCTTTGGGCACTGCGCCAGTTCCCCTGAGCCCTTCTGCTCCCCTGAGCCCTTATGCTCACAGCCGACCTGCACTCACTTGCTTCCTGACCTTTCTCACTCCCTGTTGCAGCTACACCTTCTCACTGACCACCTGCTTCTAAGCCCAAGGCCATAGTCTCCCAGCAGTATAGCATAGGTGGAAACAGTAAGATAGTTAGTGATGCGAAGACCCAGACACCAACACATGGACTGCCAGTGACTTCTGTAATGACTAAAGCCATGCTCTCTGCCTGAATACCGCCCTGCTCAGGGAAGTCTGGGTGCACATTCGCCTAGTTAGGCATGGCCCACCCGTGTGCATTTCTCATCTAGGAAACCTCTCCCGGGCAAGGTTACAAGTTCCTAAGGATCTGTACCTTTGTCCCTATGACATTTTCTTCCTAATGTTGCTGCCAAAATTAATGATGGTGCATTTTCTTTTTTAAAGATGTATTTATTTATTTTTAGAGAAAGAGAGCATGAGTGGGAGGGGCAGAGACAGAGGGAGAAAATCTCAAGCAGGCTCTGCTCCCAGCATAGAGCCTCATGCAGGGTCTTGATCTCAAAACCCCAAGTTGACCACCTGAGCCAAAACCAAGAGTTGGAGGCTTAAACAGAAGACAACTCTATTTTAAGTTTAAAAAATATAAAAGCAGTATGCTTTACTGAGCTAAGAAGTGTGGTGGGAAATTCACAATAGGTAGAAACTTAAACACTGTCCTCCGGGCTCTCCTGCTCCCTTGGTCCCTCCCTCTCTCTCTCCCACTTCTGCTTGTGTATGCCCTTTCCCTTCTTAAGCTATTTTTAAAAATAGTAGTGAAAGGGTGCCTGGTGGTACTTAGCTCATAGCATTCTTCCAACTGCAAATCCAAAGAAAAGGCCAGTATTTTTCTCAATTACTCTAGCCGAAAGTTCCAGAGAGAGCTCTGGCTTGGTTTTTAGCCATGTACCCATCTCTCATCCAGTCATGGAAGCCAGAAGAATGAAGGATGGATAGGCCAGGCCTGGTCATTTTGGACCACTGATAAACTGGAGGATGGAATTTGTTGGATCCACATGAGAAACACTGTATGTCCAGAGAGAAGGAGCAAGAGATTAATACCACAGCCACTCTTCTCTGGAACAGGCTGTCTCCTCCTTAACTTTGTATTTCAGATGTTTTCTTCTGTTGGTCTCAGTGCTCCCCCAAGAGCCTGCTCAAGTGTCAGTAACCCCTTGTCCAGATTTCTGTGTGTGAGATGAAGTAATTACATGTATCCAATACATAAACACATCTATCTTGTTGGAAAAGGACATAGTCCCCATGCAAGTGTTACTAGAAAGATGGCCCCCATAGAAATAAGAACCCCCTTCCCCTAGAATTCTTTCCTGTTTTCCTCCAAGTGCAGATCAGAAATAAAATGGTTGTGGATTTTTTTTTATCATTGTTGTTCATTTGCTCACAATTGAGCTATTGCACAAAAGTGTTTTTAAGTACTTTGAACATTTTAATGTTTATAGATCACTAAGTGTATTCTAACTGCATGCTTGGAGCATTTGAAGAACTTGCTTAACAATTAATAGTTAGGGCACCTGGGTGCCTTGGTTGGTTAAGTCTCTGCCTTTGGCCCAGGGCATGATCTCAGGGTCCTGGGATTGAGCCCCACATTGGGCTCTCTGCTCAGTAGGGAGCCTGTTTCCCCTTCTCTCTCTGCCTGCTGCTCTGCCTATTTGTGATCTCTCTTCCTCTGTTAAATAAATATAATCTTTAAAAAAAATTAATATTGAATGCTACTTCATTAGGTGGTTTTCTGTAAAAACTGTTTTTTTTTCCCTCTATCTCTTTATTTGTAATTAGCTTACACCTCCCTTATATGACGTCACAAAGATGGAGGTACCAACGGCTGTGTGGAGTGGAGGACATGACCGTGTGGCTGATCTCAAAGACGTTGAGAATTTACTCCCTAAGATTACCAGGCTTATTTACTACAAGTTGATCCCACACTACAATCATGTGGATTTTTACCTCGGACAGGACGCGCCCAAGGAAATTTACCAAGACCTTTTTAGACTGATGGACGAATGTTTGCAAAAGTAAATACATTTTCCTTTCTCTAAGTAAGTGGATTCTCAAACTAATAACATGGCACACAAACCCCTAAGGTGACCCCTCCAGTGGTTTACACCTTCTAGCGTCCATGTGTTGGGGTAATCCTCTCCCCCGAGTATGGGAGTGTCCCGAGACTTGCTTCTGACCAACAGAACTGGGAAAAGTAACGGTGCCAGACCCTTGGTTAGATCATGTTTAAGGCAAAGGTGATGGGATGTCACTTCCTGATTGTGTTATATTATATGAGACTCCATCTAAGTAGACTGGAGAAGAGCTTCCTCTTGTCGGCTTGATGAAGTGAACAGATATGGAAACTTGCATGGCAAGGAGCCACGTGTGACATCTGGCATCTGCAGGTGGCCTCCAGCCCACAACCAGCAAACTGACGGATCCTTAGTCGTACAGCTGCAGGAGGAATTAGAGCCAGCTCCTGGGTGATCATGGAAGTCCATTATTCCCCAGTGTAGCCTCCAGTGGAGAAATCAGGCTGGCCACACCTCGAGTGCAGCCCGGGGATTCCCTGAACAGAGGAGGGAGCTGCACCATGTCCAGACTGTGGACCCACAGCAAGAGTGAGAAAATAAATGGATATTCTTTGAAACCTCCACATTTGTGGTTAATTTCTTTTTTTATTATTTTTAAAGATATTTATTTATTTATTTGACAGACAAATCACAAGTAGGCAGAGAGGCATATAGAGAGAGGGGGAGGCAGGCTCACTGCTGAGCAGAGAGCCTGATGCGGGACTCGATCCCAGGACCCTGAGATCATGACCTGAGTTGAAGGCAGAGGCTTAGTCTACTGAGCCACCCAGGCACCCCTTGTGGTTAATTTCTTACCAGCAATAGCGAACTTCTGTTGATAGTAATAACAAGCCATTATTATTATTATTATTATTATTTTGTCTCTTTGGTTAAAAGCTTGAGAGACCCTGTTCCTTATTGCCTTTCTTTCCTTCTTTCTCTTGTTTTGATGAACTTCCTTAAACATTTTTTGTTTTGCAGATCTGCTAGCGATCAATTGACAGTGTTTGTCTGAAAAAAATCTTTGTTTTGCCATCACTTAAGGTTGGATTATATTCCCTTATATGTATGTTTAAAGTAGATCTTTATTCATTCATCCATCTATAGACATTTAGGTGGTTTCCATACTTTGGCCACCGCAAATAATGTTGGGATGACCTTGGAAGTACGTGTATCTTTTTAAGATCCTAATTTCTTTTTTTTTTTTTTAAGTTTTATTTATTTATTTGACACAGATTGAGAGAGATCACAAGTAGGCAGGCAGAGAGAGAGGAGGAAGCAGGCTCAGAAATCCTGATGTGGGGCTTAATCCCAGGATCCTGAGATCATGACCTGAGCAGAAGGCAGAAGTTTAACCCACTGAGCCACCCAGGCACCCCTTAAGATCCTAATTTTAATTCTTTTGAATATATACCCAGAAGTGTGAATCCTGGATCATGGAGGAGTTCTGTTTTTAATATTTTGAGGAACTTCCATTCCATTTTCTATAGTGGCTGCACCATTTTATATTCCCACTGACACTGTGTAATGGTGCAATTTCTCTACATCCACACCGACACTTATTTGTCTTTTGTTTTATTGGTAGTACTGTTGTTGTTATAGCCATCCCAGCAGTTGTGAGAAGATAGCTTTTTGTGGTTCTGATTTGCCTTTCCTGATGGTCAGCAATGAACAGAGATGGTGCATGGCCCTGGGATCTATCCCCCAGGAGCGAGCAAGAGAAGTGGCAATGCATACATCCTTAGGAAAAGTTTGAGAGGCTCCCAGAATCTCCACCTGGGCTGATCAGTGAAGGTATTTTGCCTTCATTTCTAAATTTTTTTTTTCTGGTAAGAGAATCTTGGACAGATATGCTTCCTATTTTGTTATTCTCACAGGGTTGTTGTTTTTTTTAAGATTATATTCATTTATTTTAAAAAAAACAAGAGAGAGCGTACGCATGCATGTGCAAGTGGGGGGAGAGGCAGAGGGAGAGAGAGATCATCTTGAGCAGACTCTGTGCTGAGCGAGGAGCCTGATGCAAGGCTCAATCCCAGGACCCTGAGACCATAACTTGAGCCAAATCCAAGACTCAGATGCTTAACCAACTGAGCCACCCAGGCACCGCTCTTGCAATGTTTTTTAATGTTGTTCATTACCTCCTGGCATGTAGTTTCTGGTAAGTATGTGAGTTCTTCTATTCTTTCTTTGTATTTACTGCACATTTTTTTTTTCTTTACTCTAAGCTTCTCTTTTCACCAAGGGATTTTTCACAATTTGATTTGATTGAGCTTTGGGGTTGTGTATTTTGAGTTTGGTTGTGTATTCTACTTGGAATTCAACGAACTTCTTGAATCCGTAGACTTAAAGTTTTCATCAAATTTGATAATTTAATAATTATTATTAATTTAATAATTTAACTAAAATATTTCTTCAAATATCTTTTTTTTCCCATCAAACATCTTTTGTGACTTCACATTCCCTGGCTCTCTAATGCATTGACCACTTGCTGTTGACCCCCAAGTCACTGAAGCTGGATGTTTTCCCCACTGTTTTCCTTTGGTGTGCTTCCTTTTAGATAATGTCCATTGTGTGTGTTCATATTCACAAATTTTTCCTTACACAGTGTCTAGTCTGCTGGAATCCTATCTGATGCATTTTCTATTTTGAAGCCTATATACTTCATCTCTAGAGATCCCATTTAGGTCTATTTTATATCTTTCTTTTTTTGTTTTGTTTTGTTTTGTTTGGCTTAAAATCTAATTTAACTGATATAAGGATTGCCACCCCAGCTTTCTTTGGATGTCCATTAGCATGGTAAATTGTTTTCCACCCCCTCACTTTCAATCTGGAGGTGTCTTTGGGTCTAAAATGAGTTTCTTGCAGACAGCATATTGATGGGTCTTTTTTTTTTTTTAATCCATTCTGATACCCTATGTCTTTTGATTGGGACATTTAGCCCATTTACATTCAAGGTAACTATTGGAAGATATGAATTTAGTGCCATTGTATTGCCTATAAGGTGACTGTTACTGTATATTGTCTCTGCTCCTTTCTGGTTTGTTACTTTTAGGTTCTCTCTTCGCTTAGAGGACCCCTTTCAATATTTCCTGTAGGGCTCATTTGGTGTTTGCAAATTCTTTTGTTTTTGTTTATCCTGGAAGCTTTTTATCTCTCCTATTTTCAATGAAAGCCTAGCTGGATATGGTATTCTTTGCTGCATATTTTTCTCATTTAGTGCTCCGAATAGATCATGCCAGTCCTTTCTGGCCTGCCAAGTCTCTGTGGATATGTCTGCTGCCAATCTAATATTTCTACCATTGTATGTTACAGACTTCTTGTCCCGGGCTGCTTTCAGGATTTTCTCTTTGTCACTGAGACTTGTAAGTTTTACTATTAGATGACAGGGTGTGGACCTGTTTTTATTGATTTTGAGGGGGTTCTCTGTGCCCCCTGGATTTTGATGCTTGCTCCCTTCCTCAAATTAGGGAAATTCTCTTCTATAATTTGTTCCAATATACCTTCTGCCCCTCTCTTTTCTTCTTCTTCTGGGATCCTGATTATTCTAGTATTGTTTCATCTTATGGTATCACTTATCTCTCAAATTCCCCCTTCGTGGTCCAGTAGTTGTCTTTCTTTTTTTCAGCTTCTTTATTCCCCGTCATTTGGTTTTCTATATCACTAATTCCTTCATTCTTTATTGCACGTTATTAGTAGCTTTTTAAATTTCAACTTGATTAGATTTTATTTCTTTTATTCCTCCAGAAAGGGAATTTATTTCTCCAGGAAGGAATTCTCTAGTATCTTCAATGTTTCTTCAAGCCCAGCTAGCACCTTGATAATAATCATCATGCTGAACTCTAGTTCTGACATCTTACTAATGTCCATATTAATGATGTCCCCGGTCATTGGTACTGCTTCTTGTTCTTTTCTTGTGGTGAGTTTTTCCACCTTGTCGTTTTATCCAGATAAGAATAGATGCATGAGAGAACAGAATACTAAAAGGGTAGCAATGACCCTAGAAAAGTATACACTAAACAAATTGGAAGAGACCTGAAACCAGGGGAGAAGAAAGGTAGGGAAAAAAAGAAATATATATACACATTTATATATATATATATATATATACACTATACATACATATATGTATGTATATATATATAACTACACATATATTTTATATGTGTGCATATGTATTATATTATTATTATATATTATATATTTATATTATATTATATATAATATCTTATTAATATATAATATATTATGTAATATATATTTATATATACATACATATATATTTTATATATATATGTGTGTGTGTGTGTGTGTGTGTATATACATACATACATACATACAACTGGTGAATAGAACAGAGCCATACACTTGATTTTGGGTGAATGCTGGTCTGGTAGAAGAAACTGCCTCTCAAAATTTTAATAAAGAAAAAAATATATATATATACACACACAAAAATAAGAGTAAACACAATGAAGGTTTGGAATATGAATATAAAGATGAAAATTATAATCTTAAATTTTAGATGAAAATTTTAATTTAAAATTTTAAAAGTTTCTAAAGAAGGAATTGATAAGAAGTTGGTTATAAAAAAAAAGAGGAAAGAATGTGATGTGGCTGGAGATTAGAACAAAGTCATGTGCTAGATTTGGGGTATATTTTGATCTATTAGAAGAAGCTGTATCCCAAAATTTTAAAGAAAGAAAAATCTATATGTATACAAAAAATAAGGTTAAATACAATAACAATGAAAATTTTAAAAGATTTTTTAAAAAGGTATTGATAAGATAAAATAGTTTTAAAAGGTTAAAATAGGAAAGAGGAAACATTTTAAAAATAGAATAAAAAAATAAAATTTAACTGTGAAAGACTAACGGATCATGGGAAAAAAGCCATGAACTCTATGTGTTGCTTTCCCCTACTCTGGAGTTCCACAGTTCTTGTTGATCTGTGAACTTGGTCTGGGCTGGATGTTTTTGCTGATCTTGGGGAGGGGTCTGTTGCAGTGATCCTCAAATGTCTTTCCCCCAGACAGAATTGCGCTGCCCTTGCCAGGGGCTGGGCTAAGTAATCTGCGCAGTTTTGCTCTTGGGAGCTTTTGTTCCCTAAATGCTTTCCGTAGAGCTCTGGAGGACGGGAATGAAAATGACCTAATCTGGAGGACAGGAATGAAAATGGCCCAATCTCCAGCCAAGAGAGCCTAGAGCTCAGGACCCCACTCAGTGTGCCCTCAGAGAAGGGCAGTCAATCCCTCCCCTCTCCCTGGTCTCTGGCCGCACTTGATGCTCACCCAACCTGTGACTGAGCGTTTCTGTCTCTGGAGCACAGCCCCATATGGAGTCACCAAACCCAACAAATTCCTGCCTCCAGAGGAGGAAGGTGAGTCTCCCCAGATCTGCCACTTGTGGGGTCCCGGCTCAAAGAGCAGTGGCTTCACTGTGCTGTGGATCATGGTTTATGGTAACCCCGAGCTGAGAGCCCCTCCTTGGCTCCATCTCTGTAGTCAGCTTCCCCACTGCAATACCTGAGAGACCTGCCACAGTCCAACATCCCCGGTCTTTCTGTGACCCCACAGGTCCTGAGACCACACTGTCCTCACGAGGGCTCCGCCCCCACTTAGCCTCTGGAGTGACATCGCTCAATGGAGCAGACTTCTAAAAGTTCTGATTTTGTGCTCCGCTGCTCTGCCGCTTGCTGGGGGCCAGTCCATCTTCTTGTGTATCCTCTTGGATTCACCTCTCCGCACATCTCACCTTCCAGAAAGTGGTCACTTTTCTGTTCCTAGAATTGCTGCTCTTCTCTTTGATCTCCTGTTGAGTTTGTAGGTGTTCCGAATGGTTTGATAACTCTCTAGCTGAACTCCTGAGACCCAACAATATTTGGGCTTCTACTCCTCTGCCATCTTGCTCCTCCTCTCTATATCTCCTGTTTTTCCCCCTCTTTATTTTATGGTTTCCTTTAAATCCTTGAGCATAGCCAGCATCTTTCAGAACCTATTTAACATACATTCTGTTTATGCAATTACCTTTCTCATTTATGAGTTTGTTCTATAGATTGATTCTCTCTTGGTTATGGGTTATATTTCCTGCTTTGTTGTCTGCTTAATTTTTTTATTGGGTACCAGACTTTGAATTTTGCATTGCTGAGGGCTAAGTTTTATTGTCTTCCTTTAAATAGGGTTGGTAATTCTTTTGGCATTCAGTTTGTTTGCTTGAAGCTAAGCCTGATTGCTTTAAGACTTCTTTGTTTTGGTTTTGTTTTTTCATCTCCTCAAGGGCTGCTCTAGACTAATCTCTCCTCCCAGGAAGCTCTGCCTTTCTAGGAGGTGTGCACTTTTTGAAGTCCCTAGTAAATGCTCCCAGGTGTTCGGAGACCTCTCTCCATGCCAGCTGGTGGGAATTCAAATGCATCCCTTCTTATACTAGGGACACTCTAGAAATTGTTTTGCTTATACTTTCCTGGCAATTGTTCACTCTCTGAAAGTTTTACTATGTCCAGTCTGGTGATATTTCACCCTCTGTGTGGGCACAGTGTTATTTAGCCAAAAGCTCAAGGGTATACATCTCCATATTTCAGAAGCCCTTCCTCTGTATTGCCCTTCCTTCTCTGGTATTCTGACTCCCAGATTTCATCGTCCTCATCATCCCCGAATACCAGTCTCTGGTTTCATAAAGCATAAAAACCACTGAGCTTCTCTTTTCTTTCATCTTTTCTTTTTCTTTTTTCCCTTCCTTTCCTTTCCCTTTCTTTTTCTCTTTCTCTCTCTCTTTTTTTCTGCAAAAATCTTGTACTGTTTCCATTTGGTCCAGGGCTTGGGAGAATGTTCCACAGTGGCTGAAGAGTTGTCTAATGGCTGCAGGGAGAGGCTCAGGCAGAACCTGGGCATCAGGGGATGCCAGAGGGACCCCTCAACATCTGCTGGGCTCCAGAGTTTCCTAGTTGTGCTTCAGGGTGAACCTTTTTGAAGGGGTCCTCTCCCAGCCAGCCTGTGGGGGTGAGGCAGGGGCTCACCTATCTTCTTGATAAGGTTTACCTCATCACCCAGGAAGTAGTCCTCCAGGAAGTGCCAGCGATGGTGGTCTGTATGAGCAGAACCCAGGGCATGCAGATCCAAAGGCACCTGGTTCAGGTTCTTCTCACAACCAGGGGCTTCCCTGGCATCCATGATTTGACCCCACTCCTCCTGAGTGGGTTCCCCCCGCCCTTTGCTGTGATCTAGAAATGATCAGTAGGCAGAACATTCAGGTTTTTCTAGAGAACACTTCATTTGTTTCCCTCCTCTCAGCAATCACAGTCCTGTGTGGCCAGATTTCCAAGGTTCGAAAACTGTTGCTTATTACTTTGGCTCCAATCTTCTAGTTTTGATGGCTAGAAGCATGTTGGCCGTACCCACAATATCCTTGAAAGGAAGGGCTGAGAACTGGTTGGTCCATGTCACTAAACTGATTATATCCCTCTGATACCATGCTGGTGGGTGGGATTCTTAAAACTGCATCATTCTTCTCAAGATTATATCACTGTGCTAAGGCAGAGCTAGTGTAACTCCTGACATGAAGAAAGTAACTAAAATAAGCATAACGATTAACAATTTCAAAGTTCTGCTATGTTCTACCTAAAATTGTCTTTTACAAGTTATATGTTTAAGTGGTGTGCCCAAGGGGTATGAGTTAGAGAGTAAGCTGGGACTGGAACTGTATTTCCAGCATGGTGGGCCAATATAGTATTTGTACTGTGTCAGTTTTTCTTGACAAAAGCTTTATTCCTGGGGTGCCTGGGTAGTTCATTTGGTTAATCTGACTTTGGCTCAGGTCAGGTCTCCAGGGTCCTGGGATCAGCCTTGCCTCAGGCTTTCTGCTCAGCAGGGAGCTTGCTTCTCCCTTTCCTTCTGCCCCTCCCCCTTCTCTTGCACTCTCTCTGTCTCTCTCTCATTTAAATAAATAAAATCTTTTTTTAAAAACTTTATTGCTTCCGGGCGCCTGGGTGGCTCAGTGGGTTAAGCCGCTGCCTTCGGCTCAGGTCATGATCTCAGGGTCCTGGGATCGAGTCCCACATTGGGCTCTCTGCTCAGCAGGGAGCCTGCTTCCTCCTCTCTCTCTCCGCCTGCCTCTCTGCCTACTTGTAATCTCTATCTGTCAAATAAAATAAATAAAATCTTTAAAAAAAAAAAACTTTATTGCTTCCTCCTTAATACATTTATGAGTTCTTCCACTGACTCATCTTCCCTATTCCTCTTTTCAAGGGTGTTTTCACCATGAAATACCATTGTACCAGAACTTACCATGACTCTGCTGCTTTTCATTTTCTTCCACCAAACTCCAGCTTCCCTAGCTATATTTCGCAGTTCCTCATAACCTGACTTCACATGCTTTTCTAGATACATCTGCCTCTGCTTCTCTAACCAGATGCCCATCTTTCATTTGCACGAGGTTTATTTATTGAAGTCTTCCCACGCATCTTCCTCATTCTCCTCGACACACAATCGGCCCACGCTCTTTGCCCTAAACAGAATGGAATTCAATTAAAATTAAGTCACAATGTTGCATTTCCTGATCAGGTTGGATTTTCTTGCCTTTAGTGCTGTCTCTTAAAAATACTCTTTAAATTTATAATTTATTTTCTGTAAAAGCTTCAAGGCACATCACTATCACTCTCATCAATCATGTAAATATCATATTTTTAGTTTGATTTTGTATTACGTGTTCAGGAATCTGAATATTGGCAGCTTCCAGAGGGGAGAAACTTTTGACATGGAACCACTTTTCAGTTTCATCCTAAACCTACTTTGTGCAGGACTAGGGGGCTAAGGGTTCTCCTTCTAGGGTTGTCTTTGTGACCCCCAACAAAGAAATTTGCAAACAACTCCTCAGAGTTACAAGTCATTCTTTTAAATAAATGTACTCTGTGGGGCACCTGGATGGCTCAGTCAGTTAGGTGTCCAACTCTTGGCTTCAGCTCAGGTCATGATCTCAGGGTTCTGAGATCAAGCTCCTCCTTGGGCTCTACACTGAGTGTACAATCTGGTTGAGATTCTGCCTCTCCCTTTGGCCCTCCCCATGCTCGTGCTCTCTCTAAATAAATACATACATAAATAAAATCTTAAAAAATAATTTACTCTGGGGCACCTGGGTGGCTCAGTGGGTTAAAGCCTCTGCCTTCGATTCAGGGCATGATCCCAGGGTCCTGGGATCAAGCTGCACATTGGGCTCTCTGCTCGGCAGGGAGCTTGCTTCTTCCTCACTCTCTGCCTGCCTCTCTGCCAACTTGTGATCTCTGTCAAATAAATAAATAAAATCTTTAAAAACAATAATAATAATTTACTCTGCACCTCCTATGTGTCAGAGGCTGGAGATAATAGGACATTACACAAGGAAAATGTGGTTCTCATCTTATGACTTATACCGAGTTTAAAAGATGCTAGGGAATTTCAACCCAATGAGGGTAATCATAAAAATAGTTAACAGTCTTTCCCACTTACTGACTTCTAGGGGATTTACCGAAGGCCTGGCCTGAGCCACTTATCCCTGCCCATATCTCGGTGATAAAGGGTTTAGGCTATTTCAAAGACCACAGAGGCTCAGAAGCCTTGCATACTACCTCGGCCCAATCAGAGGCAAATCTGGGTCTTAAGAGTTCTCTGAATCTGGATTCCAACTCTCATCACTTCCTTGTGTTGTCTCCATAAAGAACAGATGAGGAAGCGCAGGCGAGACCCTCTGGTCAGGGAGGCTCTTGTTTGGTATGGGGGTGCCTGGCCAGGCCAGAATTTCATACAGATTTTAAGAAACAGAGCAAGTGAAGCAAAATCTGTGTCACCGCAGAAAGGGAGCAGCCGAGCCAGCCCCGGGGGCGGCAGTGAAGTGGGCGGGGTCAGACTGGAGCAGGCAGGTCCTCCAGTAGGTGAAACAGGACACCCCAGTTCTGAGTCAAACCCAGCCCAGCAGAGAGGAGAGCCAGGTTCAGCAGCTGGGTTGTTATTCTTCTGATGGATCTGTTGACAGGTGTGCTAGGGTGGTTCTCTCACAGCCACAACACATCAGGGTCACAGCCAGGAGTCATCCCCTTGACCCCACGCAACCCGATTCCTGTCAGAAAAGCCTTGCCCTGCCCCACTGGAGAATTACCCAACCTTCAACAGAGCCCTGCTCCCTCTGTGGTTAGGAGAACTGGAAAATCTGAGAGGTTGCCGTCTTCTGCAATAACACGCCTTTCCTCCTTCTTCACCCGAGCCTTCTTATCTGAGGCTGCACATTTTCCCATCTTTGGGTTTCCGACTTGTAGGCTCCTCTTCCGGGCCTGGTGGCCTGTGCTATCCCACTCACCAGCATGGCTTCAGAGGGATGCATTCTGTTTAGAGAAATGAACCACCAGTTCTCATCCCTTCCTTCAAGGGTATCATGGGGACCCTTGAACAGTTACAAAGATCATCATCACACACACACACACACAAAACAAACCCTTCTTTCTGTGACACCTCATGCTCTTTTCAAAACAGACTGATCATGGCCAACATTGAGGAATATAAAGGATTATTGAAACAGTGTGTTGTACCCCTGAAACTAATATAACATTGCAGGGCAGTTAGACTTCAATAATAAAAAAATAATAAAAGAAAATAAATTTTTAAGTGTTTTCTCATGCATGATCACCTCTTCTCTTGACTGAGCAGGAACATGGAACTGCTATGGAAACAATCCTTATGGTCATGTTAGACACTGGAAGTTTAGAGCTAACGCCACTATTTATTAGCTGTGTGACCCTAGAATAGTAATTTCTCATGGATTCTAGCTACTTCCCTTTTTTTTTTTTTTACAAATTAGAGACCCTCATTCCTGCCTCAGCTGTATGCAGCCATCATGAAGACTAAAACTGTTTGTGAAGTGAATTTGTAGAGGACAGCACTTCATCATGGACCCTGAAGTCTTTCGGTTTGGTTCCTAGTCCACTGTTATCTTTATATCATAGACAAGTTAGTTAATCACCCTAATCCACATTTTTCCTACCTTTAAAATGGAAATATTATTAAGCGCCTCTATTATTGAGTTGTTGTGAGGTAATAAAGCAGAAGAATTTAGCACAATGCCAGTTCCATAGAAAGGGGTGGGTAGATATTATTTATAAAGTGCTGGGTACATTATGGCTTCATATTTCCAGTCATGATCTATATCCCATATGGAAAAATAGAATTCTTGTTTCACATAGGAATTAGGTATACCACTACGTTAAATAGCACATGTGAAGTCTTATTTAATCACAAGACCTGTTTCCTTGGACATATTTATCTGAGTAACATTAATAGAAGTCATCTCTACTTATTTCTTTGAGATACCTAACACTTGCCAAGCATGCTGCTCAGTGATTTCTAGATGGTTCTCTCATTGCGTTCTCACATTGACCCTGAAGATGGACTCCATGGTTCCTCCATTTTACAGATAAGAAGATGGAATGTTTGAAAAGCTAATAACTGGGGCACCTGGGTGGCTCAGTGGGTTAAAGCCTCTGCCTTCAGCCCAGGTCATGATCTCAGGGTCCTGGAATAGAGCCCTGCATCAGGCTCCCTGCTCAGTGGGAACCCTGCTTCCCCCTCTCTCTCTCTGCCTGCCTCTCTGCCTACTTGTGATCTCTGTCTGTCAAATAAATAAATAAAATCTTAAGAAAGAAAGGAAGAAAGAAAGAAAGAAAGGAAGAAAGAAAGAAAGAAAGAAAGAAAGAAAGAAAGAAAGAAAGAAAGGAAGGAAGGAAGGAAGGAAGGAAGGAAACCTAATAACTTCCTCAGGCGATGGAGTCATTTTTGCGGGGATAGAGAGGATAAACCCAAAGCTGTCTATCAGTTCAAAAGCCAGTACTGAATCACAGTGCCATATTGCCAGCATCATAGTATTTGTCAGTCAATTATTCCCCATTTATTCACACAGTCAATTAAATCATCCCTGATATTTTGTCTGACACTCTACTCTCCGGTGCTACGAGGAGAGAAGGGGAAGAGGTACTGAGTGTGACATGAGGATGAGAATGAATATTCTCATAGCGTCCCTGCTGTGTGACATAATGAACAAGACGCACATTATCTTCCTTAATCCTTTGGATAGTTTATGACTTAGATATTAGTATACCCACTTTACACATGAAGAAGATCAGTACCAGAAACAATTAACTAAGATACCCAAGGTCAAATAACAAATAACCAGGTGGTTACTCTAGTTCCCAAAAGCACTTCTGCATGCTTTCAAGGAGTGGAGATAAAATCACGTGTACGTAGAAGCTGATAGCTTGTCATAACAGACAGTAAGCCCAAAGTGTTACTGAACCTCAAAGAAAGGAAAGATCACAGAAGGCTGAGAGTAGAGAAGATAGCCCAGAGGAGAAAAGGAATGGCCTGAGTCATAAGAGAAGTCTTGGGTGGATCTACAGATTGAGGAAGGGACAGGGAATATAGAGATTAATCTGGTCTCCAAATGAACTTGGGCAGGAGTCCGACAGCCTAATGGCTGTGGATGTGTCTCATTATAATTGTACAAAATCAGTCATCAATAAATAGTTGCTGAATGGCTAGGAGTGTCCTCTCTGTCCTCTAGCACTGGCTTAGGTCCTGTAGGAATTGGGGTACTTTCAAGACATATGACTAATATATTTTGACCAAGAATCCTTTCTCAAGAATTTCTTATCATATATAAAAGAGCTTTAGATACGAGGGGGAATGATATTGAATGGGGAAGTTTGGCTGGCAGAAGGCTTCACAGGGAAGACCCTCTTCGGTGATGACAGAGTATCAGCCTGGCATATGGTGACTCTTGTTCCTGGCAGTGTCCCAGAAGTGATGGCACTTACGGAGAACGGAGCCACATAACTAAAATGTACCAGAAAGTGCAAAACATAAGTCAATACATGTGTTTATAATTTGCATTGGAAAGTATAGCTGTCAAAAGAACTGTATCAATTTTTTGGCCAAATTATTTATTCTTTCCCTATAATAAAACACCTAAGTCCTAGTATGTGAATGTTACCTGGTGTCCAAGGGAACGAACACAAAGGAAGTATATGCTTTGGCAAAAATCACCATCTACACATCCTTTAAGAACATTGAGTCCTTCCCACATGTAAATAACAGTCTCATCACTTTATGTCTGTTATTAGGTTTAATCTTCATAATAATCTTACAAAATGGTAATTTCCTCATCCTTTCTTTCCAGATGAAGGAACTGAATTTTGTAAATATTGGACAACTTTCCCCCACAATATCAGTTCTCTAAAATTTGGGATCTTGACTTTACCAAGTTCTTCATCTTTATGTTATGAGGCTGTGAGTACCTATTATGACCTAACTGGGCATTCAGAATGCAAAGAGCAATAAGGTAGATACTGTTCCTGTCCAAGTGAAACTTAGAGACTCATGAGAAAAGCAGATATCTGACAGCTGTTTACTCACATAATTAAATCTTTAATTATAATATTGATACATCTACCAGCAAGAAGGACACTCTCATCTAGATGGACAGGGAAGGAAGTCCCTGAGCAAACAAAATTTCATCTCAGATTGCAGGCAGGGGACTGGCTCAGGTGGCAAAGAGCTAGGCTTTCCGGAGACAATTAAAGAGGAATGGGGAGCCAGGAGAGAGTGGGGCAAGGTGAGCTCCAGAAGGCGGCAGAGCCTAGGCTGTGGGCTTTCCTAGACAGTCACAGAACTTTGAATGCAAAGCCATTTAAGAGTTTTAATTACAAGAGTGCTCAAAACAGACTCAGATGTGTGATTTGAAGGGATGACAGTAGCTGCAACTTGGAGAAGGCATTACTAGAAAGTTCCAGCGCTCCAGCTGAAGGTAAGGCTGCTTTGGATACCACAGGGCTACTTGGAACCACAGATCTAGGCATGGACAAATACTTTCTCAGTTCTACATTAAGGACTCCATCACCTTCTAGGGACAATCAGTGAAACTGTGCTGATATCCCTGGTCTCAAGGCAAAACCTCTGAAAAAAAGCTAGACTAATCACACACACATATAACTACAGATTATTTAGCCAACACTCAGAAGAGGTGGATCTAGGAAGCTGTCAAGCTTGTAAATGAATTTAAATGATGGCAAAATTATTTTAGTGACTTTTTTTTAAAGATTTTATTTATTTATTTGACAGAGAGAGATCACAAGTAGGCATAGAGGCAGACAGAGAGAGAGAGAGGAGGAAGCAGGCTCCCTGCTGAGCAGAGAGCCAGATGCGGGACTCGATCCCAGGACCCTGAGATCATGACCTGAGCCAAAGGCTGCGGCTTAACCCACTGAGCCACCCAGGCGCCCTTTCAGTGACATTTTAAAAAATTTATTTATTTACTTGAGAGAGAAAGCATGAGCAGGGGAAGAGGCAGAGGGAAAGGCAAACTCCCTGCTGAGCACAGAACCCAGTGTGGGGCTCTCCATCCCAGGACCCTGAGTCAATGACCTGAGTCAAAATCAAGAGTGGGGTACTTAACTGAGTGGGCCACCCAGTGGAAATATGAAATCCTTAAAAAAAAAAAAGAAGAAAACCTTTTAAATAACAGTTCAGCATTTGTTATTGGCATAGAGTCAATGTAACAAGGTCTCTATCTAGATTCACTGAGCTGGAGAAGACTGGTGATCAGGGTTCGTTTGATGAAGTATTATAACTAAATATTGGTGAGCAAGATGTTTGGCTGGACAGGAAGACTCGAGGCTCAGCTGGGGAGAGTAGAGGCCGAGTACTTGAGAAGATATGTTCGATGAATCAGAAAGTAAACAGTGTTATAGGCAGATATCTAATTCAGGTCAGATATATGACACAAAGCTATGTATCTGGGTAGAGTTCCAGTGAAGAAATAAGGTATCTGGTTGGAGAAAAGAGCAAGCACAAGACTGATAGGACAGCGCTGTCCCTTCCAATACACAGTCACTAGTCCGATGTGGCTCTAAAGTTTTTACAATGTGTTAGTCCTAACGGGGATGTGCTGTGAGTGTCACATAATCACCAGGTTTCAAAGACTTAGTGCAAAAATCATCATAATAAAAGAAAGTCTCTTGTTAATAATATTGATTACATATCAAAATGATAATATTGGGGGTCTATTGGTTTAAAGGAAGTATAATATAAAAATTAATTTCACCAGTTTCCTTATTCTTTAAAAAAATGTGGTTACAAGAAAATTTAAATGATATGTGTAGTTCACATCACGTTTCTATTGGACAATGCTGGCATACAGAAAAGAAATCTGGTTATTTGTAGAAAAAAACTTGAACGGTTCTACATTGATGAGTTTTGTGTTTTTTTTTAATGTATGGAGAAATTAAGGAAGAGAGGTTGTAGAAAAGATATCTGATTACGCCATAATAGACTTAAGGGTATATTAATAATAACAGAAAAATGACTCTCCAGTAGTAATTTCTTATTGTATCAGTATGCAATGTAAGCTATGACTAATGGTGGAATTATTCCCATTTAGTACAAAAACAAGATTGACTTTTCCTATGAGTTTACTCTCTTATTAAATCTACTATATAATGAAGTTAAGAAAAATGTCCTTCAAAGCATACTTAAAAGCAAAGAGATCCAGTAGAATCTATAGAGTAATGAGGCAAAACACCTGCCATACAAAGTAAATAATAAATAGTTAAGATTTCACTATTTTTATGAATAATAATATTATGCCTCAGTAATTAAGCAATATTTTCTGGACTTCTGGATTCACCTGTTTATTTATTCACTCACCCAGCAAATACGTTAGAAGTTGATGGTGATTAAGAGAGGGATGAAATCAAAGGCATTGACCCATTTTTCAGGGGTGTTGAGGTGATTTGAAGGTGATTTAACAGCAATGTAACACAGCAGAAAATTAATTCAGAAAAGAAACAGGAGCATGTATCAAAATAGCCAGTGTTATCTTGTTGTTCTTTCCAACGGCCTTTCATTTATCCACAAATTGATGAGATGGTGTCTAAAACTAGATATGACGTAAATTCCTGGCCAATGCCCTGTGTGTGTTTGTGTGTGTGTGTGCATGTCTGTGCATGTTAAAAAAACAAACAAAAAACAATACAAAACAAAACAAAAACATTCCCACTTGAACATACCCCCTACGGGAATCAAATACAAAACGAGCTGTAGGGAATACCATGCATAAATTCTGCACATTAAGTGGGCAGGCAGGCAGGTAAACAGGCTTGGAGGATTAGATGCTGTAAATCTCCTCCCAGGAGATGATACGGCTCCTCCTCTTCATTCCCTTGAAGCTTTGACCTTTGCCATGAATGTGGTCCTGATCCGGCCACTCCAGGACATGGAAGTCATCAAAGGCAAACACCTGCACTTTTGGTAATAACTTCTCTTTAAATGGACATGATCTTTCCTTTGCGCATTTCCGATCAGGATGAGCGTCCATTCAATTAGCTTATTATGACCTCTTTTCAAAAACCTTTAAAATTTCAGGTATTTATGATAGAACTTTTCATTTGCCTTTTCTCTCTTCTGCCTCTCTATCCTATAGCCATCTGGCGATTGAAGGTGGGTACAGACTACTGGAGCTGACTGGGAGATTCACCAACCCCAGCCAGCATTAAAGAGAGTGAACTCCATTCTGATAGGTAACTTCAGAAACAGCATTGTTTCTTAGACATGTCACGAGCATGGCCAACTCTGCTTTATGGGTAAAGAAATAAAATAGTTAAATGTAATTTAAAGTGCCTTTTCTAAGGCCAAGGTGGGCTAATCAATCATTGTGTGTGTGTGTGTGTGTGTGTGTACGTGTGCGTGCTTAAAGCTCTGTTTGAATTTTAGGATGCATAATGAATTAGATAAATTATCTGGTGAGCTAGCAAAATCTTTTCATGCAAAATCTTTTATTCCAGGGGAAATTTTCTCTAAAGGGGGTAAGGTTTAATTATTTGTTTTTCTAAAATTCTCATTCCTTTCTTTTTTTAACCTCGACTTGCTTTCAAGGGAAAATGATTTTCCCTTTGATACAAAGTTATGTGTTACCAAAAAAAAAAAAAAAATCAATCTTTGGGGAGAAAGAAGCAAACAAACAAAAAAAGATGAGATGTAATAGCAAAAGTATTTTGAATTAGAACATCGGAAGGAAAATAATAATCATTGTCACCAATAGATACCAAGTGCAAGGATCCATGTTCTATGTTCAGGCACATGTTTTTAGACATCTTGATATTTGAATGAGGATTCATCATTAAAAAATTGGCTCAGACTGCAATATGATCTTCAGACCAAGGTATCAGAAACACTACTGGGTTTCAGAAAGACTGACCTTCAATCTAATTTTGCCCAAGATCATGTTCCAGCTCTAATATCATCTAATGGGGGTGGGGGAAGTGAAGCAGGAAAATCTTGAGCTTTTAGAAAGTAGGAGCTATAGTTTTGTATTTCACAGGGCCAAGGAAGAAGTTGCAATGTGTTTCATTTTAGCTCATTTCAACATGTTGAAAGCATTCAAGAGGGGATCTGAGAGGGCCACGAGGTAGGGCCACGAGTTAGAGTTCTGAAATTTGCCCTGGTCTGCAGCCTGTCAAGGCCGGAGATGTTTAGCTCCATTCCTGCTGCTCCCACACCAAGCATGGCCACAAATCTACATTAATACTAATAACATTGTGCCTCCCCAGAGAGTTTGCTAAGTTCTGTTTGAAGTGATTCTGAAAGTCAGAAGCCATGTGCGTTTCCCAACAGGTCCTCACCCCTGTCACTGGGCCGTTAGGGTCAGGAACAGTGGAGTCTTGCCTCAAAGGGGGAATAATCTGGGCACCTGGGAGGCTCAGTGGGTTAAGCATCTGCCTTCAGCTCAGGTCATGATCCCAGGGTCCTAGGATCCAGCCCCTCATCGGGCTCCCTGCTCAGCCGGGAGTCTACTTGTCCCTTTCCCTGTGCTCTGCTTGTACTGTCTCTGTCTCTCTCTCAAATAAATAAAGTCTTTTAAAAAGGAGGAGGGGCACAGGAGCCAGAATAACCCATAATCTTCCCACGTCTTCCAACAATCAGAGTGCTTCCTCTCACTCCATGTTGCTGTAACTGGCATGAATTCCCCATTCCAGTGGAACAGATCTGAGGGTTCGGACAAATGCAAATAATAGCTTTGTTTTTGAAAGGGTTGCAGAATGAGTCCAGACTCAGAGAACGGAAACTACTGCCTCTGCTAGGTAGGACTTCACTGTCTCCCTGCTTCTTGTCCTGGAGAGCTTCAGTCATTCCTGGGGCCTCTAGGGGTACAGAATGCAGAGTGAAACAGAAACCCTGCTTGTGTGCCTCCACTAGTGTTTGGGGAAGGTGTGGAGCTAAGTTGTTGTCATTCTCCTCTGGCCTCTGCTTCTACTTTGTTTTTTGTTTTAAAGATTTTATTTATTTATTTATTTATTTTAGAGAGGGAGAGAGTAAGAACAGGGGGAGGTGCAGAGGGAGAGGGGAAAGCAGGCTCCCTACTGAACAAGGAACCTGATGTGGGGCTCGATCCCAAGACCCTGAAATCATGACCTGAGCCAAAGTCAAGAGTGGGACGCTCGGCCGACCGAACTCCCTAGGAGCACCTGCTTCTGCTTTGCTTTAACTCGAGGTGAACTGGTCTGTGGTTCAGCATCCACAAGGGTCACTGCCTCCCTTGGACGTAAGTGTCAGTTTCCCCTGATGCTCTGCTAGTTCCAGGTCCTGCTGGCCTCGGGAGCCGGGAGTCAGGGTGGCCTCATCCTCACCATTTAGCTCAGAGTCAGTCACCCTTTTCACACCACCTGGTTGACATCAGTGGTTTTCCAGACTTCGCTTCGTCTGACTCCCAACAGAAATGGTCTGGTGTTGAGGAGGTAGATTTTGCTTCTATGCCCGGTTCTGTCCATTAGGATCCCGAGTCAGTCCGACTTCCCCATTTCACGCCAGGCTTGGAAAAGATAGCTGAACCCTCCCGACAGCAGCTGCCACTCCAAGGAAACATAAAGGATTCAGTCATACTGGTTATTTGGCACTCCACAGACCACTATTTCCCAATCTGCAAGCACATCAGGGCATTTGGTGCGTCAGGAAGACGCCCTGGGAGGCGCCACGGCCCAGGGTTTCCTCATTGCCATGGGCTTCCGGTCTCTGCTCTCTCTAGCTGCTAACTGTCACTGCAACTACATCTTGTTCTTCAACCTGTTACAGCCAGAAGTTTAGAGGTTCTTAGTGCGGAGTCTTCTGGAGCAGAGAACGCTCATTGAGCTAGGTAAGGTCAAGATCTATCACAACTGGGAGGCGGGTTGGGGTGATGGTCAGATCCAAGGGCGCTGCTGGGAGGCTGCCTGCCTTCTCCACCCAGTTCTGGCACCTGTGGGCTCTGTGACCTGGGCAGATCTGAAATCTCCCTAAGCCTTGGGGTATTTTTTATCCATAAGGGGAGGATGATAGGACCCACTTGATGGAGTTTCTTTGAGATTTAAATAACACACCCTAGGCATTTAGAAACGTTCTCTGCACAAGCTTTAGCACTCAGTAGATATTAGCTGTTGCTAGTTTTAACAATGTTTTAAATAATATAACATTTGCAGATATAAAATCGTCTTCAATCAGACAGCAAATGCATGGGAAGCTATTTAAAATCTTCAGAAGTAAAGCTCTAAATTTCTAGAAGTCGGTCATTAATTTGTTACAGCTCTCTGATGTTACTTTCTGGCTCATTCTCAGATTAGGAAAAATAGTGAAAGGACTGACCTGTTTCTTGCTTTGTAGGTCATTTAATCCTTCCTGTAAACCCTGTAGGGTAGGTTACATTATTATTCTAATTTCACCCACAAGGAAACCAAGAGACAAAGCTGCAAAATAACTTGCCCAAGGTCAGAAATCTTGTCCAGCGGTGAGGCTGGACCTAAAAGTCAGGTCACAGTGGGGGTGGGGAGGGTGTCGTAGGAGGGTCAGTCTGGACTGCCATGAGGTTGGTCTGCCTTGGAAGAGGTTATTTTAAGCCCTGCCAAGGAAGAGATCGCACATTTAAATGTGCAACCTTCCCCTTTGAGTGTCCACAAGAGAAATAATCCCATCACTGGAAACCCACCCTCCTCTCTGCTCACTGTTCTTGTTTGTTTTGTGGGAGGCCCGTTAGAGTAGAGGATAACACCCCTTTTCCCTTTGCTGTGGCTTGGACACCTGTCCTCTGAGTATCCTGGCAATTTGCAGGTGAGCAAAGACTTAACATAATTGAAACCCTTTGATTAAAGGACAACCAAAACAATAAGTCTTGGTGCTTGATGAAATGTCTTGCAAGAAATGGATTGGGTCAAAGCACTTTCTATGCGAAGAATGGATTCCCATGCTCAGAATTAGCTCACTGTGTTTGCTCCCTTCCACAGTTTCTCAGTGTCCCTAGGATGTCCGTCCAGTTTGCAGTAGGGCACTATTTTCATTTCTTAAGCAACGTTGGTGTATAAAATTAATCTGTGATTATTAAATGTCTTACGTCAGGCATTCCCACGATGTGGCTGGTTTTAACAACAACCTGTTGTTTGATCTGTGGAACTTTAAATGCTGATAGATTCTTTAATTTGGAAAATGAAGCGAATCCTGAAGTGTGGATGAATATTGTAAGTCATGCCAAGTCCCAAAGGACATCACATAAGGCAGATGCATGGTCTTATGAGAGCAAAAAGTCTCAAATAAGGGAACAGATAAAACATAGGTGATATTTAAGGTTTCTCTGAGACTCAAGCTAGGGAGAACTTCTCTTTTGGCTGAGTAAATAACACTTTCCAGTAATGTAAAGCAAAAAAGAATTTATAGGCAACCTCCTTGTTTGAATTTATATTTTAAAAATATTAAAAATTTCTATTCTAAGCCCCTTGGATATTATATATGACCGCCTTCTCCCCAACCAAAAGGGGTCTCGAGAATTAGCTGGCTGGAGAATATAGTTCTGTCAGAAAGATGGGTCAATACCTAATGCCATCTCTACCCAACTACCCACCCCCAAATTTGCCAATAGCAGACATTTTTTAATATTCTGCTAATTTTTTAAAATCAAGACTTTACATAATAAATCGATTTTGCAGTTACCTGGGGCTACAGATTTCAGATAATTCACCCCAATAAGGACAGACAAGATGCTTTGTTCTAGTTCCTTCCAAAACACTTTGGAGAAGATGTAGAGCTAATGTCTGTGTTTTCACGGGGCAGAGTGAGATCATCACCTATAATGGCTACCCCAGTGAAGAGTATGACGTCACCACTCAGGACGGGTACATCCTTAGTGTCAACAGAATTCCCCATGGACGAAGAGGTGCCCGGAGCCCAGGTATGAGATGTGTCTATCCTGCGAAGGTGACGGCATATCACTACACCTTAGGACTGGCTTTCCACTGAGAGAATGACTGGTTTATCAAACTTGGCTCAATTCTTAGATTAGTCTTTAAACAGTTAAAGGGAGTCTCCTTCTTTTCCAATTTTCTGAAGACAGCCAAGAACCTAAAAATATGACGGGCAAGACAGATCTTGTTGACAGCAAACAGGCTCGCTTGCTGGGGGTGTGAATGCAAAGGCGGGACCAACATTTCTTTCATTCGTGACTCATTTCTCATGTGAAAAATTGCTGCATCCCAGGAAAGGGATTTCTTCACTCGCAAAGAGGTTGGCTGGGTTGCATGAAGTCTCTCCTGCCCCTTTTAGAATCAATAGGCCCCCTTCGGCAGGACTAAAAAATCAAATTAGATGACCCTGACATTTCTGAAACTTTTTCCAGGAAGGAAAATTGGAACATTCTTCCTTTATTTTGATCCGAGGGACACAAGTTTTGTGGGAGGAAGGAGCATGGTGTTGATGTGGCCTAAATTCTAGCATGAAGAGCCAGCCACGCAAAAGCAGAGGAAATTACTCTTTAAGTAGGCACAAGTCACTGCAAAGCTCAGGATGAGTGAGGAACAGAGAAGAAGGAGCAGAGTATCTGGGAAGACAGGAGGGCAAATCCTGTACCCCATCACTGCGCTGTCCGTCCTGCCATTCGTATTCAGAGGCAGCTGAAATGGCCCTGTTTGACTTCTCCTCCAAGAAAGAAAGGCATAATTCTAGAGATTCAGAATGAACGTTGAGAGTGGGACAAAGGTGAGGGTAAGAGACAAATGGCAGAAGTCAAAGTTGACTCTGTGATCACTAACAAATCAGTTTCTTGGACAAGTTCCTCTTCAGAATGTACTTAACCAAATATTGTTCATCCCGTATCCGAAATTCAGATCAACAGGCCATCCTGAGTCTTCCAGTGAATCTTCGCTTTCTTTCTTTCTTTATTTATTTTTTTTTCTTCTTTTCTAAATCTGGCAACACCAGGCTTGGAGGGAGGGGGCTGGGAACCATAAAAGGAGGGCATTTTTCTCCTTTCCAAGGAGGAAGAATTTGGGGAAGGTTTGGAGTTAAGAACCATGGATTAGGTGTATTATTCTAAAAACTTTACATTAATTTATATTGGAGAAACCTCTCAGCATTCCTAAGAGGTCAGTACTATGAATAGTTATCATTTTACAGGTGATGAACCTGAGCAGGCTGTGTAACAGGCTCAAAGTCACATGCACATAGCGAGTGATGGAATCAGGACTCAAACCCAGCCAGCTCCAGAGCCTGTACTCTTAACGCGCTATATTATGGTACCTTTTGAAACCTTCTGCACTGGTTCAGCCTCATCTCCCTGAATACCCTCTCCCTCAAGAATTTGACAGTCATCAGAGGGATGTTAAGCTGACTCTATTATATTTGGGGTTTTCAAATGCTCTCTGGTGGGCAGAGGCTGGGGATTTGGCTAGAAGCTTGGAGAGGAAATCAGTCACTGTCCATTTATGCTCCCATCCTCCTCCTCCCTGGAAGAGGCAAGGGATTCCATCAGACATGATCATTTTCCTGTCTTTGCCAATCAGACCCCAGAGATATGCAAATGTGAATTCCTAGAGCTGGGAGCACAGTTTACAAGCACCCACTGCGGTGTGAAACAGAACTGGGCTTGCGTCCTGGCTCTGCATCTTGTTAATTAGGTGGCCCCTTGGGAAAGGTACTTCACTACCTTAAAGCTCAGTTTCTGCAGCTGTAAAATGAGGATCCTTAAAGTAGTCGCTACTCGGTAGAGGTATCATGAGGCCATAACAAGCTCCTGCATGTTCATCCGTCAGCACAGCACCAGGTGTAATAAACATGCTTGAGGGGGCACCTGGGTGGCTCAGTGGGTTAAGCCGCTGCCTTCGGCTCAGGTCATGATCTCAGGGTCCTGGGATCGAGTCCCGCATCGGGCTCCCTGCTGGGCGGGGAGCCTGCTTCCCTCTCTCTCTGTCTACTGTGATCTCTCTCTCTGTCAAATAAATAAATAAAATTAAAAAAAAAAACATGCTTGAGAAACTTACACGTGACTCTCCCCCTCTACACCAATGACAAGGGGAAAGGTGAATGCTGGTTTTGGGTTTTGCTTCTTCTGTTGTGGGGTGTGTATGTGGGAGGGGTTTCTATCATGTTCCTGAGATGTTCTTTTTATCATAAGTTATTTTCTCTCCCCCCTCTCTCTTCTCCCTTCCTCCTTCCAGGACCCCGGCCAGTCGTGTATTTGCAACATGCCTTATTTGCAGACAATGCCTCTTGGTTGGAGAATTATGCCAATGGCAGCCTTGGGTTCCTTCTAGCAGATGCAGGTTATGATGTCTGGATGGGAAACAGTCGGGGGAACACTTGGTCAAGAAGGCACAGAACACTGTCCGTCACTGAAGAAAAATTCTGGGCCTTTAGGTAAGCCTCATCTAAGAAAAATCATGTGGAAAGTTGGAGACAATTTCTTTGAATGTAATAGTGTGGGTGATATTAATAATAATTCATAACACTGGAAGGCACATAGTTCCTTGTAGTTTCTACTAATATCTCAAAGCAAAGAAACAGCAGGAAGTTAGATTTCCACTGATTGGCCCACAAGTTAGCTACATCATTTTAACGAGATGGTTTTTTAACATCCAGTTCTATCCAATACTATACAATATAAATATGTCCCAAGGGACAGCTCAGGGAATTCCTGTGACCAAGGAACACACTCATTCAATCAATGTTTGCTGAGTGTCTCCTGTATGTACAGTTATAGGCTCTGAGCACTCAAGAGTGAGAAAAGTGCCTGTCTTCATGAAACGTCTATTCATTCTAGTGCTGCTAATCCAGGTCTTTTCTCTTGGACAGAGATGGTGTGTGCTGGTACTGTATTTTATTTAGAGAAATTCTGGTTGTAACTGTAGTAGATACCATTTTCAAGAGAATTCCGATATGAGGTCTTTAAAACCTTGCTGATGGGCCATAGACAACAATGTCCTCGTATGCTACCTCCTTCTTTCACTGAAAGTATTTCTGCTGTCACCAGAGGACAGGCTGATTCTTGAAAGATATTTCCCTGTGCAAGGCTAAGCTCCCTGTTGGTTTGCAAGCCTGCTGCTAGAACAGAGTGTGCATTCCTCCCATGCTAATGAAATATTCAGCACCCACTGGCAGGTGGGGAATCAGGAAGGGTAGAATAAATTGTTAGGGTCAGAGCCTTTGGGCAGGAACAAACATCAGGAAATATTTTGCGTCACTGCCCCTTGGCAGGGAGCTTGGAACTTGTTTGCTGTAAGACATCACAAGAATTTTCTTATACTTGGGAGTGTCAGCCTACAGATTTCCTTACGTGTCCTTTTGATAAGCAACCCTTGAGCCCATAGGCTACCTGGAACCACTGAGTATTTTAAAGGTCATTTTGTTCTCCTGCGTGAATGCCAGCTGAACTGGTGCTGTGGCATTTTGGTAGATACGGAACATGTCTCTGATATGGGAAGAAACATCAACAGCAGGTGCACCTGAGTCATGCCTTGCCTGTCATCCAGTCCCTTGAGCAGGTCTGCTCCCAAATGGGCATGATGGTCATTTCACAGATGAGCAAACTGAAGCTCAGAGCATTTAAGTAATGTATCAAGAGTTTCAGCCAGAGTCATGATCCGCCTCCAGGTCTGCTTCCAAAGCTGAGTGTTCTATAGCCTGAAGGTCTGGAAGGGCCTTGTGGCTGTTTGAAGAAGAGGCAGGCCGAGCAGGAGAAGGGGGAGTGGATGGGAGGAGGAAGGGAAAGACTGGCCTTCAGACCGCACACACAAGGCTTGAAATCAGTCCTGCTATTAGACAGTAACACACAGAAATGCAGCAAATGGAAGCCACACTAGCCCACATGTAATTGGATAAAGAATGAAGTGCTCACCAGCATTCTGGGCATGAAAAATAGGTGAGCGGGTGCTCTGAGTGTTCAACTTGGTGGCAAGTACTTACAAGCCCCTGTTTCATTTTGCAGTTTTGATGAAATGGCCAAATACGATCTCCCAGCAATAGTAGATTTAATTGTAAATAAAACCGGTCAGGAGAAGCTGTATTTCATCGGGCACTCACTTGGCACTACAATAGGTATGTTTACAAATGTCAGTGTTTTACAAGGGTCATGGCCTCACAGGTGTTCACCTTTCTTGAATTTCAGAAACTGCATGTTGGGCAAATCTTTCCTCCATTTCTGGTTACAACAGCACTTTTGTAATGGTGATAGAATTTCCATGTGCCCCAAATTTGCAAAGAGTAAGTTTCTAGGTCCCCTCTGCATGAAACTAGTAACGCCTAATGACATGAAATATCCCTGAAGAATAAGTATGTGTCAATCATACCTTCCTCACAACCCATTTGGGATTTTAAAAAATAGTAAAAGGGTGAGGTTATACTTACATTTAAATGAATTGAAAATAATACAATCACTTTTTTAAAAAATGTTTTATTCATTTACCTGACAGACAGAGATCACAAGTAAGCAGAGAGGCAGAAGGGGGGTGGGCAGGCTTTCTCCTGAGCAGAGAGCCCGATGTGGGGCTCAATCCCAGAACCCTGGGATCATGACCTGAGCTGAAGGCTGAGGCTTTAACCCACTGAGCCACCCAGGCGCCCCCGATCACTTTTTTTTTTTAAGATTTTATTTACTTATTTGAGAGATAGAACACATGAGAAGGGGCAGGGACAGAGGGAGAGGGAGAAGCAGACTCCCCACTGAGCAGGAAGCCCAATGCAAGGCTTAATCCGAGACTCCAGGATCAGGACCTTAGCCAAAGCAGACATTTAACCAACTGAGGCACTCAGGCGTCACTATGGTCACTTTTTTTCTTTTATTTGATACACAAAAGCATACATCAACTGGGTTTATCTATTTAACGTGCAATTTAGTATTTATGAACTAGCAATTTAATGCAAGTACTATGTAGAAAATGTTTAGAAGTCCAAGAACTTTCTCTTTGAAAATGTACTTCCTAATGATTTCCTAGATCTTTTCAGAAGAAATAAAAAATCCAGCTCCAAATAAAAATTTAGAGGAATTCATTATATGAATATTGTGAATTTGTTAGTGATCTTCCACTAAAACTTCCAATTTTAAGGACACAGATTCAAATTAGGTCCATCTGAACACCCCCTCCCACCCCCAGTGAGGGTGTCTGGGCATGTGGAGGAACCAGATGGAGACAGAATGGCTTGAATAGGGTCTAGAAAGTGGGCAGGATGTAGATGTGCTCTTACATCTGATCTGCAAAGAAAACAAAATATCTGATCAGCATTTCTCTGCCTTGTATGTAGGGCATGAATTTTTCAGTGGACATCCTCTGCATTTGGGGCAGAGCAATTTTTGTTATGTGGGAAGGACCCACTCTTCACAATACATTTGGCAACCCAGGCTCCGACTCACACTGCTGGTCAGTGTGAGCACGGAACAACTCACCTCCACACACTTCCAGAGATCTTCTACAGGAAGTGTTAGACCAGTATACGAGTTTCAGTCTTTGTATCAATTGCTCAGCCAATTAATACAAAGTCAGCTCTTTTTCTGGCCAAGATGGTTTCAGTGTTTCAACAAGACTTTCAGGGAGGGAAAAAAAAAAAAAAAAAGCAAGCTTGCGCACACACACACATGCTTACACACAGTGGGGGGCCCAGAAAGGGATCTCAGGGAACCAAAATACACATATAGACCACGCCCTTGCCCATGCAGGGCTGCTCTCCACCCTTATCCTCATGGGGCTTGAAATGCTTGCTATGCTGTTGCTGAAAAGTCAAAGAGGATGGAGATGGCTGTCCTTATCAGGACCACAGGGGACTGAGAGAAATCAGGGAACATTCTAGAGGTCAGTCAGCACCCAGTAAAGCACTGGAAGGGATGACATCTCTTTGCACTGTGAGAAAAAAGCAACTGCGGGATCACTGGATAATACCACATCAAGAACTGATGCATTCCCCTCCCGTGAACAGACTGTTTACTTCTGGAAGCTCTGTGATTCACCCTGGAATCTCAGGGTTGGGGTAAAATTACAGCATTGCCAGCACTTAGCCCACACTGGGGGGTGAAGCTGTCCCCGGGCTCACGCAGCTTATCCCTCACTCTCCCCAGAGAAGTCGAATTGTCTAGAATACAAGAAAAATGGACACAAGAGCAGACAGGACTAAGGGCATATTATCTTCACAGAATAACTCAGAAGAGTTTCTCAGTTCACCCGTGGGATTATTGCAACAGAAGGAAAACGTGTCAAAGCAGAATTCCACTTTTGCTAGTAGAAACGTTGCCTCAGTATTTTCTAATTTTTACAAGATTGTCTTGTCTCCTGTTCTCTTAGGGTTTGTAGCCTTTTCCACCATGCCTGAACTGGCACAAAGAATCAAAATGAATTTTGCCTTGGGTCCTGTGGTCTCATTCAAATATCCCACGGGCATTTTTACCAGTTTTTTTCTACTTCCAAATTCCATAATCAAGGTAGGCTCCTCATTTTTGCCAAAATGTCTCTGAGGGTCCCATTTTGGATCGTAGACCCTTACTATTTTAAAGTCTATTATGAAGCAATAGTGGGAAAGTAGGAAATTTACATGAAATCTGTAGAAACCAGACTCTGTGACCATGTGCTGTGTGTGTGTGTGTGTGTGTGTGTGTGTGTACCCATGTACATGTCTACGATTCCCATATATAACTTACTATACTCAGTCATGAACAGATCTGAGTATATGTCAGAATTTCTATCTGAAGTGAGCACAGTGTAGCTGAAAGTCCACTCAAGTTTTCTTGTTCCATTCTTATTCCACTGGGCAGTCAGTAAATTCACAATGCCCAAGTGAAAGACATTTTTCAAGTTCCCTATAATCCCTGACATTTCTGACTTTAATATTACATGAGCCTGAATACTACAACCCCTTCCTGTAACGGAGTTTGCTTTAATTTACCAAGGCTACGATTCCAAAATCTAAATGTCTTACAGATCAATTATTTGTTCAGAATTTATTGGTTATTTTCCAAGGTTGAAGATGTAGTTTGGTTGCCAATTGTGAATTTGGGACTTTATCCATCAAAAGTCATATATATATATATATATATATATATATATATATATATTCTGTTTGCTTTTTCTTTCTCTAAAAAGGACATTGCTGTGATAAACATAGTATTTTGGCAAAATTGCCCCTTCGATTTAGGGTGTCAGCTAAAATGGATTTGGGCCAAAATGAAATCAAGTAGACTGATAAGGGTTTCACAGTAATTCACATGTAAAATGAGGCCCTGGCTTAAGGTGAAGGGGTGAGAAAGGAAAAAAAAAAAATATTTGTGGGCAAACACAAGGATGAATTTCCATAGAACCTAATGATTTGTTGCATAGTTTATTGTGTTGTTTACTATAAGCTTAGGTGATACAAGTTCCCTTTTGTGGGGTTGATGGTTCTGTTGCCAAAATGTGACTAACATCAGTTAGTTTGGGATGTTTTTTACATTTAGGTAGAGTTCAGCAGACAAAATAGTTACATTACATTGGGAGGCAGATACATCTGTCTCTACATCATTTTTATAATATATGGCTTTGTGGGCATAGGTAGGGTCTGAGGCTTATGTCAGTTTCCTATAACTGACTGTCAGATTTCTTGCCCCTTTCAGTGCCATCCCCTGATCCTTCCCACCGCTTCATGTCTGTGGCCAGAAACTCCAGTCCTTCCAACTGGGCGCCCCGCACCCAAGCTTACTCTCTCAAACCCTACACGTTTTAACTGTGCTGCATCCCGTGATTTCAAGTATTTTCTGTCCAGTGGTCCCCTTCCCTCAGTACGAACGCTATGGTCTACTTTCCAGTCCAAGAGCTGGCTCCACTGGGACACTGCTAAAAAGACAGTGTGCCCATAGGTAGTAGGGAAAAATCCTGCTTTTCCTTCCTAGTCAAGGCAATGTCTAGCCTTAAGGAGAAAATGTTCCGCCTCTCTTGCCAGTTAATGAGAAATGAGAAATAGAGGCAGTCACTGATTGGACGGGATAGGGGAGCTCCACCACGGAGAAGTGAATTTGGAGTTGAAGAGCCTGAATGCAATCTCTTTTTAAATGATATTTGTTGATCTTCCCTGGATAGAGATGGATTCACAAGTAGTTCCTTTTCCCAAGTGACTTAGTCTCCTTAGCAGAAACACCAAATACAAATGGAAATGGATCTCTAAGAATCCTTATTCCTGGGATGAAGGGAATGTCAAGAAGCCAGAAATCCGTTCTTGAAAGGATAATTATTGTTTATTTTTACAGGGTATTTTTGGTACCAAAGGTGTATTTCTAAAGACAGGAAAGGAACCCGCCCTCAAAATCTGCAACAATAAAATATTATGGGTGATATGTAGTGAATTTTTGTCCTTATGGGCTGGATACGACAAGAAAAATATGAATATGGTATGTACAATGATTATGGGGCCATTTGATGCTTTAAGAGATTCCAGCTTTTTTTAGACTCACTTTGGTGGATCTATCACGCTGCATAAACTAATGTGGTTTTCTAAACTGTAAAGGCAGAGATTTGCTATGCCTAGATTGAGTATTCAATGGTGCATGATTATGAAAACTGGGGGGAAGAGTAGGCAGGTTCATCCTTCCACCCACGGTCATATTAGGAAAACAGATGTCCATCATGAGTAGGAGTTTTGCCCATTCCCTATCAGCCACCATACTATAGTCAATGTGATTTTAGAAATGATACCCTGCATTAAAAAAAAAAAAATCACAGAAAAGAAGAGAAGTCCATATAAGTGTAGAACTTATTTCCTCTGTGCCTTCCTTTGTTGGGTGACTTTGGCGTCAGTTAAAACTCCCCACTTAACTTGGAAAGCACAAGACAAAATGGAACAGAGATAGAACTCTTCTCCCTCAAAAGATGAGCAAGGCTGTTTCATCAACTCTTTGTTTCCTGTTATGGAGAATTCAAGGAGGAGGCGTGTATATCTGCAGGCTACTGTGGTTGGATGGCTAGCTCTGTCACATTGCATATGTCGGCCAGCGAGGCTGATGCAGTGAAGCCAGTCCCCAAATGACCCTTCTCGCCAGCCATCCTACTCCTATTCAAGAGGCAAACTTGAGCCAAACCAAAATAGGAGAAGGACCATTGTTCAAAGTCTTCTTATTCAACAATAAATATTTTCAATAGATTACTTTCCTTCTGCAGAGTTCTAAGACATAGGATTCCCATTACTAGTATATCTCTATAATTTTTATCTCTATAATGTTTACAAAGACCAAAGCACAGTGCATCTGAAGTGATTATATTTAGTTTTTCTTCTGCAATATTTTATTTTAGCCTCAAAAAAGCCTGGCACAGTATGATTTTTAGTATGTTCATTTAATAGGTGAAAATACAGAAACCCACAAGTTGACCAAAGTCACAAAGCTTATAATTAACAGGGTTAAGTTCCGATGCCCAGGTGGTGGGACGTGCCGATCAGGGACCATGCACACCCACGCGCATGCGCACAGCACCCCTCCACGCCCCGAAACCCCGCTTGCAAATTACCCTGGAGCTGGTGCAGGATTGCGCTGAAGCAACCCATGCTTTTACTCACAGTCAGGTGCCTGACCTGAGCTCTTCTTTACCTAGTTGATTCAGCCTCTTCATTTCCCAAACCCGGTCTGGGTTTGCTAATCTTAGAACACTCGTTCTCTGCTTCTGGGAGGTATTGTTCCTTTCCCTGAGTGATTTCTGGCATACTATGTTTTCTTTCCCTCCAGAGTCGAATGGATGTGTATATGTCACATGCTCCCACTGGATCATCAATGCAGAACATCCTGCATATAAAACAGGTAGTGTCTTTGCCATGGAAGGACTCTCCGATCTTATTTCAGCACATCTGAAAGGAGAGAGTTAGCAGGTCTACCCCCTAGAAGTTTTGAACTGGCTTCTACTTTGTCTCCATCACCGTCTCTGGTTTGATTTCCCCAGATTGTAAGGAAAAGGGCAAGTTATGGTACAGACCAAGTAGGTGACAAAAATGAGCCAAGTCTTAGATGGGAGCTTGGAAAACAGACCCTGAGCTGAAGCAGGAGGTAACCGGGGAAAGCCTCATGGGATCGAACTTTCCTGGAGAGAACTACCCGAGCTTTGACTTCCCCCTGAGGAGTTCTGATTTTCCCTTAGCTGTCCCTTCAAACCAAGGGCAGTCATTGCTTCCCTTTCTGCTGGCCTTGTGCTTCTAAAAGCACAAATGTATGAAATGTAAAATGTATTTCTATCCTTCTAATAACCCAGGAGTCTTATTTTCTTCCCAGGGCACAGTGGTTTTCTAAGATTTCCTGTTAACAATTGTGATTCTTACTCTGATGGTTTTTTCCAAAAAACATGTATTTCAGCTTTACAGATCTGATGAATTCAGAGCTTATGACTGGGGAAGTGAAGCAGAGAACATGCATCACTACAATCAGGTGAGCTGTTTGGAACGGCCCCAGAAGGGTGGCTTTGAGACATTATAATAAATTATTGGAGGGTGAAAAGAATCTAACCTGATGATTGGTGGCATTCCCATTGACAGAGCTTTTTAAAAAGTGACTAATTTAAATATGTGTTCATTGCAGAACATCTAAAAATAAATAGGATAGAAATAAAAGAGGCATGTCCGAAGGAATTAAAATACTGTATAATCCCTCCACCCACAGAACACAAGATGTATTAATATTTTACTGCATTTATCCTAGTCTCAGTATTGCTGCTTTCACACAAGTTTTAATCTTGCTTTTTCATGTATGGTTACACAAGACCTAGCCAGTGCCACGGAGGTGGTTTTTAACATATATTTCATTGACTGTATAATAATGAAAATTGTTTTTTAAAAATCTATAGAAGTGTACAGGGAAAATGAATACCCGGTTCTTGATATCAACAGAAAAAAATATAGGATCCCACATGAAAATTAAAAGAATATTATCCACCCATGATGAGTTGAGCTATTAGCCACATTTTGTTTTTGTTGTTTATTAAAAGATCTCATTTATTTCCTTGACAGAGAGAGAGAGAGAACACAAACAGGGGAACCAGTAGGCAGAGAGAGAAAGAGAAGCAGGGTCTCTGCAGAGCAGGGGGGCCCTGATGTGGGACTCGATCCCACTGACCCTGGGATCATGACCTAATCCAAAGGCAGTTGCTTAACCAACCAAGCCACTCAGACACCCTTTAGCCTCTTTTTTCCATCTGATATTTCACACTAGAATTTGTAGACTCATTTAGGCCTTCTGTTCCTGTGATAAATCCTGTTGCCACCATTTCTTTTCTCAAATTCAAGAGCTGAACCAAACACATTAAATTAAATTTTCCCAATGTTTTCCCAGACTGATGTATTGAAGGCAATTTATGAGTGCAAATATGGACCAATTACATTGTTTCTAAGCATCAAAACAGTCAATCAGACCAGCCAATTTCTCCATTAGTGAATGGATTGAATTGTGGGACAAATGATTCTACTAGCTCTAAGGACAACTAAGAGAGCTATGTACATTTTTATTATTTTTTAAGCTTGATTAAGGTGTAATTTACATACAATGAAATTCACAAATTTTCCAATTCAGTGAGTTTTGGCAAACACACTCATTTGGGTAACCATGCCATAATTTAGATATAGAAGTTACCACTACCCCCAGATGTTTTCCCCTGCCCCGCAGACTGTATATATTCACAGATGCATATATTTGCAAATGCTTAGAATAAGTCCAGGGAAAAAAGAAAAACAGAAAAACAAAAACAAAACAAAATTAAAAAAAAAAACAAACAAACAGCCACAACAAATGTGAAAAGAATTACCTTCAGAGAGGGAAGAAAGGCAGACTGAATGGGGAGAATGTGAAGGAATTAAGGAGACTCTCAATTTGGATTTGACATAATTCTTTTTTCTTCCATTATTTTTTAAAAAGATTTTTATTTATTTATTTGACAGACAGAGATCACAAGTAAGCAGAGAGGCAGACAGAGAGAGAGAGAGGGGGAAGCAGGCTCCCCGCTGAGCAGAGAGCCGGATGATGCGGGGCCTCGATCCCAGGACAGAGGGATTTTAAGGCAGAGGCTTTAACTCACTGAGCCACCCAGGTGCCGCTCTTCCATTATTTTTAATGAGCCTATTATATTTATAAATTGTTTCCATTTACAAGAAAATAAAATAAAAATGTCACCCATACACTTAAGACCATTGTTAGTCAAGCTCTTTCTTTTTCAGCTTTATTGAGGCAAAATTGACAAATAAAATGTTAAGACCGAAGGATACAACATACTGACTTAAGTGTGTGGGAGGGTCAGTGTCCTTAGAATTTCTCCATGGTTTGCTGGCTCCATCGGAGTCCAGGATGATCCTGTTTGCTTTGAGTATGATTTTAGGCCACTTGAAGTTAATTTTTATTCTATTCTAGCCTCATTACTTTGCCGTCTTCTTAAGTTCCCAGGCCAATCTTTGAGCCTGTCGCATTTTATCGAGAATAAGGAGACTCACCCGTGTAAGCTCCACGAGGGTAGAGATTTCCTTCTGTTTTGTTCACCAGATGTTTTCTCACCTGGGAGAGGCCCTGGCACTTCCTGGGCCCTTGACACCTACTTGTTGCATGAATGAAATTTTTTAAAGTCCCTCTTATGCATCCTAAAATGTCGCTGTCCCCTTCTCTTCTCCCTTCCTCTTTCAGAAAATGAAGACCCACTTATTTCCCAAGTTTATGGGCCTGTGCCCTTGGCCCCATCTCTTCTTATCTCCTCTTCCTCCTGGTTCCCATTACACTCTTTTTTTTTTTAAGATTTTATTAATTTATTTGACAGACAGAGATCACAAGTAGGCAGAAAGGCAGGCACAGAGAGATGGGTAAGCAGGCTCCCTGCTGAGCAGAGAGCCCAATGTGGGGCTCCATCCCAGGACCCTGGGATCATGACCTGAGCCAAAGGCAAAGGCTTAACCCACTGAGCCACCCAGGCGCCCCTCCCATTACACTCTTAAATTAATTGCTGTTCTTTATGAAAAACAAACAAAAAAGCCTTCCATCAACCTACGGATTCTATCACTCATCATTCCAACCCTTTCATTTTAATCAACATTTTTTTTTTAATATTTGAAAGGGCTGAGTTTCTCCATTTCTTCCCCTCTTCCACTCACTCCTGAACCCCAGAGCTGGAGTTTGGGTCTTCATCTTTCTATTACAGCTACTGTATCTAAAGTCACTTGTGCCTTTTGACTGCCACATCCAGTGGCCTGCTCCAATGCATGTTCTGTGAGCTCCCACGGCACCTTTGCCATTCACTCCCCCAACCCAGACTTCCATAATGCGGTGATCTAGAGTTTTGCCTTCTCTTTCTGATTATTTCCCTCATCTTCCCGTCACCTCTGGCTGCTTTCTATCGCCCCCATTCACAAATGATCAGCCTTCCTCCTCTCTCCCTTTCTCCATTGGAGAATGTAGTCCTAACCTATAGCTTCAATTATCCCTTCTCTGGACCAACTCTGCTGCATGTCTAGATTGTTCCAGAATCTACCTCCAGCCTATTCCTTCCTCAAGGAATCTCAGACCAATGGCCCTTACAGTTACCCTCAGACAGAACTCTGAGAAATGACCCTGCCTCATCCTCCCAAACTTCTGAAAGATGTCAAAATACCTTAGCCTGGCCCTTGACTATCTGTCTCCGATCTTCTGTCCTCCTGCATTCTCTCACACAGTTTCATCCCGGGGTTCTCTGGACAGCTTGCCATTCTGACCGTGGTGTACGTGTTCTTGCTACCTGCTAGGAAGCCCTCTCACCCTTATCCTTATGTGACAGAATCCAACTGTCCTTCCAGAGTCATTTTAGATGATTCCTCTTCCTCAGAAGCTCCCAACCAGAAGCTGTGTCTTCTTCACCTTCACTGCCATTGTATTTGGGGAGTGTTTAGTGGCATTTGACATACCCTACTTTGTAGGCAAATGTCTGTTGACCTATCTTGCGTCCTTCCTTCACACTCCTTGAAGATACGGACCATTGCAGGTGTTCTTTGTAGGCAAATGTCTGTTGACCTATCTTGCGTCCTTCCTTCACACTCCTTGAAGATACGGACCATTGCAGGCTTCCCTCGGTGCCTGACAGAGCTGCACTTGTAGTCAATGCTGAGCCCAGTAGCTGAACCCAGCTGTTGCTGTGAGGAAATTTCTCTCACAAAGGCTCTTTCTTTCTCTTCCGTAGAGCCGTCCCCCGCTCTATGACTTGACTGCCATGAAGGTGCCTACTGCTATGTGGGCTGGTGGCCATGACGTCCTTGTGACATTCCGGGATGTGGCCAGGGTAATCCCCCAAATCAGGAATCTCCAGTACTTCGACCTCTTGCCTGACTGGAACCACTTCGATTTCATCTGGGGCCTGGACGCTCCCCAGAGAGTGTATAGTAAAATCATAGCCTTGATGAAGTCATACTCCTGATGGCAAGGAATTCCTTCTTGGTTAAAAGTTGCCTGCCAGCCCAGGGGAGGCTTTGGGAAAGAGACTGGTCAGCAGGGAGGCCTCCTCTGGCGTCCTTCAACTCATTTGCTGTTGCTAAGGGTTTCCCTTACCCGACATCCCCGCTAGGAGTTATTTCAACTGTGCTGCTCATTGGCTTAAAAATTCTCCCACCTTCCCCCCTCAGTCAGGGGAGGCCCCATTTTTCACTTGTGCGAAATATGCCCTTGGGAGAGTAGTTCAAAGAGGCCTTTTTCTTTCCTCATTAAAGTCAATTTCTTAAAAGGAGAGACTTTGCAAAGGCAGCCATTTGGGAATATATTTTGGGGGGCGGTGATCTTATGACTTACTTGAAATCACCACTAGGGCCAGAGACATGATGGCCATCTGTAAACAGGCCATGAAAATAAGCTCTGGTCCACATCCAGTAGGAAAGAGAACATCACACTGGAAAAGACTAACAAAATGGAAGTATTCCCACGAAGGACTAGGTAGGATATGCTGAATTACTGCTTGTTCTGAAGTTACAACACATAAGAAATAAATCTCTCACGTCTTGCCCTAAAGCTAAGTTAAACTGATCACCAGCAGTGTCTTCATGGTCAAAGTGGGATTTATACTATGGCTTATACCCAAATGACATTTAAAGCAGCTTCCAGAAAGCCTATGGTGGGGAGGGGGGGGAGCGCTAGGAATATTCCAAGTCTTGCTCTATTTCATTCTCTAAATGATGCAGATGTTGATTCTAGGATTTAGTACAGAGTTCCAAGAGCAGCATGAAGTTTTGTGTCCGTTTCTGGATTCCTGAGCAGTGGAAACTTGGAAAAGTTCTTTACCCTCTGTGAAGATGTCACTAACGGAAAACTGTTTACATCCCTCAAGGAATGTACATACCTCCCACAGTTAATTTTTAAAAAGTAATGTATGTTAGCCACCCAATATTTGCATGTCGGGTCTTTTGGATGTCAAATACCACATAATTATTCTTTAATAAATAATTCATACCTCATCATTTATAACCTTAATTTAATGTCTTTCAAAAGAATAATAATTTTAATACACTGGGGAAGCCATTTGAAGTGCAAATCCATCCATATTTATATAACTTTTATTTACCAAGATTAGACTATCCAAGTTTATCAGTTTTAAGTGAGTTTTATGGAACTCTTCTGAAGAATGAAATGTAGTTTTCTTTTTTATTTTTTTAATTTAAATTCAAGTAGCCAACATATAGTATATCATCAGTTTAAGATGTAGTGTTCAATAATTTATCAGTTGCGTATAACACCCAGTGAAAATGTGGTTTTATACAAACAATACAGTCTTTCAAAGTCACATTTAACCAAATTAACCAAAATGCATTAAATAATATAACAACTATAACAAATAGAAGAGTCATAAGTAAGTCTGAGAACAAACATCTAACTCTTAGTAAGCTTACAGTTCAACAGGAAGGAGGGGAAAGATGTGACCGTAATAGATGAGCCTATTTGTTAGGACTATTTAAGAGGCATTGGGCATCAGTTAAGATACCTACAAGAGAGAAAAGAGGCATTGGTTCCTATAGGAATCTAGTTAAGTGGAGGTCAGTTGAGAGAGCTCCTAAGAAGATTTATCTAATTCGGCTGTTGCTATAGTAACACTATGGGGCAAACAGTCGTGAGGAGCCCACTGGTTCCCAACAGTGAACATTCCTTTTTCGTGCTCACAGCCCTGCAGTGAGACTGAGGCGGCTCTGCCTTGCACTGGGATCACCAGGACCCCGCTCAACCCTGTGGGTCAGGTCCTGGTCTGCTGCACATGCCAGTTCATTCTGGAACGAGCAGCTAATGGGACTCTTTTCTTCCCAGGGTAGATCCCCAAAGCAGGAGAGGACTAGCTAAATCACAGCAGCGTGTTTACAACTCTGCTGGCCGCCCCACTGCTCCCATTCTTTTCCCTGCCTCCAATCACACAGCCAAGCCTGTCCCCAGTGGGGTGGGGTAGTCAGCCTCGCCTATGGGGGAAGGAGGCTCAAACTACAGGACAAAGAACGTGTACCCAGAATGCTGTGATATGGGAGTGCAGAAATGGGAAAGAATCCGTCTCCCCCTTCAAAGACAACTCCTTCTTACAGTGTTTTTGAGGACTTTCTATGGATTGTAGTGAACATTTTCAAATAGATTCATAGAACTCATTGGTTTTTTGTCACCTAAATGTACCATACTATACCTACTTCTTCACATTTGACTCCCCCTTCAAAGACAACTCCTTCTTACAGTGTTTTTGAGGACTTTCTATGGATTGTAGTGAACATTTTCAAATAGATTCTAGAACTCATTGGTTTTTTGTCACCTAAATGTACCATACTATACCTACTTCTTCACATTTGACTTTGATCACTTAATACATCTTGGAGGCCTTTCTCTGTCAGTTCACTTGGAACGTTATTATCGACTACATGGAAATTCATAATCAACAGAGATTCAGATGGATTAGGATCTTTTGTAATTACACACATTGCTGTAAAGAATATCATAGAGGCGGGGCGCCTGGGTGGCTCAGTTGGTTAAGCATCTGCCGTGGGTTCAGGTCCAGGACCAAGTCCCACATCAGGCTCCCTGCTCAGCCTGCTTTTTCCCCTCGGCGGCTTCCCCTTCTCATGTGTGCTCTCTCCTTCGGACAAATTAAAAAAGTCTTTTTAAAAAATTTTCAATCTATACCTTTGCAATGTGTGCACTTTCTCTGTTTTGTGCATTGCATTTCAAGAAAAAATGTGTTTTAAATACCCTAAACTTTTCTGCTTTAAATCAACAAGCTATGAAGTACAGAAGGAAAGAACACTTTTTACCAATACCACTACTTTTTTTTAGCTTTTTTGCTCTGCATATGGTAGCAAATACATTGACTATGATAGGTCTGAATAATAGTTCATTTTTTTGCTAGGAGTTTTATAAGAAATCCCTCATTTAAAACTTAAAAGCCTATGGGATAGAACTATGGTCACATGAGACACAGAGAATAATGAGATATAAAAGCCAACTTTTCCTCAGATTGCACAAGTGAAGAAGTCATGATTTTAATCCCAGATATCTAATAGTATGTATCTATATAAATGTGCCCAAATGGTATATAAATGTCATTGTGACACCATAGAGAAAATCATGTTTGTACTACTCTAGACCACAATTACTTGGAAAATTAAGGCAAGAGATGAGAAAATGCCTTGGGGTTTTGGGGGATAAGGAGGTTGTTGTATTTTTTATAAACTCTAACCATAAAAATGAGATGAGAAAACAGAACTGCTCTATGACCCAGCAATCCTATTTTGGGGTATATATCCAAAGGAATGAAAATCACTGTCTCAAGAAGATATATGTACTTCCATGTTCATTGTCAAATTATTCACAACAGGGATGTCTGGGTGGCTCAGTAGGTTAAGCCTCTGTCTTCGGCTTGGGTCATGATCTCAGGGTCCTAGAATCAAACCCCGCATGGGGCTCTCTGCTCAGCAAGGAGCATGCTTCCCCCTCTCTCTCTGCCTGCCTCTCTGCCTACTTGTGATCTCTCTCTCTGTCAAGTAAATAAATAAAATCTTTTTTAAAAATGTATTCACAACAGCCAAAATATAGAAACAAACTACGGGGCCATTGACAGATGAATGAATGAATGATACACACACACACACACACACAGAGTAAAATAATACTCAGCCATAAAGAAGGAAATCCTGCCATTTACAACAACACAGATGGACCTTGAGGGCATTATGTTCAGTGAGAAAAGTTAGAGAAAGAAAAGCATTGCATCATCTCAATTATTTTCATAAGAAACAGAGTAGAATGGTGGTTGCAGGGTGGGGGGTTTGGTGCGGGGGAAATGAAGAGATGTGGCAAAGGGCACAAACTTTTAGCTCAGATGGCAAGTTCTAGGGCTCTATTCCAGCATGGTGACTATAGTTAACAATCTTGTATTGTGTGTTTAAAGGTTGCTATGAGAGCTTTAGTGTTCTCACCATAACAACAAAAGAGTAATTGTGTGAGATGAAGGATGTGCTAATCTTGTTTGTGGTAAACATTTCACAATACCTAAGTGTATCAAATCATCACATTGTGTATCTTAAACTTACACAATGTTTTATGTCAGTTAGATCTCAATAGGCTGCATAAAAAATTTTGGATGAGTAGAAAATAGCTAGTCAGGTCAATTATAACACATTTTTCATCACTTTGTCTGAAATACCAGAATCACTTCCAAGGAAGCATAGAATCTAGCAATCCACTGATGCTGAACTTGGTTATAGACTTTGTAATATAAAGTTATCACAAATTTGACAATGTTTCTCCTTTTTTTTTCTTACCCTTACATTTACACAAAGCAGGAAACTCACAACGCCATAACAGACTCACTGAGGAACTGTACTTTCTCAAGCCTGAATATCCCATTAATATTTTGTATAGAACAAGGAAAATAATAACATTAATTTCTAGTACAACTCTATGCCACATATAAAGTGTTTGGTGAATTTCTTTGAGGAGGTATAATTAGTTTCAGAGAGGTGAAACTGGACTAAAATAATGGCTTTTCAAGACTCATTAATCCAAGAGCAAGGAAGTTATCTGACCACCCAGGGCCTTGGTCAGATCTGACCACTTCCCTGTAGTACTTCTATGCAAAGCTCATCCACACCTTCCAAGGCCTGGCTCAAACACTACCATTTCTGAAAAGATTTCCTTGAACCGCACGCCCCCAAATTAATACTTCTTCTAAATCACTTTTTATCATCTCCTGAATTATCTCTTTAGTCTATCTCCCTAACCAATGTAGCTTGAAAAAAGGACCTAGGTGTTTCTTAAAATCTTAAAAATATTTTAACTTTTTAAAATCTTTATTTTGAAATAATATAGATGGCTGTGAAATTGCAAAAATAGTACAGAAAGGTCCCACATACTTTTCATTGTTTCCCCCAAAGATAATACCTTACATGACTATAGCGTGCTCTCAAAACCATGAAGTTGACCTTGGTATAACCCACAGACCTTATTCAGACCTTGCTATGCCCTCCCATGTGTGCATGTATGTGTGTGAGATCGGTGTTATCACGGGGTGTAGATTGTGTAAGACAACCACAATTAAGATGCAGAATGGCCCATCACCACAAAAATTTCCCTCCAGCTTTCCCAGCATAGTTAACAACCACGCCCACCCCTCCCCAGCTCTCCTTGAACTTAATCTGCACAACCTCTAATCTGCTCTACATCTCAGTAACTTTGTGTAAACGGAATCTTGGGATATGTGACCTTTTGATAATGGCTTGTTTCGCTTGCTTGAGAGCCATCCAAACTGTTAACTGTTAAAGTGTATCGCATTTGCTCCTTTTTAATGCTGAGAAATATCCAGGGTGTGGCCCCACTATAGTTTAACTATTTATCCACTGAGCCGGTACTTCTCACTCTGAGGAATTTCTGGGTTGTTTCCAAGTTTGGGGCTTTACCATTTAACTTTCCAGTACTTAGCAAGGTGACTTGATCGCAGAAAACACTCAACCTGGGTTCGTCAATTTGAATTAATTGCTAGTCCCACCCAACGCTGAATTCTGTGCAGACGCTTGCAGTACGTATGGCCCTGAGGGGAAATGTTTCTCCGCATTTCCACTGACTTCACTCATCTTCATCTGATACCGAGAGATTGCAAAATCTCCGTGTGGTTCTCATTCCATTTTAGAAGTTAAGAAGTGCTTTGGGGGGGCGCCTGGGTGGCTCAGTGGGTTAAGCCGCTGCCTTCAGCTCAGGTCATGATCTCAGGGTCCTTGGATCGAGTCCCACATCCGGCTCTCTGCTCAGCAGGGGACCTGCTTCCCTTCCTCTCTCTCTGTGATCTCTTCCCTTCCTCTCTCCTACTGTGATCTCTCTCTGTCAAATAAATAAATAAAATCTTTTAAAAAAAAAAAAAGAAGTGCTTTGGGGGTCCAGTGAAAACAGATTCCTGGTACTCACACCTTGGTGGTTATGAAATACTCCCCCAGCCAGTACCACGATGTGAGAGGGGCTCTGATCTCAACATCTCCATCGGCATCGCCGCAGCCCCACACAGCCAGTCCCAATGAAAAGAAACATGACAATAATATTGTGCCATCATTAACACTTGCGGTGAAGTATAAAGGCACCAATACTTTGCTTTTCAGTAACTCCTCAGTAACTCAGTAACTCCTACCTTTGTTTGCCACTGAAAAATTTTCTTGATTGAAACCTAGTTGACATAATTCTACATCAGTGTCAGGTATCAACATAGTGGCTTGATAGCCTAGCCTTATGCTTATGCCTCATGCTATGCTCATAAGCGTAGCTCCCATCTATTACCATCTAGGGGTATTGTAGGCCCTCTGTTCCCTGAGCTGTGTCTCTTATTCCCAGGACCTGTTCATTCCATCACGAGAAGCCCGTGTCTCCCACTCTGCTTCACGCCTTTTGCCCATCTTCTCACCCCTCCCCTCTGACAACCTCTTGGCTTGTACTCTGTATTTACAGGTCTGTTTCTGTTTCTGCTTATTTGTTAGTTTTTGTTGTTTTGTTTTTATCATTTTTAATCTGTGTGCAAGTTGTTTCCTTAACCAAACCCGTCAACTGAGCCGGGGGAAAAAGTTAACTTTTTTGGAATACTATGTGCCCTTCAGTTTCATCAAAATAAGCATTTTAAGTGCTTACTTGGGCAGCACATACACTAGAGTTGGAACAGTAGAAGATTAGCATGACCCCTTGCGGGGAGAATGTCTCACAAATTCATGAAGGGTTCCATATTTTTTAAAAATGATAAACACTAGCAAATGACCTCCTTGCCCTGACACCATACCCCTCCCCAAAGAAAGATCTCTGGAAACTGCTATAGGTAAAAACACCTGGTCCTGGACTCTATCAAAACACCTCATTAGCCATGTAGGGCAATGAAGCTCCAAACACAGAAGACAGAGGCCAAAAAAACAGGACTGGAATGGAAGAAAGGAAAAACTGTTAACTACCTATGCAGTGAGATTTGCCACAGGGATATATGGAAACTACATAGGTTTCAACATTCTAGTAAGATAATATGATTTATATTACTAAAAAGTACATGAATATGATAGAAAATTAGACAAATGCAAATATTATAAACATTGTTTAATATTGTGGGTTCTTTAAATGGAATTTTAGGCATTGGTGTACTACATACCCTTATTTCCAACAGTTTAAGGTTTCAAAAGGCAAATATAGTTAGAAGTTCTAGTTGCAAAAAACAAACAAACAAAAAACTGCTTAGCTCTTTTCATATGGAAAAAAACAGTTATTCTAAGTAATCAAAGATCTGATAAAGACAATGTGAAGTATAGGAAGTATTTAAAAAGATGCAGAATATTTGCTTCTGAGGCAGATTACATAAAAGGTAAACAAAAACCATTTTATCGTCTTTTATTAAGAGAAGACCAATAATCTAAGACGTGATTTTAACAGAGAGAAAATTAAAGTCTGGCTTTGTATCGCCTATCACTGAGACAATCTGGCAAGTGGTCGGTACTCAGGAGATGCTCGTGGTACTGGGGTTGCCAGCAGGGAAAAAATGATCAAGTTCCCACCCCAATATCTTCTTGGGAAAGATATTGGTAAAGTCCCTGAGAGAAAACTGTCTTCACCATAAAAAGTTCCTTGACCCTTCCATTGCCATCTCCTCCATCCTAACCCTCTCCCCTCTACCTCCAAGCTGAAAGGATTGGACTATTTGAACTCTAAAGCACCTTCTGGTTCCTTTTCCTACAGACCTAGCTCTTTCTGTCTAAATTGTCCTCATCTGTCATCAGCCACCAGACAGAGAACCATATGAGCACAGGAACTAACCTTCAGTGCTCAGCAAGACTTGCAAGGAGATTTGACCATAGCCCATGCCCAATAAACCATACCCCATTGCTGATTTGCATTCTTTCTGAATGAAGAAGAAGGTCTATCTCCCAATCTTGTTGACCCATCCTCTATAGAGAATGTAGGGAACCTATTGTCAAAGACGCAGAATGGAAATTGGGTTTGTTTTTTTTAAGATTTTTATTTTTAAGTAATCCTCACACTGAAGGTGGGGCTCGAACTCACAACCCTGAGATCAAGAGTTGTGGGCTCCGCGGTCTAAGCCAGCCAGAAGCCCAGAAGCAGAAAGGAAGTTACATCACATTCCTCAAGGGAGGCCTCATACAGAGCTAAGCAAAGAGCAGAGTCATCCCTGAATGTCCAAACTCTTCCCTAATTTTAAGTAGAGTGGTGTTCTATCCAAGGCAATACTTCTCAAGCTTTTGTCATTCCCATTTCTCATTCACAATGTTTGCTATATCCGCATGCCATCCATAATACTGCTTATTCAGAAGTCTCAGAATCAATTCTTTAAAAAAAAAAGAAACTTCCTACTGGCGTGCCTGGGTGGCTCAGTCAGTTAAGTGTCTGCTTCAGTTCAGGTCATGATCCTGGGGTCCTGGGATGGAGTCCCACATGGGGCTCCCTGCTCAGCAGGAAGCCTGCTTCTCCATCTCCCACTGCCCCTGCTTGTGCTCTCTCTCTGTCTCTCAAATAAATAAATAAAATCAAAAGAAAGAAAGAAAGTAAGAAACTTCCTGCAGCTACTATAAATGGAAGGAGAGGTATAATTTGCCAAAACTTGAAAATCACCAGAAACATAATAACAGCGCAAAACATAATTGGTGACAAAACAGATGCCATGTCTTGTCAGGGCACTAGAGTTTAAAAACTTCTTTTCTTGTTAAATGCACTCTTTGCCAGGGAGATGAGCAATGGCTAGAAACAAAGACATAAACCAAAGTTAGACTCTCACCTTGCAACATTCAGAAGGTTGAAAGAAAAGACATTTTCTTAAGGTTTTATTTTTAAATAATGCCAACACCCAATGCGGGGCTTGGACTTACAACCCCGAGACCTAGAGCTGCATGCTCTACTGACTGAGCCAGCCCTATGTCCCAGAAGGTTGAAAGAAATTTCAACCCAGAAGGTTGAAAGAAATTTGATAGGATGTATAATGGCCCCCCAAAGATGTCCGTGTCCTAATCCCACAAGCCTGCGAACGTGTTACCTTCTTTGGCAAAAGAGACTTTGCACCCGTCATTACGTTAGGAAACTGGAGGTGAGAATTTTATTCGGGGTTATCTGGGTGGACCCAATGGAAGCACAAGGGTTCTTATGACAAGGAGGCAAGTAGAAGATCAAAGTCAGAGAAAGGAAATACACCTTGGAACACCCAGAAATGGTATGATGTACTTGGAGCCGAGAAATGAAGGCAGCCCCTCGAAGCTGGGAACCATAAGGAAGCAGATTCTCTCCAGAAGTCTTCAGAAAGAATGCAGCCCAACCAGCACCTTGATCTCAGCTACCTGACCTTGACCTTGGCTTTCAGAACCATAAGAGAATAAATGTACGTGACTTTAAACCATAACTTCTGTGGTCGTTTGTTACAGTGGCCATAGGAACTGACTTTCCCATTCTGTGATTCTGTGTTATTTAACTCCTCTGAATGATTTAGCAGCCTATGCAGCAGCTGAAATCTCCCATAGTCCCAGGGGAATCTAGCCCATGCTTGGGGAAACAGTGCCTAAGAAACTCCATTGGTTCGACAGGGGAAAAAGGTAGCCATAGATTAGAGCAGCTGCGGAAGAACTGGGGCCTGAGGCAGTGAAGCTGGTTGTTAGATGACAGGGGAAGCTGCATGTGACCAGTGTCCGGCTTCCTCTCCTGCTTCATTTCTCAAGCTGGACGACAGCATTCCGGAATCAGCCCTTCTTCAGCAAATGAACCCTGCCCTGAGGTAGGCCATCCCTCTGGTTCTTTCTGCTCCCAAACTGCATTGCCTTTCTTTGGATTAAAATCGGCTTGGAAATAGTCTCTTAAATTAAATAGCAAACAAATAAAATTATTTTGTTTTTGCTCAACTGTAAAAGTAAAATCTGTTTATTATAGACATTTTAGAAAATAGACACTAACAAAAAAAATAATAAACAACCAAAGTCCTTACCATCCTAACAAAGAAAATAATATATAACCAAAATTCTCACCACCAAAAGCTACTTGGTTCACATTTTGATAGATTTCTTTCTGGTCTTATTTTTATTCAGTAAATATTATTTACTAGCTTTTATCTTCCCTATTGAAACATATGGTGAACATGTTACTATCTTGCTGCAATAGATCTGTAATGACTGAGTAGTACTCTGCTGTGAGATTGAACTAGATTTTCTGGTTACATTTCCCTCACCTGGCTATTTAATGCTATTTCTGTTTATCACTGATGGGTCCTAGAAATAAATTTCTGAATGAAGAATATCTCATTGTGGGGGCACCTGGGCAGCTCGATCAGTTGAGCATCCAACTCTTGGTTTTGGCTCAGGTCATGATCTCAGGATTGTGAGCTGGAACCTCATGTCTGGCTCCGAGCTGGGAGTGGAGTCTGCTTGGTCTTCTGTCCTTCCCTCTCCCCGCTTGTGCTCTCTCTCTCTCTCTCAAATAAATAAATCTTTCAAAAATATATTTAATTCTGGAATTAATTGCAAGTTTGAGTGAATAAAAGAAAGGGAAATAAGTAGTGATCTTTTTGGGGAAAAGAGTGAGAAGTGTCTCCTTTCTTCCTATTTTATGTGTTAAATGAGAGTACATGCTTGCCTTCCTCTTGACCTTGTGTTGGAGAAAGAAAAAGGGCAGAAAGAGATGTTCTGGAAATGGAGTAATTCCTAAAGAGGACAAAAAAATAGGTGAGAGGTTTTTTTTTTCCCCTACGGTATTTAGATGAATTTATAAATACTTCTCGGGTCAGTGCTTTCTGGTTGCAGAAAGGTGTAGCAGGTGGACAGCCCTCATTATGGCTCATTGGGAAGCTCCTTCCAAGGTCTTTCCAAAGTCTTGGCCGTTATCAGAAAAGTCGCAGGCTATTCCCACAGACAGAAAGAGACCTGTGCATTATAATCAACACAGATGATCAGATTGTAAAGCTGCAAAGTCAGTTTCTGCCTCAGCTGTCTATGCAGGTTGTTAGAGGCAGAACTTCCAGATATCCCCCTTGCCTAGTGGTGTTGTGGCAAAGCCAGAGGTGGCCAGAGCCACCCAGCATGGGGCGGGGATCAGGCAACTCTGCCCACACCCAGCCTCACAAACCCAACATCCTAGAGACTGTGATCCACAGTCAGGGTCGCCTGCTTCGGACTCCTTATGTATTTTAACTGAAATGTGAGGCAAAAAATGTACGAGTAATCTGATTTCTTTTTGGTTTTCTCTGCATCAAGCCTACAAATTGGTATTCAGTCTCGTGATAAGAATGGCAATAAATACCAATGACATATTAAGAAGCTTCTAGATGCCAGGCTTACTGCTGTGCACCTCACGTGTGTGTGTGTGTGTGTGTGTGTGTGTGTGTGTGTATGTTTTAGGCTTTACTATAATGCTGCAAGGAAGGTGTTACTATTCATTTATACATAAGAAAAGGGAAAATCAGAATATGGCCAAGGGTGCACAGCTGGTGAGAGCAGAGCTGGGATTTGAACCCAGAGCTGTCAGATTCCACCATTCCCGATGCTTCTGGTAGATGGGATTCCTTGCTAGGTGTCCTTGAGGTTTCAGTTGGGATTTCCAGGTTCCATAACTGAACCCACACATCCCCATGCTTACCTTTTAAAAAAATGGCCTTAGGAAAAAATTTTTTAAAGAGACTCAATAATACTTCTAGTCTTTCATGTTCCTCAGTTGTTCTATCATTCAGGAGGCATATTGTGGGTTTGAAAAAGCAGGAATAAAATTTTTTTTCTATATTTTTAAGGACCTTGTTTTAAGATTGTACAGTTTCTGGATTTGTTGTTGATGATGTTTGTTTTATTTGTTTTGTGTTTATTGATGTGAGGAAGGAGAGGCTTCATATTCCCTGTTGATGAGCTATACCAGGCATATTATAGACAATCAATTCAACGTTTCAAGGCAGGACCCCTTGGGGAGAATCTTCTAGAAATGATCTATGTCAACATTAGTGACAGGGCGAGGTAGGCTACTATGTTCTGGACATGGGCAGACTCCCCAAGCAAGAATTCATAGGAAGGAGAACCAACTTCTGAATCCAGAGACACTTCCTATCTAAATCTCTTCAAGCGTCCCAGTGGATGTGGCCAGGATGTCCCCTGAATCCCAGTGAAGTGACAGAGGGAGCTGTCTCTACCTTACTTCCTCTCTCCTCCTCCTCTCACTTTGCATTCTGCAGTGCTCCTTGCCTGCCTTGGCCCTCATCATGCAAAATATTTGGGCAAATTGTTTCCTTCTTCTGGGCCTTTTTATCTATAAAATAAATTAGCTGATCTTCTAGGTCTTTGTCAGCCTTTTAAAACATCAACTTGGGGGCGCCTGGCTGGCTCCATCGGTTAAGTGTCTGACTCTTGATTTCGGCTCAGGTCAGGATCTCAGGGCTGGAGATCGAGCCCCATGTCAGGCTCCACAATGGGCATGGAGTCTGCTGGTGATTCTCACTCCCTCTGCTCCTTTCCCTCCCCACCTCAAAAAAAGTAAAAAAATAAGAAATAAAATATATTTAAAAATAAAAAAATTTTTAATGTCAAAGGAGAGATTATACAAACCATCTCCCCCTTGATATTCAAACAGTATTAAGACCAAAAAAAAAAAAAAAAATCTTTTCAAACAAAAAAATAGGACCTAAGGCTCGGACACATGTAAAATCAATGAATAGTAGATGTTTAGTCTAAATTTATCAAATAAAATTCACTTTTATGACCTTCTGCCATTATGAAGGGGTAAAGATAAAGTTACCTTGATAATCCTCAGAATTAGGAGTTTTTATAAGCCACATTACTCCAGGGACTCAGTATTGGCTTTATGTTGAGTTAAGTGATATGATAACACCTGCACACGAAAGTATTTAAAGTCATAATTGTTGTTAAACCATTAAATGGTTTCAAACAACCTCAATTCTCTTCAATTGTATAAGATAGCATAGGACATTCTAGCATAATTTAATGAATATATGGCTATTTATGTGAACTTTGATATGCAAATAGACATTTGCGATACCTGGGAAGCAAAGTTATTTAAATGAGTAAAATTACGTTCAAAAACAGAATTGAATGCCTCCCTTGGCAGACTTCTCGCAGCCCTTCTACAGAACCCAGACTTAACAAAATACTTTGAGAACTACTGATCTGGTTTCAATGAAATTGTATAGATTCCAGGGTCTAGATGGGGGAAGTGAATTCCCCGGGGTCACAAAACTAGCTTCTCCAGGGACCCCAGACCCCGATTCCCACTCCAGTGCTCCCGCCACTTCCCTAGAATGCCTCACTAACCAAGGTCCTTTTTATCAGTGGAACTTCAGGCCTTATGACAAAACAAAGTAGAGATTTTTCCTGATTAGGGGGAAAAAATACAGCTGGGGACAAAGGCACTGATTTGGATAGCTCCTAAATTACTTATCTGCATTCTCAAGTGGTTGAATCCTACATCTGATGACTGCTAGCTTTATTTAACTGTATAAATGTGTTCACAAGTTTTAGGTAGTTTAAGTTCAATACTCACACTTATTTGCCTGCTGACTTAATAACAGATGTGAAAGTCCTAAGACCCTCCTTTTTCCTGATAGCTGTTCTCTAAAGGCCATAAACCTGCAATCACTAGCCCAGACCCCTTACCCCAGAATGCATGCACTCTGGACATGGCTTCAGAAGGAGAGAAGTCAGTGCTCAGACCAGAGCTACTTGGGTCCCCTAATTTTTCCTGTGGGTAATATGCATGGGAAAAAATACCCCTCCTTTGCAACACTATGCAATTATCAGCCAGACTTTATCACTAGGATGACAGGTGGATATCAATTGATGGACATCAATTACCTGGCCCCTGGGGTTTACAGGGTCCTCAGACATGCTCTGGATTCTGCCCCTCACTTTCCTTTTTTTTTTTTTTTTAAAGATTTTCTTTATTCATTTGATAGAGAGAGACAGAGAGAGCAGCACAAGGGAGAGCGAGAAGCAGACTCCCTGCTGAGCTGGGGGCCCAACATGGGGCCGAATCCCAGGACCTGGAGATCATGACCTGATCCAAAGGCAGACTCTTAACCATCTAAGCCAGCCAGGTACCCCCTGCCCTTCACTTTCTTTTACCAAAATGCTCCCCCGACCCTACACACACACAGCGGGGAACTATGTTTAGCTAGGACTCAGACTTACTTTTTAAACTAATTCTTTCATCACAAATATCTTCCTTCATGATTTGCAAACATATACTGAATTTTTGTCAATTATTCACTTCAAATTTGTCTTCCTTCCTTGACATGCTCTCCAGGAAACCATCTTAATATTACATATAATGGATCTCTTAAAAGCTAAAAGAATTGGAATCTAAAGTCTAAAGTCTTCAAGACAACCGTCTGCTGTTGCTTTCTAACTGCCAAGTTCAGTGGTCTCATTGAAGCCATCTTGGAAGTTCAAGCCCTTTGGGGCTATTCTCAGACCTCTTTTATCTAGGATTGTGTGACCCTGGAAGCAAAATTTCTCTGTCCTTTTATCAGACTATTTGAGAACCGCCTCCATGGGCGGCAGTAGGTGACTCCCAGCACTTTCTTGGCATCGCGCACACCAAATCTGTGTGATCTTACTATCTAGGCTTAGCTATATTTGTTTATTAAATGCAACCCAGATTTATGATAATTAATGTTTAAATCCCCTTTGAGATGAAAGCAAACGGAACCAACACAAGCTGTCATTAACAGCCATAAAAATGAGTAACCCGCATGTTTGTTTCTTCAACCCCCATGGTTTTCCCTGATATATTTTAAAATCTCAGAGAGGTTGTAGTTATTATGAATCATCTTTTTACTATATTTTTTTGATGCTGATGAACACAAGGATAACTTTAACCCTAAAAGCTCCAGTTGTAGTTTACCCTCAGGATTAAATTCCCTTCCAGGTCAGAGTTACTCTGGAAGAATTTGCCCCACAGCGATGGGTGACTCTCCCTGCAGGCAGGTGGTCTGTGAGTGTAGCCCAGCAGCGACCCCCCCGCAAACCCAGCTCACCCCAGAACCATCTGGGGGGTGGTAAAAATATAAATCCCTGGATCCCAAACCTGGAGATCCTGCTTCAGCCAGCCTAGGGTGGAAACTGAAGTCAGCATCAGCTATTAGATGATTCTCAGTCTAATTTCCACGAATATGGGAGGTAAAGTCAGCTGGGAAAACTTCAGCCCCGCCTGGTCTGATCAAAGCCAGTACTTTGGAAAGAGCACACATTAGTCTGTGCGTGTGTCATCCAGGGGAACAGATGATGTGTTCGAGAGCTGGTGAGAATAAAATGCTTCAGTGGTGGAGCATAAGGAACATCTCATAGAATGTCAGTGCCAAGAGTCACATTCTTTCTCACCTTGAAAACAGGTGCTACATCATGGTAATTATTAGCTCATAAGCAAAACTACTTTTGGAGGATTTATCGACAGTTACAAAAAGCCAGCAATTTTATTTTTTTAAAGATTATTTATTTATTTATTTGAGAAAGAAAGAGAGAAAGAGCACAAGCAGGAGGAGGAGCAGAGGGAAAGGAAGAAGCAGGCTCCCCACTGAACAGGGAGCCCCACGCGGGGCTCAATCCCAGCACCCTGAGATCATGGCGTGAGCCCAGGGCAGATGCTTATCCGACTGAGACACCCAGGCGCCCCCCAAAACCAGCAATTTAAATACTGATTGTAATGCATGTTCATATACCTTTTCCAAGTAGAATTTCTTTTCTGAGACCTATATTCATATGCTGCAATGATGCGAATGGGCAAATTCTTTGTTGGGGACTGCCTCCTGCCTTGCGGCATGTTTAGCGGCATTCCTGGACTCTACCACTAGGTGTCAGTAGCACCTCCCCTAGTAGTGACCACCGAAATTGTCTCCAGATAAGGTCAGAAAGTTCCCCGGAAACAACATTGTTCCCGGTTGAGAAGCATTTCTCTAGGAAAATCATGTACGCTTTCTGGGGCTTCTGGAACTTATAACAGAAGATGAAAAAGTAAAGGTGTCATTCACCGCAGTGGAATCAGAAAAGACTAAGGATAAGTTATAGTTGTAAAATTAAATAACTGCTTATATTTTAAAAATTCAGATTCAATACACACCCGTATTGAAAAGTAATTTTTTAAGATTTTATTTATTTATTTATTTGAGAGAGAGAGAAAGAGCACAAGAGTAGGGTGAAGGCAAAGGGAAAAACAGGCTTCCCAAGAACCAGGGAGCCCAAGATCAGGACCTGAGCTGAAGGCAGACATTTAACCGACTGTGCAGCCCAGATGCCCCTTAAAAAAATAGATTTCAAATGGTCTGGAGTTCTAAATGGGAAAATATTGGTAAATATACAAAATATATTTATGTAACCTTGGAGTAAATAAAATTTATCTTGGGGGAAAAAAATCAGGAAACCTGGAAGCCCAAAATAAAACCCTCAAGAGTCTTAACTCTGTAACATGTTAACATTTCTGTAAAATGAAAAAGGAGCAGTAACATGTTAACATTTATGTAAAATGAAAAAGGAGCTAAAGAAAGGCACCATAATCAAAATTTTATAAAAGAGGAAAAAGAAAAAATATTTGTAATACATGTAAAAACTAAAGGTCAATATTCATAAAAAAATGAAAAACCCAACAAATCATTTTCAAAAGACAGAGAAAATAGGCTAATATTTTGAAAGAGCGATTCGTAAAGAAAAATCAAAGAGCCAGAGCACAGGAAAATTGTCCAAGTCAGTCATAACTCAGTAGAACACAAAGAAAAATTACAGTATCATATTGATCCCATCAGATTGGCAAAAATAAAAAGATTTATGGAATGTGGAACTGATGAAGGAGGATGGGGAGGAATAATCATGCTCACACCCTATTAGCAGAACTTACCCTGGGTCAGTCCTTTGGGGGAAATTTAGCAGTAGCTCTGAAAATGTAGAAACTGCATAACCTTTGAGCTCGTATTCCCCAGCTTAAATCCACCCCATAAAAATACTTTCATATGTGTACACTATATGTAGATATGAAGGTATGGTATTGTTTGTAATAAATAAATATTACAAGCGGAAGGAAGTTAGTCCTCTATAAAGAATGGTTGGTACATCGTTATATCTTGATACCTACAATGTGGCTTTTTGCGGTAGTGAAATTGAAAGAAACAAATTTAAAATATTGAAATGAAAAGGCCTTTTTATATGACAAAGTTCCTTTGTTTTTTCTTTTCTTTGTTTTTTTTTGGGGGGGAGCATCCAAAGCAGGCTCCAAGCCCCACATGGGGCTTAACCCCATGACCTGAGCTGAAACCAAGAGAGGTTCACTTAACCTACTGAGCCACCCAGGCGCCCCTGACAGAAAATTTCAAAGCTATATAGAAATATGGAGATAAACACAATTTATATAAACAAATTTATTTATTCACATATATAAAGTTATATGCATTTGTCTGTGAATGTATAATTACATGTATGTGTAAACATATAAAAAGCATCTTAAAGGTTACATATCAAGCTATTAGTGAGAATTAACTCCAGGAAGAAAAGTACGATGTACATCTCATTCTATGTGCTGTATAGTGTTTTGAAGTTTCACTGCAAAGATGCAGGATGCAGATTATATCATTTTGGAACAAAAGTCAGGAAGTTGAACTCTGTAATGTCAGAAGTCTGTGATTTCAGCTCTAACAAACATTGGGCTGGATTCATCTTGGGTTAGAAGTAAATGTGAAAACTTAAGCCACCCAGCTGGGGTCTCTTTCACAGGACCCTACAAGAAGGAAAGAAACAGGGAAAGAAAGTTCGATGTCTTAAGCACCCACATGGGCTTATTCCATTTGTATACATTTTCCCATTTATCATGGTGATGTCATAGTTTACTGAGCCAGGGAGAGCTAAGGGGCTTCACAAAGATCACAGAGCTGGAAGGGACAGAGTCAGGAATCAGACGTAGACCCATCTGCAGGGGGTATGACCTCGGCTCTCCACACTGAATGATTCTAGTTTCCTTGGTTAATGGAGATACTGGCTTATGGTCTAACATCAACTCAGCCAGCAGGAGGCCACGGTGAGGAGCAGCTAGCCAGCCCAACGACTAGAAGAAGCAAACTCGCTGAGATGTGCTCATTTCCTGCTCTGCATCAGGCATTGCCTTCATACCCGCTTAACCCACACAGCAGCCTGGGAAGAAGGGCCATTACTATTCACATGGTACAAAATGGGGGACGCCTGGGTGGCTCAGAGAGTTGAGGGTCTGACCCTTGATTTTGGCTCACGTGGTGATCCCAGGGTCATGAGATCGAGCCCTGCGTCTGGGCGTTGGATCTGCTGGAGATTCTCTCTCTCCCTCTGCCCCTCCCTTGTGCTCTCACTCTTTAACAACAACAACAACAAAATAAAGTGACACTGAGTCCCAGCAAGGGTAAGAAAGTTGCAGAGAGTTACACATACAGTAAGCGTAGGACGCGCCAGCTTCCAACCCCACCCACAAAGATCAACCATTAGATAACCATCCACAAATAAAAGAGCTCTAGGAGCTGTCAGAGTCCACCTAAAGAATCTCAGCGACACAGTGCAGCAAATACTCTGACAGTAACCACACCCAGGAATAAAGGAAGACAGCCTCATTTTACCAGCATCCCTCCAGCCCTGGAGCCAGTTGTCTGGTGTCAACCGGGATCTCCCCAGCTGAGAGAGTGCCCCTTGCTGAGAAAGGAAGAGGTGGTAAGTGGGGAGCTTCCCCAGCCTTTCAGGACACCACATAAAAGACCTGCTTTGGTTTCACCCCACCCATTTGGCAAAGCTGAGACACTTAGGGACAGCTAGGAATAACGAAGTTACAGGGGCCACGAATGACGGCCACAAGGCAGGAGCCACCATGTTACCCAGCGACCTGTTCTATGGACAAACCCAGCAACTTTTCCCACTCAAGAAATCAGTGGCTGGGGGCAGCAGGGGGACTCAGGTGGTGAAGTGTCTGCCTTCGGCTCAGGTCATGCTCTCAGGGTCCTGGGGTGGAGTCCCACATCTGGCTCCCAGCTCAGTGGGGAGCCTGTTTCCCCCTCTCCTTCTGCCCTTCCTCCCCGCTCATGATCTCTCTCTCCCTCACTCAAAGAAATAAAAATTAAAAAGAGAGAAAGAAGTAGGAAGGAAAGGAAGAAAGATGCCAGTGGCCAGCACAGCCCCCACAGACCCCTGCTGATTTCACTAGGTTTGCTCCATGTACATCCCAGATACAAGCCTCCCAAAACCCTGCTGCCCTCCACTCCCCCGCCCCAGTCCCTGCTCCTCTTCCCTCTCCACTCCCCTCCCCAGACACCTCTCTCCCGCCCTCCTCCACCTCTGCCTCAGCAGCTGCCTAGTCCCTCACTCTATACTTGCGCACTACCAGCCTGACTCGGGTCACGGACCGCCACAGCCTTGCACATGCCCAGTGGGAGATGGCAGTCATAAGAGTACACACTGACAGCCAAGGCCCCCGGCAGCTGCCAGTGTGCCCACGGCTGTGTCCAGTCCTTGCCACTTGCCCTACAACCGCCACTATAAGCGTGTCTATACTTGACTCCCGCAACTAACAGCCCAGTGGGTACGTAACACCAGCGTCAGCCCCCATGGCTGCCTACCCTGATTCCCAGCTGCTGGGCCTACTGAGGACCCCAGCGGCCCTGGCCACCACCGCAGACCCCCACACACTCACTAAGGGCCACAGAGTTGTTGATGCAATGGACCTCAGCAGCCTGAGTCAAAAAGACCTCCTTCCCCTCTGGACCTGGCACTGACACCCAGCCCTGCATTTGGCACCCTGTGCCATTAGACCTTGTATCACAGCAGGCCACAGCATGCTCCCACCCACAGACAAAAGGTTTCCCTCACCAAAATCAGCTCATCAAGTCTGAATGAGGTGACCGTATCTTCAAATACAGACACCTGTTCCACACTATGGTAATCACAAAGAATGAGGGAAACATGACTCTAGCAAAAGCATAAGGCATACCTCCAGGAACCGGCCCCAAAGAAACAGAGATCCAGAAATTGCCTGACAAAGAGTTCAAAATGCTTCTTCTATAGCTACTCAGAGGGCTGAAAGTACACAGGTAACGATTTAATGGTCTCAGGAAAACAATACGAGAACACAATGGAAAGTTTAACCAAAGATAGAAAATATATATAAAAAATAAAACCAAATAGAAATTTGGGGCTAAAGAATACAATGGCTAAATTGAGAACTCAACAGAGAATTTGAACGAAGACTTAAATGAAAAAACGAAGCCATGAGCTTGCAAACAGGTCAATTGAAATTATCCAATCAGAGAAGCAAAAGCTAAAAAAACAAAGAGAAGAGTGAAAAGGAATGAAGCAAGCGTATGGGATTTATAGAAATAGCGTCTGTGCCGCTGGAGTCCACGAAGGAGAAGAAGGGAAGGCACAGAATGCTTATTTAAAGAAAAACTGGTGGAGAATTTCCCAAATCTAGGGAGAGAGATGGATATGCAGGTTCACAGAGCTCAGAGGTCACTCCAAAATTTCAATCCCAAACGATCTTCCCCAAGATACATTGTAATAAAACTGTCTAAAATTAGAGACAAAAGAGAATTTTAAAAGCAGCAAGAGGAAAACAATTCTCTGATACAAAGGAGCCCCCACAGAGCCGTCAGTGTAGGTCTTAGCAGAGACACCGCAGCCCAGGAAGAGTGGGATGAGATACTCAAAGAGCTTAAGATGCTTCCAACGGAGAATACTTTCTCAGCAAAGTCATCCTTCGGATAGACAAAAGCTGAAGGAATCTTTTTTTAGGGTATGACTACTTGGTTTTAGAAATTAACCTACCCTGAGGCACCTGGGTGGCTCAGTGCGTTGACTGTCCCACTCTGTTTAGGCTCATGTCATGACCTCAGGGTCCTGAGATCAAGACCCATCTAGGTCTGGGTGAGCAGCGGGGAGTCTGCTGGGCATTCTCCCTCTCCCTCCGCTTCTCCAACCACCCTCTCTCTCTCTCTCTCTATCAAATAAATATACAAATAGAGCTTTGAAAAAAGGGGATGAACCCACATTTGAGGCTCTGCCTTCTTTCCGCCCAGCTACCATGATATTGTGCAATTGTTATTTTAAAACCCTGTAGTCTTCCTTACGCCTAACACACACCTAAGCACATTCCATTGTCTTATTCTGCAATCATGTTTTCTTAAAGATTTTATTTATTTATTTGAAAGCAAGAGAGAGTGCACATGCGTTGGGGGAGAGGGAAAGGGAGAAGCAGACTCTCTGCTGAGCAGGGAGCTTGACACGGGGTTCTATTCCCAGGACCCTGAGGTCATGACCTGAGCCCAAGGCAGATGCCCAACCGACTGAGCCATCCAGGCGCCCCGCAGTCCTGTTTGAAGTGGTCTCAAAATGAGGATCCTGTGTTTTCAGGCATGTCTGACACACCGGGAGGGCGGATAAACCGAAAGGCCATTTACCTAAAGGGCTGGGGTGTCCTTCCAGATAAGTCTTGGTGATAAAGGAAGAGGTCAGGCCAAAGTCTGAGTCAGCATAGAAGTTCCTGTCATTTGATGGCAAAGGGAGTCTGCCCAGAGCACTGACTGGTACTTTCATTAGATTCTGGTGCCCAGGCCCGACTGGCCTCCAGGCTTCAGCTTAGACAACCTAAAGGAACTGTTTTTATAAAACTCAATTCAGTGTCAGGTGAGCACAGTGCTAAGTCAAGTCCCTTTTCACACACAACTCAAGCAGAAGAGAGAACTTCTCTCCCAGCTGAAGGGGCTTTTTCAATTTGCCTTTGTTTTTCTTACTCTCATGTTACTATTTGTTTTCTGTTTGGGGGATTTTGTCCTATTTTGTTTGTTTTATTTTTAAGGTTTTTTTTTTTTAAGATATTATTTACTTATTTGAGAGACAGAGATAGGGAGAGAGTTGTTGTTGTTGTTGTTGTTGTTGTTTTAATTTTGACAGAAAGGGAGAGAGAGCCCAAGAAGGGGGAGCAGCAGGCAGAGGGAGAGGAAGAAGCAGGCTCCTCACTGAGCAGGCAGCCCAATGCAGGACTCGATCCCAGGACCCTGAAATCATGACCTGAGCCCAAGGCAGAGGCTTAACCTATGGAGCCACCCAGGCACCTCTGTTTTGTTTGTTTCTTATAGTTTTAACATGCAGTACAACTTGGGGTAAGGCCACATGCTGATTCTTCATTCACTTTGTTCTTAGAAAGCTTTTCTTTAACCTCTGCCCTATTGGACCAGTTGCTTTTATGTCATTTTGATACTGAATTGATTTCTACATCATGAACATTAGGGGAGATCCATTTTCCTAGTTTTGAGATACCGGGGTCTTTCAGACCCTCCATCTTTAGGTATGGACACGATAAAAAAAAAACCATTTTAAAAGATGACAAAAGTTCCCTGATAGAAGCCTTTACAGATAAAGCTCTCGAGAGAAACACTTCCCAGCTGGAGGTCAAGTTTGTTGGCACATCTGGGCCCCCATTCTGTTTATAATTCTTCTGATGCTTCCAATGGCTTGAAGGTTGCTAAGGTAGTTAAAATTCTGGAGTGGGGAAGAAATGAACTTATTTCATGTTTGTTCAAAATTTATCTCCTTGAACTGGTCTTAGAATGTCACTTTCCTGCTTCCAAAAGGACAGTTGGGAGCTCATAAAGTCACCCAAGAACTTGATAGCCAAATTGAACTGTACTTTCTCTGTATTATGCTCGCACCTAAGGAGGGCATGGCTCAGAAAGGCTGAAAACAAAACCACCCAAAATGGCATTCTTTCTGAACTGAGCAGTTTAATTGGCATCAATTCTTTTATTAACAAATCCATATAATTTTCACAAGTTTATTACTCCAATGTGGGCATTGATCTTACCTGAATATATTGGAGCAAATGTGAGTAGATTATGTTTCCCAAATTTATAATGAAATCATTGAGAATAATCTCAAATCTCAAACCCAGGAGAAAAGTTTTAAAGAGATAGTTTCCAGAGATTGATGCCATTTCTTCTGACGCTGGTAAGGCTCTATACTCGAATGGGGACGAGGACACTGAAATGTCACATTTTCTTTTCCATGTAGTAATAACACTAACCAATGAATTAAAGCTCCTGAATTTTTGGTATTCGAGTTGCCACAATTTACCGAGGTAATGTTGGGCGAGTCTTCACACTTTTCTTAAAAAAAAAAAAAAAAAAAAAAAAGAGCCGAATGTGATTTTCTGGGTGGTTGTTTTTTTCCTAGCTTTCTAACATTAAAAACTCCAAGATATCAGTGATGGGAGCCAAAGTTCCCTTCAAAAGCCTCACTTTGCAGAAGCTCAGAGCAGGCTCAGCGGGGACTCAGGATGTAAGGCTCTCTGCCTTGTTGGACAGACGTCCCTGCTCTTCTGAACTAGGTCAGAAGCAAGCATCAGATCCGCGCGGTGGGAACGCTGAGATGGGTCCAGATAAGAGCCTCAGGCTTGCGTCATCACCCTTCTGCCACCAGCCCAGCACGGGCGAGGCCGAGACCGTGGGCCGTCCGTTCTCAGGGACTCGCAGGTCCTGTTCTAGCCTTGGCTCCTTCACCAACCACATTCCAGGCGTCTATAAGTTAGTGTGGCTGCTGTTGGCTCAGTTCATTTTTTTTTTTTTTTAGCTTTTGATGAAGTGATCAACGATTTATCAGCTGCCTGTAACATGCAGGGCTCATCACCACGTGTGCCCTCCTTAATACCATCACTCGGTTCCCCATCCCCCACCCACCCCGCTCACCCCTCCCCCCACTGTAACCCTCTGGTTCCCAGAGTCCAGAGTCTCTCATGGCTCGTCCATCTCCCTAAACAAAGAAATATGTCCCTTCCGATAATGGTTGGTTTTGTATTCTTTTATTTTCTTAAATTCTAACACACTCTTTACTCACAATGACAGTTGAGTCTGTCCTTCTGGCCTGCTTTAATAGCAGTAGGGTAAGGAAGTGCTCGCACCACCCCACGGTTGATCCAATTGGGACATTCCGGTCGTGAAAATAACTAGGCTGCAACTCAGCTGAGTTATTGCAGGTGATTTAATTGCCAGGTATTTGTCTCAGGAACCTCTCGGCATTAGCTCATGATTATAACCCAGAATAAAACCCTTTTGCGTGTGTCTGTTTAGTCGAGCCACAGAGAAATGGCTTAAATGTGGAAGATTCATTTTCTTCCAATCGATGATCGCACCCATTGCTAAGATGAGAAAATGTCCCATCATTCCTTGACATGTTAAATAAAACTACTTATCAACTCACTGATCTGCAGTTAAAGGACTAGTGGTGGGGGCGGTGTCTGGGTGGCTCAGTCAGCAAAGCTTCTGCCTTCGGCTCAGGTCATGGTTCCAGGGTCCTGGGATCCAGCCCGCATTGGGCTCCCCACCTGTCAGGAAGCCTCTTTCTCCATCTCCCTCTCCCACTCCCCCTGCTTATGTTCCCTCTCTCACTGTCTCTTTCTGTCAAACAAATAAATAAATAAATAAAATCTTAAAAAAAAAAAAAAGACTGATCATTGAAGTCTTTGAATGTGACTATAGAAGCTTGCAAAGTTTTCTGCAGACTCTGTATCTTTCCACTCTCCAAAGAAAGACAAAAACAAGGGAAAAAGAAAAAATGGTCTTCCCTGGGGTTCCTGTTTCCTTATGGAAGAAGAACAGGGGTTTTATGGGCTGTCTCATATGCGCATCTCTCCAGGCAGTATGAAAGAAGCTTCTACCCAGCTAGAAGTTGAGGGCTGGTGACTGTGCGTTCTGGGAGGAGTGGGAGGGGCTGGTGGCATTGAGACATCCTGGGCCACGTTTCCATTCTGCTTCCAGCTCTTTCTTCCCTGTCCACCAAGCTTGTTGGATTTGCTTCCACATTTGGGGGAAGAATCCTGGATGGAACATGTAGGAAAGTTTTTAAAGCTGTAGATCGTGCTGACGTTAGGATTGAGTTGTGACATTGCCAGGAAAAGAAAAAAATCAATAAATGCAGATGTTGGATCATGCCAAGGATCTTGTCAGGCGTGTGGATTGTCTCCCACAGAATGGAGATGTGGCTTCTGATTCTGGTGGCATATTTGCTCCAAAGAGATGTGAATTCAGGATGTATGCCAACGAAAGCTGTGGATCCAGAAGCATTCATGAATATTGTAAGTTGGGGTTTTTCTGTGTTTTGGGGGAAAGGAAGTGGCTCACATACTTACTTTTGCATCTGTGTATTATCTGCATTATATATTATATTTCTATGTGGTGGTGATTTTTGATAGCAGAGCATAGACATAAATAAGCATGTTGTACTGGGAGGAATGCTAACCTGGGTATGTGTCAATAGCCTTCATCCTCCTTGAAGAAATTTGGTAGACTCAGGGGAATGACTTAATCCCTTTGCCCCAAGCACAATGTAAATTTTTCTTGGATTCTTCAGTTCATTCTAGGAGCACAGAAATCATCGTGGTATCTTAAGCCACACCCAGACCCTGTGCAATTCCACTCCACCTGTGATTTTTACTCCTTTCCTTTTTGCTCCCATATTAGAAAGGGCTCAGTCCTCCCCGCTTACTGTCAGGACACCAGCTTCTAGAAGCACCCATTCTTCGTACCCTCTTTCGGACTGGGACCTCAGTCAACTGGCAAGAAGGGAGCCTTGGTGAAATCTAGAGAGGGCCTCATGTACGTAAGACTCATGAATGATGCAAGGTCCTTTTAGGTAATCCAGAGTGTTGGGCTTACGTTCAAGTTCTGTGTTGAGTTTAGGAAAGCCTTCCATAGAGTTAGACTCACCGCATGGCAGACACAGTGATCAAAAGCTGTCGAGGTACGGCCCAATCAGTGGGTGGGATCATCCCCATTTTTCAAAACCAAGGACCTGAGAACAAGGAGCTGTAAGCAACTTCAGTTAGGCTGTACCACTGGCAGGTAGAAGAGCCACAGTTTAGATCTGGGCCTGCCTGGACACAAAGCTCATAATTGTAACCAACGTGCAATCACGGGTGAGAAGAGGCTCCCACCAGCTTGCCGGCCCTGGGAGGATCCTACACACATTCCGCTGAGCTACTGCATGGAGGCAATGTCTTCGACTGGAGGCAGAACCGGTCTCCCCAAGCCTCACCCACTGGGTGTGCCGAGCACTGGGCATTGTTGGGGCTTCAGGAACCCTAACACCAAAACCCACTGAGTCAGACTCTGCCATTGAGTGTGTTACGCCTGGAGAGGCAAAGTAAAATAGGAAATCCGTATAATTACTGGTGTACATTCGATGTATAGAATATGAGCTGTTCAGAGCCTAAATGGATTTGATTCTGTAGATTGATTTATATGGATATAATCTAGCCTGTATTTGGGGTTACAACTGGCTTCTTGCTTGAGTCTTTCTAGCTAGTGTTAATTGAGCACCTAGCAATCCCTTGTTAATGTGCTAGTCAGTGATGTTCCAGAGACATCTACAAACGCCAAAAGACGCAAGTTCAGAACTTCCAGTCCAGCAGGAAAATAGACCCTCCATTACTAATTAGGATAGCTGTGAAATCAAAGATGAAAATAAAGAAGAGGGGGACCTAATCCAGGGAATTCAGGGAAGTTTTTCTGGAAAAAGATCTCTTAAGCACAAGTCTGCCACTGAATGGGAGTGACTTGGGAAGGTGGGAGTGATTTTTAATTCTAGTAGTCACTATTGCTCATTGAATACCTACTACGTGCCAGGTAACCTAGTGAGCATTCTAGATGCATTATCTCTTCACATTCCTTGCCAGAACCCCAGGGAGTAAAGACCGTGGGTATAGCTGATTTGCAGATAAGCAAATTAAAGAACAGGGACAGGTTAAGTAATTTTTCCAAGATCACACAGCTGCTTTGTGTATTAGTGTTAGAACCAGGAATAAAACTCAAGCAGGGGACCTCAAGGGCCTTTCTCTTAACTACTATACCCCTTTCCCCAGGCACTACACTGGGCATTTCACACCTGGCTTTCTCCTCACGGTCCTGTTAAAGCTGAGAGAAGTGATACCCCACTCTGGGCGATGACGGTGGGCAGTAATAGGGAGGCTACTGAGGAGATTTCTGAAGCTTCCTGTTTTACAGAGTTTCTACGTGTGATATCTGTGTAGAGTAGGGGTCCTTTAACAGGGGTCAACATATAGGCAACCAGGAACCCCTAAAAGGAGATCCAAAAATGTGTCCAAAAAAAAAAAAAAAGTCCCTGTGTGCATGTGTGTATCCATTTTTATCAGTCTCCTCAAATGCCCTGAGGGCTCCCTGACCTAAAAATGTTAAGAGCTCCTGTTCTTAAGCCTGTGCTTCTTAGAGCTGAAAAGAGCCACAGGGAACGCGTGGCCTGAAGGTTCTCTGAAGCTGTCCTGGGAAGAACGCCTCGTTGACTTCATTGCAATTATCTGGTCCCATATCTGAAGTGAGCCTAGGAAACTATACCTCTAAGTGTCCCCAGAAAATTTCAGCATGTACCCAGGCTTTGAAATCAGGGTTCTGGTGGTTCTTAAACATTAGAGTGAATCAGAATGTCCAAAGGCATTTGTTAAAACACAAATTGCTGGGCCCCCTCCTCAGAGTTTCCAATTCAATCCCTTTGGTCCAGGGCCCACACTTTGAGAACCACATTCTAGTCCATTCTCTACATTAAAGGCAAAGAAAATGAATACTAGAGAGGGCTGGTTAGTTCTTCTAAGATAACATCAGTAAATGGGGAAAAGAAGGGACTCCTTTCTTTATCTTCCAGAGTCAAGGAATCTCTGTTTTACTTTTGGATCATTGAGAGTATAGCCATACAGAACTGAACTCAAAAGACACTGCTTTTTCCTTAGAGCGAAATCATCCGACATCAAGGTTATCCTTGTGAGGAGTACGAAGTTGTGACAGAAGATGGGTACATCCTTTCTGTTAACAGAATTCCTCAAGGCCCAGCGCAACTTAAAAAGACAGGTATAGTTCAACCACATACCATCCCAACACGGCAGCCTTCTCTATAGTAATGATTTCCTTGTGGTTAGAGTGTGTCAAGGGGAGTTTGGACTCTTGTTATAGACTGGAACCCACTGTTTGCGCCAAAAGATAACTTCACCCCCCCATTCTCCTCATCACCACCACCGCAGTTATCCCAAATATCCCCAATGATCTCAAAGAAACATAGTGTCTGCTTTGAAAAAAAAAAAAAAAAAGACCTTCAAGAAAAGCCCATTTCTTGACCCATTCCCAACCCCTCTTATACAGATATTCTAGAATATCCACTGATGGTCTCTTGAACAGACCATACCAACCCTTGCTCATGGAGAATGCAAACTGCAATATGGCACCCACCACGCGTACTCTGTATTCCCTATCCGAAAAGCATTTCAAGTATTTGGGATGTTGCCAGCTTTTCGCTGAGGTTGTTTTTTGTTTGTTTTTGCTTTTGTTTTTGTTTAAGAAATCGGACAATAGATACACATTTTAAATTTTTTGATATATTTTTTCATGAAATTACATTTATCTTTTGTATGAGATTTTCAGCTACTGCTGGCTTTTAAAAAATAGTCACATTCATTACCAACGAAAGTGTGCTCGAGTTCTTTGAATTCTTTAGCTCGACATTTATAGCAGCAACTATAATATTTACCATGAGTCCAGATAATACAGCTTCATACTGTGTTCTTTGCAAACAGCAGCTAGGATGCCGTGTGCTTTAATTGCATTAGTCTTTCTTAACTTTCACAATAATCTGAAGTGACTGGCTCTTCAGAGAGTTTAAGTAACTTGCCCAGAAGGCCTATGCTAGCACTTGCTAGAATATTGCAAAACTTGTGTTCAAATCAAGACCTGTCTGCCACTCTAGCCCACGTCCTTAATTAAGACCTGAGACTGCCGGCGAAGGCTATCCTCTTTGGAGTAAAGGAGCTTCAGGGTTCTGTTTTATTCTAATTTATAGGTGTGCAGCTCTTTGAAAACCAGCTTTTTTTTTTTTTTCTAATATACCTCCTGCACAGCTGTGCTTTCTATAAGTCCAGCCTGCTCCAACCTTGGTGCGTTTGAAGCAGCCCCTTGCCACCTACTAGGGTCTGGCCTCTTATCCTGCCTACATTCCCTACAGTGCTTACCCCCTAGTATAATAGATAATTTGCTGGTTTATTATCTGTCTCCCGCAACCAAAATGTAAACTCCCTGGAAGCTGGGACTTTATCAATTTTATTGAAAACTATACAGCCAGTGCCTAAAAGAATGCCATGCACATTCTAGATGCCAATAAATCTGTGTGGAATGAATGAACGAATGAATTTTATACAAATAAACAGAGAGCCTGGAGATGCAAAAAGAACTTTTTGCTGAGCCCAGCAAATCATAGGAGGTAAGCAAGGCACAGCTTTTCCAAGCAATCAAGCGACTGTGGCGGTGTCGGAACTCATGGGTCGCCTGCACCCCTATTCGTGGATGGAAACTGTTCTCATATCCTGTTTACTTATACAGTTCTCTCAAAACCCGCAGAGTCAGGGAGTTCAACACACCGATCCATCTGCCCTTTGGATCCAGTTGGTGCAGAATACTCCCCTCTAGTGGCCAGTATTTTTCCTGCACCTCCCATTTAACCTCTTCAAGGAGAAAATCACGCAGTAGGCTGGGTCCTATCCTGATCCCTTTCACTAAAAAGAAGGATGGATGTTCTCTTTTATCATCACAATACATCTATCAAGAAATCAGGAAATTAACACTTATGGATATTAGTAGCTACTGCATAGCCCATATTCATACATTTTCAGTTATACCAAAGTCCTTTGTATTTGATCTTCCTTCTGGTCAGTTGTCTTATCCAAGGTCATATGATACATTTAGTCTTCATGACTTTTTGTCTCCTTTATGAACTGAAACAAATTTCTCAAGTTTTGTCTCTTTTGACCTTGATATTTTTAAAGAATCAGGGGCATAAGCGATCATGGGTCCCCGAGACCCTGACCCCGAGATCATGACCTGAGTCAAAATTAAGAATCAACACTTAACCGACTGAGCCACCCAAGTGCCGCTAGACTCACACATTCTTAACTTATTCACTGGGATATGATTTATTGCTATCATTATTTATTTTGAATCTCAAATTTTCCCATATTTGAGCAATGAGAGCTCCTTCAGGTGGCTTGTGAATTTTTTTTGACATGAAGGGCCTGTAATCATTAAATCATTATACATATGATACCTATGGCAAATACATATATATATATATATATAATTTTATAATATGATTATATATACATATGTAATTATGTAATATATCATTATATTTATAATTACCTTAATTATTAGACTATGCTGTTTCCTGGGCACTTCCAATATCCTCAGCCCAGACACACCGAGTGAGAGTAAGAACTACAGAAATGCAACAATGGAACCCGAACTCTACCGATCGTTTCTCTACACCAGGCATCGTCGTATCTGCTCCCTGTGCACTATTTTACCTAGTCTTAACAAAAATCCCGTTTTTCTGGTAAAGAAATTGGGACACAGACAGGTTAAGTGACCAACTAATATAATCAATCTAGCAAACAGCTAAATCAAAATTTGAACACGGGTCTGTTGAACTTGAAGGCGCTTGCACACGAGAGGGTAACAAGGAAGGTGGAGAACATGTCTAATGGCTGAAATTCTCTTGCACATAGGACCGAGGCCGGTGGTGTTCCTACAGCACGGCCTGCTTGGGGACGCCAGCAACTGGATCTCCAACCTGCCCAACAACAGCCTGGGCTTCATTTTGGCAGATGCCGGTTTTGACGTGTGGCTGGGGAACAGCAGGGGGAACACCTGGTCTCGGAAACACAAGACCCTCTCCGTAGACCAAGATGAGTTCTGGGCTTTCAGGTATACCGGGTGGAGGCGGACACGGATGTCTTGGGGAGAACCGGGTAAAGAATAGGACTTCTAGCATTTGGATAATTTACTTTGGATGCACCATCTTGGTAGAGAGCCCCCAGTTGTTTTAATTTGGGGGAAGTAGTGGGGAGGATGGGTTTCCCCAATAGAAGAATGGGCCTGCCTAATAGGCCTGGCTAATAATGGTAGTTGGTGTCAGGTAGTTGAGAGAAGGTGTGTAGGTCCATGTCCTTGTAAATGCATATCCTGGAACAAACTCCCCCACCCCCGAATAATGACAAGGACTTGTACCCCCAGAAAGCAATGAGATCAGGCAACATTAGAGATATCAGGGAAACTAGTAAGCCCTAGGGATTATTAATTTGGCTAATACATATCTCACAGCTTTTAATGTTTTTGTGTAAATTACTTATCGGCATTTAACCTGCTCTTTATTTCAACCTATATCAGAGAAGGGCCCTGCGGCATTTTTAATCCTTTCCATACAAATGAATCCATAAGGCCGGGTGTTGTTCCAATAACTATATAGCAGGACATTTCTACAAGGAGGCAGATCACGTGCTCAGTATATATTCATTGAGGATGATATCGCTCTGTGATACTACCTGGAGAAAACAGCAGGATGCAAATAGTGCAAGTGGTCTGTGAGACAAGAGACCCCCATGTGTCACAGGGGTGAAACAAGTCCATCCTGAGGGGCATGGTCACAAGCTAGTGGGGCTGATGACTTGGGGGCTTGTTTGTAAACCCCAGGGGCTGCTTTCATTGTTTCTGATTATAATTTTTCATGTAACTTTGTCTTTTCCCCTTTATAGTTATGATGAGATGGCTAGGTTTGACCTTCCTGCAGTCATAAACTTTATTTTGCAGAAAACTGGCCAGGAAAAGATCTATTATGTCGGCTACTCACAGGGCACCACCATGGGTAGGTTCAATGGAGAGCAGGTTTGTATAGTCAGGGACATGGGCGTATGGTGCTCGGCAGTGCCTGGGGTCTGGCACCCGACCTTCTCTCATCTCTGGCTCTGTCTTCTTCGGTGACTCTTCTGGGACTGTGGAAGCCAGGGACTGAAGGAGCAGAAGGGGCAAGGACTCTGGCGGCAGGCAGATGTAGGATTAGATCACATCTGGCTCTACCATATCTCAGGTGAATGTCCTTGAGTGATTTGTCCAACACCTGTGGTCCCAGTTTCCTCATCCACAACATGAAGAGAGTAACTTCCTTGTAGGGGAGTCAGAGGTGTTCAAAGTTCAGGAACAATGTGGATCCTCTCTGTGAGGCAAGGGTTTTGTCTAAGACACAAATCTAAGTGCAGTTTCTGGCCCAGACAGCGCACTCAATCCCATTAAGCAGTAAGAATGATTATTACACAACAGACAGGGCAGCTGGAGGATTCCATTCGAGTCTTTTTCCTCCCCTTCTACAGCCAATGTCTGGAATTTCATGCTGTTGTCCTTCTGCTTTTGGTGAATTTGTGAGAAACCGTAACTCACGGCCTCTGCTGGGTACAGGTCATTGCCAGGGAGACGGGAGTGGAGGCTATGTCCTCTGGCTCTCTCTCAGATCAAAGCCCGCAGGAAAAGTGTGTTTGGCTTAGACTGGGACAAGGAGGGATGCAGTGTGTGCCATGAGGAGAAGGCTCTCCTGCGAGGGCAGAGAGCACTCTTTGCCTTCACCCTGAGCCAAACCCAAAGGGGATGGCCAAGGAATGGGATTCTGAGGAGACAGGGGAGCACACCCTCCCTGGAACTCAGGGCAGGAGTTCAGTGGGCTTTTTTTTTATTTGATGCTCTCTGGCAAGCAAAAAGGGTCCACCTTTCACATTTTCCTCTCTGGATTTTCCAATACCATGAACTGACTCTGGGGATGACACGTCTTGCCACACCCCTCACAGAAAGCAATTTGGGGTGTTAATACCTGCTTCCGCTCGAATGGCCAGAGGCCTCTGAGGTTCTCTTTGCTCTACATTCAAATTGTCCAGCTTGACATTAAGACAAAGGTGCTGATGATGAACCAAATGCCCTTTCGAGACGAGAAAGGGGACAAAAAAGCATAATAGGATTCTTCTGGTTGTCAACCACGGAGCTGCTTAGATGGAGGACTTATATACTAGGTTTGCATAAAGAAAAAGTATCGCTGGGAGAAGTCAGCTAGAGTTCTCAAACTTGACATTCAAGGGGAGTTCTAATAGGGTCACAATGCAGCAGGAATAGAGTTTAATGGAGTTCCAACCCAGTCCTACTGATGGTGCGGCTGGGAGGGCAAGAGGAATGAGTCACTCTTGGGCCTGCCTTTGCATGTGGCTGCCAAGCCTGATCACGTGGAGAGAACAGTGTGGGAGGACACTTTCTTCAGGAATACTCACTCACCTCCGGGAACTGGAGGAAGTCACGTGATACAGGTCTTCCTCTGCCCAGCTCCCCTCCCCCTCAAGCTGCAAATACAGCCTAGACAGGGAGTTCACAGATGTAGAGTATTTCAAATACAGTGACCAAGCTGTGGCTTTATGTGATAGCCTTTTTTTTTTTCTCACCAAGGCTCCACAGAGATGGTCCCCACATGCTGGTTACTCAGAGACTTTCACAGACATAAAAACTGAGGCACAGACTGATTTAGCCAGGGTCCCAGACCTGGTCTATGACAAAAATAGGAGCTGGGACCCAGTTCAGTAGATAGCTTGTCTATTAGATCATGGTACAGTTAGGGTTCCAGAAAATGTAGGCATCAAGGAGGCCAGCGGAAATCCTACTATCCCAACACCCATTATACTACAGAACCTGCTTCATACTGATAAATAGGCAAGTTCTCTAATTCTCAATTTCATTCACTGTGAAGTAGAGATCGGTTAAAAGTACCTCATGAGAGTCTAAGAATTCAATGAGGTAAGAACCACAAAAGTGCCCTGAAAAGTGTCCAGCACACAGTTACTTCTCTGAATATATGTTTTCTCAAAGTCTGTACCATTAGACTCAATAGTTTAATTCAATAATGCAGGGAGAACCTACTAGCTAGAAGGTAGATGCCAGGTGTTGTAGGGAACACTGAGGTGTACGGCTGCTGGTGTTTTCCCCAACAAGGAGCTCAAACTTTCCTAGGACAATTAAGATACAATCACTCATAGTTACTGAAATAACTTAATAAGAGTACAATTATCATCTTATGGATTCTAGGATACACAGTATCCACACTGACCTGTCTCTTCTCTTGTAGGCTTTATTGCTTTTTCCACCATGCCAGAGTTGGCTCAGAAAATCAAAATGTATTTTGCATTAGCGCCCATAGCCACTGTTAAACATGCAAAAGGCCCTAGTACCAAATTTTTGTTGCTTCCGGATATGATGATCAAGGTACGTGACTCCTCAGATAATTCTTTGTGTGCATAGACGAGTCCTCCAACCCAGCTCGCTAAGACATACAGACACCCCCAACTCACAATAGCTTGACTTCATGGCTTTCTGACTTAATGACGGTGCAAAAGTGATACACTTTTAGCAGAAATCATACTTGGAATTTTTTTTAAAGATTTTTTTAAAAGATTTTATTTATTTATTTGACAGAGAGTAGGCAAAGGCAGGCAGAGAGAGAGGGGGAAGCAGGCTCCCCACCAAGCAGAGAGCCCGACTGCAGGGTTCGATCCCAGGACCCTGAGATCACAACCCGAGCCAAAGGCAGAGGCTTTAACCACTGAGCCACCAGGCACCCCTGAATGTTGAAGTTTTCCTGGGCTAGTGATATTGGAGACAAACCTCTCTCATGAGGTAGGCAGCAGCCACAGTTCCCAGGTTTTGACTTACCAATATTTGCAACTTAGAATGGGCTTATTGGAGACATGACTCCATTATCAGTTTTGGAAGGTCTGTATGCTCTTAAACTAGATACACTTCTTTTTCACTGTAACGTAACGACTACGATTCCATGTCGTTTTTTAACAGGGACTGTTTGGCAAGAAGGAATTTCTGTACCAGACCAGATTCTTCAGACACCTTGCTATTTACCTGTGTGGTCAGATAATTATGGATCAGATTTGTAGCAACGTCATGTTACTAATGGGAGGATTTAATACGAACAACATGAACATGGTAAATGGGAACCTCGTCCATTCTTAGTTTTCCAAAGCAAAACGAGGAGTGAGTCTCACCTCCTGAGAGTGAGCTAATGCCAGGGGAGACGTACCGCGTCTTCTTCAAATCATACTCACGTGCGGAAAATACTTCAACGCTGAGTCGAGGCTGGCATGAGGGCATTGCTAGACATAGACGTCATAGATGGTGGATGGAAAGCCCCTTTACTACATGAGGTGACCGTATGCAAAAGAGAGAGCTGCCGGGCATCGTGGAACTCATCTTTCTTCTTGGGTCCTTCTAATTTGTCAATTCATGGGACATCCCAGAGCTTCATTTGAGCTTTGGCATAGCCTTCATCAGGGGGGTCACCATGAGGCTTCCTCAGAAAGCACACTTGGGGGCAAAAAAATTGTGTGCACAGCGATTTGGGGTTATACCCTTGGAATGATGCCAGGGAAGGGAAGGAAGCAGGATTCGGTAGGTTGAAAACATCAAGCTGTGAGGCAGCTGGATGTGAAGGTGGGGTGACCCTTCCAAGCTGTCTCAAGTTAGAGTGAGAGGGTCGGTCTCTATACTCTCACCTCAACCTGTCATTTGCTACAGATGTCGCCAGGGGAGACCCTGGGCAGGGCAGCTCTCTGCACGTGGGGTGGCCCCCCAAGGAAGCCTAGCAGTGGGCTGCTATCTACCAGCAGCTTCTCTAGAAGCTGGAGGAACACATCTTTCACTCCAGAAATTTTTTTTTTCTTTTTTATATAATAATATGACCAATCGCTACTGTTTGATAAGCATTTGTTATGTGCCGGGCTGAGTGCTTCTCTGTTAACAATCCTATGAGACAGGAGTCATCAGTAGCCCCCTCTCATAGACGAGTGTCCCGAGATCTCATGAATTCAACTACTCCCAAATAGACCTAAACAGAGAATGGCAGAGGTGGGATTTGAATCCAGTTTAGTTCCCTTGTCCTTACTTATTCTGACAAGGTGTTTTTTTTTTTTTTTAAAGAAATCAGTTGTCTAAAGAGCAACTCTTCTGAGATGACAAATACAGGTGTCCTGGGACACACTCAGTGGCATTTTTATTTACGCACATGTGTATATTACTGTTCTGTGAATAATTGCTGATAACTTGATGATATTCCCGTTTCTTAGTCTAACACCCTGCAGACGTGGTCTGGCCAAGGCACACGTCTTGTGGGTTTCCCATGCCCTACGAACCACTTGTGTTCTGTTACAGAGCCGAGCAAATGTGTACGTCGCTCATACTCTGGCAGGAACATCCGTGCAAAATATCCTGCACTGGAGCCAGGTAGGAAGGCTAACTCCGTCGTCTTTGCCGCGGGTCTCTGCATACATTGTCTAGGGCACTCAAAGCTTGTCTCTTGACAGCCAAGGTTTATTTCACATTTATTTCTGGATAGAATATGATCTTGTCAATGCTGTTGCCACCATGATCCAGAACCCTGAATCTCTTTTCAGGAGATAGTGGCAGGGAGGGGAGGGTTGGCCCAAGAAATCCTCAGTGGACCTTGAGAGTGTGACTTCAGGTGGTCCAAGTGAGACCTTCCTCTGCCTCTAGTCACCTCACAGAGGAGGCCGGAGATCATGTTTCTGTTCTTTTTCTGGGCTCCTCCGGCACAATTCAGAGGAGAACCTAATTCAGAGGAGAACTTCGTGCTGCAGACTTCACCCCTAATCACTGATCACCAGTCACTGTCTCTGTCTCTGGGGACCACGAGCCCCTCTCGGATCACCCAGGATGCATTCAGGGACCGTGCGGAGGCTAATTCCTGTGTCACTATAAGGAAGCACTGTGCCTAATCTCGCTCCTTATAGACGATACTGAAGGGTGGCCGATTTGCTGTGGAAATAAGGACGGAGATAAAGATAGAGAGCCAGAACACAGCTAACCTTGGGTCCTCATCTACTCCAGCCATAACCTCGTTAAACAAAACCCGGAGGGCTCCGAATTCAAGAATACTGAGGGTGAAATTTAAAAATCACAAATATCAGTCCAGTTTGCTCTGAGGATTTAGAGCCTAGTTAAATTGTTCCTCTAAGGTCGTGGTTCTATGTGTGTGTGAGTGTGTGCGTGTAAATGGGGAGGGAGACCTTACAATCAAAAGGAACGAAGAAGTCTGCCCTGGGTGAAATTCCGGTCATCTTCTCCCGGGATCACCGCACGGAAGGGCTCTAGTGGGCGTTCTCCCGTCGCAGTCCGCGGAGGTGTGCAGGACAGCCACTTGTCGTGGACCACGGTAGGGATGCACTTTCTGGATTTGAAGGACAAGGTGGCAAGAGCATCTCCAGTGCAGCTTTCTTCCCAAAAGGGCCTTACTCTCTTGCCCGGATGCTTTCTCGAAGATTCTCCTAACACTGAAGGGAAGGGCAGCCTCAGATTTTGCCCTCCCCTGGCTTAGCACCTGCACGCCCCTCCCGCCACCCTTATCCAGGGACGTGTTTGAAGACCATGTCCATCTGTCTCCTTTTAGGCAATGAATTCTGGGGAACTCCGGGCATATGACTGGGGGAGCGAGACCAAAAATCTGGAGAAGGGCAATCAGGTATGAAAATCGAACACATCCTCCTGAAATAAAAGGGAGGGAAGTGATAATGACGGTTTTCTGTAGAAGCGGGAATAAAAATAGGAGTTCGGGCTTGACTCCATTTGAAAAGAGAGAAGCTCCCAGCTTCTACGATAGGCTTCCTGCTTTCCTAAAGTTCTCATCAGGAGAACTTTCCTGATGAGTCTGCCACCATGAACAGGGCCCTTGGGCTTCTGAGGAGTAAGAGGACATAGATCTAGTGAAGGGAAGAGTGTAGGCTGTGGTGGTCGCTAGAAGGACCCTTTTAGGATCAAGAAATGAAAATAAAAAATAAAACCAGGAATGAGGATGGCAGGGGTGAGTTTCCTTCATGGCCCATAAAAGAGCAAGTAAGGGTTGCTTGTGAGTCCTGCTTCCGTCTCACATCTGTGGGGTCATGGATAGGCTGCTTTCATTCTGCTGATCCCGATGTCTTTATCTTTAAAAATGATTGGACTGGGGTGCCTGGGTGGCTGAGTCGGTTAAGCATCCAACTCTTGAACTCAGCTCAGGTCTTGATCTCAGGGTCATGAGTTCAAGCCCAGCATGGGGCTCCATGCTCGGTATGCAGCCTACTTAAAAGATGATGATGATGATGATGATGATGATGATGATTAATTGGACTAGATAATCTTTTTTAAAAGATATTTATTTATGTGACACAGAGAGAGTACAAGCAGAAGGAGAAGCAGGTTCCCCGTTGAGCAGGGAGCCCAATGCAGGGCTCCGTCCCAGGACCCTGGGATCCTGACCTGAGCTGAAGGCAGACGCTTAACTGACTGAGCCACCCAGGTTCCCCCAGGATTAGATTATCCTTAAGAGTTTTGCTGGTCACACTTTTAACACATCTGTCATTTGCAAGTGAGAAGTATGAAAAGTTATTACATTATCTAAGAAAATGCACAGCCGGGCACCTGGGTGGCTCAGTGGGTTAAGCCTCTGTCTTTGGCTCAGGTCATGATCTCGGGGTCTTGGGATGGAATTCCTCATCGGACTCTCTGCTTGGCGGGGGTCTGCTTCCTCCTCTCTCTCTCTGCCTGCCTCTCTGCCTACTTGTGATCTCTGTCTGTCAAATAAATAAGTAAAATCTTAAAAAAAAAAAAAAGAAAATGCACAGCCAATGCTCTAGAACAAAATGAACAGGTGTGGAGAGTCAGAAGGGAGAGTTATGCTCCTCTGAGCAGAAGATCCCCACTGAAGATCATTGGTTATCTTGTGTGTGAACGCAAAGAAATTCTGACCATAGGAACATCAAGCTAGAGGGAGCCCAGCAGACAGAGGCCAACCTCTGAGAATCTTGGATCATACATAATATCCACTCCTGTCCATCAGTCTAGATCCAAAAGCCTAGGAAATGGGATAGACTGGGGAGTGCCCTGACTAGCAAACTCTAAGTCACAGGCATCTGCTACTTTTTTTTTCTTTAAGATTTTATTTATTTATCTGACAGACAGAGATCACATGTAGGCAGAGAGGCAGGCAGAGAGAGAGGGGAAGCAGGCTCCCTGTGGAGCAGAGAGTCCAATGTGGGGCTCGATCCCAGGACCCTGAGATCATGACCCACTGAGCCACCCAGGCGCCCCCATCTGCTACTTTTTATTAGGTCCTTCTTCACCATTTCCTAAAACATGTCTTTGGAGAAAGCATTCCGGCTCCAAGATGGTTTTCAATGACCAACATTAATGTTTTAAACTCTAGAGAGAGCAGCTCACACGACGTAGGCCCCAGGAAAGAAAAAGAAAACACGCATGCAAAAAAAGGCATTCTAGAATCACAGCACCTTAGAGTTCGACCTGAATTCAGGTGCCTGTAAAATAAAAAATATATATGACTTGTGCCGTGGAATGCACCAAGCTTTCATATCTAATTTAGAGCATGAAAGGTGACTTTGATCATCTCTGTGGGGGAGGGGGGCATGGGGAGATTTCCTCCCCCCACACACCGCAGACAGGCAAGTCTCCAGACCCCAGCTGGGTGTCCTGCTATCTACCTCAATCCTGACACTACCTGGAGAGAGTGTCAGAGTAAGGACTTGGTGTGCTAAGACTGCCCTCCAGTTCACACACTGGTCTCAAGTCTAGGTTCTTCTTGTGCTTCTGACCCACAGGTCAGAAAAATTCTGAAAAATTCTAACAGCCCTCTCCTTGGGTTCTATTAATTTGCCAGGTTGGCTCGCAGAACTCAGAGAGACATTTTGCTTCCTAGATCACCCCTTTATGACAAAAGACCGTAACTGAGGAGCAGCCAGAAGGAATAATTACAGGGGACAAGGTATGGAGGAAGGGCAAGGAGTTTCCAGCTCTCTCCCAGCCCACGGCTTTCCCCAAATCTCCATGTGTTCACCAGCCTGGAAGCTCCCCAACCTTGTTGAGGGTTTTTATAGAGGTTTTATCACATAGACATGAATGATTCAATTATTGGCCATTGGCGATTGAACTCAATGTCCAGCGTCCTCCTCTCCCTAGAGGCTGGGGGCAGCCCTGAAAGTTCTAACCCTCCATTCACAGGCTTGGCTCCACTGGCTCCACTTGGCTCCAATGGCCCCCATCCTTACCTCAAGTCCAAAAGCCACCTCACTGACTTAAGAAAAGACACTTACTAACTCTCATCACTGGGTAAAATCCAAGAGTAAAGAATTCTGTGCCAGAAATGGGGATAAAGTGCAAATATATACTCCTTATTGCAAATCACAATCTCAGGTTAGAACTCAAAATTCTTAGAAAGCCACAGAGTCAACCAGGACTCCTGGGTTGAAGCCCTTGGCTCCATGGTGGATTTTCTGAGAAGAATTGGGGCTCAGCTTTACTGTGGAAAGTTCTGGATGCTTGATTAGAGCTCAGCTCTAATCTAAGGATGCTGATCAGAGGAGCTCAGCCAGCCGGTCTGATCAAGAAGCACCATTTGAATAAGAGAGATCATCAGTTTGGAATCCTACATACCTTTCTTCAGGTGACAGGGACTGGAGCAAAAGTCTAATCGTTACTTTTCCCCCAAACCCCAGGCTCAAACAACCCTAGTTCTAGTGCCATTGACTTCCCCAGGTTTTGAGCTTGGACTGCCTCAAGGCCTCTTTGCTCTCCCAGAAAGTCTCTGTGAAGACCTAGCGACCTTCTCAGGGCTCCAATCTCTTGCCTTTCTCTCGAGAATATCTCTCCTTCTGACCCCTCTGAAATTTGTGAAGTCAGCCTTTAAAAGGACAGGAACATTATCTTCCAAAGCCAACATATGTGTTAAATATTTACTAATAGGGAGAAAACGAATTGAAAATTCATGCTTAAGGTGGAAGGTCACTTACATGGTTTGTCACTTAACTTTGTAAGTGGTTACAAGTGTTATCCCCATTTTACAGATGAAGAAACCGAGGCTAACCAACTGTACCTCCAAGTAGGGGCTGAACAGACACTCTAAATGCAGTCCCCTTTGGCTGCAGCACCCATGTTTCTTTCTGCACAACACACGGCATATTTTGACTTGGTTGGCTTGAAATAGAAGTTGTGGCCCACATGTTATCGATAGCTAAAAAACCATTCCTTTTTTTCTAGCCAACTCCCATAAGGTACAAAGTCAGAGACATGACGGTCCCCACCGCAATGTGGTCCGGGGGTCAGGACTGGCTTTCAAATCCAGAGGACATGAAGACGCTGCTCTCCGAGGTGACGAATCTCATCTACCATAAGCACATTCCGGAATGGGCACATGTGGATTTCATCTGGGGCTTGGACGCCCCTCACCGTGTGTACAACGAGATCATACATCTGATGAAGCAGGAGGACACCAGCTTCTCCCAGGGAACATGCGGGGTCAGCCTGTGAAACATCTTGATACTGACGAGTCTTGGGTGGCCAGGGGGTGGGGTGGGGGGTGGTCCCTGATTGGAGGACTTTCACGATTTTAAGAACTGGAAACCTCCCATATGGGGGTGGGGGAGGGTCAGGGAGTAGTGGAGAAGGGAGGGCGAAGCTAGAGTACACATGACACTAAAACGGACATTTAAATTTTTTCCAACTAATTAAAATTTGCATTGGGTGAACATAGGTTTCACGTGTTATTTTACATTCTGCCATCCTAAAGAGTTGGTCTTACCTGATAACTAGAAATTAGCTAGGACTAATTAGCTAGGACATTAGCTATATGTCATTCATGCAGACCCCTTTACAATGTTAATTTTTTTCTGGAAGCCATATTTTGGGAACAGTCAAGAAAAGGGATGGATTGGGACAGAGGTAGAAGTCTTAAATCTCAGAACTGTTGTAACTATAACACAATAAGGAAGATACTTTCACCTTATTGCCATAAAGACATCACACTACCTCAGGAAGCTGAACTGCTTTATTATTATTATTATTATTATTATTGTAATTATTAACCTGTAATGTGTTATTTGTTTCATGGGTACAGGTCTGATTCCCCAGTCTTACACAATTCACAGCACTTACCATAGCACATACCCTCCCACGAAGCTGAGCTGCTGTAAGAAAGAGAGAGAGAGAGAGAGTGGGAGGGAAAAAGAACGGTATGGACGAAATATATTTTAAGCATCATTAGAAAGGGCCAAGTTTAAGAGTTGAGTCTCAGAGGAAGTGATCTGGTAAGATATTCAGTGACTTTTCCAGTAAGTACATTACACCCTGCATGAAGGACAACCATGTTTCAGTACCTAGTGCCAAGTTCAAGCTCATATGAGCGTTTACTGCCTGAGGCTACCAATGCCTGGCCCTGTTTCCTGCCTTCAAAAATTAAAAACCGGGAAGAAAGCTTTAGAAGGTTATGAGCAAAATGACACAAACGGTCACATATTCTGTCTTTGGATCTCGACAAGAGCCCAAACTCACCCACAAATCTGGATTTACGTCTTTAGAAAAATGGTCAGCGTTCACACAGTTTCAAAGATGACAGTTAACAGATTACATGAGTGAGAGCATAATTTTACAAACCAAATCGGAGGTATACTGGTGTGTAAAGTTCATGTTTATTCGACTCCCCAGAGCCACCTGCTGACCTCATTCAATGCAAATGTGTCTTAAATAATTTTTTTTAATTTTTTAATTTTTTATAAACATATAATTTTATCCCCAGGGGTGCAGGTCTGTGAATCACCAGGTTTACACACTTCACAGCACTCACCAAAGCACATACCCTCCCCAATGTCCATAATCCCACCCCCCTTCTCCCAACCCCCCTCCCCCCAGCAACCCTGTTTGTTTTGTGAGATTAAGAGTCACTTATGGTTTGTCTCCCTCCAATCCCATCTTGTTTCATTTATTCTTCTCCTACCCACTTAAGCCCCCATGTTGCATCACCACTTCCTCATATCAGGGAGATCATATGATAGTTGTCTTTCTCCGATTGACTTATTTTGCTAAGCATGATACGTTCTAGTTCCATCCATGTTGTCGCAAATGGCAAGATTTCATTTCTTTTGATGGCTGCATAGTATTCCATTGTGTATATATACCACATCTTCTTGATCCATTCATCTGTTGATGGACATCTAGGTTCTTTCCATAGTTTGGCTATTGTGGACATGGCTGCTATAAACATTCGGGTGCACGTGCCCCTTTGGATCACTACGTTTGTATCTTTAGGGTAAATGCCCAATAGTGCAATTGCTGGGTCATAGGGCAGTGTCTTAAATAATTTAAGAGACACTTAAGGGCTTCAGAATCTAGATCTACACCCTACTATGCCCCTCACAAAACATGTACCGTAAGGCTCTGTACATAGTTCAATAAATACTCCTGAATCGGATTTTCATTAAACCCTTATTCTATTCAAGGATGGTAAATCTTTTCGGTAGACTGTTTGTTACCACAAATAGTGTGGTTTAGTCCATGTTGGAAGATATTAATGACTCCGTCTCACCTTGCAAAATTCAACCATTTTTTAAATGTGTGTATTTCTACTGGGTCTCGTTGATGAAGGAGTTATGAAATATATTTCAATATTCTCTCTCTCCCCCAGAAGGGTAACCCAAATACCACCCCACCCTATTGCTCTAGTTCTTGTAAAGAAGTCCTTTGTCTAATAATTAACAATGCTATTTTGAATTTTACCAATGAACATAAACAGAATCAACAAGCTTAGTAGCTGCCTCACATTCACAGGAGAATCAGAAAGGTGTTTTTGAACGAAGGTCTCAGTGGTTACAGGATTTTGTTCAAAGTGAGGATGACTTTTATTTGTAAACCAGTAGCAAAATGTCTAGAGCTATGCTGGTTAAATTGGCTCTCCGGAGGGGCGCCTGGGTGGCTCAGTGGGTTAAGCATCTGCCTTTGGCTCAGGTCATGATCCCAGGGTCCTGGGATCCAGGTCCGCGTCAGGAGTCTGCTTCTGCTTCTCCTTCTGCCCCTTCCCCTGGCATTTGCTGATTACTGTGGCATAAATACTCCCACCCCTGACGAGTGGGAGATGATTTTGTTGAAGTTGTCTCACCAAGTAAATATTTACATATGAAGCTCATCTCCCATTCCCCCAACACATCGGTCCACACAAATAGGTATACTTTGATTCTTCTTCTGACTACTCAAAAAGGACGGAGAGAAACAGCTGTCTTCTGGGCATGAAATTGCCAGGTAAGAGCTACACAGCTGGGAAGAGAAAACCAAACCAGGTAACTCTGATCCTTTTCTTTGGAAGAGACTAAGTTGGAAACGTCACCTTTTTTTTTGGACCCAAATGGAGACTCCAAGAGTTCTAGTCTTTCTCCTAAAAGGATGGTGACCATGGTGAACTCCACTGGGCAAAAGAAAATTCTAAATACAAAGCTCTTCCAAAACGTTAACCGTGGCAACCACCGTTATGGTTACCCAGGATAACCAAAAAAAATCACAGAATCCAGGTTCAACGGTCCACAGACCACTTGTCCAAAATGGAGATAGAATTCAGTCCTTTAACTTTTTCTACTTCTCCATGCGAGGCCACAAGGATTAGGAAGCTTTCCTTAGCATTAATTCAATCTGGGAAAACTTTAATCTCCGTGCAATATCCAGGGAACTCTCACCACGCTGAGGAGAAAAAGAAATCAGAGTTATTTGTCTCTGATACAGTCCAACATCAAAGCCAAAGTTCTAGTCAACAGTCCAGATCGACTGATTCACACTCTTAGCAATGGCCTTAAATGTCATTTGGCTCTAACAGTAATAGGATAAATTAATTGCTTAATGAGGACAGTATATTTTGCTCTTAAAAACATCAGAGGAAATTAATTCACTACGACAAAAAGCTGAACTCAGAAGACGATGCTGCTAGAAGGGACCTCGGATGCTGGTCCACAGATGCTTACCTTGTTCTTGATTGTGGGGTCAGCACGAGCTTCCAGAAGCAGAGGGATAAGGGTCTGGTTTTTCATTTGGCAGGCGTAATGCAGGGCTGTGTAGCCATACTGAAACAGAGGACCAAACAGTGCATCTGCGCTCTTGGTATAATTTAAAACACTAACTACAAGTCAAAAGAAATGTCTAGGTGGGGTGTCTGTGACCCCCAGTTTTGGCTTTCAAAAAGCAGCCAAGCCACTGTGGTTTTGGCACGTGGACAAAATAACATCAGACCTTATTAACTCTTCTGAGATCATAGTGAATAATGTTGCGATCGGTTACTTTTATTGAGTGGTGAGATGGTTTAAGTGGAAGATCTGGCTCCCAACGTGCCATGGGGAATAAAGAATCTAATTACCTAAAAGCACAACGCACTGCATCACTTAGAGGTAGAAAAACGACCTGAATATTCAGACAGTTTTAGAAAAATGGTGGGGAAAGTGTGTGTGCACATGAGTGTGCACTCAAATGTCATCATGCAACTAGAGACACACAGAGGACCAGAAAAGTAGGGGCCCCAGGGCGGTTAGGTTGGTTAAGTGTCTGCCTTCGGCTCAGGTCATGATCTCAGAGACCTGGGATCGAGTCCTGCATAGGGCTCCCTGCTCATCGGGGAGTTTGTTCTAGCCTGTGCCTGCTGCTCCCCTTGGTTGTGTTCTCTCTCTTTCTCTCTCTGACAAATAAATAAAATCTTTTTTTAAAAAATCTTTGAGCAATTTTGACCACAAAGTTTTCAACCTTTTGAATTTAAGTGAGAAGACAAAGAAAAATCTTCAACAAACCTTTCCCTAATCTTTCATAACATCTTACTTAGTACATTTCATATCTAAGGAAACGGTGGAGTGTAGTGGTCATCTACTCCAATTAATCCAAAAATCCTATTTTAAATAAAAGGAAGCACATGCTTTGCATAAACTTATTCCTTTGTGTTCTCCCACACAAATTAGGGACCACAAAGAAAATACTGGTTCTTTTCGACTCTAATTTCAAATCGCCTACTTTTCTGATACTGAATGGAGAAGCCAAAATTTCATCCAATTAATGGAAGCAAATAAAAGTGCATACCAATAAACATTTGATTCATTTAAGGGAGGAAGAGGGGGACAGGGGTGAAAGGTAAAAACAAAACCTGATATTTAGAAACAGAAGTTCAGGGCTCCGGCCTGCTGGACACTGCCCTTGCCACCGTCTGGGCTCCTTGACCTTGATCCTTACCGATCTAGTTAACAGACGGGGACTCTTACAAGTGAGCTGGGAGCTCGGCTGCAGCAGCCGGTACTCTGGGCCAGGCACACTGAGAAGCACTTTAAACAGTCAGCCTTGCAAGGTGGGTGCTGTCAACATCCTCGCTTTGCAAGTGAGCAAACCTACAAGCTTATGACCAGCCACAACACACACAGGCATAAAGGGACAAGCCTAGTTTGACACGTAGGCATTCAGACTCCAGCGTCTTCATGACGGAGGATGGGAGTTTCTCAGCAGAGCTGCCTTTTCCCATAACTTCTCACCAAGGGTGGAGCAGTTCTTTTAAAACATGTCCTCATGTTGAAAATAGAACTACCTTATGACCCAGCAATTGCACTACTGGGTATTTACCCTAAAGATACAAATGCAGTGATCTGAAGGGGCACATGCACCCGAATGTTTATAGCAGCAATGTCCACAATAGCCAAACTATGGAAAGAACCTAAATGTCCATCAACAGATGAATGGATCAAGAAGATGTGGTATATATACACAATGGAATACTATGCAGCCATCAAAAGGAATGAAATCTTGCCATTTGTGACAGCGTGGATGGAACTAGAGGGTATCATGCTTAGCGAAATAAGTCAATCGAAGAAAGACAACTATCATATGATCTCCCTGATATGAGGAAGTGGAGATGCAACATGGGAGCTTAAGGGGGTAGGAGAAGAATAAATGAAATGAGATGGGATTGGGAGGGAGACAAACCATAAGTGACTCTTAATCTCACAAAACAAACTGAGGGTTGCTGGGGGGAAGGGGGTTGGAAGACGGGGGGTGGGATTATGGACATTGGGGAGGGTATGTGCTATGGTGAGTGCTGTGAAGTGTGTAAACCTGGCGATTCACAGACCTGTACCCATGGGGATAAAAATATATTATATGTTTATAAAAAAAATTTTAAAAATTAAAATAAAAAACAACATGTCCTCTAGTCAATAAAGATGTTATTCCCATGACTTTCATGGCAAGAGCCTAACAACTTCAAGGCTGCCTGACTAGCAGTGAAAACGAAAAGAAAGCAAGCAAAACATAAAGAAAGCCAGGGAAAACGGAGAGGCGTCTAGGAAAATAAAGCCAGTAAGTTTGTAGGTGACAAATACACTGCCTGCACACAGCATTTTGAATATTCTTTCTAAACGACTGCACCCACGAACTTACACAGTCTGCGGCGTTCACGTCCACCCCGGCGTTGAGCAACATTCGGACAAGAGCCTCATTCTGCTTGGTCTTTGACACCTGTTACAAAGAGCAAATATGGAAGACGTTCATTGACAACACTTTTCTCCATCTTATGCCTAGACTATTCTACTCAACAGATTTATTTTAATCCAACCCCTTTATGGGTCTCTGCATCGGTCTTAAAATTCCCCCACGTCCCCGCCCCCTCTGATATCAGGCAGGTAAAGCCTGGGTTCTCAGAGAGTGGTCCTGGGATAGCTGCATCAGCCTCTGGGAAATTGGAAATGTGAATTTAGTGGCCCCATGCCAGACCTCCCTCCTTTGCCTGGTAAATCCATGTTTAATATCCCAGCCCAAGCCCCTCTTTCCTCCAGGAGGCTTTCTCTGACCTACCGCCCTTGGTGGAATCTCTCCTCTGGGAGAAGATCACCTCCCCATATCACCTACTTTGTAGTAAGTTTACATGCATTTCTGTGGTTATTTCATTAATGACCCATTCTTCAGTCCTCTCTGACTCTCATGAGGACAACAACGACACCTGTTTGCTTCCCAACTGCATCCCTTCCAGCCAGCCGTGTGTGCACAGAGTAAGTCCGCAGTAAGTGTGTGTTGAATGATCGAACGAAGGAACGAAATGAACAAGACTCCTCAGAAATCCACGCTTCCTGCCCCATCCCCTGAGATTCTGACCACAGGACAGGTTGAGCAACCCTCCAACATCCCATTGCTTTAGGGAGGGCAGTTCTCAGGGAACAGGTGGGCAAGTCCTGAAGATCAGCCCCTTTGCCTAGCAGGAAGCCCCACCCACTCTCCTTCTTTATTTGCAATTCCCTCCCACGACAACATCTACACAGCCTAGACAGGCTCCCCCTTTCTCTGATGTAACTCAGTCCTTTCTGGTTCCTTCCTCTAAAATGTCTTTTCTCACCACTACAACTTGTGCTTAATTTTAAAACTCCGACTATCTTCGAAAGCAGGGTTGTGTGTCAACAAGCTCTAAACGAGCCTTGTTCATCACCCTTGTGATCGTTCTGGAAATGAATGGCAGATCCCTCGCCTGCCCAGAAATGGCAAATATACCAATGTTCTGCACTAAATATGCAATTAATTTTTTAAGAACTTTTCCAGGATATAAGCAAATGATGTGTTTCTCAGTGACTTGTGTTTTCTTTTTTCCATAAATCCAAGCATCAAAATCAGCATTATCATATTTAATTAGAGTTTCACAAATTGTGACATTTAAATACCCAAGGAGGTAATTACACTTTCAATGGGCAGACATCGTCCTGGAGCCTCTCGTAGCAAAAATAACCAACGTCCACGGTCTATTAGCTACAGGGAGAAGGGAGCTCGGTCATTTAATTGGATTAAGTGACACATCTGCTGAGTCATCACTCAAGGATGGACATGGACTCCAGGGAACCAGATGGGAAAAAGGGAATGAGTCAGGGCAAAGCTGTTGTTCCATTTTAAAAAACCAACGTAACCATTTCACACTTCAACTCATACTCTTCTACTCTTCTTCTACTCAACTTCACCTCTTCTACTCATAAAATGACTTGCGTTCCTACATCAAGTGTATCTTTTGTTATTCAGCTCTGTCAAGGGAAAAGGTTGGCTTTAAATTCTCTGTAAAGATGATTGGTGTTTGTCAACCTCTGGCTGCAAATATCCTGGGATCTGTTTTTTAACTCAAGACAGGGCAGGTCCAGAAAAATCGGAAACTCAAAAGATGTGTGCAAAGACACAAGTGGGGATTTTTTTTTTTTTTAAACATTCAGGATTTTCTGCTTTCTTCAGATGATTCTTAATCAAAATTAATTTAGTTTTCTAAATAAACATCTCACAGATGATTTTACCACAGATCAACCTAGTTGGCTGCCTTTCTTCTCACTTTCCTTCAATCCCAGCATTATGTGGATATTGGAAATGTCATTTTTCGAATACCAACCAGGAGTTTATTTTGTTACTGTTTCTCTACATTGTACTGGCCCAGCAAAACTTGCTGAGTCATGCTGTTGATCTCTCCATTTACCCTTTGATCACACCTGTATTACTTACCATGAGGAAATACCCGATAAGCAGAACGGGCATTAAGAGGATGATGAGGAGGTAATCAAAGAAGGTAAATTTTTTCTTCACAGCATAATGCAAGCAGTTTCTCTCTTTCTGAAAATTAAGAAAATAAAATAGAGAAATAAAGAAATTCTTTATTAACATTTGTCTCAAATTTCATATTTTCAGATTGCCGTATCAAAAAGTTTCATTCATGGGGCACTTGGCTGGCTCAGTTGGTAGAGCATGCAAACTTTTGATCTCAGGGTCATGAGTTCAAGCCCCATGTTAGGCAGGAGAGTTTACTTTAAAAAAGAGGCAGGGGGCACCTGGGTGGCTCAGTGGGTTGAGCCTCTGCCTTTGACTCAGGTCATGATCTCAGAGTCCTGAGATCAAGTCCCACATCAGGCTCTCTGCTCAACGGGGATCCTGCTTCCCCCTCTCTCTGCCTGCCTCTCTGCCTACTTGTGATCTCTCTCTCTCTCTCTGTTGAATAAGTGAATAAAATCTTAAAAAAAAAAAAGACTACATTATTTAACAAAAAAAAAAGGTTAGTTTACGCTTTTTATTTTTATGGTGGGTACCCATGGCAACTCTTTCTGTGGAGAGTATCTGATTAATAAGTCCATGTCTCCATTGATGAGAATGTCAAACACAGTATAGTCTACAGATTCTCAGGGCGGGCGCCTAGGTGGCTCAGTCAGTTAAGCAACCAGCTCTTGGTTTTGGCTCATGTCATGATCTCAGGGTTGGGGAATGGAGTCCACATGTGGGCTCTGTGGGAAGTCTGCTTGAGATTCTCTCTCTCTCTCTCTCCCCTTCTGCTTCTTCCCCCACTCACACGTGCTCTCTAGCTCTCAAAAAATCTATGAATAAATTTTTTTTCTAAAGATTTTATTTATATATTTGAGAGAGAATGAGTGAGAGAGAGCATGAGAGAGTTGAGGGTCAGAGGGAGGAGCAGACTCCCCAAGGAGCTGGGAGCCTGATGCAGGACTCGATCCTGGAAGTCCGGGATCATGACCTGAGCCGAAGATAGTCGCCCAACCAACTGAGCCACCCAGGCGCCCCATAATTTTTTTTTTTTTTTTAAAAGATGGATTCTCACATGCATGCTAGTTTTTGGGGGGAAAAATACATTGAGATATAAACATAGGACTGAATTCAGTGTGAAAAGCTATCATTATCCCTGACTCATCTATGGTATATGATTACTCATTTTGTGGTTTGTTTATGGGAAAATCTTAACCACGTGGCATATATTTTCCTGTTCCTACATGCATACACGCAGTGCTGGAAGAATGGAATTAAATCAATTTAATTCTTCAAATATGTGAATATTTGTCAGGCAACAGACTTAAGCTTCTAGAGGTTATGGGGGGATGTAAAGCTTCCGGGCCTCATAATCAAACAAAGGTAGACAGAAACAAGCCCAATAAATGTAATGCAAAACAGTCCATGGTGACTGGAACACCAACCAAATCAATGCGAAGAGAGAGAAAGCCAGAGAGAAAAGAGATGATAGTTTCCACTTGGGGGGAGGTGCTATTTTTAAATAAGAAAAATTTTTGTTTTTTTAATATATATGTTCTTTGTAAAAATTTTGTAAACTAGACAAGGATATAATTACAGAATTTAAAATCACCCATTATCAAATAGCCCAGAAATAATTGTTGACATTTTGGCTGGATTGTCTTCCAGTCTTTTAACATGCATTATATGGGGACACCTCCTTGGCTCAGTCAGTTAAGCGACTACCTTTAGCTCAGGTCATGATCCCAGAATCCAGGGATCGAGCCCCAAATCAGGCTCCTTACTCAGAGGGGAGCCTGCTTCTTCCTCTCTCTCTGCTACTCCCCCTGCTTGTGCTTTCTCTCTGTTAAATAAATAAACAAAATATTAAAATAAAATAAGACCAAATGCATTATGTCGGATTTTAAAATGTAGGGTCATACTGCATGTACAAAGTCATGTCCGCTTTTTCCCATGCCCTTTAAAACTTTTAAACATAGGACTAAAACAGCTGTATGACTTCCTATTGAC